>NC_133389.1:43730794-44346294 GCF_047511655.1 Castor canadensis | reverse complement strand
CATACAAAAATTTAAAATAATAAAAACCTAGATATTGCTTCTTGCCTTTCTATTAATACTTGCTCAAACTTTACTGCTAAATAATGAAACAGTAATGATATTTTTAATCTAAGTAGAGTAGTACATAGTCTCAGTGAGGTTGGTAAGGTTTTTTTCTCTTTCTTTTCCTAGAGAATCTTTTAGAGAACATAGAAATAGCTTTTTGCATCAAAAAGTGCTAATTCTCTGGAAGCACCTTTTCCGCTGGTACTGTTGCTTTGACTAGGAATTGAGTACTTTGTTACTTTCTCCATCTAATCATCCCTGAAATACTACCCTTGAACATGTAATGTATGTTCAATCTAAGACTAATAAAAATGTGATGCCTGGAATTGAGAATCTTCTCCATTTAGAATCTATAAATGTACTATTAGTAGAAGTGTTTAAAAGAATGGTAGCAAATACGTTGACTATGGAAGCTGAGTTCTCAGCTGCCTATGTTATATCATGGAAAAATTATATTCAAGTGTTACCTGCTGAAACATAGAAACCTGATCATATGCTGACCCAGAGGAAATGGAAGGAAATTTTCCGAATATGCTACCGGCTTCAAAAAGTGCTTGGAAATATGAACTCAGGTCAGAGCTGGCCAGGTTACAAGCAGAGTAAAAAGGGGAACTGACGTGTTGAAGAAAGCATTCTGTCTTGGTTAGGCATCTAAATCCACAAAAGGGAGGGATTCCAAGATGGCGGCTAGAGGGAGGAAGCAGAAAGCATGCCTCCTGCAGTGAAATCTTGGAGAGATGCTGGAGACACATCTTGTAGGCAAGGCCACCAAGAAGATTCAAAACTTTGACCCCTCCACACCTCCAGCCTGTGCAAAGAATCTCCACTTCACGTTAAATGGAGAAACCAGGAGGGCCCCTGGGCCGCCAATCACCCGCGCCCAGATGGTTTGGGAAGACGCAGACAAGGTGAGCTAAGCAGTACGTGGTACTTCCACAGACAACCCTGGGCCAGATCAGCATAGCCCCCTGGACAGACCAACCCTCACTCGGGGAAAAAAAAAACTGAGTAATAAGCAATAAGAACAATAAAGACACATGGCAAACAGGGTGGGGTGCCCTGAGCTCTGAAGAGGGGGGGAAGGGAATCCTTCCCAGAACTGTAAATAAACAAGCCGGGCCTGGCCAGAGAGGCTCCTGTGGGAGCAGAAGCATGCACCCAGCAACCAGGAGCAGGAAAGCTTGTGAGAGTGGAGGAGAGAGGAAAACTCCACAGGAGAGGAGGGAAGACCCACTTCCCACTGACTGTAAACAAACATGCCAGCCACCAGGAGCAGCAGCACTGCCCAGCAATCAGGAGCGAGAAAGCTTGTAAAAGCAGTGGTGGGAGGAAAACTCCACAGGAGAGGGAGAAAGACCCACTTCCCACGTGAACTGGCCTGAGAAAGCGGGTGCAGTATCACCTCCCCCAGTGTGTTTGGAAAGGGGAAAGCTTGTAGCAGAGGCTCACACACAGGAGAAATCTGAGTAAACAGCCTGCAGGGCCAGGTGAGTGCTAAGCTCACCCCAGAGATCTGCATAAATAATGCCTCCAGCAGCAGCAGGCTGACAGCAGTGGGCAGGCAAGCCACAGCTTAAGATAGCCATTCACAGACCTGTCTCCAGACTCTTTTTTTTCTCTCCCCCTACCTTTGATGAGAAAACAACCGAACTACACCTACATGCTGAAAAACTTACTGAAATCATATTGCATTTGAACTTGGGACACTTAGTGGGCTTTTGTTTTGTGTGTGTGCACTTTTGTTTTACTTTATGTCTCACCTTTGATGAGACAACTACAGAACAACATCTGAGGCACCATCTCCAGGATTGCAGGCTGAGGGACAAACATTAAAATTATTAAGACTGAAATTTCATTGCATTTGAATTTGGAGGTTTTTATTTTTCACTTTTTAGTTTTTATTTTGTTTTAATTTATCTTATTTTATATACATATATATTTCTTTCATTTACTTATTTTTTAATTTTTATTCTTTCTTTACTCTTTTTATTTTTCATTTTCAATCCTCTCTCTGTCTCTCTAATGCCTTTTCAGCTTATGGTTGATTAGTACACTGTCTCTGCCTGTTTTACCTTCGAAAGTTTTTTTGTTTGTTTCTTTGTTTTGTTTTTTTCTACTTGATTATTTGTTTTTCCCTTTTCCTTTAACTTCTTTGCTTTCCATCTCCTCTCACCCTTCCATTCTATCACTTGTGTTATTATTACAAGCCAGAAAGTACTTAATTGCACAAAGTAAAGGGACAATAACAACAGTAAGGGCAATTATGGGAAGACAGAAAAAACAGGGAAACCAGATCCTCACAGCAAAAAATTAGTACAGGAACCAGAAGGAAAAGAAGAAAACAGATATTCAGATCAAGACTCCAACAAAATGAAGATAAACTATGCCAAAGAACCCAATGAAAACCACAAGAATAATTTAAAAGAAGAAATATTACAGGTACTCAATGAGAATTTTATAGAGATGATACTGGATATGGTCAACCAAAAGATGCAGGAGACATTCAAGAAATTCCAAGACAACAAAAATAGAGAATTTGAAAAAGCAAAAGAGGAAATAAAAGAAACCATAGAAGCACTGTATAAACACCAAAGTGAAACAGAGAACATGAAAAATAAACAGATAAATGAACTCAGGACAAAAATAGACAACATTAAAGAGGAAATTACCCAGGATATGGAAAATCTCAGAAAAAAGAACGAAACAGAATTGCAAAACAAAACAGAAGGCCAATCCAGCAGAATAGAGCAAACAGAAGACAGAATCTCAGAACTCAAAGATGAAATGGTAATTAAAGGAAAAACTGAAAAACTATTAATTAAACAACTCAAGACCTGCGAAAAGAAAATGCAAGAACTCACTGACTCCATCAAAAGACCAAACTTGAGAATCATGGGCATCGAAGAAGGAGAAGAGGTGCAAGCAAAGGGAATGCACAAAATATTCAACAAAATAATAACAGAAAATTTCCCAAATCTAGAGAAAGATATTCCCATAAAGATGCAAGAGGCCTCCAGGACACCAAACAGACCAGATCAAAATAGAACTACCCCATGACATATCATCATTAAAACCACAAGTTCAGAAACTAGGGAAAGAATATTGAAGGTTGTAAGAGATGAAAACACATAACATACAAAAGTAAACCATCAAAATCACAACAGACTTCTCAACAGAAACATTAAAAGCAAGAAGAACATGGAGTGAGATCTTCCAGGCACTGAATGAAAATAACTTCAACTCCAGGATACTCTACCCAGCAAAACTATCATTCAAAATAGATGGAGCAATAAAAGTCTTCCATGATAAGCAGAAACTAAAACAATATGTGACCACAAAGCCACCACTACAAAAGATTCTTCAAGTAATTCTGCACACAGAAAGTGAAACCCAACATAACCATGAAAGGACAGGCAGCACCAAACTACAGGAAAAGAAAAAGCAGGAAAGTAGAGAGTAACCTCAACTTAGGTACACACAATTAAACCTTCAAACAACTAAGACAACTAAATAACAGGCATCACCATATACCTATCAGTAATAATGCTTAATGTTAACGGACTTAATTCACCCATCAACAGGCACCACTTGACAAATGGATTAAAAAGGAAGATCCAACAATTTGTTGCTTACAGGAGACCCATCTCACTGACACAAATAAGCATAGGCATTGGAGAATGGCTGGAAGAAGATTTACCAAGCCAATAGCCCCCCAAAACAGGCAGGAGTAACAATACTTACCTTTGACAAAGTAGACTTCAAACCTACATTGATCAAACAAGATAAAGAAGGACATTACATACTAATAAAAAGGGAAATAGACCAAAAGGAAATAATAGTTATCAACCAATATGCACCCAATATCACTGTACCCAATTTCACCAAACATACCTTGAAAGACCTAAAAGCATATATTAACTCCAACTCAGTGGTTGTCGAAGACTTTAACATCCCATTTTCATTAATAGATAGGTCATCCAAACAAAAAAATCAATAAAGAAATCCAAGATCTAAAATATACAATAGATCAAATGGGCCTACTTGATGTCTACAGAACATTTCATCCAACTTCTACACAATATACCTTCTTCTCAGCAGCCAATGGAGCCTCCTCCAAAATAGATCATATCCTAGGGCACAAAGCAAGCCTCAGCAAATATAAGAAAATAGAAATTGTACCTTGCATACTATCTGTTCACAATGCAATAAAACTAGAACTCAACAACAAAAGTAAAGACAAAAAAATTGCAAACAGCTGGAAACTAAATAACTCATCACTTATTGAACAATGGGTCATTGATGAAATAAAAGAGGAAATTAAAAAGTTCCTGGAAGTCAATGAAAATGAAAACACAACCTACTGGAACCTCTGAGACACAGCTAAGGCAGTCCTGAGAGGAAAGTTTATAGCCATGAGTGCATATACTAAAAAGACTGAAAGATCCCAAATCAATGAGCTAATGATACATCTCAAACTCCTAGGAAAACAAGAACAAGTAAATCCCAAAACAAATAGAAGGAGAGAAATAATAAAAATAAGAGCTGAAATCAATGAAATAGAAACCAAAAAAACCATACAAAGAATTAATAAAACAAAAAGTTGGTTCTTTGAAAAAATAAACAAGATTGACAGACCCCTGGCAAACCTGACTAAAATAAGGAGAGAAAAAACCCAAATTAGTAGAATCAGGAATGCAAAAGGGAAGATAACAACAGACACCATGGAAGTCCAGGAAATCATCACAGACTGCTTCGAGAACCAATATTCAAATAAATTCGAAAATCTTAAAGAAATGGACAGATTTCCAGACACATATGATCATCCAAAACTGAACCAAGAGGAAATTTATCACCTGAATAGAATATTCTATTCTGGTCTATAACACAAAATGAAATTGAAGCAGCAATCAAGAGTCTCCCCAAAAAGAAAAATCCATGACCTGACAGATTCTCTGCTGAATTCTATCAGACCTTTAAAGAAGAACAGATATCAACCCTCCTTAAACTGTTCCTTGAAATAGAAAGGGAAGGAAAACTGCCTAACACATTTTATGAAGCCATTATTATACTTATCCCAAAACCAGGCAAAGACACCTCCAAAAAGGAGAACTATAGGCCAATTTCCTTAATGAACACTGATGCAAAAATCCTCAACAAAATAATGGCAAACCGAATTCAACAACACATCAAAAAGATTATTCACCACGACCAAGTAGGCTTCATCCCAGGAATGCAGAGGTGGTTCAACATACGAAAATCAATAAACATAATAAACCACATTAACAGAAGCAAAGAAAAAAACCACTTGATCATCTCAATAGATGCAGAAAAAGCCTTTGATAAGATCCAACACCATTTCATGATAAAAGTGCTAAGAAAACTAGGAATAGAAGGAAAGTACCTCAACATTATAAAAGCTATATATGAAAAACCTACAGACAGCATTATACTTAATGGAGAAAAACTGAAACCATTCCCTCTAAAATCAGGAACTAGACAAGGATCCCACTATCTTCACTCCTATTCAACATAGTACTGGAATTCCTAGCCAGAGAAATTAGGCAAGAAGAAGGAATAAAAGGAATACAAATAGGTAAAGAAACTGTCAAAATATCCCTATTTGCAGATGACATGATCCTATACCTTAAAGACCCAAAAAACTCTACTCAGAAGCTTCTAGACATCATCAATAACTACAGCAAGGTAGTAGGATATAATATCAAAATAGAAAAATCATTAGCATTTCTATACACTAATAATGAACAAACTGAAAAAGAATATATGAAAACAATTCCATTTACAATAGCCTCAAAAAAAAATCAAATACCTAAGCGTAAACCTAACAAAAGATGTGAACGACCTCTACAAGGAAAACTATACAATTCTGAAGAAAGAGATTGAGGAAGACTATAAAAAGTGGAGAGATCTCCCATGCTCATGGATTGGTAGAACCAACATAGTAAAAATGTCTATACTCCCAAACTAATCTACATGCATGGCACAATTCCCATCAAAATTCCAATGACATTCATTAAAGAGATTGAAAAATCTACCGTGAAATTTATATGGAAACACAAGAGGCCACAAAGACAATACTCAGTCAAAAGAACAATGCAGGAGGTATCACAATACCTGACTTCAAACTATATTACAAAGCAATAACAATAAAAACAGCATGGTACTGGCACAAAAACAGACATGAAGACCAGTGGAACAGAATAGAGGACCCAGATATGAAGCCACACAACTATAACCAACTTGTCTTTGACAAAGGTGCTAAAAATATACAATGGAGAAAAAGCAGCCTCTTCAACAAAAACTGCTGGGAAAACTGGTTAACAGTCTGCAAAAAACTGAAACTAGATCCATGTATATCACCCTATACCAAGATTAACTCAAAATGGATCAAGGATCTTAATATCAGACCACAAACCCTAAAGTTGATACAAGAAAGAGTAGGAAATACTCTGGAGTTAGTAGGTATAGGTAAGAACTTTCTCAATGGAACCCCAGCAGCACAGCAACTAAGAGATAGCATAGATACATGGGACTTCATAAAACTAAAAATCTTCTATTCATCAAAAGAAATGGTCTCTAAACTGAAGAGAACACCCACAGAGTGGAAGAAAATATTTGCCAGCTACACCTCAGACAAAGGACTCATAACCAGAATATAGCGGGAACTTAAAAAACTAAATTCTCCTAAAACTAATGAGCCAATAAAGAAATGGGCAAGTGAACTAAACAGAACTTTCTCAGAAGAAGAAATTCAAATGGCCAGAAAACACATGAAAAAATGCTCACCATCTCTAGCCATAAAGGAAATGCAAATTAAAACCACACTAAGATTCCACCTCACCCCTCTTAGAATAGCCATCATTAGCAACACCACCACCAACAGGTGCTGGCGAGAATGCGGGGAAAAAGGAACCCTCTTACACTGTTGGTGGGAATGTAGACTAGTACAAACACTCTGAAAAAAATTTGGAGACTACTTAAAAAGCTAAACATTGATCTACCATTTGATCCAGCAATACCACTCTTGGGGATATACCCAAAAGACTGTGACACAGGTTACTCCAGAGGCACCTGCACACCCATGTTTACTGCAGCGCTATTCACAATAGCCAAGTTTTGGAAACAGCCAAGATGCCCCACTACTGATGAATGGATCAAGAAAATGTGGTATTTTTACACAATGGAATTTTATGCAGCCATGAAGAAGAACGAAATGTTACCATTCGCTGGTGAATGGATGGAATTGGAGAACAGCATTCTGAGTGACGTTAGCTTGGCCCAAAAGACCAAAAATCGTATGTTCTCCCTCATATGCGGACATTAGATCAAGGGCACACACAACAAGGGGATTGGACTTTGAGCACATGATAAAAGCGATAGCACACAAGGGAGGGGTGATGATAGGTAAGACACCTAAAAAATTAGCTAGCATTTGTTGCCCTCAATGCAGAGAAACTAAAGCAGGTATCTTAAAAGCAACTGAGGCCAATAGGAAAAGGGGATCAGGAACTAGAGAAAAGTTTAGATCAAAAAGAATTAACCTAGAAGGTAACACACATGCACAGGAAATCAATGTGAGTCAACTCCCTGTATAGCTATCCTTATCTCAACTAGCAAAACCCTTTGTTCCTTCCTATTATTGCTTATACTCTCTCTTCAACAAAATTAGAAATAAGGGTAAAATAGTTTCTGCTGGGTATCAAGGGGGTTGGGGGGAGAGAGAGGGGGCTGAGTGGTTGGTAAGGGAGGGGGTGGGGTCAGGGGGGAGAAATGACCCAAGCATTGTATGCACATATGAATAATAAAACAATAAAAAAAAGAAAAAAACAAGAAATAAATCCACAAAAGGTTCTATAAAAGGTACTTTGAAGGTTTAAAAAACCCAACTACATTTGTACCAAAAATTGAACTTCAGGAGGTAGGATTCAAAATGACAAGCTTAGCAACAGAACTAGTGGCATCCTGCCCCACAAATTCTGTAAGCCTACGGCAGAGTTGGGTCAAGCATTTAGTTGTCCCTATACCTCAGTCCATTACCTGCTGCTATAATAGAGTAATGGAGACTTGGTAAGTTATAAACAATAGAAGTTAGTCTGGCTCATGGTTCTGGAGGACAGGAGGTCCAAAAGCATGGCACTGACATACAGAAAGAGCCATCTTATTTTGTTATCCTATGACAGAAAGGAAGAACAGTAGGAGACTGTGCTAGGGGCCAAAAGCACAATAGAAGACCACTTTTATACTGAGTTTAGTCTTGTCATACACTATAAACCATTCCATTATTCCACTTATGAGAGAAGAGACCTCATGTCCTAATCACCTCTTAATGGTTATATTGAAATTAAGTAATTGCACTGTTATATTGATATTAAGTATTAACATTGTGGAATGGACATTCAACCCACAGCAGTCTTACGACACTGAGATACTGTAAAGGTAACCAGCACTGAGAGCATTGAGGAAAGGTACAATTCTTTACATAAAAGACCACAGTTCAGGCTTAAATACTAGGTTTAAACAAGATCTTCTGCAAAAGGAATTTGAATAGGAAATTGACTGCAACCAAATAAATAAGTTTGTAGAGTTATTGAGTAGATTATGTTACTACAAAAAACAAGACACAGACCTGACTTTTCTGTAAAAACCAGAAAATTGTCTACCCCTCAGCAATCTCAGGACTCATAAATCTGTACCAACAGAAGGTGGGTTCCTAACTTTATTCACTCCCCAAAAAGGATATATTTTCTTATGTCCACCACAGATGAGGCCATGGACAATAAAGAATAATGAAGACCCTCTCTGAGGACATAAAAAGTCCTCAGATAACAATGAAAAGAGGGCTTCTTCAAATAAGATACAGTTAGGAGCTGGTGGATATGAAGTGCTCATTAACCATATCTAACAAGAGTTTATTGTTATGGCCTTGTGATTCTGCATGTTTTTATTGTGGCTTACCATCTCTATTGCAGCATTGCATATGTGTATTTGAAAAATACTGTGTAGCATGCAGGGAAGCATACCAGAGTTTGGCTACAGAAACTAAAGGAGATTTTAGGCTTTCAGTCTTGAGAAGACTATAAAAGAGAAGTTCTTTTTAGTAATAGAATTCACAGCAGGGCACATTTCTGTTTTCCTTTCATGTAGGTGTGGTTATAATACTGAGTACTAGTGAATGCTATACAAGCAGTTAGATTTCCATGTCCATAAGAGTGATTTTTGCTTGTTTATAATGTTTTGTTTTTGTAGAATTAATACACAAAAAGATTAATACATGTTCATTATGCACAATCTGGTGAGTTTGTATATTCATAAATACTCATGATATTGTGACCACAATCAAGGTAATAGAAATATGCAACACCACCCAAAGTATAGGTGTGTCTTTTCATTTTTTTGTGGTGTATGTTTATGTGTGTGTGTCAAGAAAACTTAACATGAGTTTTACACTCAACAAATTATTAACTGCACAGTAAAATATTATTAACTATAATCACTATGGACACCAGGTTTTACAACAAATCTCTAGGATTTATTGATGCAGAATAGCTGAAACTTTACACCCACTGAGCAACAGCTCTCTATTTTCTACTGTTCCCACCTTTTGGTAAATAGCATGGTATTCATTCTCTGTTTCTATGAATTGGACTATTTTAGATTCCTCATGTAAATGGAACATGCATTAACTGTCCTTCCTTCACTACTTGTTTATTTAGCATAATGATCTCCAGGTTAAATTATGTTGCCACAAATTGAAGGATTTCCTTCTTTGTGTGTAAAAGATATATCTTTGTTAACATGTTCATTGCAGCATTGTTCAGTCACCAAGAGGGAGAAGCAAACTAAGTGTCCCTTGACAAATGAGTAGAGAAAGTAAATGTGTTATGTAGATAAAATAGAACAGTATTGCTTACTTTTGCTTCCTCTCTTTTTCTCTGTTGTGTTTGGTAGGCAGATGTGGTAGATGGGATTGAAATGTCCTCTTTTGGATCTAAAGTTTTCTTGGGATATAGGCCACAGACATACATCAATATAAGACACATAGATCTGTGACAATATGGCATAGCATATTAATCATATTTTGCACAAAGGAGAAGTGAACTTTTAACTTGCTTAAACCAATGTTATTTTGGGCTTATTGTCACTTGCAGACAAAAGCAATACAACTACACTTATGCACTTCAATTTAAAACGTAATTAATGTAAGGTAGCTGTGATTTAAAAAGGCACATTCACATACTCAGCTATCAGGAAACTCAAGTAATAGTACATTAATTACAAAAATAGTTTTTCTTTTCATGTAGCATCAAGACTTAGTAAAAGATTGTGTTTGAGTACTCCAGAGAAACAGAAACAATAGTCCATATAAAATTATAAGAGGAGATTTATTAAATTGGGTCACACAATCACAGAGTGTAAATAGTGTCACAATGACTGGGGCTGTTAAACCAGGTACTCTGGTAGCTGTTCAGGCTAAGATGCTGGATGACTCAGAACTAAAAAGAGGTTAATTAGGCAACCCAGTCCAAGTCCAAAGGCCTGAACTTTCAGACTCTCTGAAGAGCCATTGGAACAAGTCCCAATTTGATGTCTGAAAAACCTGGAGTCTGATGTCCACTGGCAGTAGCAGCAGAAAAAGACACCATTCAAGATGGCTTTTCCCTTCCATTCAGGCCCCGACCTCTTGGGTGGTGCTTCCCACATTCAGTACAGGTCTTTCTCACTCAGTTCACTGATTTACACACCAATACCCCCTGGAACTATCCTCATAGAAACACCCACAAATATGATCTGCCAATTCTCTAGGCATCCCTCAATCCAATGAAGAAGACAACCAAAACTGATCCTGGTAGAGATGACTGATTTATACTTAGCCAGGCCAAGATCCCATCAAGGACCAATCTTCTCAGTTTGTTGCTGCTTCTTTATTCTTAATGTGGTGATATTTTCTCCATTTTTAGATTTCTGTTAACATATAATAGTTGTGCAGGGGAATACATTATAATATTTACATATTTGCTTACCATATATCTAAGTACACCCTTTCCTTCATTCTCCCTCTCCCCCACTTCTTAAAAAATTTCAACAAGTTTCATTCTTCTATTCTCAAATATAAATACAAAATACACTCACCATATTCATCCTTATTTACCCCTTTCTTATGCTCACCCCTGTCCCTTTGGCACCCATCCTGGGAAAAGACCTATTTTATCCTCTTGCTCTTCATTTTTTAAGCATATATTGATAGCCCAAGGGGGTTTTGCCTTGGTACTTCAAGTCTGTATATGTTGTGCTTTAATCAAATTAACTCCTATGTTAATTACTCTTTCTTTACCCCATGCTTTCCTAATATTCAATAATAGTACATTGTATTATATTCAAATATAGATGGGCTGTTTCAATATTTTTCATTCTCTAACATTTTCTTTCCCTTTACTGCCTCCTGCAGGCACCTCAGACAGACTCATTGATAAAATTTTGCTCTCTCTCTTACTATATATATATGTATACATACATGTGTGTCACTACATATATGATCATATATGTACCAATATATACTTTGAACTTAGAGGTTTAGTTTCCATATGTGAGTGAAAACATGTAATCTTTGACTTTTTAAGCCTAACCTTCTTAGCTTAACATGATGTTCACCAGTTCCAACTATTTACCTGCAAACAACATAATTTCATCCTTCTTTATGGTTGAATAAAACTCCATTGTGTATATATATCACATTTTTTAATCCATTCATCAGTTGTAGGGCATCAAGGCTGTTTCCAAAGCTTGGCTATTGTAACTATTACTGCTACAAACATGGATATACAAGTGGCTCTAACATATCCTGAGTACATTAATGGCAAATAAACATATGAAAAAAAGCTCAACATCTGTGACCATAAAAGCAATGCAAATCAAAATGACACTGAATTTCCACCTCACTCCGATGAAAATGACTATCATCAATAACACAAACAACAAAAATGCTGGAGTGGATGTGGGGGAAAAGGAAAATTTCTATACTGCTGGTAGGAATATAAATAAGAGCAATCTCTATGGAAAGCAATATGGAGGTCTCTCAGAAGACTAAAAACAGAATTACCATATAATGCAGCAATGCCACTCTTGGGCATATATCAAAAGGATTGTGATGGCATCTTTTAGTTAATTTTGTATTTCATGGTTATAAGAAGACTACTTCAATTACAGACGTCATAATCTTTTGGAAGCAAAACAAGAGGATGCAAAGAATTTACATTTATCAGGAAATCAGCATTTAGAAAACTCTTTGCAACATCTCATCAACTAAACTGAATGTCACCACAATTCTCAATTCTCAGATGAACAGGAACTGGAAAGAGACCAGATCTACAGCATCCATTGTGGGAAGTATTGAAGGAGAAGGACTTCAGATGTTGGCCCGCAATCTGTGCCTACTTATTTCCTATACTCATCCTCCAAATAAAAAAAAATGGTTGTGGATAATATGGGCTTTGCTCAGATTTGTTTATAAGGTCAATTAACATATTTAAAGAATTAATATACTCAAAGAATGTGATATTCACATGGTTAGCTAAATGCATAAAAATAAAATACTAAAACTATATAAATATGTATTTTCATAATTTGAAAATAAATCAACATAGAATAAATATAAGAATTCAAATTAAATGACAATTTACAATAATGGACTGGCTCAGTTATGCAGAACAAAAATAGAAATTATATAAAAATGCATGTAAGAGTCATGTCAATTATATTAATGCATTACCAATACTGCTAGTTGTGGTTATGGACAGGTGACTTCTGGAGAGTTTTTAAGTTTTACTAACATGTATTTGCTTTCCTTTAGGGGAAGATTTCATGAGCTTCATTTGAAAATATGCAAGCATTTTCAGTGATATGTGTTTATTTATAAGAATGTGTTCTAAGGAAATGCTTTTCATCATTAGCTGTTCATCAAATGTTAAAAAAGCTTATTATTTCATTTATTATCACTGAAGGATCAAAGATAGTTTCAGGAGGACTGGTAAAGGGTGGGAAACAGCAGGAAATGTTAAGATAAAAAGAGAGAATGAGGTTAGTAAACCTCATACACATGCATGATAATAGAAAAATAAGGGTAAAAAGAGTAATACATGGAGTAAATTTGAAATATATTATATGCATATGTGGAAATATCACAACAAAAACTCTTTATACAATTAATATACACTAATGCTAATAAAATAGAAAATAAATATAAAGTGTTCATGAATAAAGTGATATAAACTCAAGGATATGTATGCAATAATGCAGAACATGGGAGATATAGAAAAGGTAAAGCAAAAGAAGATTGGCCAGCCATGAGTTAGCCATTATTAAAGCTTTGATAGATACATGGTGGTTCATTATTCTATTCTGCACATTTTAAATATGTTCAGAATTTTTTCAAACTAATTTTTTTAAAGGAAAATAATATAGTTTATTCATAGACTGAATATCTTGACTTGGTTTAGTAAGCAGAATTATATTTTAAGTTTTCATTTATTGAAACTTTCTTCTTATTTATTTGTTGAGAAATCTGGAAAAATACCTTAGCAAATATATGACTTTCATGGTAGTTGCCTGGCAGTGAGAGGGAGTACAGATGGTACTTAAAATATCCTAGCATAATCATAGAAAAATTATACAAAATATGGGTTTGTCATAGAAGACAAATAGAAAAGAGAAATCACTGGTTTGCAACAGGTGGCTCATTTTTCAAGTTAAATGACCCTTCTGTATTTTTCTCTATATGATGTTTTTATATGTGTGGTAATGAGTGGATGTGCAGATATCAGCTTGCTATGGCTCATGGCTGTAATCCTAATTACTTGAGAATTTGATTTCAGGAAGATTTTGATTCCAGGCCAGCCTAGGCAAAAAGCAAGACCCCCATCACAAAGGAAAAAGCTAGGTGTGATAGTGTGTAACTGACATCTCAGTAATAATGGGAAGTGCAAAATAGGAAGATCACTGTGCAGGCAGCATTGGGCAAAAATTGAGACCCTATATCCAAAATATTCACAGTAAAATAAAAGAACTGAGGGCATGACTCAAGAGATAAAACACCTGCCTTGCAACCATAAAGTCCTGAGTTCAAACCCCAATAAAGTCACAAAAGAATAAAGAAAACAGTTATATCTCAGAATTTTATTTTATTTTCCAGTTTTCACTGATTCTGTAGGAAAAGAACGCCCTGGCTCGAAAAAAAAATGGTAAGTGTTCTTATTATCTGAGTACTGCCTATATGACTTGGCTGAATTTCTACCCTGCCCTAATCTCATTTATCTTTGAGTTCAGATTCCCTGAATGCCAAAAGTTCCTCTTCAGGCAAACTATCCAAAACTTTTTGAATTAAAAGAACTGCCAGAGTAACTACCAGACAACCTCTAATCCACTATACTCTAATTTCCATACTATGTGACACACCTGCCAGCCACCATGACAGAAAGTACCAGAGCATAGAAGAAACAAAAAGGAGCAGTGCTTAAGTTCCAGGAACTCTTCACCTATTATAGGAAAGAACATAAATGTTCCTCTACTTTATTTGTGTATCTTTCCTATTGCTCCTTTTGTCCTGTATCTAGGACTTCTCCATCACTAATGAGTCTAGGAGTGGATTTGTGAGCTAGATTCCTGTCTCTCCTTTCTTTATGTGCTATATTGGTACTCAGCTGCAGTTTTGGTTCTGGTTTTGTAAATCTACATGGAAAAAGGAATCCTCAAGGGTTTCTCCCTCACCCTAGGTGGGGGGCTAACACATTTGTTTGTAATGTTTTTGCTGAATTTCTTCCTCTAATAACTCAAGAGTCAAACCATTGCTCCTACTAATACTGCCCAACATTGGGTGTTCATTGTCTTCATTTCTAAATACTACTCTCCAAATATTTACATATTTATATCACTGTAATGGCTAGAAAGAAAGAAAACTTGATATGAAAACCACCAAAAAAAGAGCCAGAGAAATGTTGTTTTTCCCTTTGCTTTTGTATTTTCGTATGGTAAAATTAGCCAAACTCATATTGGAATGACAAATATTAATTATTTTCCTCCTACAGTTTCAAAGCAATGAAATTAAAAAGAGTGAAGATCCTAGCAATCTTACTTTGTCATGCTACTTAATATTGAAGTTGTGGAATAAAGATTTGGCCTTTCTACTGCCACTACCTTCCTCAGAGGGAAGACAGTGTATGAAGTGAAGGAGAAAAGGGAGAGGAATGAGAAAAAAAATTGCATAAGTGGGTACTGTTCCACTTGTAGTTCTGCTTTGTTTCATAAAACCGAAGATGACCAAATGACTTACTTTTCAAAAAAAGAAATCTATATAAATTTAACCACATGATTTACCATTAAAGGACAGAATTTTGCATTTGCAGATATTTTTACTTTAATATGGAAGAAAGAGAATTTATAGTACTATGATGAATAGACTAAGGAAATGGTATGCTCATGTCTATTAGGTATGCCCCTTAACAGTCCCACATTTAAGAACTACCATGCCAATTTAGTTAATTTAGAATTAAATAGGATATCTCCCCTGTCCAACTGACTGTGAGGATGACTTAGTGGTAATGAGAGAGAGAGAGAAAGAAAAATATAAAAGATAAATAGCAGCCTCTTCAACAAAAACTGCTGGGAAAACTGGTTAGCAGTCTGCAAAAAACTGAAACTAGATCCATGTATATCACCCTATACCAAGATTAACTCAAAATGGATCAAGGATCTTAATATTAGACCCCAAACTCTTAAGTTGATACAAGAAAGAGTAGGAAATACTCTGGAGTTAGTAGGTATAGGTAAGAACTTTCTCAGTGAAACCCCAGCAGCACAGCAACTAAGAGATAGCATAGATAAATGGGACCTCATAAAACTAAAAAGCTTCTGTTCATCAAAAGAAATGGTCTCTAAACTGAAGAGAACACCCACAGAGTGGGAGAAAATATTTGCCAATTATACATCAGACAAAGGACTGATAACCAGAATATACAGGGAAGTTAAAAAACTAAATTCTCCCAAAACTAATGAACCAATAAAGAAATGGGCACGTGAACTAAACAGAACTTTCTCAAAAGAAGAAATTCAAATGGCCAGAAAACACATGAAAAAATGCTCACCATCTCTAGCAATAAAGGAAATGCAAATTAAAACCACACTAAGATTCCACCTCACCCCTGTTAGAATAGCCATTATCAGCAACACCACCAACAACAGGTGTTGGCGAGGATGCGGGGAAAAAGGAACCTTCTTACACTGTTGGTGGGAATGTAGACTACTACAACCACTCTGGAAAAAAATTTGGAGGTTACTTAAAAAGCTAGACATCAATCTACCATTTGATCCAGCAATACCACTCTTGGGGATATACCCAAAAGACTGTTACTCCAGAGGCACCTGCACACCCATGTTATTGCGGCACTATTCACAATAGCCAAGTTATGGAAACAGCCAAGATGCCCCACCATTGACGAATGGATTAAGAAAATGTGGTATCTATACACAATGGAATTTTATGCAGCCATGAAGAAGAATGAAATGTTATCATTCGCTGGTAAATGGATGGAATTGGAGAACATCATTCTGAGTGAGGTTAGCCTGGCTCAAAAAACCAAAAATCGTATGTTCTCCCTCATATGTGGACATTAGATGAAGGGCAAACACAACAAGGGGATTGGACTATGAGCACATGATAAAAGTGAGAGCACACAAGGGAGGGGTGAGGATAGGTAAGACACCTAAAAAACTAGCTAGCATTTGTTGCCCTTAATGCAGAGAAACTAAAGCAGATACCTTAAAGCAACTGAGGCCAATAGGAAAAGGGGAACAGGTACTAGAGAAAAGGTTAGATCAAAAAGAATTAACCTAGAAGGTAACACCCACGCACAGGAAATCAATGTGAGTCAATGCCCTGTATAGCTATCCTTATCTCAACCAGCAAAACCCCTTGTTCCTTCCTATTAATGCTTATACTCTCTCTACAACAAAATTAGAGATAAGGGCAAAATAGCTTCTGCTGGGTATTGAAGGGGGGGAGCGGGAGGGGGTGGAATGGGTAGTAAGGGAGGGGGTGGGGGCAGGGGGGAGAAATGAACCAAGCCTTGTATGCACATATGAATAATAAAAGAAAAATGAAAAAAAAAAAACCATCACACAAAAAAAAAAACCCAAAAAAAAAAACAAAGAAAAACATGATGTGTTCTTTTTTGAGATAAAGATAGCTAACAGGGAGTTTTCTTGTGATAGTTCTATGCATACATGTATTGCAGCCCCAACTGGTTCATCACCTTTAATCCTCAGGAAAGCAGAAGAGGTCCTACCTGGGGAAGGGATTGGTACCAGTCGGGGAGAGAGGGGAAAAGGGATAGGAGAATTAATATGGTGCACAAAATGTTTTGCATTTACATGTATGTAAATGCAAAAATGATACCTGTTGAAACTATTCCAGGAATGGGAGGAAGGGGGATAAATTGCAGCAGTGGAGGGGGGTGAATTCAAGAACAATATATTTGATACATTGTAAGAACCTTTGTAAATGTCACAATGTACCCTCATCTAGCACAACAATAAAGGAAGGAAGGAAGGAAGGAAGGAAGGAAAGAAGGGATGAAGGAAAGAGAAAGGAAGGAAGGATGGAAAGAAGGAAGGAAGGAAGGAAGAAGGAAGGAAGAGAAAGAAAGAAAGAAAAAGAAAGAAAGAAAGAATGAAAGAAAGAAAGAAAGAAAAAGAAAAAGAAAGAAAGAAAGAAAGAAAAACTCTTTCAAAGGATTTCACCTATGGGAAAACATTAACCTAGCATTTGCTCCTCTATTAGATTATTGATGGGAGATAACTAGCACCATCTAGCTGCAAAACATACAAGATATTATTAACTTTGAGCTTTGGGATTAATGCAGTCTCTATAGAGTTATCCAAAGAGACTTGGAACCATAATATCAGGAGGGGTGCCACAGAATAACATGTAAAAGTAGACATAAAATATACATATATGTTTATATAAACACTCATACATAATGCACATGCAATGCTTATGTATACACATATGTATATATGGATGAATATATATGATGTTAGTTTGATTATAGCATGGAAGCTATGTTTCAAAGTTTTCTAAAGTCTTAAGGAAACATTGAAAAAAAATCCTAACAACTGGATATTTTACCTCAAGCTGAACAATGACTCATTTTATTATAAATGCAATTTTTCCTCCAGGATCTTTTGCTCATGACTATATACCCACAAACACAAATGCTCTATGATCTTGACTATCTCCTGATTACAGTCAATGTATTTTTCTTAGTCTAATATTTCTAGAATATCCTCAATCTCTGCAAAATGTTACAATATTTTATGCTTTACCATTGTTTCAATTCTAGCACATTTAGAAGAAAATAATAGACTCCTCAGTTCTTCTGTGTAACTAGAACAATAAAGCTCTAAAAATGTATGGCAAATTAATCCTTTTGAAACATTAATTCATTGACAATTTGCCATGAATTTCAGCTATCTATAATTTTTTATATTCTACTACTCCAAGCTTAAAACATGTGTTTTTGTTATAAGCATAATAGGTATATCAGAATAAATAAAAAAAGGACAGGAAAAAATCTACCTGTATAGGCGGTTCCTTTTGGTAATGAATGAAATTTAATAAGTGTCCACTGGCTGTTTGTATTCATGACACAGGAATGCACTAATGCTTGTGGTTCACAAGAAAACACATGGTTTAGAATAGGACAGTTTTTCACTGGGATAAATAGCTTACTTAGAATGAATAGAAAATCCTACAACAGAAACTTGGCAGAATTTTCTGGCAACTTAGTTCAATTGAGAGAGAGATTTGCCATTGTTTCTCTTCCAGGAGATGAATGATTAAAAATACTCCCTATACCAGGTGCTCCGTGGTGCTCATGACCTTTATCCCATCTATGTTTGCAGGTGTTCCTTCAGTTTTATGGGGAGAAACACGTCTTTCTATGGCTCCATGAGGTGTAATTTTAGTGGTATGTATTGTGGATGAGTACAGTCACTTCCCTTGCCATTACGGCTAAATATTCAGCAAGAGGCTCCAAAATCTCATCCATAAAATTTGGATTCATATCAAGGGAACTAGAAGAGATGCCAGCATTTGTATATACTATTATGAGTATGAAGCTATATCCTGATATTTGTATTCACTTCAACTTAAAAAATTTAAATTTGATGGTATATATTAACATTACATCCAATGTCTTATGATGATTTTTTAAAAAATAAACAATAAGGAAAGCAAATAACTTTATTTGATGACCACCATTTTTTTGGTTGATGTGCAACTAGAATCTGAATTACAGTCATAAACTTACATGTTGATACTTAAAAAGAAATAACTGAATACAGTCCTTATTGTGTCTGTGCCACAAAAGAAGTGAAATGAGAGAAATTCAATTCAAAGTCTATATAGGATGACTTTACTGTGCATTTGCTGCTGAAAACATAAAAAGAAAAGTTACATCCCTTTTAATTATAACTGTCAGCAATGCTGAATAGCAGCTAATTAGAAATATTTTATAGATAGGGTAAATCCAACCTTGTTGTTTGTTTCTATTCTTTATCTACCATGCTCTACTGATGTCTATCTGTCTATCTATCTGCTAGATGTATTCATCTATCTATCTACCTATTATCTATCATATATTATCTATCAGGAAAGCTCTTATATTACAAAATATTAAGAGGTTAATGGATTTATAAAAGTATTATGAAACGTTCTTCTGAGTTGTAACTCTAAAATTTTTCTGTTTCTGACTTGGTAATTCTGGAATTATTTCAGGTGGGTGTTATTGACTCCATTAGGAAAATTGAAGTAGAGTAATACTACATATAAAAATATACAGGACATCTATAATTTGAAGTTAAGGACTTAAAATGAATATAAAAAGAAAAATACGTTAGGAGTATAGCTTAGTGGTAGAGTATTTGTCTAGCAAATATGAATCCCTGAGTTCTAACCCAAGGAAAAAAGAAATGAGAAACTATTAATAATAATAATACTAAATACAAATAAAAACTTAATTGCTCTATTTATATAAAAAGATTTAAAATTTCACTTAGTGAAGCCCAAACTAATTAGGGCAGAAGATAAATCAAACTTCACAAAGCATTTATGTTTCAGTCACTGTATGTTATGTAAGGATTGGAACTCAGTTTTTGATAAAATCTTCCAGCACTTGGGATTATTTTACTTTTTAGATAGTTGTTGCTCTCCTGAAACTCCAAGAGATATACTTTAAGAAAGTGGATATTTGAACATAATAACAGGATTTTTAGCCCAAAAAGACCAAAATTTTAAAAGAAGGGATAATTCCAAATTTAAGCAATATAAACTGTAAGATGTAGAAAAAGCAAGAGCAAATAAATTATTATTATTGGTTCTAGTTTCATATTTAAAAAAAGAAAAGCTTTCACTTTATCATGAAAAAGGACTAACCTCTTCTTTCTTCTTTCTTCTACTTAGTGAATTTTCTTGAAAACCAGAAAGTAGCTGATGGTGTGGTCCAGATGTGGCAAAGAAAATAAGAAGTAATATTGATCCTGAAAAATATTTTTGGAAGAAAGAAAGAATGTCCTCAACTATTACTTGAAATTGTTAAGGAGAACAATCAGGCCAGCCTAAAGATAGATTTTAAGGACTGATGGACAAAAATGTAGTCTTTGCCATCAAAAAGAGAAACAAATTTGCAAAAGTCACAAAAATATAATGATTATAAAAGGCCTACTTTATTATAAATCATAATAAAAGGTGTGAAATGCATATGGAAATTTCCTGATATGAATCCTAAGCTGAAAATTTAAAAACATATGCAGTTCAAAATACAGAAGAGCTTTTAAAAAAAAAGAAAGAAATTTGTATAAGTGAAATTACTTATGTAAAATGTTAAAGCGGTTGATAAGATTTGGGGCATTTTTCTGACATTTCCCTGTTTTCTTAATGGCAAACTCCTTTGAATCTTCTACTTTGGTTTCTCAGCCTGACAAATAATGAAAGTTCCTCAATCTGAATCAAATAAGGATCATACTTGGACTATAATTTGGGCTTCTGCTGTTGTATTTGGGCTTCAATTTTAGGAAAAGAAGTGAGGTTAATTGTTCAAGGAATAATCTGGTTGTTAGTACAATTATAAGATTATAATTTATATTCACTCAAAAGAAAAAAAATTTTCTAAAATTCATACTGAGACCTAGAAAAATGTCCCTGAGAAACGACTCTGTTTCACTAAAAGTTGGTGGACCATGCAAAATGTACTATGGACTATTTTTGGTCTACAAAGTAAATTAGGATGGCATACTATGAAAGAAATACTATAATTATGATGGAAAGGGAATCCATGCTTTATATTGGTTTTTATTGTAATAATATTACAAACATATGAGTAACAATGCATGGAAATTATAGGGTTTGAAAGACATGGTAGTGCCTAGAATAAAAAGACAATGAAGGAATTGACCCAAAAATGTCTAAGCTTTTGAAATGCTACTACTCCTAGATGCAGAAGTAGGGTCCATTTTAGAGGATACCATTTTGAGAAAATAAATTGAAGCTGTGAATAATTTGTATAAATGTATAAATGTAGCTTAAGGAGGAGACTTACAATAAAATTGGTGGCAAAATCTAGAAAGCAACAGTGTTTGAAGCAAGTTTTCTGGCTAAGAATAAGAGGTACAACCTCAAAGGGAATGAAATAAGGATAGAAAGAAAAGAAACATAAGGCATGCATAAGTTCTTAACTATGACTTCACAAGGTAAAGTAGATGGTTGACAATTTTTTTTCATGTGAGGGCTCTATGAAAGTGACATGTAATCCAGAAAGATCATTGGATCATTGAGGAGGGATGAAGACAGGGTGACCATATTCAACCTTATGAGGTGCTAACTTTCAGTGTATCTGAGTTATATTGCCACCGCTTGCACACAACTGCCTAGAAAGCTAGAGCCTACAGAACTCCAAACCCCATTAGACACTGTTGGATTGCTAGGAAACTTGTCTTAGTAGTATGATGTAGAACTTGCTATATATCCAGGATGCACATTTGAGGAGACTGAGACAATCCATGTGCTAAAAACTGAAGCAAGGGAGATAGTACTTATAGTACATTCACATTCCAGAACCAAGAAGAGTGGCCAGGACCAAAGGGTTCTGTATGTCTCTTTAGGTCTGGAGTGATCACTAGTACAGGTCTGGAGTGCTAAGGTTGACTTTATACATGGGAAATCATTTTTATTTTCTACTACACTAAAGGGCTTAAAAGGAAAAGAAGTAAAAGATAAACATTGAACAATTAAATAATACATGCAGGTTTTTTTTAGGGAGATAAAGAGTATTTAGAAGAAGGCATACCAAATGTTGGGTTGTTAGTTTTGATTAAAGGAGAATTCTACCATATAACAAAAGGGAACTGAAACATTTACTTTTACAAATGGAATTAGATAGGATATTATGATAAGCAGGTGTATGAAAGATGAGTCCTTTGGATTAAGATAATAAATTTCAGATACAAAATATTTAGAAAAACAAGGAAAAATTAGGTCAAATTATGAAATGCTTTGGATATTTTTGATCACCAAAAGATGAATAAAGGAGTCAATAGTGATCTGTCTTGACAGGTCTACAACAAGGTCTAGATCAAGTTCTCTAATGAGACAAATTATATGAACTCTATTCCTTGTGGTCCTGGAAATAGAACCTTCATGCTAATATTATCCTGAGGAAACCAACTAAACCTTAGGGAAAGCACTAAGGAGAAATTTATTTGAAAAGGGGTTGTTGGCAAATAATGTATTCCTGTATGATACAGAAGATGAATTTGGAATTGTATATAAAAGAACAGTTGGATGAACTGGAGAATGCTAGCTATTAATTCTGTCATTGATCACAATTAGGTCAGTGTGTTCAAAATTCATATAGTTTATTCATGTTGCATTGTTAACACTTCCATTGGCTTTGCATTAGAAAGAAGGAAACTGCCTTCCATGTGTTCTGGAAGAAGAACAATAATTTCAAACTGAAGTTATACATTCTCCCAGTTATACTGGGTCTACCTAGCATAGGAGTTGAGCTTGGCATCCAAACAGATCCTTCTCCTTCTGTGTTGGAATATCCAAGAGTTTATATTCCAGTCTTGTTTATATATAAACAACTATTAAAATGTAACTCTTATGAATCCATAAAATTATGATCTTTTAAGAGAAATGAAATGTCCAGGAAAATTAAAACTCACTGTAATTCTAGTAGAAGAGTATAAGCCAGGTTCATGATTACCTGACTATGTACATAGAAAGTTCTTTTTCCTGTGGCTCCATGTAAGTATATAACACACTGATTTATTCTATATTAGCTCAGAGATTTCCAGTTCCAAAAATGACTGTTTCAATTCCTAGTCCATTTATTAGGGGTTTACAGTTTCCCAATATAGAATTTGTACCAAAAAATGGATAATCCTTGTTTAAAAATAATGCTGATCAATATCAGGTCATAGAAATCAATTCTTAAATACTAATAGTACATGGTATAATGCAATCTCCATCTGAAATTTTGAGCACAGCCATGGCATGAAATGGCTGAGTGAAGACATATGGATATGCAAGTTATGTCAGTAAATCAGCTTCCAAATATGATGTGCTGAGAAACTTTCAAATCATCACAAAGGAAAAAAAGTAAGTGACCTGAAGAGAAGCATGATATCTTTTGATTAGCTTTATTGCAAAATATTTGTGCTAGTAAGATTTCTTGTATCCTCAGGTTCACACAGAGCTAACATATTTTATAAACCTGTAAAACTGTTAAAAGAGTATCTCTCAGTAGCAATATTACAGGTTCTTATATTTTAAAAAATGAAGTCAACAATATAGTTCTGGACTTTTCATAAGGATTTTTAAGCTAATATGTTATAAAATGGTATATAGTAGATATTAATAGCTTCAATAGAATCTATTCACTGTACAGATTTATGATTTACCAAAGCTCTTCAGATTTAGAGCCTAAATACACTATTTTGTCTTTCCTTAGAGTCTCCATTTCTTTACTTCTTACTTATTCTTCAACACAATCCATGATGCTTTCCCATCAACCATACTCCATACACTTCGATTTCAATATGTTTGCTTACAGCTTGGATGATTTTTAATCAAACAATTTCTTCTATTTCACCTGACATTCCAACAATTTTTGACAATCAGTCTTCCTTTTTTTCTTGGACCACTGTGTTTCCCTGGCTTCCAAGATGGTATGAATCCCTGGTTTTCTTCCCCTCTACAGCATTAATCATTTTCTGCTTGTTTTTGTGGCTTTGTGCTCTGAAAGCAAAAGTTATACCACATAATGGCAAACGTCATAAGCTAGTCTCATATAAGAAAGGGGCGAGAATCAAGCTGCACTCAATTCCTGCAAAACAAATGGCAATGGTGTCTTAAGAATTGAACTGAAGAGAAGATTGTAGGCCATCTGGATTGCTATGTGACTTTATGAAAAGGAAAAGTAAAATATCTCACAGATTCATAGCATAATGTATTTTACAACTTGGAGCAAGGTGTCCTCTAATGTTAGGCCCCTACTCTCTCACAGAAACTGGGAGATGGAGGGTCTGTCTTCCTTGATAATTATGTTTCAAAAGGATGGCTTCCCAAGTCCTTGGAAAAGGCAGTCTTGGATTGTAAAACTAGCAAAAGTTTTTTTTTTTTTTAAAGATTTACTTCTCAGAGGGAGAAATAAAGAATTCATGATTATAAGTTTTCTAAAGTGAATGCTTTAAAAAGGGGGATGTTAGAAGCACTCATGTCAGCAATATTTATTGGACACTTGACTTTGGACTTTTACCTTTCAATGCTCTTTTCTCCTTTTAAAGTATTCTTGTCTAAAAGAAGCCAGATCTGATGAAGCAACACACAGAAGGAAAATGGTTGGAACTGAGTCATCCCTCCCTGCTCTGCAGTAGCCTCATTTTCTCCCTGGAGGATGTGCTTTCTTCACAAGCAGCAAGATGTTGGCCGGTGGCTCCTATTTCTAGTTCAACCACACAAAAAAAGCAAAAATTCCTGGGAAAGAACACTGATTGGCCCAGCTGGGGGTCACCTGACTTCCTGAAGGCTAATCATTGGTTATTAGGAATGGGTGGGCCTGGGTCAAGTGCCTACAGCTATGTACAGGACATCTGTCTTGTGGGATCAATAACACCACCAGAATCTCTGATTAAGCTTGAGGAGAGAAGCTCTCCCAAACCAACATACAGAGCTGACTGTGATTCGTTAATTAACTGGAAAGCCAAGAATGAGAGTGGAAAGCGGTATGTATAAATTCCAGGAATGAGAACTTAGATGATGACAAATATTGATTTGTCCTCACCTTGTTTACAACCAGTTTATGTGGACTTCCTCTGTTGAACTCCAAGTGTCTTCTGACTGGGGCCCTAAATCCCACATGAATTAGATACCTGGATGAGCCATGGCGTATCTTCTGCTCAACTGTTCACCATCTCATGTCTTAAGGATGAACCACTTGTACTTACCCTGAAACTCAGGCCTGTCCTTCTGGTCACTATAGAACTAAGCCCTTGAGTGTGTCTTCAGAGCCTGTGGCAGCAGAGGCTTTTGGGACCCACTCTGATCTCCACTGATCTTACTGACTGCTGTTAAAGGCCCACAAGACTTGCCTGAGAAATGCCTTTGGGCAACTGGAGTTGCCTCTCTGTGAGGCACCCAAGGGTTGCAGCCCCTTACCTGGGGCTTCCTGAAGCTGGTGACTGAGTGAGGGATGTACAAAGAGTTCTTTGCCTCACAGAGAGTTAGACGCTGCAGGCTGTGTATGCTCCAGCACTCTCTGTGAAGACCAGACTGGGGCAGATGTCACTTGAAGTTACATCCTTGCTTAGTTCCTCCCTCTTCCCTGTTTCTTCATAAATAGACTCCTTATTTTGACTTCTGCTTCTGAGAAACTCAACCTGTGGCCAATCATTATTTCCAAATCTGGTGGTCACAGTGCCTCCCCATCCAACATGCAACTTCAATGTGACTCCTCCCATTGGGTAGGTGTCTCTGACCTGCTCTTAAATCTGGGTGAGCTTGTGATTGGTTTGACCAACAGAGCATGGTAAAAGTGATGCTGTGTGACATTAATGCCAGGTCACAGGAAGGGCAGATCTGCTCTGCATATCTTGCTTTGGAACTGTTAGCCACAGTGAGTGCTGTGATTAGACTTAGATAGAGACAGCACTTGGAGAGCTGGAAGGGCTTAGGAGTCAGGGGAAAAGAGAGAGAAAGAGAGGTGTGGAAGAAGTGAAGGAGAGAGAGAGAGAAATAGGAAGACAGAATGAGAGAGAGGCAGCAAGATTGTGAGACTGAGAAAGACTTGTCCAGCCTTAGCTGCTCCAGCCTCCCACTCTGAGCTCTAGCCCTCCATCTGACCACAGAGCCAAAATCGAAAGACCCTGAGCCAAAATCACCTAGCAGAACCCTTTTTGCCTTCCTGCTGGACAGAAGCCATGCGAGATTTTAAAGATGGTTCTTGTCATTTTGGACCAACACATTTGGGAATACAGAAACAGGGTGACATGGGTATTTGGGGGTGATTGTCATCCAGCCACACCTTGAGGCTTGTGCATCAGGGACTGGGCAGCCCTCTACTTGTTGTGTAGTCAAGCATGTGAGTCAGGGCTGTATTTTCCCTTGAGCACATTTTACTTCTAATATTAATAACGCTGTCCAGAGAATTCTAAAATGTCAGGATTTGAAATTCTTGAAGCAGCTGCTAGTTGTGTCTTGGTTTTGTTTAAGTAAAAATGTTAGTTAAGGTTTTTTCTAACTGTCATATTGAGAACCAAAAATAGGAACTTAAAGTGAGGTTCTCAAAAAGTAGCAAGAACACTTTTTGTCATTGTCTCCTTGTAGGTCATAGGGCTGTCTCTGTAAATGATTTGAGGATTGATGAGTCTTAATTTACAAGTCTCATGAAGTGTTGAGTGTGCATGTGTGCATGTGTGTGTATGTGTGTGTATTAAAGGGTTTGGAGTTATTTTTCTTTCATATTTCAACCAATATTTTTGAAATACAAAATGAGCATTAAAAACAGCAACAACAAAAAGTATTCTTGTCTATTCCTATTATTAGATCATCTATATTCTAATGATTCCAAAATTGTACATTGTAACACAATGCTGTGTTGCATACTTCAACTCTCCTATTCAACTTCCCAAATCCTATCTTTAATTCTGTGGTCCATGGGACATTTCACATGCCACCTGAATTCCATTCCTAACTTTCAGAATTTCCCTCATACCTACTAACCCAAATTAAAATTCAGTTTCTTTAGTTCTAAATAGAATTAATTACTAAGTTCTCATAATTTTCTTTTACCAATATCTCTCAAAAAATTTTCCTCAATTACCATTATTTACCAGAACAATCAATCCATTTTGGCAGTGTGTCTTGACTGCCACTTTTACCTCTATCAAGTCTCTGTGCATTCACTCCTCTGCCTTCCAGTTCCTTTTCTTCCATGTACTTGAGATATTTAAAAAGTACAAAGATCAAATAATTTCACTGCTTACAACTCCTCAACTATATTCTTTAAGATAAAATTTCAAAATGTTTCACAAGATTTATGTGCCCTTCTACAATAGAGCTTCATCCTGCATTTTTAGGCTTAGCATTTCCTGTCCATGCTCCAGCTTTAGTGTTTTTGTCCATTTGCTTTTGTTTTCCTATAGTATGTTATGTTTTCTCACATTATGGTTTTCATTATGTTTTATCTTCTACAAATCATTTGGCTGACTCCTATGTTTCCTTCAATATCAGGTTAAATGCTATTCTTCCTTAAAACATTTTCCACCCAGCAAACTTGATTTATTTTTCTTTTTATGTACTTTCATCCTACTCTGAATTATCAACACAGGTCATCAAATTCTGTGTTCCAATAACCACAACCTTCATGAAAGTGGAGTGACTAATCAAAGTTGTATGCTGATAATTCTACTACCTACAACATAGGCTGCTGTAAAAGCAGTGTCTGACAAACATGGAATATATTAAGTGAGCCAAAAAAATAGGGTAGTCACTCATAATAGAAATGCTGATTATACTAAGCATATATAAAAAAAATTTGTCAACTCTAATACATATTCTTCAAAATAACTGAAGATTACAAACTAATCCTCAATATGGTTTTAGAAAGTTACACTAAAGTAACTAAATCACATTAGAGCATGAAAGTGCCCATTTTGTGAAAGCATGAATTATCTTTAAAAATATATGTACATATATATGTAATATATATCATATAATACTTAATGTGTATAACATACATGTGATATAATAGCAATACAATATATAAGACTTGAAGAAATATCACTGCAATTATATCACCTACTATTCCTTGTCCTGGTCATTCAAATCACAATTGAGTTCATCCAGAAGGTAAAGGACAAGAAGCTTGAGGATGTTGTCACATTTACAACAGTATTAATAAATATTTATGAGCTTACAGCATTTCCTCAAGATATTCTTTGACAACATTCTGGGAGAATTGAGACTGATCAAGATTTCAAAGATCACATGATTGATGGTTCTAGTAGCTTATTTTAAATATGCAGTGTGACTTTTTTTGGAAGCTTTTCCTCATCACTAGTTGTTCTTGACCTTTGGAGTCAAGTATTTTCTTACTAAGAGTATTCACTAAGGATCCCATCAGACCACTATACCATAGGAAGTTATCACCAGTGCATTTAGAACATGATTTGAGTTACTGGACTTAAAAGAGAGACCCAGAATTATTCATACACCTAATATTTGTACACCTAATGTACAAATTCACACAAAAACTTAAAGTTAATAAAAACCCAAGCACTTGCTCACACATTGTGTTCTGAAAACAAGTGTATACATTTAGTTGATTGTGTCACCAGAATTGAAGTGAGAGTCTCCCACATGAAATGAGACTTCAGAATTACAAAACAGAATTCACATTAGTAATTTCCACAGAAAATATACTGAAAAATCTAATCTGGTGCCAAAAAAACTATAGAGCTATTATGTCATTTATATTTGTATCCTTTCCTTAAAAAAAGGTAATAATGAAATTTTTTATCCAATATGCTCAGGGAATGTTGCAGAAAACATTCACATTTTAAGTTCTACAAAGAAATACCAAAGTCAAAATAAAAAAAAAAACTGTCTTGTATATTATAACCAGAATGCTAAATATATGCTAACATTTCTGATTATTTTCCCAGAAAGCAATTTTTATGAGGATTCTGTTAGGGTGAATAAAAGGGCTGCCATGTTAGAACTGGACTCCCTTCCCCTTGAAGGTAGCTTACTGGAAACTCTCCACTCAGCCCTAAAGGAAAAGAAGCATCCTCCTTTAGCCATTTACTAGAAATTTCCCATTTCACCTAGAAGAAATGACATGCATTTAAGCTATTATTTCAGGAGGATCAGAAGGCCATTGAGGATTTTCCTGCACATTAACCTTCATGGGACTTCTCCACCAATCTCCTATATCTATCCCAAGTCTGTGAGCAGCTGTGGGCTCCAGCTCTCCTGCTGGGGATCCCCTCCACAGGACCACGGCTCTCCAATAAGTCCTGTGTTAGCATCTCCTTGACAATTTCTCCATGCTTCTTCTAGTCTAACACCTCCAGTTAGAAACCAGTTGTACTTGGCTTCTGAAAATTAAAGGTTTTTGTTGCTGTTTTGTTTTGTCTGCCCCTAAGGAGACATTAGAAATTAGGGCCATTGAGGAAATGTGACCACAATTGAGAGATCCCTGCCCTCAAAGAGCTCCAAGGTCTCCAGTCCTAACTACTTCCAGTCTCTGTGGAACATCACAGAATCCTGTGTTGATAAGAAATAAAAGAGGAGGTTAGAGACAGGCTAGGCTGGGCTGCATGCAAATTTCCAGAATTATCACTAGCCTTCATCTCTTAGGAGACTTCAAATTTCATTAGTATAAATTCTGACAAGTTGACCATTATAAATCTCAAATGTTCATGTGGATTTATTCTTATAATCCATCGATATATCTCCTGTTTAAATTTTGAATTAAAAAAGAAAATATAGGGCTGGGATGTAGCTCAGTGGTAGAGTGCTTGCCTAGCACGCATGAGGTCCTGAGTTTGATCCCAGCACCAAAAAAGACAAAAAAAAAAAAAAGAAAATATAAATATTTTGATAACCTCTATTCAAACCCTTTACTTGAACCAGCCAGTCTTTTGCTTAAATGTGGTAGTAGTCAAGTTGGTAAAGGTAAAATTTTGTACACTTTTAATGAAATTATTCATTCAATTTAGTCAGTTACAAGTTTCATTGATAGCTATCTATCAATCTATCTATCTACCTATTTATTTATTTATCTATCTATCTACCATCTATATCTATTCTCTACAGTCACATGACAGCTAAAGTAGCCTTTAGCAATAGGGAATTTTAAAATAAGCAGTTGTAGAACTTTAAAAAAACCAATCTCTCCACATTGAGAATAGGGTTACATACACAGTCGCAACAATAACTCTTAACAGAATTCATTTCCGTGCTTCATGGGACCCAGTGTTTGTACCAATAAGCAATGTCACCACACAATAGTCCAAATGAATCTTCAAAAAGGCACATATGAAAGAAAAAATTCAATCACCCAAAAGACAGCTTAGGAAAACATGTAATCATGACTGTGTAGGTGCTTCTAAGCCAATATTGCAAATTCAGACTTGTCTAATCATATTTGAAGGTTTAACAAAGAATTTTGACAGTAGTAAATTTGCAAGATCACTTAAGAGACAATGGGAAGGAAAAGGATCAAAAATATTTAAGCTGTTGGCTGCTCCCTAACTTACACAAGAGTGGAAGATCCATGATCTACCCCTATACACTCTCAGTTTGCAAAACAATTAGAGAATAAACCATCTGAGGAAAGACAGAGGAGGTGCTCAAGAAACTTAAGTTATCACAGAAAGAATACTTAGAATGCAGATCTGCATGGTGGTAAAAGTCTGTAATCTCTGCTAATTGGGAAATGGAAGCAGAAGGATCTAAAGTTCAAAGCTAGCCTGGGCAAAGATAGCTGGGATACTTTAACTTAAAAACAAAACAAAAACAAAGGGATGGGGAGAATAGCACAAATGGTAGGGGCTCTTGATAGAACAAGACACTGGCTTCAATCCCCAGTTCTGAAAAAAAAGGGAAAGAAAAAGAAGAGGAGGAAGAAAGAAGAAAAAGAATGGATGCTGGGCCTGTCTCCTCTGTATCAGCAAAACATGGACTTTGAAAGAATATTATTGAAGATCACATATTACAAAGTACTGTAAGCAAGTTTGATATGAAGGCCTGTAGGTGTGCAACCTAGAAAAGCAATAAAATTAAAGCTGGGTACCAAAAGTCCCTTAAATACCAGTGGGAAGTGCCATAGCAAGGCACAAGCCAAACCATGAATGCACTGCCCTTTGAAGATTTTCCTCTTCACACTTCCAGCTGGCTCAGACCCCATAGATGGAGATAAGGGGGGCTAAGCAGATTTACTTTCTGTTAAGAAATTTTATACCTTAATGCTGCTTTTGAAAGTCCATCTTTCATACACATGTTGGTTACACTAATAAGAGAAGTCACTTCATTTTTTTATCTTTGTCTATTATTTCTGTATATGATCATAGATTTTATCACTCTTCTATTTAAGGTAAAGGAAACCATCTATCCCCATCATAAAATAATCTTATTGCCAGTTGTAAACTATAATGGTTTACAGAAAAAAATGTTAAGAACAGAAAAAGATGGGTTGTCAAAGAATGTGTTATCAATAGCTCAATATTTACTGAGAGTGTATTTTGAGCTAAGTGTTGCAAAAAGTAAGAAAATAATAGGCTCCATTTCCTTGTGGGGCCTAGGATCTTGTTGGGGAAATCAGTCTAACAATACATGAAATAATTAGAAACAATTAAGAATGTAAGTGTTTTGTACTGACTAAGTAATAAGCACTTTGGGAGCAGAGGGAGAGAAGATAACCTGTATAATTTTTCTGCTGCTGGCAATCTTACAAGTAACTTGGAAGCTGCTGAGGTTAGGAAAAGCAGATAACACACAACTGCAGACAGCCCATCAGGAGTTGAGCGGAGGCAGTACATGAGTTAAGACATCAATATGGGAGCATTCAAATAAAATGTGGCTTTATGAAAGATGGAAAAGGACTGCTTTTATTTGATTGTCAACTTTATTTCCACACTTCTGTCTATTCTGACCCCTCTCATCTCTCCCAGTCTTCTATTACTTCCTTTGCACCCTGAATCCTCTAAATCGTCTCTGATGAAATTGTTTTGGCCACTCCCACAAGACCATTGATTCAGTCTGGAAAGTGTGTTTCATGTGTGGGTCCTGCAACAAACCTGGCCAGTGCTGGCATCTGCCATGGCAATTTCTCCTCCTGCCACCAACTATAGAGAGTTGACTTCTACCTTCTCAGTGTTTTTAACTCCAGCAAGAATACCATCTGTAGGCACAGGTGAGATTGCTGGGACAGTGATTTATTAATTTTTGTAAAAATATGTTTGCCTGTTTTCAAATACTGGTGGGATTTTTTAAAGTGAATGTAAATTATTTGAAGTCCTCCAAGCTTTAAAATTAACATAGCAAAGCAAGAGTTTACACAGAGAATATCTATACTTATAATTTATATATTTAGGTGACACAACTGAAAGCAAAACAACCTATCACATAAGTGTGCCTAACCAAGAAAATTTCATGCATTATGTTTGTATAATCATGTACATTTTAGTAATTTCCTGCATGAGATTCTTTATTGGGAACATAATTATGATTATTATGGTATTCTTAATGATCATTTTTAAAATTCTCAGTAATTGAATTGATTTTATCACTTTTTACATCATACAAATGTTCATTCATGAATATAAAACTGTGTTTGTGTGTTTTGCAATTTTACATGCATCTTCCTTTTTAAAGAAAATTCCAATAGATTGATCAACTGTGTCACCTGTATTTTTAAACTATTGAATGAATTTTTGTTTCCTGCTTACTGATTCTTTGTACTTTATTTTCTGATGGAACTATATAAAATCTATTCTTTAGTACATTCAGAAAAAAAGGAAAACCAAAACATAGATTAAGATTATTAGGGGAGAAGAATATAGAAGATGTCCAGTAGCTAATCATTTTATATTATTATAATATTTAATGTACTTAAAATACAGTTATGATACAAATGAAAATCTTATAAAGAGATTTTCTTTGAATGACAAAATAAAAGCAGTTGAAAACATTATCAGACTTTTCTCCAACACCTCAAAAGTTTATTTAAAATTTAAGTGAAATATTCTATCTAATACAAAAAACACTTTTATAAAAGCACTTTCAAATAAAAGTAGCCACTATATTTCAGATGTGATTTCTGTACATTGCAAAGAAAGGTACTATATTTATTCTCATTCAGATAATTATTTGAGCAAACTTTTCTGCCACTGATAAACCCACTGGAAAGATCAGAAGGCAAGCTCCATTCCCCAGCTGGGCTCATTTTCACAGATGTGCTCCCTCCTCTGGGCCCTGGTTTCACAGATGTGCTAGTTGGTTTGCTGTAACCTTGAGGTAGTGTGATAAGTTGTAACCTTGTGCTAGTGTGATATGTTGTAACCTCCTAGCGAGAGGCTAACTGACACTCTGTTTTTGTCCTTCCCGCTTGCTTGCTTCCACATTTTGAAGCATAAAAACCCCGCAGCCCTGAGCTGGGGGCTGGCGTCATTTTCAGAGAGATCCAGGGGGCTGGCCCACTAGTGTAATAAATCTTCCTTTCCTCCATCCACCTGGGTTTGAGTCTTGTTCTCAGTGGTCCACATTCTTTCCTCAACACCGCTTAACAATGTGTTTCATACCTTAATGACACAAAGCCACCAGTTGTAATTTTTGAAGTTTGTGATGATAAATCTGTTATTTACCAGTGGTTTGCACTTAATTTTCAGAGATTCCTAAGGCAGAACATATCCCGTTAAGTTTAAAAATTCATTAAAGTTTCCATGTGCCAGATGGCACAATGCAAGAAATGCTTCAAGTATGCAGCAATTAAAACTCTTCAACATATAATAGCCCAGTGGGCAATTTGTTATATACATGAATGTCAGAGCACACCAAAATGCTGGTTACCTACATAATACCCCTTTGTGCATATGCTGAATTTCTAGGAACATAAGAAAATAAATCAAGCTTTACACAAATTCAAATTCTGATTCTTAAAGACTACAAAAGCTCTCCAATCTCTAATATTTCAAGGCACAATCACATTTCAAACTGGGAAAGCTCAGAAAGATAGACACTAAACAGAGATTTACCCACAGAAACTAATCATTTGATTTGCTTAGAAATGGAAATCCATTTTAAAAAGTGCTCATGCAAAAATACTGTTAAACGCAAGTATCGTTTACAATTAAGAAAGCAACTACAAAAATGCAAAAATTAAAATTTAAAACCATATTTTACAGGTGAGACTTTAAATCTGAAGGAAATGCATTTGTGTCCACAATGATTACATCAATCAAAACAGATGTACTGCTTACACATGACCTCAATTATATACTAAAAAATGTTACTCATCTGATACCCAATTCTAAAAATATTTCACTTTTTCTCATTATTAACTAAAATATACTTTGTCCTTATCTTAATATTGCTAGGTGAAAATACTCCACAAAATTGAGACCACATTTGATTGTCTTAAATCTTCTATTGTACTTGAAATAGTATTAACGAGTTAAAAAAATCTCCTTGATTGTAGGTGGTGCCAAACTGATTCTGAAGACAAAATTTTCTTCAGTTCTATTAAGAAGTAAGTTCACAAATGATAAAAAAAACTTAACTGTCTACCTATGCTAAATAATCATCATGTGTTAATATTTTTACTTTCTTTCTATAACATACATATGTATTAAAATTTATTAAGCTGAATTTACCAATAAAGAAACTGAAACTTAAGGAAGTTAACTCAGTCAAGGCCACACAGATGTAACTTGAACAGCTAAAATTAAGAGCCTACATTAAGTTCCAAAAAGGTTTCATGTCATTTTTCTTTTTTTATTATATTATTGTTGTATTGGGAATACATTGTGACACTTAACAAAAGTTCATACAATATATCATAGTTGAATTCACGCCCTCCATCATTCTCCTTTATCACCCCTCCTTCCATTGCTGGAATAGTTTCAAAAGGTCTCATTTTTCCATTTTTGTATGTGAGTACATAATATTTCCACTATATTCAGCCTCCTTGACCCTTTCCTTATACCCTCTCTCCTCCCATTGATACCAATACCCAGGTAGAACTTGTTTTACCTTCTTGCTCTCTGTTTTTCAAAAAAAGGCATTTTTGTTTAAGATAGCTACACAGGGAGTTTCCTTGTGACATTTCCAAGTATATATGTATTGTAACTTGAATTGGTTCATTACAAGTGCTTTTTAAACTAAGACTGAATAGTTTAGAAGCCTGGTGATAACTATGAGCACCATTTCTTTCCAGTTAGTGGATAGACATTTGTACACTGAAGACTGGTTAAAAAGCTGTGGCTTCAGTTCATGATGTTACATTGAACTCACATGAATTTACTCTGAAAGAAAGCTCTAAAGGGCTGGGGATTAGCTCAGTGGTAGAGTGCTTGGGCTCAATTCCCAGCATGGAATAAAAGGGAGAGAGGGAGGAGAGGGAGGGGGAAGAGAGAGAGAGAGAGAGAGAAAGAAAGAAAAGAAAGAAATTCAAACAGAAAAGGAAGGATGGAAGGAAGGAAGGAAGGGAGGAGGAGAGAGGGAGTGAGAGAGGGGGAAAAGAAGGGGAGAGAAGGGAAGCAGGAAGGGAAGGAACTTCTATTAGGCTTCAAAAGAAGAATAAAAACTAAGGATATCATAGTCTTGTAATATAGGACTTTTATACAAAAGTGGCTTTAAATATGTCAAATCATTAGCATATACTGATATATAACACATATGCAAATATAACACACATATAACACACATATGCAAATCAGGGAGATATAATTAGTTTTCCAATGACTATGAAGAAGAGTTAATTGAAAAATCTGTGGAATCACTTGGCATAGTAACTTGCAAGAGAGATATTAAAATTTAGTGAATTAAGAGATGAAATACTTTTTGAAGTCATTTTAAGAAAGGGGGAGAAGAGTGATAATAATGGAAGGGACAAAGCAAACAGGGGTACATTGCATGCATATATGGAAATGTCACAAAACCCCATGTACAACAAATATATATACTTACAAAAATGTAAATAAATATACAAAAACATTAAATATCTACATAACTTTGTAGCTCATTATTGTCTTTAAAATGTAGGATATTTTTGAAAGTGAAAAAATCTTATATGCTATGTATGTAAGTACTATAGTAAGTACTATATAGTATAAGTTAATTTTTAATTACTTCACTGTCTTATTATACCACTGACTGGATTGACAGTATTCAGTGAAAACAATAGAGTATGTAACTACTGTTTTATTCTGGCCTTACTTATGGTATATTTGCAAAAATCTCCAATATAATGTTGTTAACTGTCCTTTCACAAATCTTAAACTCATCATCTTGTCATATCTCATTTATGATGCAAAAATAATCTCAATCCATAGTAATAAAAACATTTAGAAAATCTGATAATAAAATATTTGAGCATGTACTATCTACATATTTATTGTGTGTTATAAATTCATTTTGGTAAGATATGTAAGGTTTATATAAGCCTACAATAAAATCTCAATTGGGAATGTCATAAAAATTATAGACAGCATGATAGTTTCATAATTGATTTGAAAACAAGATGTATGAAAATCAGTTTTAAGCAAACCAAATGAATTTTAAACAAAATCAGATGAGTTTGAGTCAATAAAAACCATCTATCTAATTATACAACCTCAATAGTGTTGTATATATTTTACGAAAATTATCTAGGTAATTATTTTACGAAATATTGTTCAGGAATACCGTGTGTAAGAATTTGTGGTAATAACCAACAGACAGTGCATTGTTTTGTACATGTAATAGAACATAAAAACAACCAAAAACAAAACCAATCAAATAAACAATAAAAACCTGCATTCAAATAAATGTATCACAATGAATAATATAGTTTAAAATTAAACACAAAATGGTCTCTTTGTTTCTTTCTCAGAAGAATTATGTTGCTTTATTGTGGAAAAATAATCCAGTCAGTTCATAACAAAAATGTGTTTCATTGGATTTTAATAATAATAAAAACAATGCAAAAATATGTTGTAAATATCTTTGGAAATCACACTTCTTATAATAAATGTAACTAACTTTACAGAGGCAAAAAAGAAACCTTGATGTGCATGTTACATTTATTATGTTCAAAGCTATGAAAAATGATAGATATTTTAATCTAATAAATTCTGAAAATAAAGGTAAATAAGTAGATTTTAGTTTAGTTTTGTTTTGTTTATTGAGACAAGTATCACAATGTGACCCAGGCTGGCCTCAAACTTATGAACTTCCTACCTCAATCTCCCCAATTCTGGGATTAATGGCTTTAGTCACTAGGACCCACTGAGAAAGATTTTTGTTTAATTGATAAGGTTAAATTACATCTTACCTCAAATAATTAAGCAGCATAGCTAATCAAACAGTAATATTGTGCATAAAAATTTTAATATAAAATATATCCAAAATGTTCAAGACTTACTAATACTTATGTTTGTGTCTGCAATAAGAATAATGTGTGTGTTTAGAGAATAAGTGTGTTTTTCAACAAGTATTTTGCACTTTGCAAACTGTTCCAGAAACTTGGTATCCCCAGCAAGAATAAGAGACAACTTTCTCTTTTTGTTCATGGGCTGCTTTGTGTTGGCAATTTCTTTCTTTCTTTCTTTCTTTTTTTAAGATTTAACCTAACAACCTCAAAATTTTCTCTCCAAATGGTCTTTCCCATTTTTTATGGTTATTTTTTATTTCATTATAGCAACTATATTGTTGTTATAGTTATTTTCCTTATCTTCTCCAGGCTGTCACTTTTCTTTTCAGTAAAACTTTTTGATACTCAGAAGGTTTACTGCTTTTCACTGGCTTCCCCTTCAGATTGTCATAAAATCACGCATGAAAAGCACATACTTATTTTCATCAATCATTCTCTCTACTTTTGCTTTGTAACAAGTAAGTGAATGCTCACTTATGAATCACTCATTGTTCAACAATGACATGGCAATTGTTTTACAAGCAAATATTCTGTGAAATTATTTCAGTCTCATGATAATACATTAATTTCAAAGTAATTATCAAAATATTTCAAGTAAAATGTGTTTAATATAATGGAGATAATTTTTGTGACTTTAGTGCAGAGTTTCAATACAAAGCATCAACATATGCATTGAGATACCAAAACACGTTTTTGTAAATACAGATATCAAGACAAAAAACTGGACTTACTAGGTAAGGACATGTAAGGAAGTATGTTAGGCTTTGGTCAGCTTAAACAGTAAGTTCTAATGTAATTGTGATGCTTTTCCTGGTTGAGTCAACTTTTTGGTATTATCAATGCTTTTGGAGATTTTGAAAAATCATAAACCATGTCACTCATGAATATCCTGAGGCTACTGTAAAATAAAATGGTGCATATTATATTTAATAACTAGATTTTTATTTTTAAATCATTTATTGAGTTAAACCCACATAATATAAAATACATTAAAATGAGTTATTCGGTGTCATTTAACACAATATTGTGCAACTACCACTTTGCTCACTCCTAATTATTTCTTCAGTGACTATGACTTGTCTTCATTTCATTCAAAAAAGTACTGTCATCTTGACTAGTCATTCTTTTGTTCTTTCATCCTTCCAATTACCAGCAGATGTAGTTGTCCAATACTATTGAGTCTAATTTGTGTCCAGGCATTGTATTTAACACATGGAATTAGGAAAGGACAAAGTGAAGAACTTCAAAGGACATCCTTGTGAATGGACTAGAAGAACACTTGGTTCTTATATGAGCACTGTGATGCAGATGAAGCATTAGTTTTCCTTCCTTCTCTTGGCCACAAGCAGGACTCCAAAAACATACCAGAATTCAGATCCTTGGAGATATTCTCATGGGAGCCTTTGTTAGAGACAATGGTTGAAAAATACAATATATTGTATAATATTGTATCTTGCAACAAACTGCATTCTAAAATTTTCTATTTCATCTATCAAAATATGATTTTTGAATATAAAGTCAGGCATAAGAGCTTACCTACTTATGGTGGAAGTTGTGAGAAGGCAGAAATGTCTCCTACTTAGTTTATCAGTACCTCAAAAAGAGGAACCAGGTTGTTAGAATAAAACCAGTCCTGGATTAAGAAGGAAAGTACCTTGTGCTCTCTAGCCTAAACTCTGACTTCACTAACACAAATGATTAGTTTATATTTCTGTTTATCTGTAAAATTGGTTAAAATTTGTTGTATGGTAGCTATAGTGATTATATGTGAATATGCACTATTGAATTTCAAAAACGGATACTAGTTGCCATGGATTGGTATAAGTGCAACTAACCAACTTCTTTAGTAATGACTTAGGGGGTATTTCATAGAGAGAATCTTCCTCTGATAATAAATCAGTAGTATGTTGAGTAGATGAAGTCCTTGGATTTCTTTTTCAGTAGACCATTTTTGCTTTTGTTTCTGTTTACTTTTTTAGTAGCCTTAAGTTTGCAGAAAATTTGGGCAGAACATAAAGATATATTTCCATGTATCTCCTCACCTCATGGTCTGATTTCCCTTGTTTTTTAATACCTTGCATTAGTAATATATATCATTGAAATTGCTAAAGTTATTTGATGTGTCATTATTCAATAAAGCTCATTTAAACTTTATTAAATAATGTACACCAGTTTTAATTCTTTGTGTTTTCAGTTTAATAGATTTTAGCAAATGACAGGCATTTACAGTCACAGTATCATACAGCACAAACAGTTTCCATGTCCTAAGACTTCCCTCTGCTCTGCCTGCTTATCCCTCCTCTCACAAGCACCAGCCAATCACTAATATTTTTAGTGTCCATGGATTTGTCTTTTCCAGAATGTTATCTATGTGGAATCATGAAGTATGTAACTTTTACACAGTAACTTTGACACATTGGCTTTTTGCACATAGCAATATGCTCTTAAGTTTCCTCCCATATCAGGGTCTGATGGTTCATTTATTTTTGTTGTTGAATAATATTCTGTTATATTGATGTACAATGATATGTTTATACACTCACCTATTGAAGCACAACACAGTTGTTGCAAGGTTTTGGCAAATATATATAAAACTACTATTGACATCCATGTGTTGACATATGTTTTGAACTCATTTGAGCAAATATCAAGAAATGTGATTGCTGGGGTATGCAATAAAAGTATTTTTAGTTTTACAAGGAACTGTCAACACTTCTTAAAAAATGGCTGTAACATTTTGCTTTCCCTCCATAATGAATGAGAGTTCCTGCTTCTTCACTACTTTCTCAGCCTTTCTTGTTGTCATTGTTTTTGAAAGTTGATGGATTTTAGGTATTCTAATAAGTGTGGAGTGAAAAAGAGTTTTGCAGTTTCTTATACTCTTTTGTTTAATCTTTTCCTATTCATATATGCTTAGATCATTGCTAGTATATCACTATCACAAATGTTGAAATTAGTAATCTCTTAGCCTCTTTGTGCACTAGAATTTTTAAAAGTTATCAGGGAGTGAAATAAAATTCAGTTATAAAATATGACATTTAAGACGATATCAACTATTGTCAGGCACTGAAATCAATCCTTTAATCTGAACTATTGCAATACATGAAAACAGCCATTCCCTCACAACCTTTAATGTATGACTGTATCAAACATATTTTTATGCTACTGTGACTGGAGAAAAGAAGAGACACACTAATGGTTTTATTTTGCATTTATCTGACTACTAGTTCAGTTAAATATTCTTTCCATCTATTTTCTTCATGATTTAAATCTTCCATTTATCTTTTATATGGCCTGCCTGCTAATGTTCTTTACCCATAATTCTGTTTGGATATGTATTTTTAACACAGGATATTGATCACTGAGCCCGTGATTTAAAGTGATTCAGTTTTGAACACAGAACTCTTCGGATGTGTGTGTCACTTTTAAATTTAAATGGATGCTAACAAAAGAAGGCTCTTTATGTTTAAAGTAAAGGCAACACAGAATGGAGAATAAAGAAAAAAGCTTCAAAGCTACATAACTGATACCTTCAGATGATAAGATATTGCTGTTATGTAATAAGAAAATGACAATTAATTGTTAGAACAGCTTAAATTACACATTGAGATACAAACTCAAAAAAGCAAACAAAAATTATCATAAGCTGATATAAAGGATCAGTTGTCAAAAACAGAAGTGGAATATGATGAAGAGATACTTTTCAAAGCTAGTGGGAAAATTAATTCCAGCATAGAATTTCATATTAATTTAATAGTTAGGATCTCAAAAATATTCTCTCCTGAATTTTTTCAGAATGCTACAGGGAATATGTAGTAAATATTGGTGATGTTTAAAATGAGGATAATAGTGAAGGAGAACTTAAGATCAATCATAAAGACCATGAGATAGATGAGAGGAGGAGTCCCATAGTTTAATAATGTAACATTGGCCAATAATTCAGAATTATAAACCAGCTTCACTTGCAGAATAGGAGAAGTAGTGGTAATTTAGACAATATGTGTCCTAAAACTGTATGCATATGTTATTTTTTTTAAGTAAAATCTAAAATCTGTGGTTATAGTTGCTTATCAGAAACTCACAAAGTAGGCTGGGACACTGGATAGAAGTTGACCTCATCAACACAACAAACATCTAAGCTATGATATTCTTCTGCTAGACATAAATTATTTCACTGAATATCAATATCGAACTTACTTTATAATTGTTTAGGAAAGAAAAAAAGTTCATCACATTAACCATATCCAAAGATAATATAAGAAAACTGCATTCAACAATATTGACCAAATAAAAGAATGCTTCTACATTACAATTGCATTTTCAGCCATGTTCTTTCCCTCCATCTTTGTGTATTACTAAATTACACAAACTTCTTCCTTTTGACAGATCTTGACTTGGACTACCATTTTAAAAACTTATAAAGAGATATTTCTGCTTTCATCCATTAAAGTGCAAAACTTAAGACAATTAAATTTAGCAGAATTTAATTGAGCAAAGAATGATTCAGGAATTAGGGGTTCCTTCTATCAGAAAGCTGTGCTCCACAATGTTGGCAAGCAGAATTTCTGAACAGAAAATGCAAATGAGGCACAAAAGCAGTATTTGCCTTCTTTGAACACAATCTGTTGGCTAATCGTTGGCTGATGCTTGGCTACTGTGATTGTCTGATACCCAGTTATTTGTAAAAAAAAAAAAATTAAATCAGGCTTTGATTGAGTTTACAGCTACCAAAATAGTAGGAACATAACAAACACTTTTTAGAATGGCTAAGAAATTAAAACTGACTATATTGAATTTTGTGGAAATCAAGAAGGAAAGAAAGTTCTTATTTAATACTGGTGAAAATGCAAAATGACAAAATCAATTTTGAAACCAATTTAAGAATTTTACAAACATTCAATACATAATCTCTCCTATATATCTAGTTTTCCTACTTAAAGGCATTTCTCCAATAGAAGTGAAGGCATATGTCTACAAAAAAACTAATAGAGAAGTTTTCTAGGCTTCATTCATTTTATATATGCATTGTATATATATGTGTATGTATATATATGGATTGTATATACATATATATTTGTGTATTAATATATATGTGAATTATATTAAATGAGTTTTGCTATACCTTCTTTATTGACATTGTTAGAATACCATAAATATCATGAAACATCTTGCATTTTTTGATAAATTACAGAAATGAACCAGTTTTTACCATTTTCCTACCACTTTAATAGGTGATATTTAAATCATTTAAATGACAAAAGAACTTTATTTTTATATTAGTCAACAAGCCTGTCCAAACTGGATCAAACCAGTTAAAGGTCAGTTATGAATTATAAATTATGAGTAACATGTGTGCTATATACCCTGCCCATGTAACCAATAAACAAAATATATTTTTTTAATTCTTAGAAAGGTTGCTATTTCATCTAGTTTTGTTTCTGTTTGTTTGAGTGCTAAACTGCTAACATAGAAGTACAAATTCCATGATTAGTTTTCTGAGGAGTTGACATTCTTACAAAACAAAATATCTGCTCAACCACAATCCCAGAAATCATGGAAATATTTATAAAAATTTATAAAATTTATAAAATAGCATGTAGCAACCATACAGCACAAAAGATTTATCTTTCTCAACTGCTCCCAAAAAGGAATTTAGATAAAAGTAGTATTGATAGAATTAAGATGAAGATAAAACAATCAGTTTGCCTTCCAAACTATGGATCATCTTCAGTCTTTGAGCAAGAATGACTGAATCCAAATAAAGTAAGGCAATTTTCAAATGTCAAGACAAAATAAAATTTCAATAATATCTGTTGAAACCATTCCAGGTATGGGGGAGGGTAGAATAAGGGAGAGCAATGGAAGGGGTGAAATCATGTATGATATAGTTGATATATTGTAAGAACTTCTGTAAATGCCACAGTGTACCCCCACCCAGTACAATAAAAAATTAATTAATTGAAAAATAATACCATCCCTTCCCTTTATGGCATAATAGAATCATGAGTTGCAGGTAATCACCATACAAAAAAGTCTCCATTATTTTTACAATCTTTTTCTCATAAAAAAGTCTTTCTTCTCTTGCTTATAAGTCTGTAACATATAAAATCTCTTCAAGGTAAGGGTCAAAATAGTAGCAAAGTTTTACAGACTATTTTGTTTTTTAAGTTTAGAATCAATGAAAAAATCATACCATTTGTGATCAAAATAATATAGACGTAGACTTTGCTGGGTGCTTGTGTGAAAACACGATGTTTATTTAATTTTGAGAAAAGAAAGGTCCATTCTCTTGACAGTGCTGCACATCCTGCCACATTCAGTTTAATGGTGCTCAAACAATCTGATATTCCTTTTATTGACAATGAAATAATGGAAATATTATTCTTACTTCATTTATACATTTTGGATTGAACAATTACAAGAATATTTGTGATTCTGTTGTCATCCTCTAGGCTTGAATTCTCTTGTACTCAAAATCCCATTTGCTCTCTTTAACAAATTGAGAGAAACAGTTTGAGACACTGAAATTATGCTTTAACTCCAAAGAGCCCTAAAATTATTATTTTAAAAGATAAGCTATTGAGTAAAGCCTACTAATTTCTTGTGCATAATTTAGAATATTTCTTTCACAATAGAATTGTATAAATTGGAAGGAAAGCAAATTAGTTTACTGAAGGGCTATTTCAGGATTTAAAAGAATTTGTTGAATGTGTTTTAAAACACTTGGAAATTATCTCTTTGTCAAGACTGCCCTTAAAAAGTTAAACATTATTTATCAACAGAAAAGGAAATCCAACTTCAAGTGAATTATTATTATGACAATTGATGTGACTGCTTTTGAAATAGATTTCTTCCCTTGAAGAATCTGACTGTTTAGCATGGATTTTACTAAATAATCTTCCAACCTGGGATCAAATGGTGTCATTCCATAGAGTGTTGAAGGACAAGAAAATAAAAAGGTGTGGTGATGTTCTGAGGTTGTTTTCCTTGTTCTTTTGTCAGTGCATAGAATCGTAAGTACCCATTAGTTAAGAAATTCAATGTGATACTAAAAATGGAGGCACAGGTTATTTCACAAACAATGATATATGCATTTCCACAAATCAAATTTGAAGAATAAGTCTCAGACTTGTTAACTTTGTTCTAGAAACTTCAACATGTCATTTATAATGCTAATATTAAGATGTTTTCTCATTTTGAGTGCTCCTGGACAAACAACAAAATAAGATGGATGGATCCATTTACAATGGAAATGGAACATAGACTTTAACTAAAAGGAATTTTATATGCAAATTATGCAAAAATGAATATTTAAGGAGAGCAAACTCCTTAGAGAAATAAAATTAAAGAGGTTAATAATGAGATAATTGTTATCTGTTTCACATAAACAAGGAATAATTCTCAATATAGGTGTAATATTATTCTTTTCCATAGTGAGCACATGCATATATAATTAGAAATAATTCAAATTTAATAGTGTATGCTGTGCTTCTATTTGCTAAACAGAGCAATCCTATTTGTACATGGATGATTGTAATAGCTGTATTTTTAATAGCAAAACCTACAAACATTGCATTAGTCCATTCAGACTACCACAACAATATACTATAGATTGGATGGCATAAAGAAAAAGTTTATTTCTCACAATTCTACAGGTTGGGAAGACTAAGGCGAAGGTGATGATCTACTTGTTTAAGGTAAGGAGTGACTTCCAGACTCATGCAAAGTTGCCTTCTCTATGGGCAACTGGTCTTTCCTTTGCTCTCTTGTGGAGAGAATTCTCTGGTGTCTCTTCTTATATGCACATTAATCCTGTTGGCTTAGAGTCTTGCTTATTCAGCTTTATTTAACCTTAACTACTTCTCTAGCATCTCCATCTCTAAATAGAACCACACTGGATGTTAGGCCTTCTGGAGGGACATAAATATTCAGTCCATAATATCAATCAACAAATGAATACATACAAAAATTGTGGCATATCCATACAATTCAAAGCTATTTGAAAATAAAAAGGAAAATTTGATATATACAATAGTTTAAATTATTCATAAAATTATTCTTAAAATCAGACAAAACCACGTACTGTATTATCACATTTGTATAAAAGTCTACAAAGTTCCACAAGTCTATAATGATACAAGTAGACTAGGGATTTTCTGGAGAAAAGGAAGAAAGATAATGGAGATGTGGAAAATAAGAATTGTAAAGGAACAGGAAGACAATTTTGGGAGAGGTATAGTCATTTTAGATTTTATTTGTTGATGCATATTTATAACAATGAAACAGTTTTAACATCTTATGAGAGCCAAAATGAGTGTCTGAGGTCAATTTTCAATGTTGTTGACTGGAGTTGGGGGGATTGGTCTGGCCTCACATCAAGAAATGCTGTTCTTTTACCAATGTCAGGGGATACAAGTTTCACAGGATTTTCTCAATCTGAAGCTGCTCCTCCTGTAGGCAAAACACATGTTTTCTTCATCATGTTTACTCACAATTGTGGAAGCATCTGATGCTTTCTAACTGGCACAATTTAACCAGGAACAATATGTATTCAGACTAGTTGCTTTGAAGAACTTTGTATAATAGACAAGCTTGTTTATTTGAAAGATGCTTTAAACTTAAAAGAAAAAAAAATTAGAACTATCAGATGCTCTAAATTCTTTAATTGGGCTGAAGAGACCAGAATTTAAGCTGAACTCAAATTTTGCCAAACTAAAATGTTCTTTACCTGACACCAATGAAAATTGTGTACTTAAAATCGCTTTATTTGTTAATCTACCCACAGCCTCTTCCCTTCCTCTTATTTTAATCTTTTTTATTTTCTTTTTGCCTTCTGCTTGCTCTTTCTTAGCTAGATGTAATGTTTCATTGCCCCTAAGAATGCAGCCTCCACATGCGATGATATTGGTTGTTATGAAAACTGATCTTTGTGCCATTGTTATGAGGCAGAGCTTAGACCTTTAAAGGAAAATGTTATGAATAGTTCAAACTTTTCCTAGGTTTAAACCCTAGTAATTTCTAACAAGCCGATCTTCTTCAGTGTCCAAATGATACAACATTTGGGTTGAGAGAAAGGTAGTTGTCACAGTCCTAAAAATGATTTAAATGCTACTGGATCTTTAAATAATGACAAAAAATAAAAGTTAAGAAAATTAAAGCATTTTTGTTTGAATTAAAAGTTCACATATAATGTGCATAGAACATACATATATGACTATGTGTATATTATTCACAATATATTTAATATAAACAAACACACTCTTCTAACAAATGAACAAAAATCAGGCTATTATGAGACAATGACATGCAACAAAAAGGTTAAGTTTCAGAGTTTTGTCTGACACTTGCAAGTTTTGTTACCAAGGACAAAAAAATTAACACTTCGCTATTAAGTTTTCTTCTTTCTCAAAATATAATAAGAGAAGTAATATCTTAATAAAACTCCAATTTCCCAATGCTTTTATTAAATCATTAAGAATATGAAAATATACAATTTTTGAAAAAATTTATGCAACTGCATACAAATGAAGTTTATTGTTACTATTTTATGTGTACTAGTAAATAAGTAACACTAAGCAGCTTTCCTTAATCACTGATTACTATTGTAACTCTTCTTGTCAAAAGAATAATACATTTATGTTTACTCTTTTGCAATTTTCACTGTATTCATAAAAAAGTACTATTTTTATTGTGCTCTAAATTCAAATTCTTATAAAATCAATTATTTTTCTTCAATGCAACTTTGACTGACAAACATACCTGATTTGTGAGTTCTGTACATTAAACTTTAAAACTTAGAAAACTATAGCTGTTTTTCCACTCCACTTCTGTAGCCAAACAGATAATTCAATTCCTAACTTCTCAGGTATTTTTTTCCTTCCAAATTTGTCTCCCTTTTCCTTTTCTGATACCCAATGATTTCTTCAGGGTTTGCTCAGGTAACTTCCTAGTATCTAATCATATAAGTCACCTCAAGAACTATAAATTTATGTGGATTCCTTTTGTGTGGATTTCTTTCAATCACAGGAAATCTTCTGCTTTGCAATTTCTTTTCTCTGGGTATTCACTCCTGACCCCTTCCACTGAGTTTCAGCCCAAGCTGAGTCCTTCATCCTCTGTATTCTATTACTCTTATAACCAGTGCCTCATTCTTCATGTCTTAATTAGTCCTCACTTATTTTCTTCAGGACTTTGTGAACAAAGATATCATCTTATATTTTAGGAAACCATGTAATACCTTAGTTAGTTTTGAATATAGATTCAAATTTTACAAATGTTAGATGGTTGTTGCTTACTTAATTTATAATTCTACATATATAAATAGCAAATACTTATAACTGTATAATGATAAGGGAACCAAAGTTTTCAGACACATATTTTATATAATACAGATACAAACTTATTAAAAATTAAGTGTAAATAAATAGAGTGAAGGCTAGATTGCAAAAATTACCTTGTTCTAGCAGTTTAATGCAACAGTGAAATGCTATCTGATAAAAAATACCGAATTTTCAATAGTTGTGTCAGGCTATAGCAACAGAAAACCATCAAATGGGTTATAAAAAAAAACATTTCTAAGATGATATAATATATACTAACGTATCTATAAACCACTACTTAAATGGCAGTTTAAACTGTTTATTATTCCCTTTTGTAGTGATTTGAAGTTCCTTTTCATCATCAAACCCAATACTGATTCTTGTCCCATCATACACAAATTTGCATATGCAGTGTTCTCCTCAGAATGTTATAATCAGGTATAATTTTATACAATTTTGTGGCATTGCAATTTATTTTCCATTGAAATGGGCAATTATTGGTACATGATAGGAAAAGAGATATTTAAAAAGAAAGCTCTAGAACTGAATTAAATTTGTATGTATATCCATAGAAAAGTTTTAAAATTTCAAATTTATGATTTAAAAAGAATCCAGGGCTGAGGATGTAGAACAGCAGTAGAATGCTTGCTAGTATGCATGATCCCCAGCACTACAAAAAAAAATAATAATCCAAAACAAAAATGAAATTTAGAAACAGTTTATTAGTATGCAAGATTTTATAAACTGTTAATGAAGTAAACTATTCAGAGTATAATAAACTGTTAATACATTTTGATTTGTGGTTATGTATACATGAATAGTGACAGACCATCATTCTTGCCAGGTTATTACAACAATTTTACCAGTTAGGTTCTACAATTATACTCATCTTGCAAATTAAACACTGAGAAAAAGAAAGTTTTAGTTAACCTAATTAAAGTTTCATGGTTAGTAGATGGCAACCTAGGTCTCAAACACAGACAGAAAGATTCTATAATTGGAGTTCAACTATTGTACTGTATCATCTGCTATACATCCAAAATGTTAACACTTCTACATCCACATAATTACCATATATGCATATACATAAAAATAAACATATGTACATGGACAGATACCTATATATATATGTATATTCACAGAAATGCTTTGAGATAGTTCCTACTATTACAGTTGAAGAAGCTGAGGCACAGAGATTAAGTACATTCCCTAAGTTTGCAGTAACAGACTGTGGTCTGAACCAAGACTATCTCCATCATTTGAACACTGTAATACACTGTCTTTCTCATGAAGGAGCCCACAAAAATATGAAATAAATTAACAATGCTCTGCTCATATTTATATTTTTTCTTTAATATTTGAGTTTCCTGTTGATCAGTCCTTTTACTTTGATATGTTAATTCATTCTCTTTCTATTTATAATAGCCAGTGACATCACACACAGCCACAAGTGGGTTGAGCTTTGGTTTTTGTTTCCGTAACGTGCTTGCAAGGGTATGTAAGGTGAGACCTCTTTGTTCTTGGGGCTCAGCCTTTGGACATGAATCTGCTCAGTCTTGTTGGCACAATAAAATATTGCTTCCTTCTAAATTGCCTCAGTGTCCCATATCTCAGCTTGAGATTCCCACAACATTTCTTGAGGACTCATCCAGGATTGCGGAGACAATGAGTTATTGCCCTTGAAACTGGGGTGCATCCCCCAGGCACCAACAGACAGCTTGATCTGGAGGGGGATTTGTTCTCCCAGGTGAGTCAGGGTGAGGGCCTCGGATGCACAACAGAACCCAGTGAGGCTCAGAAACCAACTTGAAAGCACCGCTGATCAGACTGGTAAGAACCTGGGTTCAAATCTGGGCCTGCCCCAGGAGGCAGAAGGGGAGACTGATCACCTCCCAGAGACCACTAGTACCTGCCTTTTGGGGTGAAGCCATGTTTCTCAGGTTCAGGGGGCCAGGCAGAAGCACTATGCTATGCAAAAGTGTGTAAGACACAGGGGTTTGAGTTTTTCCCACGAAATAATCATAACTGAGGTTAAGGGATGGATAACAAAATATTCAGTTCCAAAGGGGGAGACTCCCAAGAGAACAGATGCATCACCCACCATTCCACCAGATAACCATCTGAGTATAATTTAAATATTTTTTTCTCTTTTTGAGAGTGCACTCTAATTGTGTGTATGTCTGTGTGTGTGTGTGTGTGTGTGTGTGTGTGTGTGTGTGAATTTGTTTAAAGCACTGGGCAAAATTTAATTTTCGCCTGGAATTCCAGCTCATCTTATATATGCTTAAGTTGACATTTTTTCCTGGAATACTTAATTTATAAAACTTTTATGTGTGTGTGTGTGTGTGTGTGTGTGTGTGTGTGTATGTAAACATCTTCAAAATGGTTCTTAAATGGCTGTTATAAGTTTACTGTGATATTCAAGGTAACAAAAAATTAGGGTGTTTGTTTTAAAGATCTCTGTGACAAACTGCTTAAGCTTTTTACATTTAAATATATAAACACCTTGAGGATGGTTCTTATTATAAAGTAAATGTAAAAAATTATTACTTTGTTCTATTGCTACTTTTAAAAAAACAGGTTTTCAAACTTATTTCAATCAGATCTTACTAGGATGCAGGCATTCAGGGGTTAACACTCTGGCTTAGACAAGAGGGGGAAAAAAGGGAGGCTATAGTCTGCAACAGAAATCTTAAAATTTGAGTAGTTAAAAATGACTTTAGCCTGTTTCATTCTGTCATAAATAAAATCTGGGATTTAATTCTCTCTTGTAATACATGAGTCTATTAACAAATGGGCTTTCTATAAATTGTTTTTATACAAAAAATAATTTTAAGTTTGCTTTCTTTCTGTTTTTTTCCATACAAATATAAGGTTTTAAGTTTAAAGGTTCTGAGTTAATTTCAACAGTATATATAACATATATATATATATATATATGATATTACAGAAAGGATTTTTTAAAATAGAAGGATAAAAAAAACTAAAAAAAGATAAAGACTAGCTCCCCCAGGAGATATACAATAAGTTGTCATAAAGGTACAGAGTAAGTTGTCATAAAAGGATGGAGGTTATAAATGCTTAAGTAAGTGTTTGAATTGACTAAACTGCAGTTACATTAAAGGTTTTGTAAGGTCAAAATTTAATGTAACTGATGTTAAACTAAAACTCAATTCTCTAAGCTCATAACACCAAGAATATCTTTAAAATATTATTCTTAATAACATTTATAAATACTGTCTTAAAAAGGTTTTTTGTTTTGTTAAGATAACTGTGAGAAATTTTTGTTGCTGCAGGTTAATCCACAAATTTATCAAACCAACAAGAGCTTATTAAAACACAGAAAAGCAGGAGACAACTGAGCAGAGGGAAAACTGCTATACTAATATAAATTTGTTGAGACAAATTTACTTATATAAAGAAAAAAAAAAAACTAATCCAAATTATACTCTCCAGATAGGGAAAAAAAAAACCCTCAAAAAAAAAAAAAAAAAGCACTACATTGGAAATCAAGACTTCCAGCTTTTATTAGACTCAACAGAGTGGAGATGTTAGTCCTATCCCTTCAACCTGGTGGGCAGAAGGAATTTTTGGCCTGGGATGACCAGATTGGGACTGTTATTTTAGGGAGGCTCCATTGACTACAGGTTGAAGGGATCCTGCTGTATGTCATGAGCCATCTGTTAATGTCAACAATCTGGGATGTGATCCCTTATCAATATCTGAACAATGATTCTTGGCCATTATATTTCCTAATTCCACACATAGTCCCCATAAATATTTACCTGTGTCCTCTGATGATTTTTGTTGGGGTTTTAACTACTAAGGTAACTGAGCCATGTTCATTAAAGAGTTGGTTTATATTGAGGTTAACAATGAGGACAACCATGTTAAGACTAGACCCCCATCCTTTTGCAGATGGCCTACTAGAAACTCTCCACTCAACCCTAAAGACTGACAAAGAGACAATTGTTAACCTTTATCTCCCTGGATACTTTTCCACTAGCCCCCTATATCTAGCCCAAGCCTGTGTATGGTAATGGGCTCTAGCACTCTTGCTGGGGTCCCCCTCCAGAGGGCTCCTGCCTAAATAATAAACCCTGTACTGGTGTTTGAGCTATCTCTCTGCCTCTTCCATGCTTCTTATTTTCTAACAGTTTATGTAAAATTTTCTAGATGATCTCATGGTTAAACAACTGTTCTCTTGAGTGATTCTAATACAGTTGGTACCCTGTATGTGTCTGTGACTGTGCTATTCGGGTTTACTAAAACTGTTCTTCCACCCCTATAACTAATAGAAAGTTAAGGTCTTACTTCAAGAACAACTAAACTAATATGTATATATATAATCTCTATAGAACTATTATGCTATTGCTGGTTCCTTATACTAAATATATTTATGTTTTTCAAGTATATCAATCCTTCTAAAATACAAAATTTAAACACAGTAGCAAAAAGTTAGTGCTACTAACTTTTTAGCAACTGTTAGTTGCTAAATTGTCCATCAAAATTTTAACCATGGCTCTTTTAAGTTTTTGTCATTACAGTTCTGATCCTTCTGGGGGATTTATAATAAAGTCATTAAAAAAATGACTCTAATATGTGCCTATATATCAACCAGTTTAGCTCTTTAGACATGGATTTTGTTTATATTGTCCTTGTCTAAAAGCCCATTGCCTAAGGACCACCCCTTCTAAGCCTTTTCATTGCTTCAATTTGGCCAAAAGGGTCTAGTTGGCACTGACTCCCACCTGATCTGTTCATTATTTCCCCCCAGTGTGGGACCAAAACCAACCAAACAAACAAAATCCAGGAATGAACAAATCCTCATGATAAAGAAAGAAAATGACCAATTAAGAAAGATCGTTAGTCTACTGCCATTCCACCCTAAATGTGCTGAATTTCATTTGGTCTCAGAAGCTAAGCAGGATCGGGCCTGGTTAGTACCTGGATGGGATACAAATCTTCAAAAGAGACTGCTCAAAGATAAACAGTTTGGAGACAGTGGGGGAATGCCATCAAAGTTCAAATGAAGTCACTCATGCCAGACCTCTCAAAAATAACCAAGGCTGATAGAATTGAGGAAATGGTTCTTATACACATGTGGCCATCTGGTATTAAAGCCTTTCCAGATACAAACTCATATTTTTAGACAGGGTCTTCTACTTAGAGACAAAAGACTATCTTTACTAGCTCTGAACATGTCCTTTGATATTTAAAGATGGTGATTTTAACTTTTTTAAACAATGAGTTTTCTTGGACATATATACTGACAGTATATTGTTGCCAAGGTAATTCTACTCAGTTAAAAAAAAAAAAGATACTGTCTGGGTAATAAAATGTCCAACCATTAAAACACCATTAGAGGGGCCGTTTTGTTGTTGTCTTGTCTGTCCCCACTACAGTTGAAGTAGCAGAGATTGCTCCTTGGATCCACCACAGCCAGGTCAAGCCAGCTTCTCTCAAATAAGAGTTGCATCCCTGATCAGCTTCACCATGTAAGATCACCATCCAAACCTTAGCACCCTCCCTTGGCAGAACTCCACTTCTCAAGAAACAGCAGGGGACCAAGAATGGCAAGACCACTGCCCTACTCTAGTCATCCTGGAAGCTGACTAATCTACACACAGCTCAAGCTTGAGGAGTCAACTCTCCAATGGGATGAATGGACAGTTTTTCACACCAATTATTTAACTTTAATGTATTGTCACTCCTTGTATGTATCTGTTGCTGTAGTTCTCATCCTATTTTCATAATAGGTTTGGCAAAAACTGCCCCTGCTGATTGGATTTATTAGCTCTCTCCTATCTCTTTTAGGCAGGATTCATAATCACTGTTTATTGTTACTGATACGGTCTTCCTTCATAGTCCCAGAGCCTTCATCCTTGACCTATGTATGCATACTACTCAGGCAGGAAATGTTGTCACTAGGACTTTGCTTTTCCATATTTACTATTCTTGTTCAGGCTCTGTCATTCGGTCATGCACTCACAACCATACCACCTATTTAGTGTGCTCTCACGGTCATCAGCATATCTGCTTAAACCCCACCTACTGCCCCTGAGAACAGTGATTAGAGATCTGGAGCCTCGTCAGCCTTACCCAGGTGTTTAAACCTGATAAACCAGTATCTATGTTCTTTAATATATGCACGGCCCCAGACCAAGGTAAATATGAAGCTATAGGCTATGGCTGTAAGGTCCTAACTTGGGAGAAAGCCTAAACATCCAATGAAAAACACATGTGCAGGAGGGACAACTCTTGGTCATGTGATGATGTAGGTTCTTACTATTGCCTTAATTGGAGTTGTGTTTTGTGGGCTACATGGGAAAGCACAAAACACACAGCCCTCCTTCACAAAGGGACAGCTGCCCCAAACTGCACTCCTGGCACCTGTAATCCTGTAAATTTCACTGTACCTGAGCCATCTGATTGGACACAGGGACAGGTAATTGGTATAAGGATAGATGAAAAGGGCCTTGACCCTGAGACTCTGATGTACCTCAAAGTAGCAACTGGTACCTATGAAATTTCCTCAAACAAAGTTTTCTACTCCTTTTATGAGAAAATGAGGAATATCTTTTCTATCTTTGCAAAAGCTAAAAACTTGTTCCTTTCACTGGCTGAATCCATAGCCCAGACACTGAATGTAACTTCGTGCTATATTTGTAGGGGGACCAACATGGGAGATCACTGGCCTTGGGAAGCAAGGGGACTGGACACACAGGAACCTTTTAAAGAGACTGCCTTCCCAAAACACAGAAAAGATGTCTGGCTCTTAAAAACTTCCATCATCAGAAATTACTGTATCTCCTGCCCAGGAGGCCAATTCTCCACCCCTGTGGGAGATTAAGTTACTTAGGTCCGAAGTTCTAAAATGACACTACTCAAAAAAAACTCAATGGTGGGGATCCCCAAACCACATAGAACACCAGCCCCACCCATTGGCCAACTTTTCTAATCTCAAGAAAGCATGGATCAATCTTATTGTAAACATAGATTGGCAAATGCCCAGGGGGTTATATTGGATCTATGGGAAGCAAGCTTTTACAGTGCTACCTAGTAGCTGGTTTGGGTCTTATATGCTAGGCTCAATCAGATCATCCTTTTCCTGCTCCCCCTCAGACAGGGTAGAAAACTATTAGTCCCTATATATAAAGAAAGATTAAATAGACAAAAATTGGATGCCTTACAAATTGGCATTAGAAAGATGACAAATAGCCTCCTGAGCAAATCATCCAGTACCATGGTACTGCCACTTGGGCAGAAGATGGGTCTTGAGGCTATTGCACCCCTATATATATACTCAACTGTATCATCAAACTGCAGGTTGTTGTTAAAATTATAACTAATAAAACTACAAGTGCTCTCAATTTGCTGGCAAAACAAAGCACTAAGATGTGCAATGACATCTATCAGAACCACTTGGCTTTAGAATATTTCCTGGCTTCTGAAGGGGGAGTTTATGAAAAATTTCACCTAAGCAACTGCTGCTTACAGATTGATGATAAAAAAAAAAGTCATAAAAAAATTACAGGTAAAATGAAAAAGATTGCCCATGTCCCCATCCAGACTTGGGGAAGATGGACTCCCAATGACCTGTTTGGAGGATGATTCTCTGCCTTAGGTGATTTCAAAGCACTGATGGGGCAATAGTCCTTATCCTGGAAACATGCTTAATATTACCCTGCCTGGTTCCACTGGTATTGTGGTCTTTCAGGACCATTATGGAGGCCACTATTAAAAACAAAAGCCACAAATGTAATGATGCTATGAAAATACAAAGCTCTAGATCAAGATGATGCTTTTTGGGTCTGAGCATCAAAGGGGGGACTGATACAGCAGGGAGGAAAGCCAAAAGAAAAACAGACAGGCTGTATTCTGATAATAAGGCAGGGCAAAAGGATGGCATAGCAGAGAGATAAAGAACTAAAACATGCATGAAGGTTGCATAGCCAATGAAGTCACATCTAGCCACAAGTGGGCTGAGCTTTGCTTTTTGCTTCTGTAACCTGCTTGCAAGGGTATATAAGGTGAGACCTCTTTGTTCTCAGGTCTCAGCCTTTGGACACGAGTCTGCTGGGCCTGTGTCGGCACAATAAAACATTGCTTCCTGCTAAACTGCCTCAGTGTCCCGTATCTCAGCTTGAGATTCCCATAACATTTTGATAATTATGTTCATACATATGAAATGTAATGACCAAATCAGGGTATTTAGCATTTCCTTCTCCATAGCATCTATCATTTCTTTGGGAAGCTTTAAACTCCTCTCTTCTAGATTTTTATTAAATATATTGTTGTGTGTTACAGTCACTCTACCATTCAACCATACCACTCAACCATCCATTGAACATTATAACTTCTTTCTTCTATCTAAATATATTATGGTACCTAACATCCAACTTCCCTCTCTCCCCTATCTTTTCTAGATTCTAGGGACTACCATTCCATTCTTTACTTCTATATAATTCATATTTTTAACATCCACATACTAGCCAGAACATGTAATATTTGTCTCTCTGTGTCTCGTTTATTTCACTTACCATAATATCCCCCAGCTCCATTTACACTGCTGTAAATAATAGGAATATTGTTCTTTTTTAGTACTGAGGACAAAGAAAGATCAATTGACCAAAGGGTGTTATTACATTGTCCTGAAAAGGTATGTCTGTCTATCACTCAGATGTGAGATTTTAGAATATTTCCTAGTTGATCAAAATATAAACTTCCTATTTAGGAGACTTTAGGACTTTTACTTTGGCACTAATTTCAAAAGAAGTTTCAGATTTAAATCTCTGTCATCATTACCTCAATGGTAGTTTCATGATGCCCCATAGTAAGTCCCTTTTAAAAGTAAGAACCTACAAGACTGTGCATTCAAACGTTTGCTACATTAATGATTTGCCTGATTAAATTTTTGTGATTATGGATCTCACTAATTTTTTTTTACTTTTAATTATCCAACATTTAAAGGAAAAAGGAAAGTGGAAGGAAGGAAGGAAGGAAAGAAAGAAGGGAGGAAGATATTTAAAGAGAAAGACATCCAAGTCTTCTCCTGTGGTACAGTGTTAGATATAGGTACTTAGTCCAAATGATAATGCACAGTATAACTTCTCAGCCTTTTGGCTAAGATCAAGTGTAGGTTGACCTGCAGATAAAAAAGATTGGGGAGAACTAAATTGACCTAGTGTTTTAAAAATAACAGCAAAATATAGGATGCAGTTTAGAATAATAACTAATGGCTCAAACTCATAACCAGAATGCCTCATTCAAATCCCAGTTTTTCTGCTTGTAAATACCTGACATTGAATCACTTGTTTTATTCTTTATTTTCCTTGATATTTACAACTATAAGATGAGGATAATTATACCATTTTTATAAATATAATTTAAATATACTCAAATATCATTTATAATTTTCTCTGACATATAGATAATATTTGACATGAATTATTAATATTTTAAAGTTTTTATTTGATCATAAGATGTACTATTTGCCAAAGTTTAGGCTAATTTGTGTAAGTTCCTGAACTAAAAACTATTTAATAAATTTAAGAGAAACACCCATTGATATGCTTTGCAATCTGCATCTCTCCGGAATCAAAATGGGACTTCTAAATTTTATTTTGTGTCATGATGACTATTGCATGCCAAATGACCTGAAATACAAAAACAGAATCACACAAAACAACAACAGGATACTTACCATGGTTCCACATTTAAATACTTACATTTCATCCCATTTTGCATACATATAAAGCTACAAAATATTTCAATTTCTTAACAGATCTAGGAAGAAATCTGTAGAAAAGACTTTTATTGTTTTAATAAGCTCCTTAACAAAGCATGCCCACTATACTAAAACTTTGATGACATTTTCAAGGCTAACTTTACATTGACAAAGACAAAGATTGAAAATTAAAAAGTTTAATCTGTCTTTCTTTTACCTCAGTTGTACCCACCTCTTTTTGATTGTGTAAACATAACCATAATGTTGCAAATTTCACTATGTCAGAAGACCTATTTAAGATAATGCTTTAATTAAATAATTTGTAAAAGACATTTAGATTGTTTTGTGAATATACTTCCCATCCCACCTCTAATGCAAAACACCTTACTAAGTAAATCTAAAGAAATTTTTACCAAAAGAAACAATTAGCTTATTTCAATGACAGCACATTGCACCTTTTGTTCTATGACATGGATATCCCTGGAAACATTTTTTATCACAACATCTGAGAAAAATATTTCAATTTTACATGAGGGCTGAACAATTTCAATCTTCTGCCTTCTTTAGAAGATAAGAATCATGAGGACACTATTCAGCATTTGTGGGTGTCATGGCTTCTCTCATTTGTAAACTCCCCTTTTATTCTTTCCATATTTATTACAGAATAATAGGTGGAATTGAACATGATATTTACTTAAATCTTTCTGTTCTTGTAAAACATACAAGAGGCAGAACAAAGTTTGTTTTTTCTACCTAATAAATTCTCTGCAATTTCAGTGGATAATTTTTAATGAATACATAAAGTCATAATTCAGCTGTTTGTTTTAAAGATTTTTAAATTCTTTTTGGCAGAGTGATAATTTACAGTAATCACATTTCTAATCGTAGAAGAAACACAGTGTTTTTATTATGTAGTGTTATACAATCTGTGCTATTACTTCCAACGCAATTGGTATAGAGCACAATTCAGCAAGCACCCTGGGCTTATTTACTTCAATGCAAGATTTCACACATGACAGATTGAAAATTGTTATTTTGCAGCTCTATCATAAATCAGCTACCATTACCAGATAGTAACCACCATGTATGAAGTTCATAGGGCTATATTTTAAGTGGACTTCAGGAAACAAAACAAAGGAAAAAACCTTTATTGAAGGATTTTTTAAAACTAAAAAAACATTGCAGTATTTTTAATGCTTGGGTGACGTGAGTTTCCAGTAATCTATATTGTAACTGTTTTAATCTCAAATTCATAGCAATATTAAAATTCATGACTTAAATATCTTTCATAGATGGGGAAGTGAGTGAGTTTGCCCCCTACATCAAATTCTAAGATGTTTAAATCCAGGTAAGGGGCTCATTTACATTCAAATATATTAGTCCTAATAGGACTTCTACTTATATGAATTAAATTTCCCCCACTAAAAATAAGCACATTCAACAAGTGTTCTCTGGAGAATTTGAGGTAATAGTTTTCTTACTTCAACTCATTGCCAAACAAGGTATATTAAACCACTGACAAAGAAGCAGCGAGTGATTTGTTGGTAACAATTTTGTTCTCAAGAGTTTGTAAAGAAATTCATTGAAAAGATACTTTGTTCAATTTTCTCCCAATACTTTTTCAATGACACCTACTGCCCCCTGCTGATTCATTGTAGGAAATAGACCATTATTTCCCTTTGAGGATTTGCATTAAATGACTGAGTAATTAAGAGGATGGAAAATATACTCATTAATATTTGAAATTTTGCACATCTTTCTCCTCCCATTAGTATACATAGAAAATACTATTTCCAAGTCTAAGTTCTGAAATATCATTGTTCAACTTGCTTTTCGTGTTTTAAAATAATTATCTAATATCATCCCTTTGACTAAAAAGACCAGTTATAAATCCAAAATGAATGAAAACAGAATGAGAGAATACTAAAGTGCTAAGAGCTTTATATGACAGGGCAATTGAACAAGATTTATTTAGTAAATCAGAAATAGGTTTTCACTGATAGTGTTCTGTGGAACTTGGCTTTTGCCAACTTCTTAGACAACACAACCTCTTGTTTATATATACATTGCATGTGTGTGAAAAGCACATTTTCACATGAAAAAGAATTACAACATATGCATTTAAGGGTTAATCACAGAAGAATTTATTTTCATTTTTAAAATATTACAAAATATGAATTAAGTCATTCCTTTTTAAATTCCTTATATTATTTTCTAATAATTTGAGCAGATTGTGAAAAGATAAGCTAGGTAGGTTTTGTGTATACAAAAATTAATGGATTTTTTTCTTTAATACTGATTAATCTATAAAATGGAGTCGATTTCAACTATACCAAAGTGTTCTTATTAAAATAAAAATAGCATCCAAATTCAGGCCATAAAACTACACGTGAAGAGACAGAGTGTTCTAACAAACTACTACTGACACTTTCAATAATTTAGGGTCTGGTGGAATCCATACAGAAAATAATATTCTCACAGAGCTTTGCAGAGTCAGGGACCAATTTTAAGTTCAGAATATACTCATGATTTGTTTCTCAAGTTTGAATTGCTAACCATAGAAACTGTGTTTCAGCAACTAAGTGAAAATATACTAGGTATTGAAGGTGATGACTATCTGTATTTTCATTGTCTCATGCTACTTCACCTGGAAAGCCTATGCAAACATGTTCTTGAAAAACATTAATAGAAAACACAATCTAAGCCAAAAAATGTAAGAATGTATGAATAGTTATGGACTTGTAAGTGAATTAATTGCTTTCATTTTCTTGTATTTACCATTAGTTATTTTAATTGCATATTTTATAAATGAAACTTTTAATTATTAAGAAGTAATTAATACTAATAAATGAATATCTCCAAATACAATATATAAAATCAAATTTTCTTTTAATGAGGCAATTGGTATTTAATTATTATGTGTACCTATAAAGGATTATCAAGAATCTTAAGTAAATACATACCAAAGAGCTAGGTAAAGTTTTATTTTTATATATTATAATTATTGTATATCAATGCTAATGCATTTTTTAAGGCAGAAAAATTATGTAGCCAGCATGACATAACTCTCAGAGGTGCTTTTCTGAAAACTGCAATGCATTGTCCTCTGTGATTCAGTTTTTCTTATGAAATTAAAATAGATGCAACATAGAATATTCCATACTCATGACTAAATAATGTGCCCAAATTTGTTAACTGTTCTTAGCTTATCTGGTCTGAAGAGAGCAGGGAGGACAGATGAGAACAATTCTGTATCATTGTTGTGTTTACTCAGCATCTGTCTTACAAGAACTTTTTCTTAAGGGCAGTTAAGCATGTTTTCTTCAAATATTGGCTAAATGATCATAGTTTGTGTTTATGTGTATGTACAGAATATTTTTGGAGTATTTAGATGAACTAATTTGTATATTATCTGTGTAAATTCTGAATATTGTAAATTATCTTATTATTTTCACATATGAGAGGAAGGATGAATATTTCCTCAACTTAGTTTTTTTTATTGAAGAAAGTAATTGTTTAAAATATGATCTAAGAGTAATCACAGAGCTTTCTAGAAATTGGCTTCAAACCTTTACTAACATTTTCCAATAAATAAGATAAGATGTTAAGTACTCATACAAGCAGAAATTTGCATGTGACTCCCAATAAAGAAGTTGAGAATTCAGGAATGGGGCAAAAATGTCTTACTGAAGCATATGGGAAAATAATTTTTTATTCTCATTAGAATTAAAACCATTAAAATAATTAAATAAATGTATTCAAAGACCTGATTTAGAAATTAAGAAGACTGGTTTCAAATATTGCCATGATTTCTAACAAGTCATATAAACTTGATAAATCATTATACCTTCTGATCTTTAGTTGCCTTATTTATAAATGATAGAAAGGTCTAGGTGCTTTTGAAAGTCACTTCTAGTTATATGCCATTGAACATCAGTAAATTTCCCTAAATGTTCTATATCCAATCCCCATTCCTTTAATTGGCATAACCTTATAGACTCATTTACTCCTAACAATGAAACTTTGAGAAAGGCCCAGCTATCTCACTTCACCAATAAGAAAACAGAAGTTCAGAAGGGATAATAGGGAAGTTCACCCAGATGGTAAATGACAGAACTAGGTCTCCTATTCATAACAATGGAAAAGCAATGTTGTCAGTGGAAAATTGTCTTTCTCCAAGTTGCTTTTGTGGCAAAAGATGCATTTCTATATAAAAAAAATACATATGTGAATCATTACTATTGTCATTTTTTACTGTAAGGATTATTTTCTATATAAATTAGAAAGAGATTGGTAGATAGATGGACAGACAGATAGATAATTAGTGAGGGTTCACTAGAGAAACAGAACCAACAAAGTGGGAATTGGTTATTGTGATTATGGAAGCTAAAAATTCTTTCCATCTGTGGTCTATAAGCTTGAGATTCAGGAAAGGATATGGTGGTGTAATTTAGCCTGTGTGTGACTTTGATGGCACAAGAACCAGATCAGGGGACCGAAGTGGAGGGCTAGCACTGGTATAAGTACCAGGGCCTGAAGACCTTAACTCTCTCACAGATGTAGCAGGAATACTGTCTTACTATCCACTTAGGCATCTTTAACTAGGTCAAGTTGACACATAAAATTAACCATCAGACAGACAGATAGATGATAAATTAATGACAGATAGAAAGGTGATAAATCAATTAACTTACATCAGTATGTACATTAATTAAAAATTATAAAGTAATCTTAAATAATTTCAGGAAATTATTCATTGATTTACAATGAAATAATAGACTTGTTAATTTGGACGATGGTAATGCAATAAATAATAACAATAAACTCAGTGGGGTCAAATAAAATGTTCCTGTGTTTATTTGACCTATTGCATTGGGAGAAATGATCAAAATGTGTTGTGGTTGAAATAGATTCCTTGTGGTTTTCAGAGACCGAAGTCAGGACACAACAACTATTATGCATATATGGGCTTTGCTGTCTCATCACATAACTTTCTCATTATTTAAATTATGTCTGTCATTTAATGGATTTTCACTTAACAGTAGAATCTCATTACACTTAATTGTAACCAACCTGAAATTTTACCGTGTAAAATAGACTTTTTCTGTATCCCTGACTAATCTCTAAATTTCCACTTCATTTGCAATTCTCTTTTTGGTCTCAAGAATCTCCAAAATGAAGTCCAGTTCATTATATGCCTCATTATCAGTATTACCATAGAGGTATTATTGTCATTTACTCCAATGACCTTTGATGTCTTCAATTCACTCTTATTCAGAAGAACCTAGGAAATGCTACAGTTAGATGACTTGGACCATTCTCAAAGCACAGACTGATATTGTGCTTTGAAAATCAGTCTAGACAGAAAATAAATCCCAGGGCCTTCAAGGAAGAATAGCAATGAACTTGGAAAGTTATTTTTCCTTAGTGTTAGATGAATTTAAATAAAGGTTCTGTTCATTTCCCTGCTTGATTGTTATTTGTTTAGTTTTATGCATAACCTAATAGAAATTAAATATTAAGACAGTCTGTAAGTGTTATCTCAAAATTATTGAGCTCTTTACTTATTTTGTTTCCACATAACATTATTCCTTTACTTTTTATCTTTTTCAGTTTTATAATACCAAAATAGATAAGCAAAATATTTGAAACTTCCCATAACTTCATTTAAAGAAAATATTTGCATGCACTCATCAATAAAAATCAAAATACTAAATATGGACAGAAAAGGTTTTGTTTCATTTTTTTATTACTCATATCAATATGTTCTTGATTTTATGGAAACAGAAAAAACAATTAGGATTATAAAACTATACAATTGATACCAAATACTTTGTTAATATCTCTTTCACAAAATTAAAAATGTAAATCATTATTTTGACAAGTTTCCATAGTTTTATTACATGAAAAAAATCAATATTCTATAAATTAATTTTCTGATTGTTTGAACTCAATCTTGATCATGCTGATTACAATAAAAAATTTATAAATTTTAAAAATAAAAGACATTCTTTTGTCTTATTTTTAAGCCAACTGAGAAAAATATAGCCCAATATTCTTCTAACAGTAATTTCCCCCTAGCTTTTTTTTGCTTGAATAAAATAGATAAAAGGAAATCCTCAAATGATGTGTATTCTAAAAGTAAATTTTGCTGTGTAAAGAAAGCATTAAAATTTGTTCAAGTTAGCTTCAGTATAATCATAAATTATAATTTATGTTATTCAAAATACAGATAATAACAGATAGACTAGAGAGATAGGTAGATAGATGATAGACAAAAGGACCTTTAATATCACAGTCAGGTTGACAAAATTGAGGCAGGTTCATCTCTGATTAGGTACTTCTGTCTCTTCTAGAGCATTTACTTTAGAAACTTTGTAAGTTCTTTCTCTTCTCCTTCAAGATATGAATATTCTCTATCAAAGGATGTGTTTCTCAAGTACCTGGAGCCATATACACCCTTGAAATGTTATAAAAGAGATGCCTGTCTGTGTGTGTGTTTGTGTGTGTGTGTGTGTGTGTGTGTGTGTGTGTGTGAGAGAGAAGGAAGGAGCTTACCTTTAGTAAACACTGATCAGCAAACACTGATAACCTACACCAATGTACCAACATTCTTTCAGTGTTTTCAAGTAGCTCCTCTCAGAGTTTAAAAATCCTGCCTTTTGTTTTAGTGACTATGAGTTCTGTTTCTCTCCCTTATTGCTATAGTCTTGAAAAAGTCTTCCTTGCTGTCCAGTTTGTCTTTGAGAGTTCCATGATTAATTGATTAACTTCAAAGTTGTTCTCCATATTCATGGTACATAAAAAACATAACCAATGTATTCTAAAATATATTCCTTCATGTATTCATATTCATCTCAAAAAATAATGCTGTGGCTAAAAGTCTCAGAAGCCAAAGCTCAAGTATCTGACTAAGTCAGAGGCCCCCCAGATATATAAATAGTACTCTATTGTCTCTTATGTATTTGGTAAGCCAAATAAGGTTTTCTGAGGAAATTTTTTTATATTAAAATAATATACAAAATGCTGACTATACTCCTACAATGTTACTTTTAAAAATGGTTGTTTATTTCAGACTTGCCGTTATAACAGAACACACATCTGATATACTTTACACTTTACATTTTGACTTCACAACAGGCAGCAGTTTATTCGTAGGCAGCAGAACTGGGATCTAGATGTGACTGAGCCAGTAAGTGTGTAATTTAGGCTCTTTTTCAGGCTGGAATGCACTGGATACAATGACTTGGAAGACTGTGAACTAAATGAAGAAGCATCTGAAAAAAGAAAACCTGTGCTGTCAGCTTACCTGGGCCTGATTTTCACCTCCATTTCTGAGAAATATAAATACTAATATTTCTCCACCAAATATTGTAGACAGAGGTTATTTACAAATAATGTTTGGGAACCAAACACAAAAATAAATAAAACAACTCAATATCTTTGTAGCTTGGATTAAACTCACACAACAGCAAACCATAAAACCATGAAAATAGACTGCTTAGATATAAAGATGTTTTCCATTTTTTTAAATAAAATGTCAGTGAATCTAAGACATTCAAGAAATACGAAAATGTACAACACAGTACTACTTCTACACTATGTACTATCATGAGAATACAAAACAAACAAAAAATCTAAATGTCCTAAAGATATTTATAAAATAAAGGGGAAATGAGCAACAGGAAATCTGCTTTAAAAAAGTATGTGCAGATGCATAATAGAAGAACATTTAAAAGAGTGCCTTAATATACGATAGAGAAAGAAAGAGATTGAGGATGAGCTTTGAAAGGGATAAAATGTGAAAAGACAGAGTGAGGTGAAGAATGGAGTGTAGAGCTTTCATGTATAGCAAGCAACGTGTATAAATAATTCTGTGTTAAAACAGGTCATGGTACAATGTAGTAATTCTAAAAGTCTGGGCATTTCCAAGTATATCAGTAGCTTGACCATTCTGGGCATGAGACTGAACCCAAGTCCAAAATTCTTGGGGTATGAGCAAGTCCTCTTTGTAATTATTGTGTATGCAAAAGTGTATTGTGAATGTGGAGGTCATTGGATCAACATCAATTGGGTGAGCAAAGGGAAAATACTTCAAAATTTCATTGATGAAATTTCTCTGGCCCTGACACATTTCATCTTTATTTTTGATAACTAACTGCCCCTGAGTTTGAACATTTGTAGCACAAGTACATCTATAGTATAGTGAAAATTTTATGCTGCCATACTAATAATATTTTAATTACAAAAACAAATAAGCAAGGAAATTTAGCCTAAAATTAAACACAAAATTTTCACAGAGATGAAATTTCAAAGACACACTAAAAGAAAAGACAGATTTATCTCTGAAGGCATCCTAATAGAATAATAAAAAGTGCAAATACATGCAAGGATTTTCAGCAAAGTATATTAAAAGCCAATTTTGAAATGCTATAGAACTTCAATATAGACTTTAATAGTGGAACAACCTATTAGATAGGTTAAATTAGAAGTGGCAATTTGCAAATTTAGAGTGGAAGAGCAATTAAGAGATTCTGGGCAATTGTGGAGATATGGGATATAGACTATCATAGAAAGGAAATTTTTTTAGAATGTAATCATAAATTTAATTAGATTAGTTGTGCTGGTTAAAGAAGGAATGGGATTCAGGGTGACTGTTAGTTTCCTTCATTAGCAAGTACTAGAGGAAAAGCAGATTTGGAAGGGGTTATCATTAGGTTCTATTTGAGCTATACTAAGAATGAAATATTTACAAGACTTTCAACTGGAAAGTTGACTCCCTCAATTTTATATGCCTAAACCAGCCATAATGATTCTAGAGTTAATGATGTATATTTAGAATAATACACGCAGATACAATGGTCCAGGAATCTTACGTGCATGAAAACCACATTCCAAGAAAAGCTATAATGTTGTGTTTCTTTTTAAAAAGCTTGTTTTAAATTATAATTGTAAAATTTAACAAGTGACAATCTAGCAGTAGGTAAAACAAATATACAAAGCATTCTGAAATCTGTCAGTTCAAATACACACAAATGGAGGATAGGATATCCAAATATTGAATGCAACCATAAAGTTAACATCCACCAAAAATAATAACACATTTTCTATTCTTGTTTTCAGAGACATCCTTGCTTGTCAGAACTTACGACTATCCCACTTTCTTTCCAAAGACACGTTTTCTGTGATCACATTAAGCTATCTAATTTTTATAGGATAATTGAAACAGTAATTTTTCCCTCAGCAATTTCCCCTCTATATCTGATGTTTGTGTATTACCTAAAGTATTCCAATGGAGATGAATTAGGAACATTTTTCTTTTTTATACTTTATTGTGCTTTCTAGAAATGTATTATCAATTTTTGTCAAAAGAAATAGTCTTAGCTATATTAATGTCACTACTTTCTAGTTACATCATTTAAAGCTCCGTATTGTGCTTATTGGTCTTTCTAAATCCTAGCTTGAGTACTAGGTTTATCTTTTTTGTCAATGCACATAACAAAAACCTTAAGATAATTTAGACACTACCATAAGGTTTAATCTGCATTAGTTAGTTTTTCCTTAGAATGTCATTATTTTTTCTTCTAATATATTGCTAAGAAATATTTTTCTTTGATTAATGCAAATGGTTCATTATGCTGAATGGAAAGTTTATTTTGAAAAATGCTTTTACTTAAAAACTAAATTGTTCCTATATTTTAAAAAAGTTACTGAGAGTAATACCTGAGCCCAAATTTTCCAATGTTAACATCTTCATATTAAATTCTTAAGGACTTTGGTGCATTTGCATAAGTTTTTTTTTAAATGTCTGAATAACATATTTTCACATTTTCTCAAATGTGAAAATCTAAGAACTACTTTTGGTTATCTTAAAAAGTACAGTACAGGAGTCTTTGCTCCTATTTCCTGCATGAGAGCCGGAAATGTTTCTCTCTCTTTCTCTCCACCCTCTCCCCCTTTGTCTATACTTTATTCTGTTATACTAAAATAAATCCTTGCTAAAACTTTCAAAACCAAAAAAAATTACAGTACACATGATGACAGGATTACTATATGACAACTTTGATATGGCACTAAGATCATCTGCCTTTATTTTTATTTATGCGGTTGTTTTAATGGCAGCTTTCACATTTTGTCCTTTTTTTTCCTGGCTAAGTTTAACTTTTAAAAATCTGTACAGTGGTCATTCATATTCTGAGAAAAATATGCTGAAATTTGATTTGAAAGTAAAAGTCTTCATTTAGCTTAGGAAAGTTTATCTTACAGATTTTATTTTTGCTGGTAGACCAATTTTTTCTGGCTTCAAGAATAAATAACCTCCATACAGTCAGTATTTTTAATCTTTCTTCTACAGTTTTTGGTCTTCTTACCATTTTCCATACTTCATACATTTCTTCTGTATCCTTAACTTTGATATCATCTTCACTACGTTTTTGTTCTGTAATGCTGATTCTGCCCCCTAGAGTTTTTCTTTTTTAAGAATAATCTTTTTTGAAATATAACATACACACAAAAAAAAGCCATCAAATACATGATTGAAACAAGTGCGACAGTACAAGGCACTCATTGCAGATTTTAATTTATTTTAAATCTCTTATAAAACTTTTTTTTATACCAGTCAGCACTAGATATACTGATCTTTTCTCCCACCTACATTGAGTAATATGGGGATTACATTTCCTGATCCAAATTGTTTATGATTCATGTTGCATCCTGGAAGGTATACTTTCTGAATAGATGGTCAAAAAAATCAGTAGATGGGCCATGTACAATGCTCTCAAACCACTCTTTATTTTCATAATTTATAATAAGCATCACCCTTGTATTTATCTCTTAATGTATTGAACAATCAGACATTAATCTCCATAAGTATGAATAGGAAGACTTTATAATTAACCACTGAATAAATGAAATAGCAAAAGAAAAAACTTTATTATCGAAAAACACCTGTTAACCATTTTTCTGAATGTTCTAGTATCTGAATGTTCTAGTATCTGAATTACTGTCTCAAAGCAAAATAGAGTGCTGGTTAGCTTACCACCTTCTTCTTTTCTTACCAAACACACATATTCATTCCAAAACTTAGAACAAGTATTTCCAGACAAGCTCCATTGCTATGGTACAAAGACAATAATTGCCAAACGTTACATATATTTAACTGTTCTGATTATAATCTGTTACCCTTGCAGCGAATAGATATTTTTGAAGATTTCGTTTGCATGAAGTATGTACTTAACAAAATTTTCTTCCCCATTCCTTAAAAACTGTTTCTATTTACACTTTTTCCTGAGCCTTAAACCATAAAAATATATTTCTGTCAAGTGTAGAACATAAAAAAGATGAATTTTCTCTCGTTCTTTTCAATGATATCTGAAGCTAAATGATACAAAGAGATATGTGTGAAACATTTGGCTCAGTGTTCCAGATATAGCAATCAATCATCGGCTCAGAAATGATGTGTGAATTTAAGTTTCATCGTTGGTACCCTTCAGATAGTTTTCTTCTACCCTGGTTGCAGAAACATGCTGTGGACCACCCTACACCCTGTTGATAAACAACGTATCTCCCAATCTCATTTGTATTTTGTTCTTAGTCAGTGGATACATGTAGAGATATATTTTTACTTTCCACAGTGAAACATAGCTATAACTTTGGCTCTTTGACTAAACAAAATGACTTAAATTTTAAATTTAATTTTTTCTTTGACATCACTAGTTCTTTACCATTGAAAGAGAATTAAAAGATATTAAGATATGTTTAGAATTTGTATATAAACTTTATGAATGTACTTAATTTCAAATGACTTCAAATCCTTTCACTGTCTTAAATGCACATCATTGTACACTCCCCAAATATGGTTCTTTTAAGTACTAGATTAGGCACAGTTGTTTTATGGTGGCCTTACTCAGAAACAAGACTGAACCACCATAAAAAGACATACCCCTAAATTCACTGTTTTTAAAATTTATCACATTAATGTGTATTTTGTTTCATTATTTCAAAAGGAGACTATGTTCTATTTTCTATTGAACTGAAAGTTATCTTTCTAGCCGTGTGAATATTGCTACAAATCCTTTTTATTTTTTAGTTCATTTGCTTTGTTTTATAGTTGTAAAAGGGCCACTTCAATATGGTATAAGGCTTTTATTCTTCAACAAAACTTAAATCACGACTAATTCCCTAGTACTATAATTGCCAATGATAACATCTTCTGTGTAAACTGGCAATTTTCACTTACTGCCTCCATATTTATAGAAGATATAACAGATGATTAATGTGTGGTCTACCAGGGAACAGGCTTTGGAAATTACTTAAATAACTTTCTGTTAATACCTTGGGCCATAATCACTAATGGCTTATATAACTTGCAAATGATCCAAATAATTTTTTCTACAAATATTTAGCAAAATCATTGCAAAAACATGCCTCAGCCTAAAACTGTCATTTATTTATTGAGGATCTTGCACAACTTAAGCTAATTATGATTATTAGCTTTTGATAAATGCATCACTAAGATTCCTTTTAGCTCTTAAAGTGAACATTCTCCAAATCACCTTATCATAGAAAAACTTAAACAATCCTATTTAAAAACATCAAGATACAAAATATACCTTAATCAGCTAAATGTCATTTCTGTTTCTCCTTTGATTTGCCTTATTTATAATGAAAGGTGAAACATCATTATGTAATACAAGTCCAAGGGTCAATGAGATAAAACTTAACTCAAAACCATGAACTTTAATTTTATAGACACTTGTGAAAATACTGTAACATTGAATATTTGAATTTCAAAGGAATAATCCCAATTACTCCAGGGTCCGTGAGGTGAATCAGAAATCCCTGATTAATGTGGGTTTTTTTGTTTGTTTTGTTTTTTGTTTTTTTGCCTTTAAAGGCCATAACCAGCAGAATTAAGGGTGAAAGCTGACCTGTAATTAGAAAAATGGGGGGAGGAGGCAGCAGTGATGTTGGAGATGGCCAAAGTAGGATAGAACAGCTAACAGTGTGTGTACAGCTCACATTTTGTTCTCTTGGAATTTTAATTACTTTTCTATATAGGCAGAGCACATCTGTTTTATTTTGCTAGAAAAAGCTAAGTTGTCAATTTACAAATCCACAATCTTGAAAGAATGGGATGCACAAATGACTTTTGTTGAACTGAAAACAACTTTTTTTTAACAGTATTTCTATTATCTTATATTTAGTAATCTTCAGAAACTCTCCAAAGCAGCCTTAATCAGTTCCTACCAAAGAAAATAATCTAATAAACTAATACCTTAATTTTCATATTTAAAGAGTTTAAATGATGATGGTTTGAAGGGAATTTGCATTTGAAAAGTTCACATCAAGGCCAAGGTAATGATTTGACTAGGATAGAAGAATTGCAAACATAATCAAGATAGAGAAGGAAGGTATAACTTCGTGATTATAAACATTTCAAAATTAGAAAAATATTTTGAAAAAACTAAATATTCCTATAAAATACTACTAACCCTGGTTTTTGTTTGGTTTTCTTTTTTTTTTTTTTTCCTTTTGGACTATTTTCTTATATTCACATTTGAGTGATCCCTGAGCATACCTTTTTGCATTTTATTATTTCATTGGAAAAAGAGTAAGATATATGTATACAAATAAGACATGTGTGTACATATGTATACATATATATGCACTATGCTTTCTTATATATTTTTTGCATTAAGGGTCTCTGTTTAAAGCCCCTTGACTAACTATAAGATCTGATTCCAAACACTTCTCAAACAGAAAAAAGTAAAAATTTAAAACAACTAAGCATTTAAGATTGAAGTTCCTGTCCAGTATCTATTCTATTGACAAAATATCTTTTTACTTTTCTTTACTTCCTTCCATGACCCTATTCTTCAATGCTATAGTCCCTTCAAAATCATTCATTTTCATTGTGTTCTCTGAAGCAAACAAAAGCTCTGGCATCTTTTACCTCTGGACAAGAGATCATAACTGGAAGGTGATTTTTTCCAAAGGCACTGCAACCTCCAAAGTTACATTTATTAGTGAGCTTTAGATTAATACAATGCAACACCTGAAGCAATTAATTTTAAAAGATGGCTTATTTAGCTCATACTTTGGGGTTTCTAGTCCATTAGGCAGCATCATTGGGTTGGACCTCTAGTGAAGGCACAAGAAAATAATGGTGACTATCTGGGGGAGCAGTCACATTTTTTAGCCAGGAAGAAGAGAGAAACTGAGAGACAGGAGTCCTATAATTCCCTTTAAGGATAACTCCCAATGACCTAGGAACATCTCATAAGGCTCCACTTCTTGATGCCCCATAACACATTCCAATATTGCCACCCTGAGGACCAAGCCTTTGTCTATGGACCTTTGGGGAATACTGTCCATATTCAAACCATAGTAATCCCTACAGGAAGTCATAGGGTCTCTGTACTAGAAAGTGACCTTTTCACATGAATTGCCTGCTCAATATCAAGTGTCACTTCTATCACTTGCTTCAGTGTGGCTCAAATGTATGAATATTTAAAGATCAGTGTCACTAAATATACAGGTCTCCATTATTGCTGGGTCCAGAAAATTTGACCAATTACAGGTTACCACAAAATTTTTCTTACTGTAAAATAACTGTTATTATATATTCTTGTATAATATCATAAAAGTGCTAAACATAATATATAACATTGTATTGGATTTTAAGTTAATGAATTATAATAACACAATAACCAAATCATGTAACATGTAATTATGGTATGTAATCTACACTATGAAAAACTTTTTAAATTTCATGTTATAAAACTGCTTAAAAGTCAGACAGCTCTGAAATTAGCCTTTGAAAAAATTCAAAGAATTAAAAATTTAGGAAAATATTTTCTAAACTATAACAAGTAACTAAATTATATTTGTTGTTAATGCCTTTATAAAATAAAAAACTTTAGGGATTGTCATGAATCATATTTATCATACTTATGTATGTGAATTGATATTTAATGGTAAGGACACTCTAGGGATTTGGATACATAGCCACAAAAACTAATAATAAATTTGGGTCTTGCTTTATCTAGAAACATTTGTATTGAGGAATAATTGCTAGGGAGAGCAGCAACTTTGCATTAATTTTATTCAAAATGGAAATAATTGAATTTCATTACTTTTCTCCAAAATTTAAAATAGCAAATTTAAAAAATACTCAGTAAGTAAATTCATTTAAAAAATCAGGTGTATTCCATTTGGTTGTGATCCTGAATGACAATTATCAGGTGTCTAAAATTCTGCATTTTTAAAAGGGTTGTTTTGACATCTGAGATTTGAGTGAGACAATTTCTTGGATATGTCAACTATTAATGTAAATTATTTAATCTTGTATATAATAATATTAGCAAAAGTACAATGTATCTGTACCATAAGAATGTGGTTCTCTAAAGAAATCCTTTTATTGGCTTAAAATTTAATATCATATACTATTTTATGTAAAAGAATGGAAATTTTAATAATTAAATAGTGGTTTTGCTTGCTAAACAGAATTCACTTCAGAAATGGCAATCATTAGTATAATCATAATTTTTATTATCTGTCATAGATAATTAATGTCTTCATTAATTTTTTGCCACGCTTTGCTGAAACAAAAATTGAGTCCAAAATATCACTATATTATGAAGAAACTTCGATTGGAGAACATGGCTTAGGTATAGAGGAACAAAGTGTTGCCTAATAGTGAACACAGTGTGAATGGGGGCAGACCTGCTCTACACATGCCTTTGGAAGTAGGCAGATTGGGAACATCAGGAAACATTTGCTTCCAAAGCCATTTGTTCTAAAGAAAAAGGAGTCAAAAGAATGATTTGGTTAAATTTTTTTCTACTGAATTTATTATGGAAGTCATTATATCTCCCAAAGAATGCGAGTAAAGAGACAGACGGAAGACATCAGTCTTATTCTCATAGAAGACATATCAAGATTGAGGGAGAAGCATGTGAGTACAATCTCTTAAATTATCCTGTAAATTTTATATTAATAAATCTTTGATTATGTTTGTTTGTTGTCTATTGCTAAACTCTAGTATGCATGTGTACATACACATTTAAATCAGAGAATAAGTAAGTCTTTGCCTACTAAATTCAGAGGATAACTCAGAGTTAAATTCAGCATTTCATGGTGATAATTTATGGAACCCAGATTATCTAAAAACATATATATAATTTACTTGGAAACTGGATCTCTGCTTTTGTATTTATTAAGTACTAAACTATTTAAAAAGCACAACAATCAGAAATACAGTAGTGTTTTTTAGATTGCATCAGGCTTGTCTCATACTGGGTTTCTCAGATGCAGAAATTGAAGTAAAGCCATATGCTGGAAACTGGGCACGGTGGGACAAAACATGAACAAAGAGCTGGGGTGTGGCTCAAGTGGTAGAGTGTTTGCCTAGCACTTGTGAGGTCCAGGGTTCAATCCCCAGTACTGCAAACCAAACAAACAAGCAAAACTGCTGTTAAAGAGAACAAAGCCAGGGAAAAAGGGGAACAGAAGCATTATTAAGATGATTCTATTAAGCAGGATAATGCTGAGAGCTTCGTAATGATTTGATCATGTGAGATTATACACTGAACAACCAAAAGGCAGCATTATAAGACAATCCACCCAGAAATAATAGAAAGAGAGTTTTGTTTGCCTAGGTCCTGTGCTTACTGGGCAAAGATTTGCCCTATAATTGGTAAAACCTCCATTCTGTGTGCCATTTATATGCATGCCAGGCTCTGTTCTGCAATGCCTCACACTCCCTCACTACAGGAAAACCTGAGTGGAAAGCAAGAGCTTGCTCGTGGTCTGAGCATGAGATAACTGCCATCTAGTTGCACATGCGTAAACTTGCATAGCCCATCTACAAATGATAGCCAGAATAAGGCAGAAATAATTCATCAGAGATTACCTAAAATGGCTCATGAGAGATATCTACCACAGTCTAGATAAAGATTAATATTCAAATGTCCATCATTCAAAAGTTACATCAAGTCCCACAAATTTTAAGGTTTTTCAGCTTTATAGATATGTTAATGGTAGAGATTTATAAGTCCTTTATTTGTCCACTGAAAAACATGCATTGAAAACACCATATTCACTTAGTTTCTGGAATGAAAAAGAGCTCCATTTCCCTTTACAAAATGAGAACACAATTCAAAAGAAAATACACACTTTAAAAAAAATTCAGTTTAATTTGGTAGTGCTATTTTTCCATAGTAAGAATTTCTAGTTATAATTTTTTTTAAGTCTCTGCTAGGATGGCAAGGTTCTTGTCTTATTGTGCCTAGTTATTAAATGTTGGCTGAGGTTTTCTTTCCTAACTACAGAACTGAGTGTAATGTTCTTTTTCTGTTTCGAAAAGGTGAACCTAATCATTCAATTAAAGCACAACCAAACAAGTAATTAAGTCAGAGATGCCGCTTCAAGGTACATGGAGTGGGTTAAATTCCATCACAGAATTCTCCTGACACCAGAGAGGGGATAGCCCTTCATCAGCATATCCCAGGACAGCACTTGGAGATTCTTAATGCTGTTGCATTTTGAGTCACTCCTTAATTCTCCCTGACCTACCTAACACTAGAAGTGAGGGAAAATGTTTTCAGTAAAAGAGTTGTTCCAAATTTTCACTGGGAATTCTAGCATGTATCATACTATGTTTGGGAATTAATTTCCCAGGAGCAGAAATACTCTTTAACAGTAATCCAGCAATCACCAACAGCTTCACAGATATAATGCCTCTGCTTGATAGATAGCTCTTTTCTTGTATTGATAGTGCTCTGATGGTCATAAATATGAGAAACAGGGTTAAAAACATGGACACCTGCATTTCCAGCATTTTCTTATTGGACATCAAACAGACCACTTCCAGAGTTCCAGACCACAGAACAGGCTGCTACTCTTTCTTCCATCTCTTTTTTCTAGGACAAAATAAATTTTGTCTCTTCTACTCCTTCTCCCTCCCTCTTAGTTTTCTTTCCTCTTCATGGTTAGAAAAACATGTCAGTACTTTCAAACGGGAGAAAAAGATGGAAAATGTGAGGAAGGGAGAGGTGAAGGAAAAGAGGAAGGGGGAAAAAGCTAAAAGCAAATGTGGAGGGGATGCTGTCTGGACATTATGGCTGTCTAGTTTTGTGGTCTCTGTAACGTTTGCATTGCTTTGTACATTGATCAGTTAAAGGAATGTTTCAGTGTGGCCATTCTGATCCAGATACATATTGAGTTAAAAGAAGGTTCATTCCTTATATGGTTTTGGGTGTCTCCAGCCGCTCAGACAGGTGTACAACTGTGCTTACCTGTGTGTTTCTTGAGTGGAATGGCAACATGATCTTACAGGGCATTGTCAACATTCATTGAAGTTTCCAAAGCCTCATTGTGTGGCCAGTCCCCAAACATTTAACAACAAAAATATCTTTTCTACTGGATTTTGAAATATGCTATGTGCCTTAATTTTTTAAAAAGTCATTTTAAAATTTTAAATATTTTCATTTAAAAAAATTTAATACGTTCGATGCCTTCTGCAAAGTTAGTGACTGGCAAGCTTATCTGACAATAAAAAGGACACACTTTCTCTTGCTATATTAATACACTCTTCCTTTGAAACCAAGAAGTACAAATTAAAAACAATCTTATTTAAGGACATATCCTATAGTTTTCACCATGATTCCTCCAAAATAAAAAACAATAGAAAGAAAAATGTAAAATGTAATCTATTCATATAAATATAGCATTCAAGTATTTTGGAGATATTTAAAAATATTTAGATGAGGTCACAATATTATTATTAAGGATTTTTATAGATCAATTTGGTTTTACATGTGTATATACATACATATGTACATATTATATATATGTTTTCATGTATAAATTTCACTACTAAATTACTTTTGGGGTGGATTATTTTGCGTAAATATAGGGCAAAATCAGAATAAAACATTTGGTATAGAAAGGATGAAATCATGTCTTGTAAACATGCTTACTATAAATTTCAAAATATCTGACAGGTAAAGTAATAAATGTAGGTAATTCTTTCCAAGCAAAGTTCACTTCCAGGACTATGGAATATGAGAATACAAAATTCAAATAGTTGAACTTGTTATAAACCAAAGTTTTATATTTAAATGATAGTTATGACTAAAAATATTGACATATTAAGGGCCATCAATTGTTTTTCTTCTCAATTCAGATCCATTTTACTGAGAAAAATCAATTCAAAGATATTAGAAAAGTATCATTTTAACAATGTAAAAATAAACACATATGCATTTTTCTGATTTCAGAAGTAGGCCTGCTAATGTTGATAGTCTTTAAGAACTAAAAGAAATTCTGGTTGATTTGCTTAAAACAAATCAGTGTCTAAGCAATAGAGTTAAAAAAAACAAATGGCCTAAGGCTTCAATGGATCACCTTAACCCAAATATTTGAACCTTGGGTAGACTCCTTATCTCTTTTCATTCAATTTAGAAAATGTAATTTAGGAAGAACCTATGTGTTCTTTTGCAATGATTAAACAGGAATCTAAATCCTTTCTACAATTTGGCAACGTAGGTGTTAGTATTGCCCATTGAATTAAGGTAAGAAAATGAAACCAAGTCTTTAAATGGTTAAGTTTCCTCAAAAGAGGTTGCTGGTTTGTGTCTAAATATGTGTAACTATAGCTCTATACTCTTTTTAGGGCATTAATGATGTGACTCATTGTTTTAAATACAGAGCTAGTCTGGAAGGCTAGCAGAGTATGAAGAAAAACAAAAGCATGAGAAACCAAGAGATTAGAGAGAAGAAGCAAAAAGAATTTATTCAACTAGCAAAGTAAATAGAAAATTTTAGTGTAAATTATGAAATTAATAGTGATTCTGTATTATTTTTATGTTTGCATTAATAGACAGGTAAGAATAATAAATGTTTGTGTAAAACTTGGGTGTGTATTTAACAAATAAGTTAATAGAACTTGCTACATTAAAATAGTGAACACAAAAAAAGATAATTGAAGTAGAAAGATCTAAATATTATATAGTTATGCATGAAGAATCACAAAATGGCTGGATATTATTTTTGAAGTAAGGTAAAGAATTTCTATTTCTGTGAAGATTTTATACATGTGTACATCTGTTTGTTAAGTGCCTAAGACTGGAGAATGAGGAAATGGTGCAGCCAGTTTTAATTCTAGGAAGCTTGAGCTCTTAATCTGCCCTTTGATCCAATCCACTGACAAAGTAGGGGTATTTTCTAGAGCTGCCAACAAAGGTACTTCTTTCCTCTCATAGTTCCCTCACTTCTGGTATTTAGTTGTTTTCATTCTTGGGAATTATAACTACCTGTATGTTTGCATATGAACTATACTCCAGGTACACACATTTTATATATAATGTTGAAATGCACTTGCTGAAGAAGACCATTATGTACCGTCAGAGCATCTCTTAGTAGTAAAAACAGAGGTCACTTTCTTTCCCACTGTCCTCTTGTATTTAGAGAAATTCTGCCTTGATTAGACATTCAAAATCTAAATTTAGTCAATAGAACTATCCTGACAAAGGGTATAAGCAATTGTCATGTAGGCAGATTTCACATGTAGACCTTTGACATTTCTTCTCTGGCACAGAGCTGAGAGGTGGAAGAGAATAACACATTATATGTTAGCATTTTGCAGAGTAAACTGATATTAACACCTAAAGGAAAAAATATTGTAGGTGGCCAGGCTTCAAAAAGGTGTTTTAACATTGAATGTAAATAATATTCCAAATGGCTGCAGTTTTTTAGACCTGATGTTAGAGTAAATAATACATTATTAACTACAGTTAAATAATTTTAGAACACAGTAGAAAATAGTTGGGTTCTAAATTTAGAACAAGAGAATACCAGCTCTGAATTATACTTCTCTCTTTAAAAACATGAATTTAGAATAGGTCCTTGTTCTGTCATTCTAAATTATATCTGAGACATTGAAAAGCACTGTTTTCATGGTAGCAATATGACTGTTTTATAAATGATTTCCATTCAGCTAAAATGATGACTAGTATGTTTATTTGAAACTTTGAACATGTTAAAGACAAAATAATTTGCAAAACATTAATTTTAAAGTACTATCTCCAAATTTATTGTTATATACTATTATAAGTTTAGATATAACAAGATGTGTACATTACATTCATTAAAGAAAGAGGGGAAAAAAGACTTGTAGAATATGATGTCATATATGTTTATAATTCTAAGCTTCTGGAATTGTGTTTACTGTTACATTTCATTATTTTCTCAAGTAATAATTCATAAATTTTCTCTGTCTCAATCTTTTTATCTATAAAATGGCAATAATAACTTTGAATGTTACTTGAGCTCTCTCAAGACTTACTTTCCAACCCTGCAAAATGGAGTGCTGATAAATTTAGTACCTGCTTGTAAGACTTGCTGAGGCCAAGGCATTAAAAATGTTTATGCAGTGTACCCTCTCTTGGAGCCCTTCCCAACTCTGGGAGCTGTACTGTTTGCTGCTTTTCTATATCAATAAACTCTCCAGCTTTAATTGAAAAAAAAACAAAAAATATTTATGTAATGCTGGGTGTGTTGGTGTGTACTTGTAATTCCAGCACTAAAGAGGCTGAAATAGGAGGATTATGAGTTCTAGATCCAAACTGGGCTTCATAATGAGATTCTCTCTCTAAAAAAATGTGTTTATATAAATTTCTTCTTGTTATGTCAATTAAAAATTTTGATGATACATCAAACTTCTCAAGGAGCCATTTCTTCTCCTAAACATGAAAATGGATACAAAGTTTTGATTATCAGATGAGAGTTCTTTTTTTAATTTTGAGGATCTTTCATAACAATTTCCACAGTGGCTAAACTAATTTACATTCCTGTCATCAGTAGATAAGTGTTCCTTTCTCCCACATCCTCACCAGCATTATATATTTGTTTTCTTGATATTAGCCATTCTGACAGGAGTAAGGGAGTCATTTTGATTTGCATTTCCCTAGTAACTAAGGATGATGAGCACATTTTTCATGTATTTATTGGACATTTGTACTTCTTCATTTGAGACATTTTTTAGTTCATTTGCCTACTTGCTGACTGACCTGTTTGTTAGTACAGTGTTTAAATTTTTGAGTTTTATATAATCCATGATACTTCTGGGTATATACACAAAAGAAAAAATATCAGCTTACTATGGAGATACCCATACAGCTATGTTTATTGCAGCACTAGTCACAATAGCCAACTTATGGAATCAGTCTGGGTGTCCAACAATGGATGAATGAATAAAGAAAATGTGGTGTATATGGAGTTTTACTCCACCATTAAGAAGAATGAAATTATGTCATTTGTTGGAAAATGGGTGGAACTGGATATTACCATGTTTAGTGAAATAAGCCAGCCCCACAAACAAAAGTGTCACATGCTTTCTTTCATTTATTAAAGTTAAAGGAAAACAAAATAACAAGCAACATGAAAGTAAAATGAAGATTAACAGTAATAGGGGTGAAATTGGAGAGGGGAAGGGAATAATATAGAGTAGTAGCTCTAAGAGCTGTAGCAAGGTGCCATCATGAGAGAGGGCCTACTCTTCAAGACCAGGCTTCTTGAGGGACTTCAACAAGGAAAAATTCCAGCTCAGAGTTATAGTGTCTCAGAGGGAGGTGGCCACAAGAGGCAGTCATAAAAAGGGAGAGGATCTGATGTTGGTGAGCTGCGAAGTTTAATCAGCAGCCTGAGGAATATTTTAAAAACAGAACATAGAGTCCACAGCAGAGTACACAGGTTTCACCAGCTGTCAGCTGATTACAGGGATTTCCTGACAAGCTGGGTTTGAAACCAAGCAACCTTGGGAACTTGAAAACAAGAAACAATCACAGCACAGGGAGTTTAGTGATGTCCAGTCACTGTGACTAGGAGGGAGATGTTCATGACAGGTGGTTGTGGAGAGGGAAAGCGTCTGATGTGGACCTGTGGATAAGTTTAAGGAACTGGGACCTAGGGCAGTAAAGAACCTAGAGGTCTGTGATTATACCAAGTCCCAGTGACTAAGAATCACTGCACTGAGTCCACAGCTGGCAAAGTGCTTCATCTCCTGGAGCTATGTACTGACTGCAGGGATTTGCCTCAAGATATGATTTAAGACCAAGCTATTCTGAGGAATTGAAAATAATGAATAATATCAACTCAGGAAGGCTTGGAACACCAGACCACAGTAGCTGGGAGGGAAATTCTCATAACAGGTGGTTGTGGAAAGGGAAAGCTCTGACATGGACCCACAAAGAAGTTTAAGCAGCCAAAAATTTAGGACAAGGAAAGGCATAGTGGATGGTGGCCACGCCATCCCCGATTACAGTATGCTTCATTACCTGAAGATCACTACAGATACAGAGTACTGAGCAAGTGGAATACAGAGTCTCAGGAGTTGTCTGTAGGCCACAGGCATTTGTTGCAAAGCAGAGTTTGAGACTGAGCTCTCTGGAGATTTGAAATTCAAGGAGTAGCCATGACTTGGGAAATCTTGGGACACTCTGCCATAGTGTCAAAGTGATAGACAGCTATAATGAGAAGGGGTTGTGGAGAGGGAGAGTGTCTGACCTAGACTAACTGAGAAGTTTAATTCACTGAGATCTCAGACAGCAAAGGGTGTAGAGATTGGTGACCCCAATCTCCCTGGATAGAGCAAATTTCACTGTCAGAGAATCCTTGCAGAGACAGCACCAACTCATGGCTGGCAGAGTGTTTGGCACTGAGGAACTATCTTATGGCTGTGGGTGTGTGTCGCCAAGTGGGACTGAGAGTTCTGAGCATAGGACTCAGGCATTATGTGATATCCTCCAGCCTCTTACCTCCCACAGGTTGATGAACTGCTGGACCAAGGTGTTAAAGAACTTTGACTTTCATGCAAAACACTGAGTCCCTCAGTTCTCCACCACTAGTTCAGGACTTGGTGTTTTGTTTATTTCCACTACTATCAGACATATTTGGGTGAAGCCCATAGGATTGCACCTGGGTTACCCTTGGGAATACAAACTAGGGTACTTTGCAGCACCTGGGAACCTGCCTGATCCATAGACTACAAAACCCTATGTGATAAGCAGTGGTTTCTAACACAGAAAAATGTAAATTTTCTGGGGCTGATGGAGTGGCTCAAGCATGAGGCCCTGAGTTCAAGCTCCAGTACTGAAAAAGCAAAAACAAAAAATGTAAAGTTTCTAAGAGGAAAGCAGCACAGAAATGGCACTCCACTTGCCCTCAACTCACATATAACAGCAACCCATAAATACAGTACAAGACACTACTCCACTAGCTGAGTGAAACTGCAGATCAGACTTGGTGCCCTGAGCACACAGACAAAAGTACGGCTATCAAGGTACACTGCAACTGTGACACTACACACTTTTACTTGAACATTGAGAATATTTCAACTGCAAAACTACAGGTGATTAAAACTTCTGGTCAATGACTTGGCCTCAGATGTGCAAATCTCAATGCAGAAATAGAAGAAATATGAAAACACAAGTTAACGTGACACCTCCAAAGGTCAATAACTCCATCACAATAGACACTAAAGATAGTGGAGAGGAATTGCCAGGATCTTAGAGGTCCTTGACCTTAGAGGGCAGGAATGAACAAGACAGGACACACAAAGGGACTCACTTATTCAGGAAGGGAAACACATATTGAGAGGCCAGAAGGCTGATGAGCAACTGGCAAAATTTTATTTTTCTCAGCAAGCTTTATACAAAAGAGGAAGAGACTTAAATATCAAAACACTCTGACCTAGTTACAACCTTTCTGTTTTTCCATCCTGCATTTTTACTGCCAGTGTCCTTGACTAAGTATAAACTTCTTTTCAGTCAACGGAAACCATTTAGCATTTCTTCCCACCATAGAGACATGGTGCATCTGCAGATTCTGACCTTGTTGGAATGCTGCTAAGCCACAGCAACCTTGTCAGACTGTGACTTTTAGTTACCAACAAGGAATAAAACTCAAATAACTAAAATGCTTAGTTATAAGAATGATGAACTAAATTTAACTACATATGTACAACCTCTACATGAATTCAAAATGAATACAAATAAACAACTCAACAAAATGAAGAAGACAATGCAGGATAAGAAAGAAGAATTCAATAAAGATACAGAAATTCCGACAAAAAAACAAACTGAAATTTTGGAAATGAAAAATTCAATAGTTTTCAAATAAAAACTCAGTTGAAAGCCTCTTCAGTAGACTGGATCAAGCTGAAGACATATTATCAGAGCTCAAAGATAAGGCGGATGTATTACGACAGTCAAATAAAGAAAAAAAGTACAAATGGAACATATAAGACCTTTGGGACACTATTAAATGTGCATGCTTATTAATCATGGCATAGAAGAAGAGGTAAAAATGGAAAGGATAGAAAACATACTCAATAAAAAATAGGAGAAACTTTCCCAAACCTTGAGAAAAAGACAGCAAGAAAAATAAAGGAGGCTTTTAGGACACCCAATAGAAAATAGCAGAAAAGAAGCACTGCAAGTCATATTATAGTTAAAACATTCAATACACAGAATAAGGAAATCATAAGAGAGCCAAGAAGTCATATATAAAATTGAACGCAGCATCAACAATAACAAAAAAACCAGCAAATTTCTCAACAGAAACTCTGAAAAGTAAGGATGGCATGGAATTATGCATTTCAGTTCCTGATAGAAAATAGCAGCCAATGTATACTCTCTCCAGCAAAAGCATCCCTCATAATTGAAACAGAACTAAAAATATTTCATGATAAACAAAAACTAATGAAATTCACAGTTACTGAGTTAGTACTACAGAAGATACTTAAAGGAATCCTACAGACAGAATGAGGAAAATATTGGGGAAGAATAAGTCTCACTAGATGAATAGACAAGGAAATGAGGACTAGGAAGGAACCAAACATCACAAGAAAAAGACAAGAATTACTATAAATCTTTCAATAATGACTTCGAGTGTCAATAATCTCAATTGTCCAATCAAAATACACAGAATGTCAGATTGGATTAAAAAATAAGGCCCAACCTTTTATAGCTTACAGGAAACAAATCTCACTGACAAAAACATACTCAGCCTTAAAGTGAAAGAATGAGAAAAGCTATTCCAAGCAAATGGAGCTGAAAGCAAGCAGGAATAGCTACACTCATATCTAACAATTTAGATTTAATTTTGAAGTTCTTCTTTAAAATAAATTTAGTGAGATAATGATAAAGAAGGTATATTCATATTGATAAAGGGAACAATTCATCAAGAGGAAATAATTATTGTAAACATATACACACTCAATGTCAGCATACACAACCTAATAAAACATACTATTAGATATAAAAGCACAAATAAACTCCAACATAATAATAATGGGAAAGTTCAATAACCTACTTTCACAAATATATAGGTAATCTCAACAAAATGTCAACAAAATACAAACCTTCAGAATTAAACAGCAATAAATATCAGATGGACTTAACAGACATCTGCAGAATATTTTACCCAACAGCTACAAATATAATTCTTCTCAACACCGCCAATGGAAGTTTTTCAAAATAGATATTTAGAGCATAAAACAAGGCTGAGCATATACAAGTAAATAGAAATAATTTCCTATATTTCATCAGACCACAATAAATAGAACTCAAAAGCAAAAAAAAAGAAAATAGGTAAACACAAAGAGCTTAACGAATATTGAACCATGAGTCCATCAGTGGGTCATCAAGGAAATAAGGGATAAAATCAAAATATTTTTTAGTATCAAATAAAAATGAAAACACAACTTACAAAAACCTTTGGGACCACAGCAAAGGTAATGATAAAAGGAAAGTTTGTAACTATGAGCACCAACACTAAATAATCAGATCTCAAATGAATAATGCACAATGCACCCCAACCTCTTAGAAAAACAAGAAAAAACTACACAGAAGTTAGTAGATGGATAGAAATCATAATAAAGTCAAAGGTAGACATTAATGAAATGGAGACTAAAGTATGATACAAAGAATCAGTGAAACAAGGAGTTGCTTCTTTTTAAAGATTTTTTTTATTAACATAAATTAATTACAGAAAAGAGTTCCATCATAATATTTACATACAAGCATATAATGTACTTTAATTAAATTCACCCCATTGACATGACTTTTTAATTCTCTCCCACATCCCCCACCATTTTTACAAATTGAAAAGTGAGACTTCTTGGGAGCAGGCATCAATAAAAAGGGGTAGGGGGAAAGGATAAGGTAATGAGGAGTGAATGTGAAAAGATAGGTTTTTAAAAAGAGAAACCATAAGCAAAGCATTAGCCACATTAACCAAAAGAAGGAGGGAGAACACCTAAACTAATAAAATTAGAGATGAAAAATGTGATATAACAAAAAAACAATGAAATTCAGAGGGTGATCAAGTAACATTTGAAAACTTATACTCAAACTGGAAAATCTAGAAGAAATGAATAAATTTCTAGATGTATATGACCTACTTAAATTGACCCAAAGGATATCAACCACTTCAACAAATCTATAATGTCCAATGAAATTGAAGCACTAATAAAGAGTATCCCCCAAAAAAGAGCTCAGAATCAGATGGATTTACTGCTACTTTGAGGAGCACTGATGCTAATTCTTATTCCATAAAATTAAAAAGGGAGAAACTTTATCAAATTCATTCTATGAAGCCAGGACTACCCTAATACCCAAGCCAGATACAGAAACAACAACAAAATAACTTGAAGACCAGTTTCTTGATGAAATAAAATAAAATACTTGCAAATCAAATTCAACAACAGATTAAGGTGATACACCATGATCAAGGTGGATTCATTCTAAGCATACAAGTATGGCTCAACATATGCAAATTAATAAATATAATACTGCTTACAAATAGAATAGAATTCAACATCCCTTCATCATGAAAGCTCTGAAGAAACTAGCAATAGAAGGAATTTACATCAATATAACAGTCTGTATATGAAAATCCTACAGTCAACAATGTACTGAAAGTATAATAAAATTAAACCATTTTTCCTAAAGTCACGAATTAGGCAAAAACGTTCACTCTCTCCACTCTTATTCAATACAGTGCTTTCATTCTTAGCCAGAGCAGTAAGGCAACAAATAAGAACAATACAAATAGAATAAGAAAGCAAATTATTCCTTTTGCAAAACACATGATTCTATACTTTAAAAACCCTAAAAAACCTGGAAACGCCACCAAAAAAACTTTTAGTTCTGATAAACACATTTAGCAAAATAGCAGGATAAAAATCTACATACAAAAATCAGTATCTAATCTATATACTAACAAAACACAAGCCAAGAAAGAAATCAGGAAGACAATCTCATTCCTGATAGCCTCAAAAAGAAAAAATCTAGGACTAAACTTAACTAAGGAAATAAAAGACATCATCAATGAAAACTCTAAAATATTGAAGAAAGAAATTGAAGAAATAACTAGAATATGGAAAGACTTATTTTCATATATTGGCAGAATTATTTTTGGAAAAATGGCTATACTACCAAAGGAAATGTACAGATGTGATATAATCCCTACAAAAATTTCAATGTCTTCTTTCACAGTAATAGAAATATAATCAAGGGGTGTGCTGTGGCACAAGTGGTGGAGAACCTGCCTAGCAAGCATGAGGCCCTGAGTTCAAACCCCAGAATTACAAAATAAATATTTTTAATAAATAAAAGAAATAGAGAATCCTAAAATTCACATGGAATAATTAAAGACCCAAATAGTCAAAGTTAATTCTGAACAAAAGGAGTAATGTGGAGGTGTCACAATAACTAACTTCAAATTATAATACAGAGCCATAGTAACAAAAACAGCATGGTACTGGCACATAAACAGACACATAGACCAATGGAATAGAGTACAAGACCAAAAAACATACACACATGGCTAGAGTCATCTGATTTTTTGACAAAGTCAAAAACATACATTGGAGTGAAAACCATCTCTTGAGCAAATGGTGTTGGGGAAACTGGATATCTACATGTGAAGACTAAAACAGGGTTCCTGTCTCTCACCTTGTACAAAAATCAGTTCCAAATGAATCAAATATCCTAATGTAAAATTCGAAACTCATATAGGAAAACACTGGATGATTAGGTAAACTCAAGAACATTCTTAATAAGATTCTAATTGATCAGAACATAAAAGCAAAAATGCAGGGACTGTGGAGCAACTCAAGTGGAGAAGTACTTTCCTAGCAGTATGAGGCCCTGAGTTTAAACCCTAGTATCAACAAAAAGAAAGAGCAAAAAATGACAAATGGGATTGCACCAAATTAAAAAACTTCTGCTCAGCAAAGAAACAATTACCAACATAAACATACAACCTACAGAATGGGAGAAAAATCTTTGCAAGCTATTCACTGGACAAAGGATTAATACCCAACATGAAAAGAGTTAAAAAAATTAAACACCTAAAGAGCAAATTATCTCATTAAAATTGGACAAATGATGTGAACAAACAGTTCTCAAAAGTACTACAAATTGCTAATAAAATGAAGAAATGTTTAACATCTCTTTATAGCATGGCCATGAAGGACCTGCAAATCCAAACTGTACTGAGATTCCATTTCACCCCAATCAGACGAGCTAGCGTTACAACAGCTAACAATACATGTTAGCAAAGACTGGGGGAAACACTTTTATAATGTTGATGGGAATGTAAATTAGTGTGGCCACTATGGAAATCATTATGGAGGTTCTTCAATAACCTCAGAATAAAACTACCTTATTACCCTGCTATATCCCTTTTGATCATTTGGCCAAAGGATGGTAAGTCAACATATAATAGCAATACCTGAACACTCATGTCTCTAGCCACACTGTTTACAATATACAAGCTATGAAAACAGCCTGGGTGGCCAACAAACAGTGATTGGATAAAGACAATATGATATATAAATACATATATTTTATTGCATATGTGCAACAAAAAGAATGAGATTATGCTGCTTTCAGGAAAATGGATGGGTGCAGGACATCATCATGTCAAATAAGAAAAGCCAAGCTTGGAAAGACAAATGAGCATGTGTCACTCATATGCAGAATCTAGACATCAAAAAATAATAACATGATAGGATTCTAAAAGGGGAACTGTTTAGGGGAGAGACAAAAGGATGGGAGGAGAGGGTAGCAGAGGGTAAATATGATCAAGTATATATGCACGAAAATAGCTTAATGAAACCCACTAAAGAGGAGAAGGTTGGAGAAGGGTTAAGAAAGAGTAATTAGATAGGATGAATTTGATCAAAGTACATTACATGCATATATGTAAATGTCACAATGAAACCCTTTTGTATAATTAATATATGCTAACAAAAATATTTTAAAAGAGCAAGTGGCAAGAATGACTTGTAAATATTTATTTTAGGTGAGTTGGGATATAATATTGACAAAAAGAGAAAAGTGGGTAAAAATTGGTTAAGAGTAAGGATTATCAGTAACTTTCGACATGCAAAATAGGATGTGCCTACAGCAACCATGTGAATGGGGACACTCAGGAGTGTCTTGTAGTTTAATCACTAGCAACATGAATAAAGACTAAAGCTTAATTCTTCGCTCACTTTCTGTTGTGACATTGGGCTGATCCTTGAATCATTGTGGGCTTTCATATCTTTATTTGTAAAATGTAAACAGTTGTACATTCTTTAAGAGGTTTTCCCTAGATTAAATTAGGTAATATATACATAATACTACATCCAGTATTTAAACATTAAACATAGAAAGCATTTAATAATTGTTAGTAGTGAAGGTAATCCAAGGAATCTGAATTTGAAATAACACATTTTTGAAAATTTACATTGTACTTTGTAATCATGAAGTTGTATGAAATAATCTAGGGAAAAAACAGAATGAGAAGAGATGATTTTTCTTTTCATGGTTTTTTTCCATCTTTTACAAATTATTTTTTGTTTATTAAGTAAAGAGCCTCGGATATTCAAAAAGAACTTTATAAACAGACACTCAGGTCATTAACTTTTTGTAAATGTATGTAGGTATAATAAGTTAAACTAACATATGTACTAACAACAAATCAATCATAATATAAAAGTTTATCTAGACTACTACCAGTGAATTATGAGAATATTTTGAAAAATGAGAAAATTAGGAGGGACTAGACTAGCAGGTGTTAATATAAAATAAAAAGCTTCAAGAAAAAAAAAAACCAATGAATTGTTAGTCACTAATGTAAAAATAGACAGACCATGAAAAGAAAATCAGAGAATCAGATCCTTCAATCGGTGAGGAAAATGGTGGTGTAAGTGCTGGGTGGCAGCATAAATCATGCATGTGCACACACAAAGCTAATTTGTAGATAAGCTAACTAGTATTTTAAAGAGAATAATGAAAGAATTTGAGGATAATACCAGTGACTATCTGACTTTGGCTTTGAGAGACCATACTGTAAGAGGTGATTTCAAAGGAAGAAATCATAAAGAAAATGCTTAATAAATTTGAAATAAACATTTATAAATATCAAGAATAAAACTGAAGTTGAAATACTGTAAATATATCATGTGTCATTTTATATATATTTATACTTAGTGCAATACATTCATTAACAAATATAGCATAGTTTAAGTATTATACATAATCTATAATGCATATTATATATACAAAACATCAATAACAAGTCAATTAAAAAGATTATTTTCTAACCTATATTTTTATTAGTATTAATTAATAGTCCAAGGTATTAGTAACATATTTACACATGTGTGCAGTATACTTTGAACAAGATCACCCCCTCTATTAAGCCTCTCTTAATTTCCTATCCTCCTTTCCACATTTTTCAAACAGCATTTAGTGGGTTTCTTTATGATTGCTTCAGATAGACAGATAGATAGATCAGTAGATAGATATACACACATATATGCATATGTAAAATAATTCAATCCTATTCATTCCTTAGTGCTCTCTCTTTCCCCCACCCCCACTGATTCATCCTCTCACATAGTCCCCCATGACACTCATGTCCCATCATCATCATCATCATTATTATTATCATTATTATTATTTTAGGTCTAGAATGTGTATATGAGAAGAAAACTTGATATTTGGTATTTTGAGCTTGGTTTAAGTCTTGCAAAACGATAATCTCTAGTTCCATCTACTTTCCTGCAAATGCATAATTTCATTGCTTTTTATGGCAAAAAACATAAGTAACACATGAAATAAGCAACACATTAGATAAAAAATAGAAATGATTTAGACTTGGTCAAGATATGGTTTTTTTTCATAGCCAAAATGCATGCATTACACCTACCTCTGTCAAAAGTAGTGACATTGCACACTGATAGTGTACATTGGCACAAAACTTGGCATAGTGGATGGAGGACGATCGTGAACCTCTGTTTAAATTCATAAACTGTCTGCCAGCAGTTAAAATTTTATTAAGTTCTCTTAAACAAATAGTGACAAAGTTACCAATGTAATTTACCTACATTCTGGTAATTATCTTCCACAATTAATTAATTATATACAAAGTTTTATGAATAAAATACATATGCATGTATGTACATTTAACAGTAAAGCAGAGGTTTGATAAAGTGTAATGCACCTCTTAATTACAATTGTAATCTAATCATGAACTATCAGAAACAAAACAAACTTTTAAAAATTTTCATGGTGCTGAAAATTGTAATTTTTTAAAGAAAAAAAGCAACTTAAGTATATTACATAGACTATTCTGTTCACTCACAATGTTATTTTGAAAATGTGGCTATAAATCAACCATATTTTGTCTATATCTATATGTACATCTATATGTAAGTGTAAAAACTGTAGGGATGTGTATATGTATATCAATGTAAATAGAAGCATATCTGTGTCTGTATTTTTCTTTCCTAAGTGATTATCTCTGGGGAGTAAGATATAGGCATTTTTATATTTTCTAAGGTTTTTGTATTTTAAGATTTATTTCTAGTAAACACACATTCTTTATATTATAAAATAGAGTCAACAATAATGTAATGTACTTAAAAATATGTCTGTGAGGGATTTCAAATGTTCTTACCCATTAGAAATGATGACTGAAGTAGTTGGTAATCACTCCTGCCTGACTCAATCACAGAATTATAGATAGGGTGCTGAGGCTGTACATTGTTTCCCATAAACACGTCCTTATTGTTGTTAGTTTTAAAATGCAAAACCCTTTAGAAAAAGAACAGAAAAATTAACAAGCCAACACAGTACAAGATTTTTTAACATGTTTTATTTCTTAGCCATTTGCATCTGCCAGAATGATATAGAGGAGATTTAATACTTAGCTGACAAAATTGGTCTTACCCATGGAGGCAGAGTCCAAATTTTGGGTGAAATTTTAAAAATAAATTGCTTAGCTCTATGAAATCCAAATATAACTTTTGAAATAGTTTGTGTTTGATTAAATCTAAATTGGCCTCAAGAAATGTCAGAAAAATATTTATGGGAACATGAATATTAGTTTGCATTTGATGAGGCTTGCATTTAAATTTTAATATTCTGAATTTACTGATGAAGGAAATCTATTTTTTGTTTAACTTCTTCATAGTATTCTGGTCTTTTTAGATATGTTACATCTGAATGATGACCTTAATCTCTGGAAGTTAGGAAAATAAAGTAGAAGTGGGTGAGCTATTCCATAGAGAATCCTAAGTGAATAGAATAAGAAAAAAAATTAAAATATGAAAGCAGTTATTTCTAGGGATGGAGTGATTATTGTGCACTTTTGAAAATGTGAAAAGGCCTAAATTAGGGTTTTTAAACTCCTATTTTCAGATTAGCTGGATCTCGTATTTATATAGGTGTTCTTTATTAGTTATGTTTCAATAGATTTATATACATTAGTGAAGGTGTGCTATAAGAATCTGCTTTAAGAAGAAGAGGAATTGTATTCAGTTACAATCTTGAATCTCCCATGATTTTGAGGAAATCTGTCTACAAAAGATGAAGGTGTAATTTGGAAGGGCATTTTAGTAAGTTTGACATGAAGATAGATACCTTGGGTCAACTGTGATAGAATGTTAATATTTTCAGTAAGGGACATGGATATAAAAGATTTTTTAAAAACTTCCACAATGTATGCATAAGTCTCTCTTTCGAGGGATTTCTCATGAGCTGCAATAGAGGTTAATAATTGCTAGGCTATTTGAATCACATTTCCTTGGATGTAATCCTGCCTTTAGTCAAGACCGTAAGAAAAAATAGCTAATGCTATTCTGTAAGTATAGGGCTTACTGGTGGCCTATGTCCACTGTCCATTTACTCTTCCTTCTTAAAAACTGATATGGATTCAGTGTACCTCTCAGCCCTCCCCACCCAATCATGTGTGTCTTAGGAATTTGATTTCACTGACAGCTCTGCCAGCTCCACAGGTATGTCCAACCAATTTAAAGAAAAGTACTTCATTCTTATCAAAATGAATGGTCAGAAATGGGTGTGCTACCTAATTTCAGAATGCTGGGAAATTTTTACAAGGGCTTCACAGGAAAAGTTTTACAATTTCTAATGGAAACCACACAAAGCATCTTTGTTTTCTGTTATCATGACTTTTAGTGAATTCTGAAATAAAGTAGCCCATTTTACTACAAACCTGAAGATAAAGAGAAGAGTGAAAATAACAAAGGAAAATAACTGACAGATTCAGGGAATGCTGAAAATTCTCATAAATGTGAAATAACCAGCTTTAAAATCATCATAACCTGTGAGTTTCCTAAAAGAAAATTTTATTGTTCACATCAGTGTGAGTAAAAGTCATTATTTATAGTCAGAAGCTTCTGATTGAATGCAGAATTTTATTTTGAGACTATAAATTGATGTTTTAAGGTGAAATTTCCATTGTTAGAATTATGATCCAAAGAAATACAATTTTACTGGACATGGAAAAATTTGTGTGATTGTTCAGGAACAGTTCAATACCTCATTTTTCCCAATGTAACCAGGATGTATTTTTTCTACTCCACTGATTTGGCTTGTCTTATTATCTTTCTTTGACAATAGCATGTGTGCTTGCTGTACACTGTGACCTCAAGTGACCACATACTTCTCTATGTTTTCTGAGTTCTTGCAATTAGCATGAGAAGAGCATTCCATGATGTGTGTATGGTATCTACTGAGTTTGGGGGTTTGATAAGAAGCAGTAGTCTTCCACTGAATGAGGTAACATGAACTGTGTTAGTGTCAGAATAATAACACAATATTAACAGGCAATTATGGGAATTATCCTGTTATCAACATTATAATTTGGGCACTGGTGTGAAAAATACAATTGGAAGCATTTCTCTGATAACCAAAGACATTTCCATCACTCAAAGTTATTGAAAAAGCCCTAACATTCCCAAGGAAGTAGAGATTTGTTAACATAAGTTTAAACACAATCTCCACAGATAAGCTAATTCTTAAGAAACAGATCTGGGCCAGATCTGGTGGCCCAGTCCTGTAAATACCAGCTGCTCAGCAGGTCAAGATAGAAGGATTGTGGTTCTAGGTCAGCCTGGGCAAAATAGTTAGTGAAACCCCATCTCAACCAGTAAGCCAGGTGTAGTGGCATGCTTTATAATCTGAACAAAGCAAGAAGAATAGGTAGAAGGATCACAATCCAAGACCATCCTTAGGAAAAAAGGCTATCCAAAAAATAACTAAAAACAAAAAAGGGCTGTGGACATGGTGAAGTGATAGAGTACCTGCCTAGCAAGGGTAAGGACATGAGTTCATATCCCAGTACTGGCAAAAATAAAAAGCAAAGGATGGAAGGAAGGAAGGGAGGGAGGGAAAGAGAGAGAGAGAGAGGAAAGAGAGAAAGAGAGGAAAAAGGAAGGAAAGAAAGAAGGAAAGAAGGATGGAGATAGAAAGGAGGAAAGGAAGAAAAGAAAGAAAGAAAAGATGAGAAAGAAAGAAAGGAAGGAAGGAAGAAAGAAAAAATAGTCTTTCTGGACAACATAGATAAGAATGCTAGATAATGATGGACAACAAATACCTTTAGACCAAATCTTTTGAGTAATTGGCTCTTGTTGTGATACTTGCAATATAAAATCTTTATAACGTTGTTATTTTAAAAAATATTTTCAGGATATACTGTTCCATCAACTGAAGAAATGTATAGAGAATCATGATTAGAACATGCTATGGAAAAATTAAAGAGAAGTAATACATTTCAAGCACAGAGAAATTCTACCAGCTATATAAGGTCCCCTGGATTATATCATTGACATTTTTAATGGAGACAAGATCACCAGAAAACCCATGGACTCACATATCCTCAGAGAATATACAGAAAGATAAAGCCTTGCTAAAATTCAAAATACTCAGATTTAGCAACGTTTACAACCCCTGGTCTTCCCACAGGTGATCATATGTAGGTTTTGGTCTCAAGCCAAGATGCAACAAGAGGGAACATGAATATAGCAGTATGAGTGAAGTTGACCTTTGTGACACAGAGCTAAGCCACCCATATGCAGTGAGAGAGGTAAAGTAATTTTCTTGGTATGGCTCATGAGTGATTTGATGAAGATTGCAATGGAAGTGAGGGACAGTAAAGAAGAGCAAGATAATGATACTTAAATATTAAGAACTCTTCTGTTTATTACAAATTTACCCACTCCTGACATTTCAATAAAGTGTACTTTATTATTGTCTCAGTTTTGCGTTATTTGGTAAATTAGATATACATGGATGCTAGGCTTCCTTCGTTGGGTTTATATTTTTAATATGTAAAATAATTTAATAAACAATTTAACAAAATATAATTCAGTTAAGAGAATAAATAGATTAAAATACTACCAGGGTATTTAATGGCCGATTTCCTATGTGTAATTAAGGTCACGATTAGTTTGCAAAGGAGAACATAAGAAATTCCTTCACTTCTATATACTTTGCAATAAATCCCTATTTTGAACCAAATAATCTATGCAAATCCATAGTTTTTCCTTTCTGCACTCATTTTACACTTGATTAATTCTCAACATTTTTGTACTCTTCAAGTAATATAAAAGTAAATGCAGAATAAATAGTTACAAACACAATCTACCTAAAATATTCATTATAGACATCTGAAATGAAAGGCAGACTTAAAAATCATCATGTTTAAAGTCTGGCAACAGAAAAAATTAGAGTTATACTTTACAGAAATCATTCTCAAGGTAATGACACAGCAATGTCTCTTTTTATACCTGTTGTTCTTAAATGTTGAGTTCATAAGAAGTATACAAAAATATTGCCATAAAAGCTGTTAAATTGTCTTAAATCTTTGAGATCCTTTGCTTTATTTGTTAATGTGTGATACACACATAAATCACCATGTCATGAATTAATGTAGCACGTAACACAGAGAAAGATACAAAATGGGCACGGCTGAGAAGCTCTGCAGAATGGATGTTGACAGAGAGAACAAAAATAATCAACAAGGTAGACAGCTACAAAGCATCTCCAGAGTCTTCAGAGTTTCAGGGATTTAAGTACTGACTTCTTTGTATTTGTTGTTGTTGGGACTGGAGTTTGAACTCAGGGCTTCCTGCTTGCAAAGTCAGCTCTCTGCTGCTTGAGTTTATTTTGCTCTGGTTATTTTGGAGTTGTGGTCTTGTGAACTACTTGTCCAGGCTGGCCTCAAACCATGTTGTTTTGATGGTACACACCTATAATTCCAGCACTAAGGAGGCAATAGCAGGAGAATCAAGAGTTCCAAATGGGTCTGGATTGCACAGTGAGACCTTGTCTCAATAACAACAGCAACAAATTATTGACATATTATTTAAAAACTCGGGGCATTAACAAATTTGAAAAGACCCAGTTATCTCTTAATTAAGCAAAGCATAATTACTTTCTAGAGCAAATTAATCTGATTGTACAATGAAGTGAGAACCATGACCAAAATAATTTGTAATACTTCTTGTTTTCCAAAAATGAAGATATTTAGGTTTGGACAGCAAATTCAAAATCCTTACATACAGTCAAGAAAAATTATTTCTTAAAAACCAGCTTCACTTACAAAATTCACAGAAAGTCTTTTGATGTAGTTTTTGCTCTACTGTGAGACCCTTTTCCTTAATCCTAAAACAGTTTATCTCCTGAGGTCTGGTCCATCATACATTTACAACATGGTAGTGTTTGCTTCTCTGAACCTTCAGATTACCCAGAATTCTAGCTCAGTTTCTTCCCTTGGTCCATCTCCAGTCTTACTGGTGTATGTTCATCTAATCAAACTTGTAAATGACTATCTTTTAATACTGTGTTATCTAAAATTTATTTACCATTATGAGTACTTTTACTTCAATAATATAAGAATGGTTTTAGTTATAGTATTTTCTACATAGATTTTGTGTATATTAGAGAAAACAACTAGAAAAACTTGAAAATTTTTCTTGACAGGTTACAGAAAAGAAACTGAATTACCATGAAAATAATCATAGTGACAATCAGATGATCATTAAAAGCATTTTTAAATACAATATATAATGATAGAGTATTTCCTATTATATAAACCTTGGGAATAAGTAAATGTTTGTTATGATTAAAATACAGAGCACACCGAAATTGAATTAAAGAAAAACTGCTATGTAAAATACGATAGTTGTTTTAGATATTTTTGTTCAAATTATGTGTTTGTATTTACTTGGTATACATATACATCATCAACATAATTTGTACAATCAATAAATTATTCATTTGGTTCTTGTTAAATATGGAAATCATCACAAATTAATCCCAACTTACTTGTAGAAGTATATCAATAATTGTGCTGATACAAATATTTATCACAGAAGATACACTTGGCAATCACTTCTGGTTCAAAATAGCTCATGGATCACTGTAATTTCTGAAATAGCTGATAAATCTAGACTTTTTAATTTAGGTGCTTAGTGTGTTAAATGAACTAATGAATTAATATCGTTGTTTCAATGACAAATATGATTGCTGTATTCTGTGTCTGAACACTGAATTCTGAAGATTAGTCAAAGACACAAATGCATGATGCAGTCATAAAAAGTTTTAAAAAAACAAGTAAGACAGAAAAGTCATAAAGACAGAGTCTAGATTCTCATTTATGTATTTATTCCTCCATGTTCAACATAGTGTCTAGCACAGAAAAGCACTTGTTTAAAACAGATGAAGAAATAAATGTTGTTAACCATACAAGCACCTAACAGATTTACAAATTGCTACAAGCCAAAGAAAAAAAGCAAAGCTTGCTGATTTAGGCCAAGATATTTTTACTCATGAAAGAGTACCAAGGCTATGCTCACATAAATTCATTTTCAACACCCAGTTTAATATTTCCAAAACTTAATTGTAGAGTCAGTGTTATTGTAGGGAAAAATCTCCATTTAAAAATGTTTGATGATTTAAATAAAGGATCTAAAATTGTATATATAATACATATTTTACAGCATTCATTTAAAGTTTAAAACTGAATAAAACCAATATGTTTCAAGACAAGTTGCAATAAAATCTAAAAATTCTTAAAACACCAAGTTTTATTTTGTTGTTTTGTTTTGTTTGACTGATCTCCAGCTCACAATTCTCCTGCCTCATCCTCCTGAGTGCTGGAATTACCAGTGTGTACCACCAAACCCATATTGATACACCAAGTTTTATTGAAATTCCTCCCATATGAGGTTTACTCACTTGCTTATTCCAATAAACATTGGTGCATATAGGAATGTACTTCTAATTTTAATTTGAGACTACACTTTCTACAATATAATATGAAATTCTTAGTAAAAATAGAAATGGTCAGAGTTTTAAGATGTTCTTACATATTATAATTTTGAAAGAAATTACTTATGTATTGTATTTTCAGGGTAATGGTTGTAGGAAACCTGAAAGATAATGTGCATATAAGATTATGTGGAGAATCTGCACAATGCAGCTCAGTATACTAGGAAGTAAGTGCATCGTGACACCATTATTGTTTGCAGTAGGGGGACTGAACACAATCCATTATACCTGCTAGCCTTGTGCTCTGCCACTAGAGCTATGCCCCCACCTTTTTAAAAAAATTACTGTACATTAATTGCCCAAAAAGGTTTCATTATGATACTTCCATAGATGCATATATTTTGATCAAATTCACCATATCTTTTAGTTTTTTATTCCCTCTACTTCCTTTGTTTAAATAAATTTAATAGGTTTCAATATTTCTATGTTCATGTCTGCACATAAAGTATTTCAATCCTATTCATCCCATAATCACCCTCTCCTTTTGTCCTCTACCTTCCCAGAGGTTCCCCTAGCAAAACAGTGCCTGTTTCATCTTTCTCTTTTTTTTAGGTCTAGATTCTATAATGAGGAAGTCTACATTATATTTGTCTTTCTTAATTTGACTTATTTCCAATAACATCAATTTTCCTGAAATGATGTGAAAAATCAAATCATTTCTTCTTTGTGACTGAATAATACTCCATTGTGTATACATATTACCTTTTCTTTATTCATTCACCAACTGATAGGCATCTAGTTTGATTCATAGTCTTGGTATTGTGACCAGATGTATACATGGTGTTCAGATCTTTATTGTATTCTGACTCACATTGCTTCAGATAGATTCCCAACAGTTGTATAGCAGGATCACATGCTAGTGCTATTTTTAGTTTTTTGAGGAACTTCCATGCTGAATTCCATACTGGCTACACTAATTTATATTCTTACCAACAGTATGTAAGTGTTCCTTTTTCCCTACATCCTTACCAGCATTTATTGTTTGATGGTTGTCATTCTGACTAGGGTGAGATGGAATCTCAGTGCTGTTTTGATTTGCATTTCCTTCATAGTCAATGAAGAAATTTCTTCATGCACTTACTGGCCGTTGGTTCTTCTTTCTCTAAGAACTATCCAATTCATTTGCCCATTTATTAATTGGATGATTTCTTCTTTTGATATTTACTTTTGGAGCTATTTATAGATTCTGGATATTAATCCTTTATCCAATGAATAGGATACAAAGATTTTCTTCCATTCTGTAGGCTGTCTCTTGGTTTTGGTAATTGTTTCCTTTGCTGTGCTGAAGCTTTTTATATGATACAATACCATTTGTCAATTATCACTCTTATTTCCTGAGCATTCTGAGTCCTACTCAGAAAGACATTACCTGTACTAATATCTTAGTGGTTTTCTGTAGTATTTTAAAGTTATAAGTCTTACATTAAGATCTTCTATCCATGTTTGAATTGATTTTTGTATGGGGTAAGAGATGAGTTGAGTCTCAGTCTTCTACATGTAGCTATCAGGATTTCCAGACACAATTTGTTGAAGAGGCTGTCTTTTATCCAATGTATGTTTTGGAAACTTTGTCAAAAATCAGGTGGTTATAGATGTATGGGCTTATTTCTAGGTCTTCTGTTCCATTGGTCTATATGTACTTTTTTGTGACAGTACTATGCTGTTTTTGTTAGAGTAGCTCTGTAGTATAATTCAAAGTATTGTGATACCTCCAGCATGGCTCTTTTTACCAAAATTGGTTTGGCTGTTCAAGTAATTTTATTTTTCCATGTGAATTTAGCATTTATATGTCTATTTCTATGAAGAATGACACTGGAATTTTTATTGACATTGCATTCAATTTGTAGACTGCTTTCAGTAGTATAGCCATTTTCACAATATTAATTCTGCTTATTTATAAAAATGAGAGGTCATTCCTTATATCTTATAGTGTCTTTATTAATTTCTTCCTTCAAAGTTTTATGCTTTTCTTTGCAGAGGTCTTTTACCTCCTTAGGTAGGTTTATTCCTAGGTATTTTATTTTATTGAGGCTATCATGAATGGGAATGTTTTCCTGATTTCTTTCACAGCCTGTTTGTTATTGGTGTATGAAAAGCTACTGATTTTTGTATGTTTATTATGTATCTTACTATTTTGCTTAAAACATTTTTATCAGATCTAAGAGTGTTTGGAGCTTTCTAAGAATAGTTCCTATATGCTAGTAGGAATAATTTGCTTCCTTACTCTCCCTTTTATATCCTTTTCATTTATTTATATTGGCTTATTTGCTCTAACCAAGATTTCAAGAACTAATGTGAGTAAGAGTACAGAGAGTGGGCATGCTTTCCTTGATCCTGACTATAAAGGAAGTAGTTTCAGTTTTTCCCCTTTTTTAGTAATGTTGGCTATAGACTAATCATATATATCCTTTATTTTGTAGAGATACATACCTTCTAGTCCTAGTTTTTTTCAGATCTTTTATCATAAAGGAAATTTTATCATAAAGGGGGAATTTGAATTCTGTCAAATTTTTCTGTATCTATTGTGATGACCATGAATATTTTTGTCCTTTAGTTTTATATATTATATATTTATGTTATATATATATCTTTCCATATACTGAGCCATCCTTGCATCCTGGAAGGAAACCAAATAGATCACATCGTATCATCTTTTAAATGTATTGTTGAATTCATTCTGTTAGTGTTTTATTGAGAATTTTTACAAACACATACACACACATACACATACATATATATAGGTGAAATTTATACATATATATATATATTCATCAAGGAAATTGGTCTGTACATTTTTTATGTGTCCTTATCTGGTTTGGGTATTGGATAATACTGGCTTCATTGTATGAGTTTGGTAGTGTTCTTTCCCTTGCTATTTTATGGCATAGTTTTAGAATCATTGATATTTTTAAATGGGGGAAGGGAGGAGAGGGTGGGTGAAGGGAGCAGTGGGAAGAAATGACCCAAACAATGTATGCACATGTGAATAAAAGAATTTAAAAAAAAAAAGGCCTGGTAGAATTCAGAATTGATTCCACCCACTCCTGGGCTTTTCTTTGCTGGGATACAGATATGTTTAGGTGATTTATATTCTCTTAATTTAATTTTAGTAGGTCATATGCATCTATAAATTTATCCATTTCTTTTACATTTTCAGATAATTAGAATATATGTTTTCAAAATGCTACTTAATGATCCCTGAATTTTATTGGCTTTTGTTACAATATTCCTTTCTCAGATCTTATTTTGTTAATTTGGGTCTTCTTCTCTTCCTTTTGATTAGTTTGGATAAGGGTTTTTCTGTCTTATTTATCTTTACAAATAATTGACTTTTTATATAGAATCTTTGTACTGTTCTTTTAATGTCCATTTCATTAGCATCTGCCCTATCTTTATTATTTCTTTCTATCTACTGTTTTGGATCATGGCTTTGTCTAAGAGTTAAAGTTGCATTGTTAGGTTGTTTATTTGGGATCCCCCTCACTTTTTTCTGTAGTCATTAGTTATAATCTTCTTTCTCATCACTGCCTTTCCTGTGTTCCAAAGGTTGTGGTAAGAATATTTTGATTTCCATTTAGTTCTAGGAATTTTTAATTCCCCTGTTATTTCTTCAGTGACACCATGATCACTCAAAAGTGAATTGTTCATTCTCCGTGTGTTTGAATATTTTCTGTAGTTTCTCTTGCTGTTCCTTTCTAGTTTTCGTACATTATAGTATGAAAAAGTCCAGGAAGTTACTTCAATTTTCTTGTACTTGTTAAGACTTGCTTTATGTCCTAAAATACGATCTTTTGGAAAAGGTACTATGGGCTGGTGAGAACAAAATGTCTTCTGTAGTTGTCAGAAGAAATATTCTGTAGATGCCTGTTAAGTCCATTTAAACTATAGTGTCATTTAATTTTAATGTATTCCTGTTAATTTTTCATCTGGATGATCTTTCTAGTGACCTATTGAAATCACCATTATTATTGTGTCAGACTCTGTGCTTTTATATGCAGTAGTGTTTGTTTTATGAAACTTGGCATAACAATGTCCAGTGCTTAATGTCACAGTTATTACATTCTCTTCATGGATTTTCCCCTTTATGAAAACAAAACAATCTTCTTTGTCTCTTTTGACTAATTTTGGTCTGAAATCTACCTTGTCAGATATGAGTGTAACTACTCCTGCTTGCTATTGGTCTCTGTTTGGAATATCTTCTTCTATCCTTTCAATTAAAACCTGTGTTTATTTTTGCCAGTGATGTGGGTTTCTCATAGGTAACAAATTGTTGGGTCTTGATTTTTGTTTTCAAAATACAATCTACCAGTCTATATCTTCTGATTAAAGAACCATTTACATTCAGAAGTATTGTTGAAAGGTGTCTGTATTATTGAAAGGTTGTTTTGTAATGCTCACTTCTTCCCTAGTCCTCATTGATTTATGTAGTCATCTAATAAGCTTTATTCATTTCTGTATTTTGTTTGTTTTGTTTAGCTTCCCTTTATGTGTATAACTTCTGCAGTGCTGGTTTAGTAGTCATAAACCAGTCTGTTCCTTTTTATTTATCATGGAAGGTTTTTATTTTACCTTCAATTAAGATTTCTTTCTTTGTTGGATATAATAATTTAGGTTGGCAGTTACTTTATTCCAGGAATTGAAATACATTCATTTCTTGCCCTTCTTGCTTTTAGAGTTTCTTTTGAGAAATCTGATGTCATTATGATTGGTTTTCCTTTATTGGTGCCTAGGTGCTTCCCTCCAGCAGCTTTCAAGATTTGTTCTTTGTGTTGTATATCTCATGTTTTAACTATAATAGTCTTGAGAGATGTTCTATCCTGATCTTGTCTTTGGAATCCTAAAAGACTACAGTACCTGAATGACCATCTCTTTCTCTAGGTTTGGGAAGTTTTCTACTATTATTTTCTTGAGTATATTTTCTATGCTTTTAGATTATATATCTTCTCTTTTCTCTACATAGGTTTGGTCTTTTAATTGTGTTCCAGGAGTCTTGCATGTTCTATTTGTGCAATTTTATTTTCTTTTTCTGAATGTTCTACTTACATCTACTATGTGTTCCAGTCCTGATATTCTGTCTTCAATTTGATCCTGACTACTGGAGAGAATTTCAATCAAGTTTTTTAACTGACATATTGAGTTTTTCATTTTCAGAATTTCAATTTGATATTTTTTCAGAATTTCTATGTCTTTACTGAATTTATCTTTGATATCCTGCATTTTCTGCTTATGTCATCCAGCTGTTTATACATTTTCTCTTGAAATTCATCTAGGTGTTTATACAAGTCCTCTTTAATTTCATTAATCATTTAAAAAATCATTCTTTTGAGTTATTTATCTGAGACCTCATCCACTTAAGAGTCATACTTGTCTATTGGTGTGCAATTGTTGACTTTGTAGGGGTCATGTTAATTTGATTTTGCAGATTTCTTATGTTTCCTCATTGGAATTTGAATATATGAGACCAAATTGTTGGTTAGAAATTTTAATCACCAGTAGTCTTTCTGTTGAAGCATTCTCAATGTTCATGCAGGACTTAGTGGAAGGATTGAGGTGCTGTTTCTCACCACCTCAATGCTCCAGTGAAGTATTTGTCTACATGTTCAGAGCACTTAGCCTGACTCCCCAGCACAACTCAGATCAAGGAAAACTAGTCAGAGTCTATGAAAGGGTCTATGTGCTGCTTTCACTACAGAAGTTTCCTTTCTTTGTGTACTAGGAGATACTGTAGGTTGCAGGGAGGTTTACAGCCTATGGGCTGGGCCGGTACCCCCTTGTTCCACAAGCCCCCAGGATTTTGTACCCATTGGCAGCAAGTGTCCAAGCCTACAAGTGTCCCCTGAATTTATGGGAGGGCAACAGAGGGGCAAACAGAACACTGAATTCTACACTAGCTGGTGAAGAGCTGAGAAACCAAGGCAATCTATTTGCTGGTCTCAGTGCTTTCAGATTCTACTCAGCAGTTTGTCTCCCTGGGGAAGAATAGGCTGTGGAAATCTTGTGCTTTAGGAGGCCTGGTCCTGGAGCTCTATATCCAAGAGGCAGGTTCTGGAGGCTGAGTACTGCACAAACCAAGGCTCAGTGCACTGTTTCCACTATAACCCTCATGTGACAAGACTGGATCCTTGCCGAAGAGGGTAGAGCCTTGAACTACTGTGCCCTTCACTGCTTCCTGCTACTTGAACTTCCCAGCAGGACTATGTCAGATCCTTTTCCTGTCCACTTCTCATAGCCATCTCCAATCTAGTCACTATGGCAAGGTCACACAACACCTTGAGCCTTTATGATTCTTTGTTTTCCTGTTCATAGAGTATCTCAGTCTCAATAGGCTCCATTTCAAGATGACTCCTTGCTATAGTTCTTTAAGATAAAAGGAGGACAAGAGGTCTTTCTTTACTGAAACTAGTCTTGTACCCTGAAGCACTCACTTTCTCACCAAAAACCCACAGTAAGTTTAAGACTTGCAGAAGGTGTGGGCTTAATCTATAGCAAGCATTGCCAGTCTTTCTCTAGGACCATCTGGGCTGCCTTATGCCTGCATCTTTGGCTCTCCCTATCTCCAAACCCTGGCAGCTGGGGATGGAGTTTGGGGTGGACTCTTTTTGCTCTTTTACCTTTCTGAATCTCTGCTATTTTTAATTACCCTGCTACTTCTTTTGTGACTTCAGGTACTAGATCTACCTTTCTCTCTTTAGAATATAGCTTCTCTTTTTGTTATCTGAGTCGTATTATTCATGGAGTCAAAACAAAGGACACGTTGTCTAATCTGCTGTCTTGCTGCCCCACCCCATCTCTTGTCATTTTGTTTTTGAAACAGGGTCTTGACATACGTCTTGCCTGGGCTGGTTTTGAACTTCCTATCTTTCTATCACCTGTGTAGCTAGAACTGTGAGCATGTTTCAACATATCAGGGTCATGGCATCAATTTTTTCAGAAGCAACACATACCTGTCCCAGAACACCAGTCTTGTTTGATATACATTTGATGATGGCTTTTCCAAGACACAATGGAGGTGCTTCCATTTTCAAATTATGAACAATCTATAATTCTGTGTTTATAAATATTTTATTTCATTTTTATTTTTTGTTGGTACTGGGGTTAGAACTCATGTCCTCACACTTGCTAGCAGATACTCTACTACTTGAAACCTAGCACCATTCCTTTTTTTGCTTTAGTTATTGTCCAGATAAGGTGTCAGATTTTTGCCTGTGACTGGTCTTGGACTAGGATCCTTCTGTCTATGCTTGCCATGGTGCTGGGATCAATGCTATAACCCACATCTAGTTAATTTGTTGAGGTGGGGACCTTGCTAACTTTCATTTTCTCTTTTGCTTTGGTTGGCGTCAAACTAAAATTCTCCCAATCTCTACCCTCTGAGTAGCCTAAACATATACCACCATGTCCAAACCCATAAATACTTTAGAATAAAATTTCCTTGAGTTTATTTTGACATTACATCTTCTGCTTATTGAGTAATAATAGCAATTAATTTACTTTACTCAGTTAACATAAACCAAAAAAGTTTTACATATTTGTGCCAGTCAGCTTTCTGTCGCTGTGACAAAGCAAGTAAGATGGACAACTTAAAAGGTAAACATTTTATTTTAGCTCTTAATTTCAAAGGTGATAGTCTATGGCCACTTATCTTCATTTTTGGGGGGGCCACGGCAAGTAACATCATGGCAGAGAACATGTAGAGCAAAACTGATCTTCACATGATAACTAGGAATTGAACGTGATGTGCATAAGATATACCCTTCAAAGATATACCCCTAGTGAACTGCTTCCTCCAACTAGGCCTTACATTCTAATAGCTCATTCAGCTTTGGATTGATCTATTCATGAGGTTAGTGCCCTCTTGATCCAATAACCTTTCAAAAGTACCACCAGCTGGGGAACAAGCTTTCCACATATGAATGAGCTTGTGTGGAACATTTCATAGTCAAACCTTAACAGTTTTTACACTTAAAAGACAAGTGCAAAAGACATAAATTCTGAGAAATGTAGTACTTTACAAAAATGATGCTTTTGTAAATATAACTAAAACTTTAAATAGATGTTCATGAAAGTTTGATGTTTGCATTTTATGAAATTGGTTATTGTGGCTTGACATATTATAAAACAAATTGAGACATTAAATGACATGGTTAGTCTGATTATCTGGAAAAACTTTACACTTTTTTTTATACTCTACACATTATTGCTTTAAAGGGAAAATGACAACAGTGTCAGAATTGATCAAACCAAAAATCCAACAGATGTTTTATTAGATGTGGCACCAGTTATTCAGAATATATGTATATAACATATATTTTCATGCTCTTACTAGATAATTTGGTCTTTAAAAGGAATAAAAGTGAGAATTCACTTATCTTTTGATTAGTGTAGTTCTGCTGGATATGTGAATTAAAATATCATCAAAAGTAGATACCAATCAATATCTAAAGCATATGATACAACTATAAATGTGTAATAATGTATGAGAGACTCTAAGAGTTTCTATACATATTTTCTTTCTTTTGGTGGTATTGGAGGTTGAATTCAGGGCCTTGCCCTTGCCAAGCAGGTGTCTACCAGTTGAGTCACATCCTCAGCCCTTTTTGCTTTAGTTTTTTTGGTGATAGAGTTACAAGTTCATGCTCCAACCTGCTTGGACCATAATCCTCTTGTTTATACTTCCCACTAAACTGGGATGATACATGTGTACCACCACGCCCTGCTTTATTGCTTGAGATGTAGCCTTGCAATCTTTTTTGCTCTGGCTATCCTTGAACAGGAATCATATCAGATTTCCGCCTCCAGAGTAGCTAAGAATATGGGCATGAACCACTACACCTGGCCTAGATTTCTTGTACAAATATTCCAAATTTCAGATCAGTAACAGCACATTCTTCTCCAGCTTTATCTGTAGCAATCCTATCCCATGGAAGAACATCCACTTTTTCAGGAAGACGGCTCAATATGGGCTACTCTTGCTCAGACAGAAAAACAAGCCACTTACCTTGATTTTTTTGTCATCTCTGGTTACATCCAGATATGAAGGAGATTCAATACCTTGGAAAATAGATGTGGCTTCTGGAGAAAGTGGCAAATGGGGAAAGGCACAGGAAATCAACTCTGTCAGTGAAAGAAATTAATTATTCCTGAATGTACTCTGACCAATAAGAAACAGTTAACAGAACAAACAAGACTCTTTTTTTGGTAAAATGTTCTAGAACATTTTCTCTCACCTCCCTTACAGATGACCTGTGGTCTCCTTACCATGTGACTGCTCTTCTTACACAACCTCATGTGAAGCAGGGCCAATAAAATAACAAATTACCTTGTATTGTTTCCTATCCTGAGTTCTTTCTTTTCTTCCCCCTCACCCTTGATAGTCTGGGATTGTATCTTTCAAATAACATGAGCACTCAACCCTTCCTGTGTTCTTGTGTTTTAAGGGACTAAGTAAGATCATGGTTTATCTATGTAATTACCATAGCTGCTTCTACTTGAAAAAGTGTAAAGTGAGGATTCCTGCAGGATATACCATGGGGAGAATGAAACCGCACCACAGGCAACAGCCCTGACTGTAGAAGAACAGACCCAACTTCCAGCAGAAAGACTACCAGATATACATATTTCCTGGTTTTTATTTTATCTTTCCTGCAAGTGGTAGCATGCTGCAGGCAAGGCAGAGACATAAGACTTTTTCTCCTCCAGTTTGGGAAAATATTATTAATAAATTCATATTTCTGTTTCTTTATACATTATATCATTTTCTTTTAGTGGAGGTGAGCCTACAGGCCCATAACCAAGGGCTCAGGTAACAGAGGCATAATTAAATGAGCTAATAGCAAACAGTGTACTAATACAGAAATTGACTTAGATATGTCACCACAAGTACATATGTTTTGCCTTAATTTTCAATTAAATTTAGTAGTTCAACATAATGAAAGTTATCTAAATTGATTAAGTCAAACACATTAAAATAAAGATAAAAACTCAGTTGGGTTCCCATGGCTCATGCCATAAACCTAAGTACTTATGAGGCTGAGATTAGAGGATCATGGTTTGGGGCCAGCCCAGGAAAATAGTTTGTGAGAATCCATCACCAACATAACTATAGCAAAAATACACTGGAGATGTAGCTCAAGTGGTAGAGTACCAGCTTTGCAGGTAGAAAGCCCTGAGTACAAACCTCAGTTCTACAAAAAAAAAAAAGATGACATATCATGCATGTCTGTATATGTAAATATATCTATATAACAATATCAAGGACAAAGTGTAAAACATATTTGATAAACAGCAAAGAAAATAGTGGGCAAAAAGTACCTAATGGCTTAAAATAGATTTATTTTTAATAATTTCTTGTATTACACACTTTTAGCAACCAGAATGTAGTTCTATGACATTTTAGATATGTGCAGTATACAGAATACCTATTAATTTCAAATTTTTTCACAAAAAAATCATTTAGTCCATTTTGTCATTCATGAAGATGACACTATAACTTATTATTAACTACTTATCTTATATTAATTCAATCCTCATTTTCAATTTGTTGATATTTCTACTAAAACTCTCTAGCCTTAATTTTTTTCACAACTGAAAGAATTGGAATTTTAGGGAAAAGTTACTAGACTACTTAGGTAGGTGGTTATTTTTTTATTTTTCTCTCTCTTTTGGCAATACTGGCGCTTGAACTCAGGATCCCATTCATCCTAGGTAGGTGTTAACCACTTGAGCCATTCTGTCATTCCTTTTTTGTGTTAGGTATTTTCAATGTAGGATCTCAAGAACTGTTTGCCTGGGCTGGCTTCAAATAGCTATCCATTGATCTCTATCTACTGAGTATCTACGATTACAAGTGTGAGACATCAGGCACCTATCTAGTTAGTGATTTTTTTTAAGAGGAGCTTAAACTACTTTTGCTGAAAAGCACTTCCTCTTTACTTGGGCCCAGAGTCAACTAAACACAGGAGAAAAGCTTAGCATCTCTGTCTCCATTTTGTACCTGTTGTTTTTTCCTCTGAGCTTCTCTTTCCTGCAGCAACCTGGAAATCAAGGAAGTAGAAGAAAGATAGATAACATAACATCTTTGTTACAAGGGACCAAAACTACCTCCAAGGAACAGCTAAGTCTTGTGGGAAGACCACCCTCAATGAAGACAATTACCTGTCAATTGAACAGGAACTCCCAATATCTTGGGAACCAGATTGCTTACCTCAAATGATGATAGTGATTATATATATTGGGTTTCAACTCAGGGCCTGCCCCTTAAGCCACTCCGTCAGCCCTTTTTGTGATAGATATTTTCGGCATAGCGTCCCTGAACTATTTGCCTTGGTTGGCTTGAACTGCAATCCTCCTGAGCTTTGTCTCCTGAGAAGCTAGGATTACAGACATGAGACATCAGTGCCTGACCTGATAACAACTTCTGAGCCCTTAAAGAACAAGGAGTGAGATAATGGTCAACCAGGCCACACCTTTAACATGGGCTGTTTAACTGTGTATGCATACCGTTTGTTCCCTGCCCTAATACTTTGTTTATTTAAAGGTAAAGCTCATGTTTGTACAACAAAGATGGCTAAATATGGGCTGAAGCTCTTCCTGAAGCATGTTCCAGGCCTGATAATACATCTTTCTCTGTCCTTCACCATGTCTCTTTCAAGTTGTCTAGACTGTGACCTGGTGCTCCTTCCTTCTCCAGGTGATATTAAATGTCTTAGAAATACAGTTTTAGAGCGGAAAACTTTTCTTTAAACCTGGCTTGTACCAACACTCATGTGAAAGTACAGAGTAGCAGCTTTTTACCTCACTTCTTCTCCATGGGTTCTTATGGAAATGACCCATGTAACAAAAGGTCAATTAACTATGTATGTATACAGCTTCATTAATATGTATGTTTTACATATGCATGGAAGAAACCCACTTAATGACTCATTGTCAAAGAGGTAGCTTTGAATTCTAGCTCTTACATCATCTTCAACAAAGAACAGTAAAATTTCATACAGGGGACAATGACAAAGGGAAAAGTACTTTGAGTTTCTAAGGGCAGTCACTTGTGGGAAGTCAAATAATTGGCAGATAAAGCTAATTAGGAATAGCTTACTGGTGTAGGTTCCTGTGATACTGTCTCCAAGAGACAAGGGTCCAAATTTATTTTCAGTGGATAAACTTTGTTCTCCTTGGTAGAAAAGAGTGTTAGTGTACCTTTTCTCTTTGTAAATCTATGTCCTCTTTCAGGCAAATAGAGGGAGGGTAAAAAGCTTTCTTGTTCCTGCTTATTCTTATTTTAGCTCAATAATTCTTCCTATTTGGGGGTGATAAATTTTGTTCTCCCAATCCTGTACGTTTTAGGCCTCAGATTTTTTTCACATGTAAAATTTAAAAATTAAATTAGAAAAAAAATGTCCTTTCAACTTTAAAATTTTATGAAGTTGTAAATACATTTCTACATTAGTGGGAGTAAGAGTGACAAAGGAGAAATATAAAAATTCATTTTATTTGTCCAATAAAATGGTGATTCAATTGCGATTTTACGTAAGGATAGTCCTCTAAATTACCTTATGTAGCCACATTCTATGTGAACCAACTTTATTCTAATACATCAGTAGAGTGGACCTATTTTCACTTTTCATGCTATAACACAAAATATCTTTTAAAGTAAACTATACTAAATTAGTGAACTAAAACAAGATTTTTTTACAAACCTCTTTTATACTCAGTGTCATTCTGTGGATAAGAAAGAACATAAATATTAAGCTAATTAAATACTTATAATTAACATCAATAATAAATTAATTTAAATTTTAATTTAATCCTGAAAATAACATTTTCTTCTAAAATATTTTTGATTGACTCTTTCTGTAGCCATTTGATCTGTGCAAATGCTTACAAAATATTATGGCTTTGCTCTGGGTGTGGTTCCTAGAATCTCAGCTATGAAAGAGGCAGAGAAAGGATTCTGAATTCAAAATTCAAGGCCATTCTGGGCAAAGTTAGGGAAACTTTATCCTCACATACAAACAAGACATGTAGGTACAATCAAGTTGGAAGCATATAGACTTGAGGCCCTGGGTTCTATCACAAGTTCAATCACACACTAATGTTTTTAAAAAGAAAACAAGTGCTTCCCATTGTTTATTGCTGTTGAAGAACTTAAGGAATGTTTATTGCCTTAACCATTTGTTTTGTGTGTACATAACTAAAAAACTTTTAAAATGTCTCCCAAACAACATGGAAAAACAAAATTCTATGCCGGTTAATTTTTTTATGTCAAGTTGATTGAGCCACAGGGCCACTGTTTGGGGTGTATCTCTAAGAGTGTCTCTGGATGAGATTAATGTTTGAATGGAGAAAGTAGGTGGGTCTCTGTTAATTACATGGCCTTCACTCAATCAGCTGAAGATCTGAATAGAACAAAAAGGCTCCTCTGAGCAAGAAGGAACTGTCTACCTCTCTTTTGCTGAAATATGGTCTGCTCTTGGGACTTGAACTTACCACCTTTTCAGCATGGAACTTATACCATTGGCTGTTCTGTTTCTCTAGACTTTGCATTTTTACCATCAGCTTTCTGGGTCTCCACCTTGTCAAGGGCTAATCTTGGGATTTCTTAGCACCTATAATCATGTGAACTAGTACCTTAAAACAGATCTGTCTAGATAGATAGCTAGATTTGATCTATTGCTTTTAATGCTCTGGAGAGCCCTGACTACTACAGATGGTATGGCTACTTTTTGTGATTATAAATTATGCTTGTTAGAAGGCTAAGAAAGAGCTGATCATGACATTAGGAAACTCTGAAGAGTAAATGGAAATCCAAAGAGTAGAATGTTATTAAAGTAACAAAGGATTCGATCATAGAAAATTAGGGTACAATCCCAGCTCTGGGATCTTGGCCAAAACTATAACTATCAAAATTTCTTTTCACTTGCTGAAGAAAGGTAATGTCATCTACCCTGCACACATCATTAATTCATTTACTCACTTATTTCACAATGGGTATAATGGGCATTTTTAAGTCCAAATTGTCTTTTAAAAGTAATGTCTGACAAACCAGAAATGATAATGCAAATAAAAATAATAAAGGAAGAAGGAAACATAAAAATCTGTCTTTTCTATAAATACTGTGGAATCAGTACTTATGCAGGGCAAAGGAAGTTATAATAAGAAGCACTTATTTAAGAAGTGCTAATTGAGCCAGGTCCCAGTGGCTCTCACCTGTAATCTTAGCTATCAGGAGGCAGTGATCAGGAAGAATGCATTTCAAAGCCAGCCCAGGCAAATAGTTCGTGAGACCCGTCTCGAAAAACCCTATCACAAAAAATTGGGCTTGTGGAGTGTCTCAAGCTGAAGGCTTGAGTTCAAATCCCAGTATCACAAAAAAAGAAAAAAGTGCTAACTATATCCTCAGAAAGATCATGCTTGAAATTTTCTCACTCTGACATCTGGATATTGAAAGAGACATTACAAATACATAAATAGTTAAATTGGGACTACTTAGACATCACTTATGAGTTGCTTTGTTTCCTCATCTTGACATGTAAATAGCATTATTTTACATCTATCTGATTGTGCCTAATCAATAATTATACATGGGCTCTTTGCCAGAGTCTAAACGTTTCTGGTTATTCTAACTATGTGATATTCCTTATTTTCTTATCACAATATATATCTAAAGAAATTGGAAATAAAATACCTTCCTTGATGAATTAGCCCAGTAATACTAAAGGTCATCAAAGTTTTAAAGAAATAAAGCTTTATCCAGACTCAGATAATAAATTATCCAAAAATAGAAATCATTCCTGACATTAAAAAATGCACATAGAAATATTGGTGCCTGTAGCTTAATATAAAGAAGGAAATAGAATCCTAAAATGTTAATAGAAGAGGAAAAAATAGAAAGCTATCTACTATTTGAAAAGAGATAAAAGAAAGTACTCTTACATGCATGGTTCATCTTGTTCTCCATTTTTAATAAGTCACATCCATCATGTGACAGAGCACAAAATAAACCCGTGTGATTAGAAGGAAATGTGAAGAGAACTGGTATTTATTGAGCACCTCTCCCGTAATAATCATTGACCTATTTTACTCCTTTCAATCCTCCTGGCCATCTCATAAGATAACTGCATTTTATGACCAAGCAAAGTCAGGTTATACAGCTTATTTAGGAATAGTGCTTTAAAAAAATACACGTAGCTAGATTAAAATCCAGGTATTCCTTCTCTCTACATTTTCATCTTTACCATGACGTCTATGAAACAAAATTGAATATTGCTTGCAAAAATGACTAAAGACTTTTAATTCACTAAGCACAATCAGCACATACTGCCCTTGAAGTAATTATTACCATTGATGACAAAAATAAAAACATTATTTAATCAAAGTGCACAGAGGCCAAGAACACCTGCAAAGATTGATAGAAAAATTTTAGTGAAAAAATACAAAAGTCAATAGAATTTAGGCATTTCAAATATTCAGTATAGAATCATCAGGTTTGTAAAACTGAAGAGGTGAGATGAGTGATGTAGGTGCAGAGATGTATTTAGAAGTAAGTGGGAGAGAGTAGTTAAGTCTATGACTTGTAGCAGTTTGGAATGTTGCTGAAGCACCTATTTGAATTATCCACAGAGATGTGTTGAATGAGTCACTTAGTCTTATAAATTATTTTGCCAATACATTTATAAAATCATTAAGAATCCAAAAGGGTCACTTAAGAGCTTCATGTTTTACTGAATTTTATGAACGAAATTGCCTTCTATAATAGCATTAGGAGTTTTAAAGATTCATGAAATTATCAGTACAGCTCCCTTGAGGAGAATGTCAGTGATCTAGTGTAAACCAAATGCCACTGCTTAGCACTGGGGCTCTGAACCCTCAGCCAACAGCAAGGAAATCAAGCCAGATTGCTTTCTGATGACAGTGGACTAACTTTATACTGATTTTTTAGAAAGGCATTCAAGGGATGAACAATAACTGAAAAAACTATCAGGAAGGACCCAGTATTTTAGCCTTATTGATGTGTTTGCACTTGATCCTGGATGCAATTTTGAATTTATTGATAGAAAAATGGGTAATTCCTGATACATTAGGAACATTACAAACATTGGTATCATTTAGTATAATGAGATAATGAAAATAATCTAACAGTTTACATTAATGTATAGGTAATTATATTACATTAAGTCTACTGTTAATCTTATTAAGTATTAATTAATTAAGCTATTTGAAAGGTAAGGAAACGGAGGTTCAATGAAGCAAAGTGAATTAGTGAAAACTCCTTTTGCTATGCAGTTAGTCTGTAGCAACACACCTTATTAGAGAAAAGGGAAAGGTTCTTAAAAATGAGACCTGTTGAAATTATTCTAAAATGAGAGGAGAGAGAGGATAAAGGAGAATGATAGAGGGAGTGGATTTAATTAAGATATATTGTAAGCAATTTTATATATGTCACAATGTACCCCCAGCACAATGATATAATGATAAAAATAAAATAAATTTTTTAAAAATGAAGGCTGAAATGGCAATGCGAATAGTTATAAATCAGAGAGATTTACAAAATACAAACAAAATTACAAAAACTCATTGATTACTTACAGAGATATACTTATAAAAAGGAGGCATCTTAAAATACCTTACATTAATATAATTTTATATAGTATTAAATTTTGTGCTTAATATTTTAATATTAGACACTAAGTCAAGATGAGCCATCACCCCCAATGTAAGTGTAATTACTTTATACTTCACTGCACATATGACTAGGCAAAATTGTGAGTAACAGATGTTTACAGGGACACATGGATAAGAACATGCAGGTTTCACATGCAGAAACTTTTATTTTCTTTCAAAGATGGAATTTCATATACATGTGAAGGATTGCCAAACAATACTATGAAAATCACCAAATTTTATGGCCTTAGTAATTGTAGCACAAATAGATCAACTTTAGATTGTAAAGTTCATGAAAATTCATTTCTTTTACCCAGCAACAACTGATTAGATTTCTGACTAAATGCTAGACATTGTGGGAGGTGCTGGGATAAAAATGTTGATGAAGACACAGTCACTTCCTACATTCTCAGTATTTAGCGGATAGTTAGAAAAGTTATAGCAAGCTTTCAGTAACATAGACCAAACTTATAAAATGAAAGATGGGCACAGAACCTAATCTTATATGAATAATGGCAATAGTAATAAAAAAAATAAAAACTATAAATAGGTATCTAATAGTTAATAGTTATTAACTTAGGTATCTAAGTTAATAACTTCATGTATTAATTAAACAAAAATTGTGTTGGAATCATTCTTAGAAGTAGGGGTAAACATCTAAACAAGTTATTTTCTTCATCGGTTATTGCAGAAATCATATAAAGAAAAATTTAAAAATTAAGAAATCTAAGACTAGAAGTAAGATGGAAAAAAGCATCAATTTAAAAAACAGACCAATTAATAGCTGGTTCTATGAGAAAACTGATTAGTTTCAAAACACTCTGAGAATAAAGTGTTAAAATGGGGAAGGTTAAAAGTGCTTAATGAATGACAAAAAAGGAATATCTATATATCCAGTATTATAAAAATAATATAAGAATATTAAGAAAGTATGTAACTCCCAAAAATGTGAGAACTGGGGCCATACATGGTGGTACATATCTGTAATTACAGCTACTTGGGAAGTGGGCATAGAAGGATCTGCATCTGTGGCCAACCTAGGCAAAAGTTTGTAAAACCCTCTTCAAACTGGATATGGTGGTCAATGCCTATAATCCCAGCTACTCAGGAGGCAGAGTTAGGAAGAGTCCAGTCTGAGGCCAGCCAGAGCAAAAACACAAGACCCTATTTGAAAAATAAACTAAAAGCAAAAGGACTGTGTGCATAGCTAAAATGAGAGAGAATTTACCCAGCAAGTCCAAGGCCTTGAGTTCAATCCCCAGTATCACCAAAAGAAAAGTTAAAACTTGGATAAAATTGAAAATTTCTGTGAAAATACTATAATGAGATCTTTGTTAGTTTGGATATGAACTCTCTTCTATGCCCCACCTTAGTGATGTAAGACATTGGCACATTGTAAGAAATAGTACATACAAAGGTCAAGATGCAAGAAAAAATGAGCAGGAATGTATAGAGGGAGTAAATAGCATGATAGGATAACTGAATGATGTTTCAGAGGTGCCAAACTATGAAAAGTAGTATTAAGTGTTTAAAGATTTGGGATTTTTTTTTTTTCTGGCATCAATGCAGAGTAACTGAAGGCTTTTCAGAGAAGTAGATAGTGATGATCCTGATAACTTCTAACATTTTCAATCCTTTTAATGTGCCAAAATTTGGGTACTAAGATTTTTGTATGAACTATCTCAATTAATTCTTACCAGGGACTCTGTAAATTTGGTACAACTAATGTAAGAACAGGTGAAGAAGGAGCAAACTTGGTAAGTTCACACATCTGGATAATTTCAAAAACTATGTCTGTGGAACAATAGCTCTAGTTTCTTTGCAGAGAATAATTTGCAGTTGAATCAGAATGATGACAACTAGAAAGATTATGAGATTTTTACAATTTTATAAGCAGGAGATAAAGATGACTTTGAATAAGGGAACTGTTATCTGTGGATGGTATCTAAAGACTCTGGTCTGAAGATTTTTAGTCACCTGCATCCTAGGAGAGAAGAATTCAGGCAGAGCATGAAAACAAAGTGACATTGAGAGTAAAGTTTGTTGAAAGTTCAGGGGAAAACACTGTAAGAGAAAGCAGTGGGCTCTGGCCAGATGGCATAGAAGCCTTGTTCTCTCTCTTAAAGGGGTTTTGTAAGTTGAAAGAGCAAACTACAGGAAAAATCTGGGCAGTCTTTGCAGAATGGGCTAGGATGACTGACAGGTTTGATTGACAAGGTCTCATCATACAACATGGACACTTTGCACATGCACTTAAGCTAACTCTCAAGTATTTTAATAACAGGTAATAATGAGGTGTGGCAAATATACCTCTCAGGCTTTTATCTGAGAGGTAATCAGGGTTGGAATTCCTCCAAGGCTTCACAATTAAAGAGGACTCTACAACTGCTGAGATTTTACAATTGAAAAGAAATTTACAACTGCAAAGGATAGTGTTAGACTGAGACAAGGAGTTTTGCATGAAATGCACAGGACAGTCTCACATCACTGGAAAGTCCCATGGAGATTTTTCTTTTCCCTTCCTTTTCCTTTCTATCCTGCCTGAGAACCACAACACAGATGGAATTGCAGGAGCAGCTTCCAAATGTATTTATGATATACATTTGATAAGACTGAAAATTAAAGTGGATAAATATAAGGCAGAGGACAACTCCAAGGTGATGGCTGGTACACGGTGGTATGACCCCAGGATTTAAGAATGCTGAGGAAGAATGATAATACCATAACATCTATTATACATAGTCAATAAATTTCTGAGTTACTCTTAGTTTAGGATATGTTTCATTTTCTTCAACATTTCAGAGTAGTTAATTGAGATCATGTACGATGAAACTTTAGTGATACTGGCCCAAGCTATTTATGCTTTGTGATTCTTCTTCATTGGTGTTAAGCAACCTGAATTTAACAACAAGATGTCTAGATGGATTAATTCAGATGTACATATTATTTTTGGATAAGATTTCAATAATGTCAGATAGTGTGCAAACTAGTTGGGTTTTTCATAGACTCAAACCAAGAGCGAATTCTAAATGGTAAGTTGGAGCCAGAAGTGGAATATAAACATACCAGTGTAAATTTTCATTGCTAAGAGAAAAATATGTGGTACCAATGTTACAGATGATGGATGAGTACTATGCTGGTAAGGAAGGGAGAGCTTATTCGAGCTATACATGAATATTTCTCATGTACTTTTATGATACTTTAAATTCTTTCTCATTATTTTTAATAAGAATTTTTGGTAAGAGTGAAAATATACTTAAATCTGAGAATTCATCTATTCCTTCAGCATCTACCATGTTAGTCAATGTATGATTTAAAGTGCCCTAAAGAAGTAAAACATGAATTTAAATATGCTTCCTAAATAATCATATATACGAAGCAAGGAATGGTGGCACATTCCTATAAGGTCAGCACTGAGGAACTGAGGCAAAACAAAACAAAAGAAAGAAAAGAAAAGAAACATATAGATGAAGAATAAAGCAATCTGTAAAGAAAAGTGATCACTGTTAGGATAATATTAAATTGCTTATCTGTGTAAAGAAATTTGAGGTAGAGGAGAGAACTACCTCACAAAATACTTGCTAAGTAAATCAATAGATGACAATATTATCTATGAAGTTAACAGCTAATAATGAAGACATTGCTCTTGTCTATATGTAATACTCTAGTTTATAAATTACCTTCTCTGTTTCTTTCTGAGCTTTCAATATTGAAATGCAGCTTGAAAATAAAAATTCTTTTAAATCCAACTCATCCTTTGGTAGTCATCATTATGAAAAATGAAAATAAATCATATTTCTCAAAAAATCAACAATATTAATACAAAATATTTACATGCATTTATATGCAAAAATTTTATTTTATTTGTTATGTGCCAAATAAAAATGATGGAAGGAGAGTAAGGTGATAGTATATGGTAGGTGGACTTCATATACCTGTATGAAACAGAACTAAAAAACCTCTTGCAATTGCTTTAAGTGCTGTGGGGATGGGGCTGAGAGGGAGAAGGCAATGTAAATAATGTACAATATAACACTAATCGGAATTGTCACTATGAGTCTCCCCCCTGTATAACAAATATATCCTAATAAAAAAATTTTAGAATAAAAAAAGAAAATCTTGAAGATGTGGAATATAGATTTGGTTATCACCAATTCAACCATGATATATTGTAAGAACTATTGTAAATGTCACAATGCACCCTCAGCACAATAATAAAACAACAAAATAAAACAGATTAAAACTTTAAAAAATGGAAAAATAATGGCTACTTATTGTATTAGTCAAAGACTTACATTAAAAGGAAAGGATACAATCATAAGGTTAAGCTCAATTTTTAAAAATCATTAACATATTTATTTTTTTGAGTGCATAGCCTTTCTTTTTTTAATTATTGTGCTTGATTGGAGTACACTGTGGCATTTACAAATGTTCTTATGATATATCAAATATATCATATTTAAATTCACCCCCTCCATCATTCTCCCTTATCCCCTCTTCCCATCATTTATTCCCCCTCCCACCATTCCTGGAAGAGTTTCAACAGGTATCATTTTTTCATTTACTTACATCTGTACACAGTATTTGCACTATATTCACCCTTCCAAGCCCTTTCCCCACATCCTCCCCCATCCCACTGGTGCCACTGCCCACCAGGCAGGATCTGCTCATCCGTCCTGTTTTCCAATTTTATAAATGAAAAAAAAAAATGACACTTTGGTTTGTTTAGGATAACTAGAAATGGAATTTCCTTGTGACTTTTATATATATATATAACCTGAATTGGTTCATCTCCTCTGTTTTTCTTCTTTCTACCTTAGTCCCCTTTTTATGGTGGTTTCAACAGGTTTAAAAATTCTACATTCATTCTTATATAGATAATATATCAACCATATTCACCTTCTTAACTTCCTTCTTTCACCCTCCCCCTCTAGTATGTGACCTTCCTTTAATGTGACCTTTTCTTCATACTACTGCTATATTTGTATTAGGTCTATATTCCATATATGAGAGAAAGCATGCAGCTTTTAACCTTCTGAACCTGACTAACTTCACTTAAGATGGTATCCTTCAGTTCCATCCATTTACCAGCAAACAATAAAATTTCATTCTTTGTGGTTTAATAAAATTCCATTGTATATAAATACCACATTTTTAAAATCTATTTATCAGTAGTGAGGTATCTTGACTATTTCCATAGCTTAGCTATTATGAATAATGCTGTATTAAACATGGGTATGGAGGTGCCTTTATTGTAACCTGACTTACATTTCCTCAGGTATAACCCTAAGAGTGGAATTGCTGGAACATATTGCACTTCTAGTTTTAGTTTTTTGGGGAACCTCCATACTGTTTTCCATAGTGGTTGTACTAATTTACATTCCCATCATCCAGCAGTGTAAAAAGGTTCCTTTTTCCCCACATCCTCATTAACATTTGTTGTTGTTTGTGTTCTTGATGGTAGCTGTTCTATCAAGAGTGAGGTGGAATCTTAGCATGGTTTAGATTTGCATTTCTTTTATGGCCATGGATGGTGTGCACTTTTTCAAGTGCTTTTAGCCATTAGGACTTCTTCCTTTGAAAAAGCTCTGTTCAGTTTATGTTTCTATTTCTTCATTGGTCATTGACTTTGTAGGAAGCTTAGTTTTTTGATCTCCCTATATTTTGGTTATTAATGCCTTGTCAAATGTATAGCAGACAAAGATTTTCTCCTATTCTGTGGGCAGCCTCTTCAATTTAGAAACCATTTCTTTTGTTGTACAGAAGCTTTTTAATTTCATGGAGTCCCATTTGTCAATTCTTCCTTTTAGTTTCTGGGCCATTTGAGTTCTATTTAAAAAGTCATTGGCTATGCCTATTAATTCTGATGTATTCCCTGCTCTTTCCTGAACTAGCTTCAAATTTCAGGTCTTATATGAAGCTCCTTAATCCACCTTGAGTTGACATGGATCTAGTTTCAGTTTTCTGCGTGCAGATGTCCACTTTTCCCAATAATGTTTGTTGAAAAGGTTGTCTTTTCCTCACGTTTTTGGCATCTTTGTCAAAAAATCAGGTGGGCGCAGGTGAGTGGATTAATATACGGGTCTTCTATTCTGTTCTACTGGTCTTCATATCTGTTTTGTGCCAGTACTATGCTGTTTTTCTTGCTATGGCTCTGTAGTATAGTTTGAAGTCTGGATTGTGATAACTCCAGTGTTGCCATTTTTATTCAATATTGTCTTTCTACTTGTGGTCTTTTGTGCTTCCAGATGAAGCGATAAATATCATAGAAATTTTTATGGGAATCACATTGAACATGTACATTGTTTTGGTGATATAGCCACTTTCACTATGTTAATTCTGCCAATCCATGCACATGGGGGATCTTTCCATCTTCTGTAGTCTTCTTCGATTTCTTTCTTCAATGATTAGTTTTCTTTATAAAGGTCTTTCACATCATTTGTTAAGTTTATTCGTAGATATTTAATTTTTTGAGACCATTGTAAATGGAATTATTTTCCTATATTCTTCCTCAGTCTGTTCAGTGTTGGTGTTTAAAAGATACTGATTTTTATAAATTGATTTTGTATCCTGTTACTTTGTGATAGTTGTTTATGTCAGTCTAAACTTCTCTTTTTTTGTGAGACTCTTTATTGCTGCTTCAATCTTATTGCTTGTTATAGATCTGTTCCGGTGATTAATATCCTCTTGGTTCAATTTTAGATGATCATATGTGTCTATAAATTTATCCATTTCTTCTTGATTTTCCAATTTATTTGAATACAAGTTTTCAAAGTAGTCCCTCTTACTCTTTGGATTTCCTTGGTCTTTGTTATATCCTTTTTTTCATTTCTAATTTGATTAATTTTGGTCTTTTCCTTCCTCATTTTAGTCAGATATTCCAGAGTTTTATGAATCTTATTTATTTTTCAAAGAATCAGCTTTTTATTTCATTGATTCATTGTATGTTCTTTTTCTATTTCATTGATTTTGGTCCTTGATTTTATTATTTCTCTCCCTCTGCTAGTTTTGGATTTAGATTGTTCCTGGTTTCCTAGGTGTTTGAGATGCAGCATTAGGTTGTTTATTTAAGAACTTTCTGCCTTTTTAATAGATGCATGCATGGCTGTACACTTTCTCCTGACAACTGCCTTTACTGTGTCCATAGATTCTCATATGTTGTGTTATCATTCCCATTAAATTCCAGGAACTTTTTTGTTTCCTCCTTTATTTCTTTGATAAACCACTGAACATGAAGCAATGTGTTGTTCAGTCTCCAGGTGTTTATTTTCTGTTTCTTTTGTTGTTGAATTCTAGTTTCATTGAATCATGCTCAGTGTGCAAAGGTTTATTTCAATTTTCTTATATTTGTTAAGACTTGCTTTTTGACCTAAAATATGGTCTATTTTGGAGAAAGTTTCATGGGCTTCTGAGAAGAACCTATATTGTGCTGTTGCAGAATGGAATACTCTGTAGATGTCTGTCAGGTCCACTTGATCTTTGGTGTCTTTTGATGAGGGAGTTGAAGTCATTAAGATTCAGTGTTAGTATTGAGAAGTATTTGGTGATTCCTGCCATTTAGTTGTTTCTGTTGTGTAAGGGTTTGTGTGTGTGCAACTAATTCTATGCTATTCTCTGATTAGTTGTCTGCTCTTCTCTTGAGGTTTAATAATTTCTATCCTTTTATGGCCATGTTTGTTTTCATCTTCTGTTTGTAGGATTTCTTTCAGGATCTTCTGTAATGGTGGGTTAATGGTCAGGTATTGTTTTAGTTTCTGTTTATCATGGAAGGTTTTTATTCCTCTTTCAATCTTGAATGACAATTTTGCTGGGTAGAGTACCATAGGACTGAAATTATTTTCTTCTAATGCTTGGTATACCTTGTTCTCTGTCCTTCTTGCTTTTAAGGTTTCTGTTGTGAAATCTGCTGTTATTTTGATGGGTTTACCTTTTTATGTTATTTGATTTTTCTCTCTTACAGCCCTCAATATTCTTTCCTTATTATCTGTACTAATTGCTTTAACTATAATGTGCTGTGGAGAGGTTCTGTTTTGGTCATGTCTATTTGGTGCCCTGGAAATTTCCTGTACCTGGATGGGCATTTCTTTCTCAAGATTTGGGAATTTTTCTGCTATTATTTGTTGAATATATTGGCTATACCTTTTGCTTGCAACTCTTCTCCTTCTTGTTGACAATGATTGACACATTTGGTCTTTTGATGGAGTCACAGAGTTCTGGAGTACATCAATAGAAAGGGTATAGCTTAATTATTCTGCCCATCTTGCCTCTTATCTCCCTATCTTATTTTAGATATTTTTGGGAAGGAGATCCTTCAGTAATAGCAATTACTGAAAATTTCTATTATTCAATTAAGCATATGAAGAAAAATGCAAGTCTGAACCTGTAGTTGTTGATCATGTAATGATCAGAGAATTGTTGCTGCCAGACCAAAACTAGTATTTTTCACAATTATATAATTATGTATAGCATATTCATATGAAACACTATGTGCAACATATCTTCTTGTGTCTATATCATATTTGAAATATGTTGTTAGATAATACCACAGCAGAATCTTGTTACACATAATTGTGTGAAGGATACAGATCTAGAAATAGATCTTTTATTAACACTGTGCTTTCTCTTATTCTAACCTAAAAGCTACATTCACTGCTATTTTCTTTTTAACCTCTTTCATTTAAATAAGATACAGAATCTATTTTCTATATCTTTGTTCAGAGGCTATGGTTATTATTACCCTTAATTACTTCCCTGTGTGGCTTTAAATTGAAATTGCCTCAATAATTACTTTCCCCTGAAATTTCTATGGTAAAGTTCAGCAGTTAAATGTGAATAGCTTCTAAATGAAGACATTTGGTCAGGGCTATAAGCTAGTTTTTATATCTAATCACCATGCAGGTAAAAATTTTAGTTTTAGAAAGTTTAAACATTTCAGAGAGTCCTGTCATCTCTTTTTATACATTATTTATGATTCAAGAAATTAATCCTAACAAACTTGTTTTGAAATGTTTTATTGTGTAATATATTGTTACCATAGTAATTCTGTTGGTTTTTAACAATTGACATAAAGTTTCAAATGAACTATCTAATTGTGTTTTCAGAGAGTTTCATGAGACACAAATATTTAACTTTCAAAATTTGCCATTGTAATTGACATTTGGTAATAATCTTGTACATTTTCATTGACATGAGGCACAAGAAGCATGGTGCCAACAAGATCATGAAATTCAAAGGAAGCATGAAAACATTTCAGGAAGACACAATTCCCAGAAGAAAAAAAGAATCTTTGCATAATGTATTACCTTGGTTAATATATGCAATAATAATCTTCCATACACGTCTGATTGCTCTTCCCACTAATAAAACTAGGATAGTCTTGCTGTTTTCATTGTTACTTTCAGATCATGGACATAAAAATAAAGATCTGAGTATCTCTGATGCATTTGTCACATAGTATCTGGAAGAACCAGGTTTGCTTTAAAGAAAAGTGAGTAGCTTACTTACAAAGTTCACCATCTTCATTTTATTTATTCCCCAAATGTTATTTTCCATGTGCTGAAAAACCTGGAGTACTTAAAATATGTAATAATTTTACTTTATCTTTATTGCATGAGTCAGTTTTCACAGAAATCTGTAGGAACCTACAGAATGAAAAAGCTATGTGTTTGAAAAAGATGGAGTTTTCATTTTAGGATCTCAATACTTTTACTAAAATATGAGTCAATTACTCATCAATCAAAATAGTCAATAATAATTTTTAAATAAGGTATGAGTAGGTTGTATATTATTAGTAAATTTTAGAAACACTGCTTCATTATTAAAATTCATTATTTAAAAAAGTGTGGTTTTTGTCCATTGAGATAGAGTCTTGCCAACTTTTTTGCCCACCTGGCCTGGAACTGTGATCCTTCCTGTGTCCAGCTATAAGTTGAGATGGAATCTTGTTAACTTTTTGCCTGGGCTGGCCTCAAACTTCAATCCTCTCAATCTCAGCCACCCAAGTAGCAAGTATTTTATAGGTGGTAACCCCTGGGGCCTATCGCTATTCATTTAATACACTTATAATTAGATTATTATTGAATTAATAAAAAGTATCTTGTTGACATCATACATGCAAGATAATAGGTTGAAACAATTCTTATTCTTCCTTCCCATGTGACTGTTAGGCTACCATCCTATGCCATGGAAACTTCCTTTTCCTTTGGGAAATTCTTTAGCAGTTGTGTGGTGAGCTAGGGAAGGTCTACTACCAAGGGAGAAGAACTAGAAAGAGGTGTTCACCAATCCAAGCATAAGCTGCAGCAATTGAAGTAACTCATTATAACATTTCTTCTTTGAAATCTAGGTCTAGTAATGTAAACTATTTGGAAAATTCTTATGAAGCAGAGGTGATTTTCAGGGAATTGAAATTCTAATGAATCACTAAAAATTACCAGTAGTCATTTTTTCAAATGGTGCTTAATAATGGGGAGTTTTGCCTCTGAGAAGAATAAGGGCACAGTAAAAACAGACATAAAAGAAAACTCTGACAAACTCTAGGGCAATATAAGGTAGATATGCTCACCTTCCATCAGACAGAAAAATGTTGAACCTTTAGATTTCTTGGCTGAGATCCTATCAAGAATATAGAGGTAAACATCATTTTGTATATGTTTTCATTATGTTATACAAGTATAAAATAAAATAACCTTAATTTACTTTTTAATTAATTAAATGGGCCAGTGAATTTTAATTCTTCTGCAAAAATAAATTTTTCTCACTAGCTAAATGCTTATCAGAATATTGAAGATAAAATAACAAGCAATATTGCCATCCAATGGTGAAACTGTAACATTTAAGGCAGGTTGGAATATAAAAATGGAAATATAGGACAATATTTTGAAATCAATATAAATATCTTTTAATTATATTTTCTGGCAAATACAAAAGAAATGTTTTCATGTTGACGATGTGGTGAGTACTTATCTAATGTAAGAAAAAATTACAAAGAGTGAATTTTCATCTCTTTGAAGCATAAAATCAAAGAGCCTTTAATTCACATTATTTAGTTATGAAAGCAGTAGGAAAATGGACCTTTCAAAACCTACTAATATCCTCATTTTAATTTTTTAATATCATTCCTGACAAATATTTTTTTCGTACATCAGTTCAGGATCTTCCTGAATCTTGCCTCTTCTTAAAACACTCAGAATTAAATTTTCTCTTCCCCCAAACACTTTGTCCAATATTTTCTTTATCACTGTTTGATTTTATTTCAGAAATATTTGCACACTTGCAAATTGAATGTATATTTATTCATATAACCCAGTAGTAGTATCAGGTGAAAAATAAATCATTGTTAAATATAATTGAATTGCTTTAAATTCTGAATGTCTATGAATGTATGAGTCTGCATTTTCATATTTAAATGATTGTACCTTACTTGAAAGATAAACTTATCTCACTTAGGAAGTTCAAAGAATGGTCTCAAAACTCCTAACTTGTGGGAATCATTGATTTGTTGAAGAACAATGGTAATAGTAGTAAAATATCAGATTATTACAGTTAGCAATAAAGTGTTTGTAAAGCACTTGTTATAATGCCTACTACATGTGAGTACTCAATACACAGAAGCTGGCAAAGTCATACTTGCCCTCCAGAGTGATGTTGATTACATAGGCTGCTATAGTAGTGCTATTAATCATCTGATACCTCATATCATTAATTTAGACAAATATGATTTTTTTGGTATCTTAGAATTTAATTAATAAGTGAAGCATTCAATTTATATACACATTTTTATTTTATATTATTATTTTAATCTGTATACACATTATTCATTCAAGTATCAAGAAAGAGTCAGCATGTATTCTGTAGTTTCTCACTCAGTTACTGGAAATGCAGGAGTAAACTATATAGAGTTAGTCTCTGCCCCAGGGGAAATTGTGTAGTGAGTAAATGTATATTGAACATGTAATTACTTTTACAATAAATGCTATGGACATGATAATTGGAAGGCAATAATAGGAAGGACTATTCTATAGTAACAAATTCAGGCAATGCCATCTGAAGAAGCTAAGGCACAGCAGGCATAGCATTTAACCAAGTGACAAAGTTAAGAGGGAATGAGAGTTTCTTTGGGGAAGAAACAACTTGAAAGGATTTTGAAACAGAGAAAGGAAGCCGGCAACTTTTGAGACATTTAAAGACTCATTTACTCAAAAGATCAAATGCAAAATGAAAATGGAAAGTTAGGCTGGGCCTCTTAAACTTTGTCAAAGTCTTTAGATTTATAGTTGGCCTTCGAATATGTTTCCAAAATCTTCAGGTTTCACATCCAGCTGTGGATGGAAAATAATTTTTAAAGCATTCTTTGCCCTGTTCTTCTTTCTTGTCAGCAATATAGTAAAATAATTATTCTCATAGCATTTATATTGTAATCTATAATTGATTTAAGGTAGATGGAAGGATAATTCATAGGTTACGTGCAAACCCTGTGCCATTTTATTTAAGGAACTTTAGCATCTGCACATTTGGTATCTTTAGAAGCTTTTGGAATCAATCTCCCATGAATATTGAGGGACTATTTTATCTGAGAAAGTGGAAGACTTTGATGGCACAATGAATGAAGCAAAATATACTGATTTGAATAAAATAAATAACAATGTTTTTATCCACAGATAAATCAGAATGACTATGTAGAAAATCATAAAAAAATCTACAAAAAAAAAAATCTCCCAGAATTATTGCATGAGTTTAGCTGGGTGGGAGGATTAAGGTCAATTTATGAAAGTCAGTAATAATTCGGTATATGCACAAAATTTATATGGAAAGTCTAAGGAACTAAAGAACCCAAATAATTTTGTATTAGAGCAATGGTGTATGAGTCACATTACCTAAGTTCAAGACTTACTAGAAAGCTACAGTGATTCTGGTGAAATGGGACTTTATGTTTTGCCTGAAATATAACACTAGGCCTACTCCACTGGTGGGGTTCAGTCTCTTAACCTCACTCCTGATCCAAAAATGAAGCCTTTTAACTGTATGTAATTCAATACAGCCTGTCTCAAGTGTGACTCTCCAGAAGCCAAGCCCAAGCCAAGGTTTTATGTATAAGTTACTATTATGGAGTGAGGTCACAGAGGACTGTTAATAGAGTGGAAAAAACAGGAATCAAAGAACTAGTTTAGAAAGAGTCCTGAAAATGTCAGCTTCACCATTTTCCTGAAGCTAGAACACCGTATTATCCTTTCTGAGACAAGCTAGCCAGACCTCATACTCCCATCTCCAGTTAGTGTCAGTTGGCTGTAATGAGATGTTTGCTGAGTCTCTGGCATCATCTCTAGCTTTTTGTGATTGATGCGAATATCAGCATGCTTCAAACATCTATGAACATAGATGAAAACATTTATCAATCAAATCAGCAGAGAAGGTGTTATGGAAAGAGATAAACCTAGTCTGAAACCTTATTTTAACCTTAAAAGTGGCTTTGCGTGAGGCCAGTTTCTTCCCCAGTCACCCGTGTCATGTAAGCCAATATACTTTGCTTACACTCTTTGAGTTGAGTTCTTGGTCATTTCACAAAATAGTGAAAACTGATAAGAGGACTCAGAATTCCAAAATTAAATGATTCCTGAGAAAAATTTTGAAGGATATATAGGAGTAATTAAGTCCTAAATCTTGTATATTGAAGAACTTGTTTGCTCTAACTTCAGGTTCCTGAGATTGTATAAGGCATTTCAGAGAGTGAAGAAATGTAACAGTAGCAGTCTCTTCAAAAAGGAGTTTATGTGTTTATTTGAATATGTTGCAAATAGAGAAATTCCCAGAGAATAGCTTGTCTACTCACTTATCCACCTGCCAAATTAAATGGTTTGTCAATATAATTTGCCAGGTAGAATTGAATACTATTTTTCCATTTCACAGTCCAATTCTCAAAACCCCCTTCACATGGACAACCTGTGAATCATAAATTTGATGTTTTTCTGTCCCTTTCCTAATTTTGTAATTACTATACAACCATAAACTGTGTGGATATGTATACACATATAACATTTGTTTTATACTAAATATTTCAATCAATATTACATTTTATACATGCAATTTAATTTTAAATGCTGTAGGATTCCATCATATGACTACTTCTCAACTTATCGATATTTAACAAAATTATTTTTTTAAATTTCTTTATTTTCAAACTTTCTGTCATTTAACTAAGCAAATCACTTATAATTTGCACAAAACTTAAATTCTTAATAATCAGTCATAGGGCTTTTTCTTCTAATTAGCAAGGTGAATTCTATTATAAAAATTAATTGTACTTGCTGATAATTTAGGAACTATTATTGACACATTATTTTGGAATTTATTTTTATCACACTTTAATTCTTCGTTCCGTCTTTCCTGACTTCTTATTGTTTGACTAACTTGTCTCTGTTTCTTTATTCTCCTGTACTTAAAGAAATACTTCCATTATAATTTTTATTATTCTAGTATTTATACCTAAGTTTTAACATGTATATCTCTCTCCCTATTTACAAACAAGTGCTCTATAATACAAAGTATAATAGGCATACTTAATCTCATGAGTCTGAGATGTTAAATATTATGAACCTTGACAGCCTCTTGGTGATAGTGATTGCATTGGGAGGGGCCTATATAAGAAAGCCTCTTATCTTTTTTATATTGCTTGTTTATACAAGGAACTGAACAGCTCACTAAAAAACTAAACAAAGGCACAGACTAATAGAAAAGCACAGACTGAGCACAGTCTGTGTGTGTCCATGTTAAATGTATGGGCTTAGGATACACTCCCATAGATGGAGCTACAGTGTCAAATCAAACATTTTAAATGTGGTAAAATTTATAGAAGAACATTCATGCTTGAAATAATGAACATCTCAGGAATATTCTATGATTTCAACTCAGATCATGCTTCTAGCTACTACCTCTGAATCTCCACAGAGGAAGAAAAATTTGCTATCTGCTGCCTTAATTTCTATCCATATTTTCCTCTAATACAAACGTAGGATTAGATCCATAAAGAAGTTTAGAGTGCCTTTATCAAAGCAATGCAGTGAATGAAAAATATCACAGACCGTCAAAACAGATCTGGTTCCAACAGGATTATCCCTTCCTTTATAGCCCTACTTTCAAAAACAGGAAAGTTCCCAAATCATGGTCCAAAATCATGAACTCATATGAAAGGTGCATGTATAAACATTGTACTGTAAAATACAAATGCAAAATATACAAGGGCTTATTCACTGAAACTTCTTCATGAGTCTCTGATATTGCTTATAGAATTTGAGCTTGTATTGCCATGGAATATCTGTATCTAGAACAATTACACACAAATAATAAGCAGGTGTCTGTATCACAGGCACTTCAAATCTACTTGACATCAATTACAGTGTGCTTTTATGAAGAAGAGTGGGATTTCATTTTATGCATTCATTTATTTTTGTGGTAGGCATTTTATTACATACAAAAAAAAATAGGGTTTTAACATTGTCCAAGGAAGAAAGTTAAGGCCATTTATTCTGAGGAGACAACATTGAAAAAGTCTAGTGTTTCAGTGTTGAAACATGATCCCAGACATGAAACAAGGAAAGAAGATTAAAGAGATTTCATTTTAGCGAATTAAAGATTGGCCTTTAGAGAGCTCCTGGAAGATTTGACTAGAAAAGGGCCAGAAGTGTAGATCTGATGAAAATTCTATATAATGTTCACAATGTTCACAGCCTTTTCTTGGATGCTGTGCTAAAGCTTGTAGGACGACAGAATACTTGCTCTCCTGCAAGGTCAAAATGACTCCAGTTGAACTATGTGATTGATATCTTTGAAGATTGATATCTTCCGTTGAAATCTTTGTATGACTTTCTTCTAAACATTTTGATGTAATTCATCCAGTCAATGAATATCATATGCCTAGTATGTCTCAGGGACTATTGTAGATGTTTGGGATATGTCAGCTAAAAGTAAAAAAGACACAAACGTATTCCCTCAAGAAACAGACACTCGAGTTAGAAAAATCAGACAGTATTCAATGCATATAACTAGGAAATTATAAAATAAAAACATGACTCAGAAATGTACATCTCATGTTAGGCAGTGGCACATGTAAGGAAGTACAGACTCTAATCAAGGAGAATAACAAATTGTATCAAATCAGCCCTGAGTAATTTGAGCAAAGATTTGAAAGGTATGAGAGTGACTTCTTCTAGAAAGAGCATTACAGGCAATGGGAACACACAGAATGAAAATCTACATGGCCATGTTGAACACTGAAGTAAATCAAAAGACTTGCATGCTTGAATTCAAGTGAGCTGAGAGGACAAATTCCAGGAGTCTTAGAGGTGATAGACACATGTTATATAAGGACTTGCCAATCTGTATATTGCACTTTGCACTAAGTAAAATGGCGACTGTTGGAAGGTTTTAAACATCTCTTAAATAAGTAAAATTTATTGCTATAAACTTTCTAGGATGTCCCATTAATGTCTCAATAAGATATTTAAAATTCACTTAGCCTTTTCAAAAGTAGAATGAATATACACTGAGAAATGCATAGCATTTTCTATTCTATGTCAATGTCTTCATCAGAATAAGTAAGTTAATCATTTATCAGATTTCATGTTTTCTGAATGGTTGACTCTGCCTCCACTTCTGCTTTATAGTCCTCCTAACTTTAAATGGGTAAAAATTGCCTTTCTTATCACAGTGTATTTAGAGTTCTGTTGATATTAGGAACTAAGAAATATCACTGATAATCTTATCTATGACATGACAAGACCACTGACATTAAGGTACTTCTTCCCTCTCGCCTCAACCCACCTTATTTTTTATCTCATCATTTAAAAGCAAACAATAAAAATGGTGGAAATATGTAAAAAGACACTGGCTTTTTCCTGTCACTCATTTTCTGCAATTTATCAACCTGCATGGTTGCTCAACAAAAGGCATTAATCCAATGACAGTAGGTGGACCTCCATTTGTGAATTCAGGTTATGAATTATGTGTCTGTCATCCACATATCTGGGCATACTTAAGATTTTGGAACATACTGACTATTTCTAAATGGAAATGATTTATTTCCACTAACCAAATGTGGCCTATCTTGCTCTTTATTTCAAACTGGTATGAAACACTTGTAATTGGGAGCTGGTTAGAATTGTGTGTGAGAACACACATTGTTCTATAAGAAGCCATCCAGAACATTCTGGATTCTAGAGAAAATGTTCTTGTGCTACCCGGACCGTCAAGTCCGGTCACCCACTACCTGTACAGTCTATTAACAAAAAAAGAAATAATGGTGATGCAAGAAAGGAATTTAATTTTAGTATAGTCAAACTTGGAAGACAGAGAGTGTAGAAAACTAACTTTCCCATTTAGACAGCCACCCTAAGATTTTATAGGGACAGAACAAAAGCAGGAAACCAAGAAGTATGCATATGCATAGGAATCTTGGTCAGACTGTGGGATCTTGTAAAGGGATTGGTAGGCACATATATGTTGCAGGTCTGCTTATGGAATTCCAGCTGGAGACTGTGCTTGTAGGGGCACTTTCTGTTCCCAATATGAGATGAAATTAGGAAGGAGAAAAACATAAAGAGAACAAGTAGGATGGACAAACTGGAATGAGTCAGGACAATGACTGGTTGCTTCTTTAAGTATCCGAATTGTAAAAGAACCCCTCTACCACTGATTTCTTTCTAATCTAGTGTCACTGAGAAAACCTACGTATGATCTGACCAAATCTAACATGACCTGTGTGAAAGTGGCTAATTTTTACTAAAATACAAGGTATGTTTATAATTAATAACAGGACAATGGCCCCTGAAATAAGTCACATAGATTATACTTCCAGCTTATTTAAGACATAAATTTGCAACAAAAGGTATTGTTGACTCAATTACAAAATACACTAAGAATTCCTCAGATACAAAAACATTTGGGTTTAATGGAATAATTAACAAAATAATGTGATTCCCGGGTAACAGCAACATGAAGCTATTTTATTGATACCTATAAGCTGAACACATGGATAATGAGGTACTCTAATTGCTTAACACAAAGCTGGTTAAGTTAATCCAGAAATCTCCAATGTCTTAGTTGTATTTTAAAGAGAGTTTGAAGAATTCAATTTTCTCTGAGTTTCATCTATAAATATTTTTTACACATGCCTTTTGCTTTTCCCTTTGTTAAGTGATCTATATCTTTTTTTGGCATTTTTATAATAATATAACACAAGATTTTCTATTTTAAAGGTTTTTTTTTGGCTTTGAGAATATAGAAAATGTCAGAAAAATAATTATAAAGCATAAAGTCGGGTTGAGCTTCTGATAACATAAAAAAAATTATAACAATTTAAGTTACCCAAAAGTTTATCACCAGTAAATTAAAATGTCAATCCTGCATTTCAAAAACAATATGGTTAATAAATTAAATCTTCAAAGAATCTATAAGAAAACAATATGTGTTGTAACTTGTCAGTTTGACAAAGAATGAACGATTTCTGTTGGGAAAAAAGGCATTTTTCTTGCTTCCAAAAATTCTCAATATGGTAGTGGGGGGGAGCACTAAGACTTCACAGCCTAGAGAAATGCCATTTGTAATTACCCCATTGGAAGGAGAAAATTGTGAAGGTGTTCTCTGGGTGGATTTTGATCTCTGCAAGGATGTGAACTATAATGATCAGAGGGCACTCTAAAATGCTTCAAAATTGTTAAATCAAGGAATAACTCAATGTGGACACCCTTTATCATTTCAAGATTGAATACTAGTGAGCAAGAGCTGCCAGAGAATGATAGCTTTGAAGGACAAAGATGAGACATGAAGTAACTGGAAGTTCTTGTTGGCATGCTATTAGATTAAGATTACATCCTTCAAAGTTTAGCAAATAAACCTTTCCTCCATACAGCCGTACAGTTAATAGTGTGCTCTAATTAAGTAAGATAAAATTTTTATCAGTCGAATAAAGTCTCTATCCTGTATTAAATCAAAATGATAGTTCTGAAAAAGCTATGGTTTAGTTTCTAAATAAGACAGGAAATTCAATTCTTTGTTTAATTTTATGATTTTTTTGTTAAAATCACAGAAAATAATATGCTTTATATTCTTTATTAACTTTTAATAAAATGTGGATTAATACCTCACAAAGGAAATATTCAGTTTTAAAACATTTATGAATAATGCATACTACAATAAAGAGTTATAAAAATTACATTTAACTATCTTTTTCTCATTTCCTACAGTAGGAATATATACATGTGTACATACATATACACACATATATATATATATGAAGTGTATTTAATAGAATAATAGAATAGAATTTGCTTATAAATTCACCTTTGCTATGTAACATTTACACTATGAAATATTTCTTGAGAAAACAGTGATCTAAATTTGCAATAAAGTTTGTTAAAGTTGGAATTACAGTTTATTTTTAACTTTCTCCATTAATGATTGGAGTTTTGTCACTTGAGAATAGAACTTAAAATTGTGTCTGCATATCAACAGTGCTCTAACCAATGTAGACATCAAATACTGGTAATATTTAATTAACCCTTTACCTAAGTATATTGTTCCTTACTCATGTTTATCAACTTATCTTTCTTAAATCATAAACTTATTTAAAACCTTGGTATTGAAAGCAAGAGGTTGATTATGCATCATAATTCTGCATTCTGTGAGAGCTGAACAGAGAGACTCCTTCCAGTCTTTCCTGTCTCACTTTCCTCATCAGAACAAGAGAAAAATCTACTGATTTCCTAGTTCTAGTACATCTTTAAAATGCAAAGTAATAAAGAATTTGGAATGTTTATTGTTATCTTTAGTACATATTTATTCCCTTACTGAGAAAAATAATGCTAGTCAGATTTGAGTATAAGTTTATATTTTCATATGACTCAAAAGGTATGTAGTCACAGAAAATTCTAGACAAAGAAAAAAATCAGATGATAGATAAGCCTGAAGAAAAAAATTGAAACTTTTGGAATCTTAGAATCTATGTAATACATTACAAAGATTATTATTCTCTGAGTAAATTTAGTGCATAATGTATGGCAAATGCCATTGTAAGTTGTTTGAAGTATTATCTATTGGCTAAAAATAAGATTTACTGCATTTTATAGTTTTACAATTTTATCATGTATTTGAAATGATGTTATATTGTTAGTGTCATCTTAAATTCAAATCTTAACTTTTTATTTAGATACTTAGAAACCTTTGGGTTAATTGTTATATTTTATTTTCATGCTAGTGAAACTCTACAGAAGAAACAGAAAATAAAATTGTTTTTAATTTGTGGATTGATTTTACATTTAGTCATTTAAGCTTTACACATGACTAAAAAGTTCCATAAATGAATTTATTGATGAATAGGCAATTGGTGAAGTCCAATAATGTATGTTATTTTTAAAATATAATATACTCCTGCTTTGTAGTATGTTTTGAAATTATACTTCATTTTTCTTTTCTACTGCTGTCAACATAGTATAAATCTGTATTATTTCATGCTTACATTTCATTAGCATCCTCTCAAGTCTTCTGCTTCTCATTCTTTCCACCTCATTTAATTCTCTAAATTTTCAGAGACAAACTTCCTTAAGCATTTTCCTGATGACCCTTTACAAACGCAAGCTATTCCACATCATCCTGGTACAAATGAAGCTAGGTTTCTATTCTTCCCCCTAAATTAAAGGTCTATATCAGCTCTCTCCCTTGAGGCAAACTGACTCTTATCCAGGTCTCACCAAGAATTATCTTTTAGAAAAAATGTGCTATGTGTCCTCAGAGTGGGAGGTTCTGCCTTACCCATCTCTATCCAATTTAGCAATTTTGAAATCCTTCTACTGCACTCTCATAAACCACACATGTGATCTTCATAGTTCTTAATGTGCATAGATATTTATAAATATATGCATATATGTGTATGTTGTATGATTATGTTTAACTTTCTTTTCCACTCAGAGAAAATTTTGATATCTGATATTTCAATGCAAAAAAAATCTGACTCATAGTAATCATTCTAGAAATATTTTTGAGTTAAACTACCACCTTAACTATGAGTTAAGATAATAGTATTTAGAAGTGCAATACCTTTCATATCATGACAATACCCCAAATATTATCATACATCTTATTTGGTAGGTTACTGATCCCTGATCTTTTTCCTTAGATGAGAGCATCATTAATAAAGGAAGTAATTTTAAAACAGAACAGGGAAATAAAAAGGACAAGGTCAAAATTTTAACTCTATTACCAAAATGATTTTCAATGTAAAGTAATATAGTTCTAACATAATTCTAAATTTCTTCAACTTTAATTATCAACTATTTTTGCTGTGAGAATTAAGTACAGACTCATATACATATATATGATACACAGATATATGATATAAAATGCTATCTAAGTACATTAAAATTATCCCATGATGCACATAACACTGCTCTCAGTATCTTAATATCCATTAACTTTAAAAAAAATCTTTTTGATTCATCAATAACCAAGAAAAACGCCAAACTGTATCATCCTTAATGCAAATTCTACTTTGTAGGAAAAAGGTCTACAGTGAACTTCTGGTGTGCCTGATATTAAAAAGAAAGAAAGAAACCTGATATGGCACCAGACTGAACACTAAAACAGCAGAGATTTTAAAAAGCCATTAGATGGTAAGGTCATTGACAGTGAGGAGCAAGTTTTTTATTTCCCTGTAATCCTTTACATTGACTGCAAAGGACAGGATTTTCACAGAGCCAATGCTCAATAACTCTTATTGTTGCATTGACTGCTAGATGATAATTCATGAAGGAAAGCTAAATTAAAGTCAGGAAAAATCCGTAGAGCTGTAGCAATCGTGTATGTTACAATGAACATCAAGAGACTAGCCAAAGAATGACACAGAGAATAAGATTTGTACTTTTGGCAAAAATACTGCTAGGTGGCTATTCAGGAAGTAGCAGACTGACTTAATCTGATGTAAGTGTGAATTCAGGAATATAAAGTAGAAAACTCATGATCTGTTATCACAAATTTCAAAGCAATAATCACAGCTAGAAGAAATAAAATCTCACTAGGTAGCTTCAAAATTATATCATAAAAAGACTTCACTATCTTCACCTCTGTATTCACATGCTTTAAATAACATTTTTAGTGAGTTAAATTGAAATACTCCTTGCAGGGAGGGTGATGCAGAAAGCATTTGTGCAACCAAGTGAAAGTGGAATCTTGATACATTTTCCTTCAAATCAAAGCAGAGCACAGCTAACTATGTATACTTCAAACCCTAACAGCATTATTCTTTTTAGTCTCATCAGCATTTAATGGTATATTTCTGCTTAATTGTACCTGAGCACTATCTGTGAAATGGGGTCAATGCATGTCAAAGTATTAACATATTCTTAGAAACGTACCAATTCACAACCTGTCACTTAAGGCACATTCATATCCATTTAGTAATTCCAAGAGCAGAGGTCTCTAAAAGAAACTAATTTTGAGGTCCATTTCCATTGACATGGGACTCAGGCAAGCAGCCATGTCAGGGATATGTGTGAGGGATGCCAAAGCTAGATCATAAATTCTGTTTTTGCTAACTTTAGGCTTACATGCCAATAAATGAAGAAGGGGCCACAAGATGGAAATGTGTCTGAAAGGAGCAGAGGAGAGACCACTTTATCTCATAGCCAGATGACATGTATAGGAGTGGAAGTGAAAGGAGAGAAGGGCATCAATTCACTTACCTGATTCATGCTAGCAAAAGCTGAGCATACTAAGAATATATAAATAATACTGAAGTTACACTAAGAGAAAAAAGTCATTCTTTCCCATTACCCAACAGATAGGAGCTGATGACCAAACTGAAAAAAAATTAACATCAAGTTACTAAAGCTGGACATGTGGCTTGGCCTGTAGCCATAGCTGCTTGGAATGTGGGTTCAAGACCAGCCTAGGAAAAAAGTTTGCAAGACACCATCTCAACCAATAAAATGCTGGATGTGAAGGTGTGCACCTGTCTTCTAAGCTCCACAGGAAGCATAAAGATGATGATTGTGGTCCAAACCAGCCTGGGTTTAAATGGTGAGACCCTATTCAAAAAATGCCTAAAACAGAAAAGGATGGGTGTGTGACTCAAGTGATAAAGTGCTGGCCTAGCAGTCAAGAGTCCTTGAGTTCAACCTCCAGTATGCCACCAAAAAAAAAAAAAAAAAAAAAAAAACCCAAAAACCAAAAAAGCAACAAAATGTATTTGAATTCTTGCTCCCCTTCAAACCTAAAATTCAGTTGTTAACATATTATCATTCTGCACAAAGCAAACAGTTGTAAATATGAGTGTTTACAAGTTCTGAAGAAATAAAAAAAAATCCCAGAGATATATTTATAAAATCTTGACATCGCACACAAAGAAAAAACCAAAAACAAAACACGCAATAAAGAAAATCAGAAAATTCTTCACAACATTGATTGATTTCAATCAATCAATGATAAAATGATAAAATGAGTCAATAAAATGAACATGGTTACAAATTTTATTTTTTAGATTCCTCTTTTATATTGTTTTTCTTCATATTTTAAGGAATGTATAATTATTGTTTAAAAATTGGAAAACTGAAAAAATAAAGCACAAAATTTTGCACAGTCCATTTTTTTATTTACATCCTTCATCATGCTTACCACCTGTCCTGCTACTCTATTCCATTACTTCTTCCTATTTAATTCTAACACTGATAACTTATTTTTGAATCAGTGTTAGTGAACCTCTCTATTCTATCACACTTGAGTCAAAATGCCTTTTTCCCCAAATGGTACTAAGATATTTTCTGTCCTACCACTCCTCTCAATGATAAGGCAAACCTTGACTTCTCAGATGTCCATAATCTAGGAAAAATCCTAAGGAGCCACTGGAATCAATGGTATTTTATCATAAGAGATTAATTGATAATAAGGACATTTGTGTAGGTATTCTGAGTCTCTTTGCATGCTTATTAATGGTTCATTTTTTGTCATGTATAATCTATCTTTGTATTAATTAATAATGTGTATCCTTTTCTATTTAGCTATATTTCATAAATTATACTGTGTTAGAATCACATTATAACTCATGGAGCATTGCTTTTTATTTTTAATTAACTTAAGTAGTTAGAATATCAAAATTCTTCACTGTTAAATTGAAAACTTTCCTGCAGTTTTTTCTTACATCATGGCTGGTAGCTTAACTGTGTGAAGGCATTTGGCAGGGAGAAATTTTTAATTTACCATTAATTATACTGATCCAGGATATTAATATATAGTTATCTTATTTTGGCATGCCTCATTTATTATTTCTGTGAAAGAATTGTGTGACAGTGGAAGTGACTAATCTTTTGGTATTAAGATGCATTTTTGAGAGGTAATTTTATAGTATTTTATGCACTTATTTGGTGTAGTATGGTCATATGTAGTATTATTTATGCTTAATATGCTTGGGTTGTCATTTTTACATGCTTCTTCATGGAGATATGTTTTAAAGTGTCACTGACAAAGTTTGGTTTCTAGAACACTACAGTTAGAAATCCTACTTGTTATAGAAACTGTACAAAGACATTATGCTAAAAATTAAAATTAAAATCATATTTGAATATCATTAATTCTAAAGTGAGTAAAGAATATTTTAACAAGTAGGAAGCAAAAAGGAGAGATCAAATGTTCAAGTGAAATGAAACTCTACTGCAGTAAACAAATACCTTGAGAATCATTCTTTTCAAAAGTATCTTCTTTTTCTCTGTTATCAAAATTTATAATATAGTCAGTAAACATTAAATTTAAAATGTATTAATAAAAGTTACAGGAAATGCAAGATCATGAGTAGTTTTCTGCCACATTGGAGCAGGAAGAGTTCAGAAATGCATTTTAAACCTTAAAAATCTAAACATCCAAAGTTGTCTGCTGTGTTCCTTATCACCACAGTCATTGTTCATTTAGAAAGTTTGAAGTTATCAAGAGTATTAGACACTTTAAGGACTGAAAATGCTATTGAGAAATGTCATTTATTAAATACCTACCAGGTACTAGGCACAGGCTGCAAGAAAATATACCATGGATCTATAATATCCATTGCTGTATAAAATGAAGAACTCTGTGTATTTCCATTTTTGTTCTTGGGTATGTCTTTGATATTTCTCTGACTTTTTGCTCTATTCAAATAAACCTGGTTTCTCTACTCAATGTAAATTCAGTGAATTTATTTCATAAGCCAAAACTATAAGAAAATATTTTTGTTGTCACTGTAAGGAATATAATGAAAGAGCATCTCTTTCCTATAAAATACATTTTAGAGAATGTGAGAAAGATAATTATGTGACTAAGATAAATGGGAGCTCTTAATTTGGACCAAAAACACTCCATGTTTCATTAAAAGAAATGGCTACTACACTCTGAAAAATGTAGAGCATTTTGACAGAGGGAAATGTAGAAAACAGTACTGTGAATAAAGACTGAACATGGAACCAGCAACACATGATTTTTAAATGGCACACAAAGGAATTTTTGTCCCTGCGATTATAGAAATAAAAACTGAGGTGCAAAGAATGAACTTTCAAATATAAATATTACTTGGAAGGAATAAAGGGGTCCAGGAAAAGGGTACCACACTGATTGTGGGAGGTTTAAGTTGCCTATAGACAAAGAAAAGCAATTAATTGGGTTCTTGGGGTGACCTGGGTCTGGTGATTCCTGTTAGTTATGAGGGTAGCGTTTTCAAATACTTCATCCTGGTTTAATCCTGATTTAATGACATTTTCCCATGTAAGACCCATGACCAGTTTGTCCCTGTAGTCACCTTGACATTACCCTGTAGAGGGCAGGGTTTTTAAACTTGTGAAAAGAAAGGGATAAGGGGCAGGTACAGTCCATATATTACTGACAAGGGAGAAGGAAACTCAGTGAGTAACAAGTTCATGGATTGCAGGCACAAAAATTTGATCTCTTTTTCCATGAGGGTCCCTATTTATATTTCAATTTAATTAGACAGCTGAGAGGTCAGGGCGTTGAGGGAATATTTCTGAGGTTAGAGACAAATAATGAGCCCATTTCAAACCAGTGACAAGAACTGATAATTAGTAGTGTCAACATGCTATAGTATTTATTTTTAGTATATTGATAACATTGTAGGCATTATAACCTTAGCAGTGAAGTGTGGCATTCAAACATTTTGACCATGACCTTCAGGAAGATATATAATTTCATTAAGCCCAATTGACCAACAAAAAATGTTTCTTGAAATGTTATTCTTACTAGCTACAAAGTATTCTGATTTTTCTTTTTGGTTCTCTTCCCTTTCTCATCTGTATCATTTTAAAAATGCTAGTGTGCCCCATTTCCCTATTTCATGATGTTTCCAGAGTTTGAAAAATATTGCTCTAGCACTATCAACTATGAGTGGTGTAACGAATGATTGTCATTAATGGAGTTAAATGAAATTAATTTTCTTATCTGTGTATGTATCTGTCCTTCTCTCTCTCTCTCTCTCTCTCTCTCTCTCTCTCTCTCTTTCTCTCTCTCTTTCATTCAGTCTCCCTTTTCAAAATGAAGGCTTCACTGTGGGAAGGACTTACTTTGCAATTCTTATTCACTGCTATATCCCCAATTTCTAAAAGACTATCAGCCATATAGTAAAGACTGAATCAGCATTTGTTAAGTGAACAAGAGAACCTAATATGATAAACAAATATCAAAGTAGCAAAGGCTGTCAGCCTAAAATCTCCAAAGACCTTGACATTAACAAAGGTACTTTATGTATTTTTTCTTTGTGTGTGTGCCAGAGTACACCTCAAATGTCTTTATAATTTCAGCCATTTATTAAAGGATTAAAGTGGAAATTGAAATTCTATATCCCTCAAAGGATTTTAAAGTTAAACATGCAGATCTGTTTATGTGTCCTTTCTGAAAAATTTGTAGCATGTTGACGTCTTCATACTAACAAAATGCTTACTAGCTTCCAGTTGCGATTCCAATATACTGTGATAGTTGGAAAATATCAGCTTTATATAATGATATAAACAACCATAGAACTCTATGAATGATTGTGTAGCTAATCAAGTGATTACTCAAAAAAAATTATAAAGAAGCAGAAATATTATCTTAATTACTTTATTGTCACCAAACCTAGTACAGTACCTGACATAGGGTTAGGGCTTAATAAGCAGTTATTCTTTAAAAAATTAAATGATATTTTAATTTATATTAAACATGTCATATATTTATAGAAGATAAAAATTATAAAGGAGTAAGAAGAATAAAATAAATATCATTCTATAATGAGAGGTACCCACTAACATATGTATGTATATACACATTTACATATGCTTGTATATTTTAATTATATTTATTTATGCTGGGGATCAAACCCAGGGACTTGGCACATGTCTTGCACTTGTTAAGCTAAGGTATCAATCACTGAGCTATGTCCCCAGGTTTTTTTGTTTGTTTGTTTGTTTGTTTTTTGAGACAAGGTTTTTTCTATGCAGCTCAGGAGGCTCTTGAACCCTGGCTGGCATCAGACACCTCATCTTTCTATCTCTGTCTCTTGACTGCTGGAATTACAGGCATACGGGCATATGTCACTATGCCCTTCTTAATTTTGTTTATTTTTAAAACTACCTTGTTTAAAGCAACTTAAAATTATTACCATTACCTATTTCATGAGGAGAGCAATTGAGAAAAATACATGTTTAGCAGTTAGTACAGTGTCTAACACATGAAAAGAAAGCAACCAACTTAACACTACTATTGAAGTCAGGCTGCTTTATAGTCTGTTTTAACAGCGTGTAATAGACATTCTCCATGCCATTAAATATTATTCTACAATGTTATTTTAACATCTTTAACATATTCCATTATATGAAATTCTATTTCCACTGATCATGTCTTGGTAATTCATGTTTCCTTTTCACAATAAATTCATGCTTCAATGAAGATCCTTATAAACACATTTTTGCATGTGTGCTAATTTCCTTAAAATAGGTTTTTCGGTTTTTGCATATTTAAAGCATAATTTGTGGCATTTTCAAAGGCAAATGGTATTTTAAGTTTCCTAATACTATACTATTATGAATATTAGTACTAATATAATTAATAATTATTAGTAGTTTAATAGTAATAAGTCTTATTATAAAATAATAAATATATGCTTTTTTCTTAGATCTTATATTTGAATTCCATAGATAATTATATTACTATCCATTAGTACTACATTCTAAATAAGTTTCTTTTTGTATTTTTTACATTTTTGCTAAAGTAATTGATCTTATAGTCGGAAACTACAAATCTTCTATTTTCCCCACCTTCTTGTTCACAATTTTTAATAAAACAATACTTATTGTGTATAATGTAGCTTTTGTTCACAGTAATGACAAATAGTCAATGATGATTTGCTTCTCTCTGATATACAGTTTATTAGTCTTTTTTATTTGTTTGGTTGGTTTTAGGTTTTTATGGCAATACTGGGATTTGAAGTCAAGGTCTTGTCCTTATTATGCAGGTGCTCTACACCTGAGCCAGGCCTCCAGCCCTAGTCCTTGTATTTTATCTGTGCCTAATTTGTATTATATTACTTTTCTACTGGTCAGCTGCCAACTACTTTCCATTCTCTCCAACAAGACTGAAAATTTCCTCTGAAGTCTAAGGTCTTCAGATATTTTCTGTTTTATTTTCTACTCAGAAATTTACTTTCTGGAACATTTTCTCCTTGGTAGCATCTAGTAGAAATACTTGGGAATTTAGTTGATTTTTTTTTTAAATGAGGACTACTAATTCCTAAGTGCTATGTCTTTGTACTTTCTGTTTTGCTTTTAATTTTGTGGATGATATCACTTAGTTAATTCCGATAGATGGTGAGTTTTTTGAGATATTTCATGTTCAACATTTGTCTATTCATTATCATACTTAACTGACACTGTGTCTTGACATAGTCATCCTCACTATCTGTGAGTAGATGGTTCATGCCCCAGGGATATCAAAAACTGCTGATGTTCAAGAGCTCTATATAAAATGGATAAAAATGCATAATATTTGCATATAATCTATGCACATCCTTCCATATACCATGAATCTTCTCTAGAGTACCTATAATAGTTAATATAATGTAAATGCTATGGAAATAGTTGTAATGTGTCTCAGGGAATAATACAAGAAAAACTTTGCATCTGTTCAGTGTAGACACAATTTTTCATATTGAATATTTTTCATGTCCAGTTGATTGAACCCACAGAGGCATAACCCATAGATATGGAAGAGCAACATTAAAAACAGCTTTGTTCTGAGAATTAAGGTGTTGCTTGACTGTCTTCTAGCTCTCATCAAACACCTCCAATCACTTTGATCCCAAAACATAACCATGCAACTTACTTTTCACTTTGAAAGCTGATCAAGTGGTCTTTAATATTCCAGTTAGTATGACTAAATTTTAGGCAGGTTTATTTCTGACTATAAGTGACTAACCATTTCCATTACTAGAACATTTAATTCTGAAAAGTTGCTCTTATAAATTCTTTTCTCTTTCCTGTTTTATACATAAGTCTTCTACTTTCAAAAAATATCTTTCCCCAAGACACAGGAGCCATCCATTCAAATGTAATTGTCACAGAAGATATAGAGTCTCTTTCTCTTATTGATTTATTTATTTTATTTATTTTTTATTTCTTGTAGTAGTGGGGTTTGAACTTAGGGCCTATCACTTGGGACACTCCACCAGTCCTTTTTTGTGATGGGTTTTTTTCGAGATAGGGTCTTGCAAACTATTTGCCCAGACTGGCTTTGAACCACAATCCTCCTGATCTCTGCCTGTTGAGTAGCTAGGATTATAGGCATGAGCCACTGGTGCCTATAGTCCTCTTTTTCTAATCCATGTGGGATAATGGGATTCTAATTTCCCAAATCCTCCAGTCCTTTCCTTTTGACTCACTCCAACATTAGAAATTACCCCTGCATGTTGCTACAGGGGCATTAATTCTCTCCTCCACATGCAAGAGTCTTCATTCCTATTGCAGGAGTCTTATATAAATTCTTCCTTGCTGTTTTCAGTGCAATTTTTCTTTAACAAAGCTCTCTCAATGTCCAATTCATCCTGGGGTTTCTTAAATTTATTATAACATGTATGGGTATTCCTTCCTTTAGCTCTCTCCCCAATAGAATGAGGAAAATCATCATAATTGTTTTTTCTAATCTGGGCTCTTTCAACCTAGAAATTCATTTCTCCACTTCCAGTAATTATTTTTTAAGAAATAATTTATTTAAAAACTCTATGCCTCTCTGTTTTCTCTTTCTGAAACATTACTTTCCATTAAAGTTTCTCAATTTTAACTTCAATTCTTATTTAATAAATCCAAATGCTATTATCGCTTTTCTTTTTTAAGACCATCTTCTTTTGCTCTTATTTTTTGAGTCAATGTCTCCATATGTATTTGTCCAATCTGGTCTCAAAGTTCTATGTAAGCCAGGTTAACCTAAAGCTTGAGATTTCTCAAGCTCCCAAGTTTCTATACACAAGTTTCTAATTTTCATAGTACTTTTTTCTGTCAAAGACAGTTATATTTGATTATATATGCATAAATCAATTATGTTATTTGATTAATGCTATAATAGTAGGTTATTTGTTTTCATGTTACTAGCTTTCTGGTATTATTTTTTCTTTCATTGTATACTTCATCAGATGTTTTCCTTCCTCAAATGTATATATTGTATCTTCTTTTCCTTGGCCATCTGTTAATATTTAAGAGTAAAACATTAAAGGTTGACTGCGTGTGTGTGTGTGTGCATGTGTGTGTGTGTGTGTGTGTGTGCATGCGTGTCCGTGTACATGGAGGGCACCATCAATTGCTGGACATTCTTGGATATAATTCAGTTGATAACAAGATATTAGTTGGGGGCAGCATCAAAGTTCAGTGACCAGCTTGAGAGTAGGGGTCTTTAATCATCTTTTGAGGAGAATACAACTAACTATGCCTTATGTTACTCTGAGAAAAACATCTAAATGTTGAAGAGACTTGGCCTAACCTGTTATAAATAAGCTATTAGTTAATATGTCTATTTTCAGTAGTAAAGTACACCACTATTGCCCTAATTTGGCCCTGGTGTCCTTGACATTTTATATTCTAGCTTCTCCAGAATAAACCTCCCGACTCTTATTGGGATGAAAGAAAACCAATAACCAAGATTTTAGTATAGAGAAGATACTGAGAGCTAGAAAATCTTTTAGACAGTCTACCAGTTACTAATCTACTCTGTCTCTATCTTTCTGAGGCAGCTGTTACCTCAAACTTATGAAATGTACTCAAAATTTTGTCAGAAACAAGTTGGTCTTATTACCCAGATCCTCCATTAGGCTCTGCTACCTTCAACATGTGAGGTTTTTTTCCCACTTGTCTATATAGTTTTTCTTTTCTAATGTATTGACTGTTCTTCCAGACTTTTCCAACTTCCTCCACATTTTCTCTCAGAAACTTCCCCTAACAAATCCTTGTCCAGTACAGAGATATCATTTGAGATTCATGTTTCAGGTTTGTTCTGGCCCTAGAAGGGCCCTGCTTTGCTATTTTTCTGATTCTCTTAGAAGAATGAGTTGTCTGTGGCTTAGCAATTATCTCTAATAAAGTGATCTGTCTCCTTTAATTTCTCTCTACTAAAATCTCCACTGTTTGGAGATTAACCTTAGTCTTTCTTTACACCCTATAACAATGTCAAGTCTTTGGAAGAGATTTGGAGCTTTCTATTCTATGAACTCCTTCTCCCTCTGAGCAAACAAATAAATAGCCTCTGTGTCAAAGATTTGAAGCTGGAGTAAAGACAATGGCATACTTCTGAGTCATAACCTGACAGTAGGACTTGGGTATTGAGATGGTGTCTGTCTCTCTTTTCAGTTCACCTTTCCCAGAATGGAGCCTGTACACTAAAAATATGCCAGGATAGTGGCTGCAATGTAGTCCAGTGCACCACACCTGAGGAAGAGCCTCCTTCCTCCACGTGGGAGCTGGGTAGAAGTAAATACCTTTCCTCTTGGCTATCTTCACCTCAAATACTTTCTGCAGCTGCTGTTGTGGGTGTACTGGGAAATGCTGATATCTATCCTGTGAAGATACTGGGATCTTCAGGGGTGGGGAGTAAGAACCCTGTGTTCATGGCTGCACCAGCAAAAACTTGATATAAATTTTCATCACAGTGTGAGGTGAGCAGGTAGGAAGGATTCAATCATGGTTCAAAGTGCCACACGATCTCTTTCTTCTTATGGAATTTCTATAGATTTTCTCCAATAGACATCTTTCCTTTTACAATATGTCTTAGCACTATTTCCAGATACTTTTTTCTTATAATTTTCATCAGTTTCATTGGAAAACATTGCCAATCTCTAAGTGAAAATTCTAGCTATACGTTTCATTGTAATTATGCTTAGAGTGCACTTTTGATGACATTTTTTACCTTATCATACATTTTGAACATTTTACTGTATTCATGTATATTGATATGTCTTCTTCTTTTAAATACCCACACAGTATTCTATTTGAGTAAAATGTGTTTACCCTGTGGATAAATACATTGCAATTAATCTTTCATCTAGTTTATGAAACTTATTAATTAGACCACAGGACAACTCTGATCCCTCCTAAAGAAGAGAGGGAGGGAAGACCATGTGGAAGAATTCTAGACTGCTTTGCAGTCTCATGAATGTCAGTGAAGATGGCTGCTGACTCTTGGAGTCAATGCTGACTGTCAGAGGACTTGCAGGCTTCTGAGAAGGAGTCATTCTTACTGTCCCTGCTTTTCACAGTCATTGGCTGGTGGTGTGCCATTGGAAACATGACATCAGGGGGAACAATTCAGTTTGCTTTCACAGTAAAGTAACTGAAGTGTTGAGCATGTAATTAGTTGGACTCTATGAGGTGCATTTTCATTGTTTATGCAAACGCATACAGTAACATAAATTAGTAGAAAAAGTTATGAATAAAATGCATGCACACTCAAGTCTTTATATCTTAAGAATGGGGAATATAGAGAAATATTTTAACTACTTCTGTTTTTAAAGTTTTATCTTACATACACACTTGCATTATATTTATGTATTTCAAAAAAATAAAAAGTCACAAAATATATACATACATATCATACAACAATATGATATAATTTGCTCACCGGAAAACATACATGAAATATCAACAATTCTATTATCAATTGTTTTTAAGCATTGTTCAAAACTTTAGTCATCAGCTTTTCCATATGAACATATAAAACTTTCTCATAAAAAATGAAAAGTTTTAAATGACATACGTTAATAAAGGTAATGAGTATCATTATAAATAATATTCTTGTGATTCACTATGCCAGATTTTAACTAATTGATTTATTTACTCATTTATTTATTTATTTTAGAACCTCCACTAGAGCCACACTCCCAGCCTCTTTCGCTGTAGTTATTTTTCAGATAGGCTCTCATGCCTTTTGCCAGGTTGGACTAAGATCAAGATCCTCCTACTTATGCCTCCTGCATAACTGGGGTTACAGGTGTGAATGTCCACACATGCCCAGTTTATTTGCTGAGATGGGGTCTTGTTATCTTTTTGCCCAGGACTGCCTTCAAACTACTAGCCTCTCAATTCTTTACCTCCTGAGTGGCTAAGGTTATAGGTGTGAGTCACTCTGCCTGGCTTAAGTGTAGTCTTTAAAATATATTGTTATTTCATAGAAAGTCTGTGAAGGTATAGATAATACAAACAAGAAGTTTCAAGTTATGTTGGATTCACACTCAAAGACTACTATTGATGCTTTTAAGAGATTAGGTATTTAGATCTGAAATGTAACATTTTGTAGGAGATAGTTATGATTTTATGACAATTTTGAATACAATTAAGCTTTTATTGCATTTTTGGGGAAGATTGAGAATACCTTTTGTACATAGCTATTCACTATAAATACACAGCTGAAATGGATTCACTTACGAAGTTTTACTTATAATTTATATTATCTAAATTTTGTTGCTTTTTTATTATCATTAATGCAGCTGAAATGATTACTTAAAATACAACTATAGGAAAAGTTTGTGAAAATTCAAAGAAATAGAAGATATATGAAAGTCAGCAATATTTTAATATATACTATTTTGGGAAGCATGCTATTTTTCAAAATGTCAGATGTAATTAGTGACAATGTTGTATTTTCCTAAATAGGCAAGACATTAATGGGACACTACATCTGCAGAATTCTAATTTGTTACCATAAAATTGTAAACATCAATAGTGAAGAAATGTGATCTCCCTAAATTTTCAGTCTTAATGAGTAAGTGTTGAAATGGAACAAGGAACAAGTGTGTCTACTTCACTCGAAGCAGGTTCTTGGATTTAATTAAGACTAGTTTTCAAATGATATAAAGTAGTAAGATCAAATGAAAACAGAGTTTTATACTACTCTGTTTAATAAAAGAAAATAAGTTTGTAAATGAATTTGCCACCAATTCACTCACTTAGGAGGAGAAAGAAGTATTATTAAATGACATATCAGGAAATTAATGGGAAACATATGATGACCTTCTGGAATGTTCCAGAATCTACAAGCAATGTTATATAAAGGAACCAGGAGACACAGTAGCAAATAGCTCCTTTAAAATGCTTAGAATAGACATATAATGCATTTTCCCTCATATAGCAAAAGCATGATCAAAATCCAATTATGTCCAATTAAGTATCTGAAACTTTCTGGTACGGTGTGGGAAGCAAAGTGATCAGGGAGCAGGGGGTTAAGCTGTGCAAAATTCACTAATCACAGAAAAGGTCACTGGCTGATATTCTCAAATTTGATTAGACTCAGGATCCATTTACTACAAATCAATGTTTTCTTGGCTTCTGTATTTCTCCTCTGAAGCGAGTCATTCTCAAGAGGCCTTGTTTTTTAATAAGCTGGTGTTACATCCTCTCCTGAGCAAAAAGGCAACAAGAAATTAGGAAGGATTCGCTAGTCAGAACAGACAGGAATTTAGTATCTACACTGATTGAGTTGGAAAGGCAGAAAGGGGAAAATATATCTATGATGGTAAAGCTAAAAGAACTATTGTACTGGTCCATACTCCTGGGAAAAATAAAACTGGGATTTTTGCAGCTTTTTATAGCCTTCCAAGTATAACCTAACCAAATTAGAACAAATCCACATAGGGTCTTATATGAAGAATTGCTGCAAAGTGCTTAATTTTGCATTTGAATTGTAAGAGTAATCAGATTTAACAAAGTTAAAAACAAAAACAATGAATATAAAACAAATGAATCTAAATTCACTTCAAAGCAATGTTAAGTTACCAAGAGCTCAGCTTCTTTTTTTTTAAGATAGCAAAGAGGAGAAACATATCCTTTTGTATTTACTTAAATTTTACATAGATCATTTAAGTAATATTAATAGCATTTATGATACTTTTACTACCAGCCAAAATGCTACATGCTTTATTTTCATTATCCCTTTAAATCTCACAACGATTCAATAGCATAGTCATGATTTTCCCTATTCCTTTCTTTTGTTATTGCTTGTCTTTTGTGGTTTGGGGGATGGAACCCAGCACCTTGCATGTACTAGGTAGACATAGTACTCCTGAGCTACATACCCAGACCTGTTATTCCCAGTTTTAGTATGAGCAAACTCAGTTGTAGATAAATAATTTGTCTGTGGCTACAAAGTTCATAGATCTGTAACATCAAGTTGTTTTTGTAACTATGACTCATGCTGATGGATGTTGATGCTGATCATTTTATGAAGACTTATTTCACCCTGGTTATGTTTGCTGCCACTTAGGATTTTAAATTTACTGTCTCTTTTCCTTCAAAGCTTCTCTTCCTGAATTCTCATTGATTACTGCCCTATTACACTGGCTTCTGGAGTTCTTTCTTTTATTTTCATAACTGTCCTTCATTTCCCACTATAACATGCAATCATTTATATACACAGCTCTGCCCCAACAAACACATATGCCACTCTGTATTTTCAGACCATGAAGAGTGTTACTATCAGGTCTTTACTTGTCATTCAAACTCTCAACTAAAATGTGACATCCTCAAAGAGCCTTTCTTTGATCATTCAGTCCACTCTCACTCTTTAGTATTTCCTTCACTGGACTACAGTATCCAAATGGTTTTGTTTTCCCTGCTTATGTTTACAAGGTAAGATCCATGAGACGTTTTTTAACACCCTCCATAAAAAAAGTTTACGATGCATAGAAGTAAATTCATAAATATTTTGGGAAAAACACATGTATGGGTGGTCATGGTTCAAATATTAAGCCTGTAGATGATAAAACTTACATGGCATTTTTCTAGTGAATAAAATGAATAGATAAGTGTGTAAATTAATAAATCCTCTTTAAGATACTTCAGGATCTTGGCCTATTTCTTTGTGGATAGTTATTCGTATTTGTTTCCTTTTAAGATGGTATTTGAGTCTGTTTTCTTTTTTATTGTTAAGTGTAAGAACTTCTAACTCTTAGGAGAAAATACTTGGAAGCTCTTCAAAGCAGCTGCTATGCCATTTGGGAAAAATAACTGAAGTTAAGCAGGATATGAAGTGGAAACTTTGTCAGTTTCCCTTCAGCTCATTTCACTGGAATTCTATTTTTAATAGCCCCAGAGTGCCGTTTCGTACTTTAGAGTCACAGACAAAGCACGCTTTCCTCTGGACTGTCTTTTGAACTGGTTGCAATCTTATAGGCAAAGAAGTGAAAAAACTAGCAGGACACATCATATTACATAATAATCTTATTGACTCCTCTGCTGTAAAATAAGTCTATTTGTATATTCTAGGTGGGATATTTATGCTACAGACATTTAGTGTGTACATGTGGCAATGTGCAATTAGGTACCTTAAAAAGGTACTTACATAGTCTTGAAAATGACTGACATAAAGCTTCATCCTTCCTTGAGTTCATTAATATATCTAGGAGCATCACTTAATGTCTCTCCCTCATACTGAAGGAATTTTTTGCAAGAGAGGAAAATTTGGCCTAATAATTACCTACCTTGTAAGTCCTGCCGCACAGATGATTATACTTAAAATGGGATGACTCAGGATATATTCAAAGGGAACAGAGAAGGCTAGATGCCATGGCTCAAGCCTGTAATCCTAGCTACTTGGGAGGTAGAAATCACAAGGATTGCATTTTGAAGCCAGGTCTAGCAAAATGTTTTGTATAAACCCATTTCAACCAATGAAAAACTGAGTGTGGTGGTATGCACCTGTCATTCCATCTACGCAGGGAGCATATATAGGGTATAAATGCAAAACTCTATCAAAAAAAAAAAAAAAACCAAAAGGGCTAGAGATATGGCTCAACTGGCAGAGTGCTAGTCTAGCAAGCATAAGATCCTGAGTTCAAATCTCTTGTACCACACACACACACACACACACACACACACACACACACCCCTACACACATATACACACATTATTCAAAAACTCTATGAAACCCAAGCAAAGCAAGAAATTTACAAATGTGTACATTCTCAAATGGAAAAACAAAACATTCTACACTTAGTCTAATTGGGTGATCTGAAATCTTTTATATGCTCTTCATTACTGTAAAGTTTTTTACTTAATAAATGGGAGCCATGGCAGAATCTTGAGGCAAGGAATGATATAATCTGAGGTGTGTTTTGTTAAGTTAAAGTAAGTCTGGACATGAGAAAGAGAGGCTTTATTTCAAAGGATTGGTGTTATAAGTGGAGGGAGACTGAAAGATTAGGCTGAAAGGAATTTTCTTTTAGAGAGAGGCATAAACAAGGCTAGAAGGGGCAAGCTTGGAGGAATGGAAGGACCATACAAGGATAGTCCTTGAGGTCAGACAATTCTCAGAAATTGCCTGAGAAATTTAAGGAGGGACTTTACGCTGGCACAGGGTGAGGGTAGGTGACTAAACATTTAGAGGCCAGGGAGAAAGAGAGAAGTGAAAACAAATTTTGGTGAAGTCAAATATTTTGTGAAGGTTAGTCATCATGTACGCAGTTGAGTTTTAAGAAGCAAAGAGCAGAAATTTAGAGTATCTATATCTGGCATTGTCATAGATAAACAAGGAGGACACCTGTGAATCTCATCTAAATTACATACAGTGTGCCGTTTCCTGGAACACAAAAAGGTAGATGGGTTTGTAAAATCTTCACTGCTTCCTATATCATAGGGTTCAGGTGAAATTCAAAATTATCTTTTTACTTTGTTTTTATGGTGGTCAAGAGCAAATCTCAAGGATGGGAATCTGGAGATCCAGTCCTGGCACCATGGATAAATGATAGGTTGATACATATATAACAGATGATGATATGGCAATTGGAAGTCACAAATTGAATGTTCACACACACCTAAAAATATAGTCCAACCATTGACTAGGTCCCAGCCAGAGTCATTCCTGTGATAAGCTCTTAACTAGCCTTCATTCTATCTTGGCTTCTTTTTTTTAATTTAATTTTATTTTATTATTCATATGTGCATACAAGGCTTGGGTCATTTCTCCCCACTGCCCCCACCCCCTCCCTTACCACCCACCTGCCCCCTTCCTCTCCCCCCCAACCCCTCAATACCCAGCAGAAACTATTTTGCCCTTATTTCTAATTTTGTTGTAGAGAGAGTATAAACCATAATAGGAAGGAACAAAGGTTTTTGCTGGTTGAGATAAGGATAGCTATACAGGGAGTTGACTCACATTAATTTCCTGTGCATGTGTGTTAACTTCTAGGTTAATTCTTTTTGATCTCACCTTTTCTCTAGTTCCTGGTCCCCTTTTCCTATTGGCCTCAGTTGCTTTTAAGAGTCTATTCTCTGTGTACCACCAATGGGATCCTCATAAAACTAATAGTGACTGTGATGTAGCTCAGTGGTAAAAAGCTTGCCTAGCAAGGATGATTTATAATGCCAGCTGGTTCATATGTTAAGTCTCCTTTTATATATACAGGTCAATCTCTGATCTCTGCATTTGCTTTCATTGTTTATTTGCTGATCCAGCCAATATTTTTGCAGTAACAATTCACTGTTCTTATTATTCTGGATTTAAAGCTTTAAATATCTAATATCAAAAGCCTCCTCCTTTTTTCTCTAGCCCTTATTTTAAATGTTAAATTGCCAATCCTTATATTTATTCTTCCATCTATATTTTAGATGGAGTATATCAATTTCTCAAAACAAAATCCTACTAAAATTAAATTAAATTAGAGGTTTGCTTGTGTGACAAACATATCTTTATAATATTTGATTATATCATTCAAAAGTCTGAACATTTCCTCATTGCTCAGCTAACTTTTTTGGTGCTGTTGCTCAAAAATTGTATTATAAATATTAATACATATGAATTGTACAAGTTAATGAATTCATCATCTCATTTGCATACATGCATATATATTGAGCTTTGATCACATCCATCCTTCTGCCCTCTCTTCCCTTTTTTCTCTTTCCCTTCTTTTGCCCTATAAGCCCTTTTTTAGAATTCTTTGTTACAGTTTTTAAACTTTCTTCATATAATGTTATAAATAATAGCTTTATTTAATAAAAACAACTAAACAAAACCTTTTTAATGACATGCTCCCTGTTGCAATGCACTTGACTCTCAATCCAGTTGGATTCTTATATAAGAAGGAAGAGATGTGAAAACATAAGATCTGTCTATTGTGTCTCTACTTTCACTTTTACTGCACTGAGAAACGTTGGGCCAGTCAATCTGCCTGTATCACTTCTTCCTTCAATCGTGTGCAACAAGAACTGATTTGCGGACAGTTGAAAACTGATTTGTGCTTAGGGTTCAGAGTACAGGTATTTAAAATGATTGAGGAAATAGCCATATTCTTATGAGATCCACTGAGGAGGTAGAGAGGTTTGAAATTTTGAGAAAATGAAGGCTTGGATTAGTACTGCTATATCCTAATATCAATTTTGCAATGGACTGCCTCGGAGATAGTGTTCATGAGAGCAACTTATGAACCTCCGCCCAAAACCCTCACTGCACAAGTTGCAATGTACTGAGCCCGAGATCCTTGGAAAGGAAATTATGAACCAGGATTCTACAGAATTGAACTGGCTGGTTTTTGCTTAGTTTGGTTCTTACATTTTTAAACTTTTTACTCTACCCTTTCTGTTTTCTTCTCAGATTCAATGATTCACATCAACAAGACAAATGTTTCACTTCTGACTTGAGAAACCCTGGGCTGTATTCATTTCTATCACTGGAAAAAATGGAAGATTCCATAATGTTTCTTGTCTCTCTGCATAGTTAGTTCTCTTTCCTGCTAAAAAAAGATAAGAACAAAACAGAAAACAAACAAAACAAAACAAAGCATAAAACAGGGGATCCCTCTGTCACCATTAAGTTATTTTTATCCTCTGCTAACAATGAAACTGATCAAAATATGAATTTTACTTAACCTTGCTTCATTTCTAAAAGGTGCTTTTACCTAATTGTTGCTCACCTTCTGGCCTGGAGTTTGGATTTTCAAATATTTTTGTACTCTGACCCCTGAGTCACTATGAAATGATCACCGTGGCCACAGATGACCATGGATGACCATGACGGAGCATGTGACCGACACCATCTATAGATTCATTCATTTTACTATCCTAGGGCCTCTCTTTCATGTACTCAGCAATCTGTTCTACTTCATTTAAAACATTTGAGAACAAAATCATTCTTATTAGAAAATTAATCTGACAAACTAATAACTCATTAATTAAAATGGGTTAATAGTAGTTCTTGAGTGACTTACAGCATAGAATCTTTAAACACATCATAATCAGAATAAACATAGTCAAAGCTACCTAACCTATCTAATAATACCTCTTCCACAATGATGACAGAAGAAAGATTTCTCACAAAGGGTTTTATAGACTTTTGCATAATTAACCTAACAATTATCCCATGCTATTAACCCCATCTAGTTCCATAAGAAAGAAAAAAAATCGTGACATAGTGTTTCTAGTAGTTTTTATGTACCATTCAAAAAAATTTTCCTGTATTTTCAGAAAATTGGTGAAGTTTGGATATTTGTGAAGCATCTATATCTTGTTTTGTTTCATATGTTTTTTGAGAGTTTCACTATGTAGCCAAGGCTGGCCTCAAACTTCTACATATCCCAGACTAGCCCTGAATTCTTGGTCTTCCTGTCCCAGTCTCCCAAATACTAGGATTCTAGACATGAGCCACCCTGCCCAGAACAACTGTATTTTATTATTAAAAATTCAAATCTTATCCATATTTTAATGATCTGCTTTACTCTCAATAACTATGGTTAAATCTGAGGAACTGTAATAATAATGTCTTGGGAGATGACATAATAAATATTTCATTCACTTTCTAGAATATTTAAGTTGCACTATTGTAAATACGCAATGCTTTCTAATGTGCTGTGATTGATTGGTTATGTGGAATATATGTATTTTCATAAAGGAGGTGCTATAGTTTGGATTTGGAATGTCCCCCAAAGTCCTAGGTTTAAAGGCTTTGTCACAGCCTGTGACACCATTGGATGTTGGTGGAATATTTGAGGGGTGGGGCCTACTTAGAAAAAAATTAGGTAATTGGTTATGTGCCCTTGCTGGGAATATTGGGATACCTATCTCTCTATCTCTTTTTTTGCTTTCTGGCCACTAGGGAGTGAGCAGCTTTGCTTCACCATGTGTTATCTACTGTGATGTCCTTCCTTGCTACCAGCCCAAAGAAACAGGGCCAATCAACCATAGACTGAAACCTCTGAAACTGTATGCCAAAAGAAATTATTTCTTTAAGTTGATTCTCTCAAGTTTTGTGTTACAACCATGAAAAGCTAACTAACAAGACTAAGAGGAAAGAAAAGGCTGAGGATGTAGCTCAGAGGTAGACAGCTTACCTTGAAGGTGTGGTTCAAGATTTGATCCCAGTGCCACAATAATAATAACAATAATAACAAAGGAAAGATGAGAATGAGTCGTATTTGTTATAGTTTTTTATTTAAAACCATGTCATAGAAGTGGAGTGGAGGAACTTAAGTATGATATATTTGATACATTGTCAGAATCTTTGCAAATGCTACAATGTACCCACACCCAGCACAACAATAAAATTAAAAAATAAAAAATAAAACATTGTCATATGAGTGGCATAAAATGGTGTATTATTAAATTTTTTTTATTATATCTGCTTTTTGTTTATATGCTAATTGCAGAGTACAACAGCTTTCTTTCTCCAGAAACAGAGCCTAGTTTTAGTGCCCTCTGTTGGTTTACTTTACATTGTGTCTTTTTTTCTTTTTGGAGGTGGTTCTAAACATTACAAAAGTGAGAGTTGGGAGGATCCAAGATGGTGACTGGGGTATGGAAGCAGAAAGCCTAAGATCCATGACTCCAAAAACCTCCCTGAGACATTGGGAGGTTGGGTAATTCTGACTACTTCTAGCCAAAATAACTGCCATCACACTAGGGGCAAGAAAAAACTGAAAGACTGACACCTCCTTCCAGAATCTATGGGACACAGCAAAGGCAGTCCTAAGAAGAAAGTGTACAGCCATGAGTGCATATATTAAAAGGACAGAAAGATCTCAAACAAATGACCTAGTGCTATATCTCAAACTCCTAGAAAAACAAGAACAAGCAAAACCTAAATCAAGCAGAAAGAGAGAAATAATAAAAATAGGGGCTGAAATGAATGAAATAGAGACAAAAAAACCATAAAAAGAATCAACGAAACAAAAATTTGGTTCTTTGACAAAATAAAAACGATTGACAAACCCCTGGCAAATTTGACTAAAATGAATAGGGAAAAGACCCAAATCAGTAAAATAAGAAGTGTAAAAGGGGAGATAGCAAATACCACAGAAATCCATGAAATTATCAGAGACTACTTTGAGAACATATATTCCAATAAATTAGAAAATCTTGAAGAAATGAACAAATTTCTAGATAGTTATGACCATCCAAAACTGAACTAAGAGGATGTTAACCACCTAAACAGATCTGAAACATGAAATGAAATTGAAGCAGCAATAGTCTCCCAAAAAAGAAAATGCAGTATTTATACACAATGGAATTTTACTCAGCCACAAGGAAGAATGAAATTTTGTCATTCTCAAATAAATGGATGGAACTGGAGAACATTATCTTAAGCAAAGTTAGCCAGGCTCAGAAGGCCAAAAATCATATGTTCTCCCTCATATGCATACTTTAGCCTTAAAACAAATGTAGTAATACTATTTTACATGGGTCACACACTAAGGTAAGAATGCATACAGAAGGAATAGGGAAAGGGAAGGAAACCTAAAACTTGAAAGTGGTTGATGTGCCCACTTCAGAAGAGCTAATATAGTAATCTTAAACTGGCACAGGCCACTATGGGAAGGTGACAAGGAAGTAGTGAAGAGGTCTGGTAGAGATTAATCAATTCAGGTTGTAATGCACTAGTGCATGGAAACAATGCTAGGAATCTCTCTGTATAGCTATCTTTATCTCAAGCTAGCAAAAATGCTATGCCTTTCTTATTATAGCTTATGTCTTCTCAACAAAATTGGAGAAGAGAGCAAACAGGTTATGTCTGGAAGTGTAGGGGGGTGGGGATGAGGGAGGAGGCAGGGGGTAGGAGGAAGAGATGGCCCAAACAATGCATGCATATATGAATAAATGAATAAACAATAAAAATGTGAGAATCGGTGATGTAATTTTGACTTCAGGAAATGACAGTATGAAATCAATTTACAAGTTAAAAATTCTAAGTATGGGTTTTTTTCAGGAGGAAATTGGGATTGAACTCAGAGCCTCCTATGTAGCTGGAGTGTCAGGCAGGCATTTGCCACCATACCCAGCTTTTCACTGATTGAGATGGGGTCTTACAAGCTTTTTATCCAGGTTAGCATTGAATTGCGCTTCTTTATATCTCTGCCACCTGAGTTGCCAGGATTACAGGCAGGAAACAACACACTCAGCTGAATATCTCTTTTGATTTTTTTCCTTAGAATGGATTTCAATGTTAGAAATTTCTTTCTTCTTGACATATTTGTCTTTCTTTCTTTTTTTTTTTTGAAGTTTTAGCAAGAATTTATTTTAGTATGACAAGATAAAGTATAGACAAAGCAGCGGAGGGAGCAAAAGAAAAGAAACATTTCCTTTTTCCCACACAGGAAATGAGAGCAAAGACTCTTTCTTTCCTTCATGAAGATTCTTTCTCTATTTTAATTTGTAAAAATTTCTCAAATGTTTACAAATTTCCTTAAAATCCCACTTAAAGATATTTAACTTGTGATATTTCTTTCTGAAGATATAATTTGCAGTTTTAGAAATTACTATTTTTATTAGGTAGTAATAAGTATTAATCGTAAGAACTATTATTGTGAAGGAAAAAGATTAAATTTTTAACCAAAGGCAAAAATTTAAAAACTTAGTTTCCCTAGAATTTCCATTAAATACATTGAAAAGAAAGAAAATTGCACAGTGATTATTTAAGATCATATGGGCCTTCAGATTCTTATTGGTTTCAGAGATGACACATCAGTATTAGTTTGTACAGAGAATTTAGCTGTTACTTTATCTTTCATTCATCAGTGATATACAGTAATAAACTTAAAAATCACATAACTTATTTGCAATTTAAATACCACAAATTACAAAAAAATTGATGTCTATGATCATATGTAATCTAGATTTTACATGCTTACTACATGTGTAACGTGATGATTTTCCACTCACATAACTTCACATAATTATGTTCACAGAAATTCTTAATAAGAGAGATTGCTCTAGTAGTGGAAATTGAGAATAGCGAATGAATCACTTCATTTATCAACCTAATATTGGGGACAGGAATTCTACTCAACAATAGAATTTAAAGCATAGGGAACAGTTAATTGCTGCTCGTGGTGGTCCTCAAATTTTAGTCTGTGTTAGGATTACCTGCTTATAATGGGGTTTTCCAGTACAAGCCAGAAATTCTTGTTAAGGTCTAAAATAGCACCTGGAATTTTCATTTTAAAGGCTAGGTTGTCTTAATGCAGGTGATTTACCTTTCACTGAATAGATTTCTGAAAACATAAATGGCATAATAGGTACTGGGAAAGAAACTGTACACATTCAAAGGTTTCTACACCTCTACCTTTTAGAGGGGAAGAAATTGGTTAAAGGATTCTTTGAGATTGCAAATGAAATTTTATCTCTGCAAACAGAGTTGCTAGTTCAAACAATTATTGGTAAAGGGGCACCTAGGACAATTCAGCTGGCCATATTTACTGACATGGGTTGAATACCTTTTCTAAAAAAATATATACCCATGGCGTAACCTTCCAAATCTCTGAATGTTATGTTATTTGGAAAAGGGAGGTTTTTGTAGATGTAACCAAGGGCTTAACAATGAGATCATTCTGGACTCTCTAGGTGGGTCAGAAATCTAAAGCCAGATGCTCTTATAAGAGACAAAAGAGGAGCAGGCACAGACATAGGGGAAATTTAAGTAAAAAAAGGTTGGAGTCATGCAACCACCAGGAACGCCTAGAACATCAGAAGATGAAAATTGTAAAGAACAATCCTCCACAAAGTCTTCAGAAGGAGCGTGGCCCAGAGCATTTTGAGTTTGGATCTTGCTGGACTTCTCATTATAGGTATGAGAAATAAAAAAGGATAAGACATACAGACAAAGATGGCAGATGAAACCAAATCAGAAATTACTTTTCCCATAATAACAAATGGATATAGAAGAAAGCATTAAAAGAGCATAGTAAAATATCCAAACCTAAATAAACGGAAGCTATTTTTAAAGGAATATTATGACATAACTTCCAGCTGTCACTCACCTAGAATCAGTACAAATGATTCTGTAACATCTGAAATATTTCTCACCAAATGGAGAATAGTAGAGATGCCATCTTGGGAGCAGATAAAATAGGGAAAAGAAATAAATTTACTAATGTTAGTAGGTAAATGTACAATTTTGAAGAGGAATTCTCCTAAGTCCAAATGATTGTCTCCCACACCAGCCTATAATACAACCTCCCAAATAAACATGAATACTACTGTATTTGACAAACTATGAAAGAGTCCCAGTTCAGCCTGCTGAAATATCAATTCAATCAATTCATACAGCTGATACTTCCCTCTCATCATCTCAAGTGAAGGCAGTCAGAGGGAAAGAATTTAATTCATATATATGAAAAGAGTTAAAGGACTAGTTTACTCATACCATTGATCTTTGAGCCAGTTACATATTTGTTGAGGAAAACCTCTGAAATTCCCTTCAGTCATTTATAAAATGGACTAAGAATAGCCTACAATTGAAGTGTTATGCTGTTTTCTTATTTCCTTTTGTCTTCAACTACATTGCGTCAACAAAAAAATTATCATTATCCTTATTGACTTGCAGCATAAAATCCTCCAGAGTACCAAAATGCTAATTATAATCTTAGAAGCCAGTGAGGAACACCATTCATTATCAAGGATCCATAAACTCATTCTTTATCCCAAGATTTTAAAGAAAACTTACAGAAAATACATGGTAAGACAAAAGTGTGTTATCAAAATTAATTTTACTGGGTTAAAGATGGTGACATTAAGTGAAAGGGTAAAAGATAAAATGTTTTTAATACTATTAAACCTTTTAAAATACATTTTGCTAACATTGGGAAAGAGACTAAATTTAACAACTGGATAAATTAAGAGACTTCCAGTTCCTTGCTTTCAGAAAATTGAAGGAGGATGACTTTTGGTTTTATCAAGAAGTAATAGCCCCAATCCTCCCAGGTCCTCCCACTTAAAACTAAAGTACTTTGAAAATAATACATCATAGGAAGACTGGAATATGGAAAGAAGGCAGGCTGTATAGAGTCCCTGGTACCTGAGTATCTGCACTGTGTTGAATTTCCTGGATTTCCTTATTATTCCTATATATTCTGAACAGAAAGCTGAAGAAACATCCAGCCTACAGCCATCAATAAGCCTCCTCCCAAAAAAAATCTAAGGAAAGACTGTTCTCCCTAAGAAAGGAGCAAAAAAAGAGTGGTTTAGCAAAAGAAATCCTTCTTAGTAATATTTACCTTACCCCATCAGCAGAATCCATCACCACAACCAAGGTTTCAAAGAAAGAATGGAAAGAATTGATTTTCCACCCCTTAATGCACTCTCTTTTCTTTACTCCAACCCATCCCACTGGAATAAGATAGGCTGAACAAGTAACTTATATTCCATGCTCCATCAGGCAATAGTAGGTGCGTTTCAGATCCCCATGCCAGAGAATGTCAGTGAGTTCCCACAGGAGAGCCAGCAAAATTCAATGAGATGGTGCAGAGGTAGTGCAAGTCAGCAATAGGCTTCACCCCTTTCTATGTGTCATGGTGGCACAGTGGAGATCTAAGCCTTCTACCTCATCTGTCATTAATGAGACACAATGAGGTGCTATAAGTTAGGGCTAACATCTGTATTCTATGCTCTTCCACTCCTGATAACAGTGAATACCAACAGGGAGCTGTACTTCCTCTTCTACCAGGCATTCATCAAGCAGAGGTAGTAAATAGAGATGAAACAAATCTGGATGTTGCTTCTCCTCTTCCTTCCCATGGTATCAGCAAGGCTATACAGAACCCAAAGTGTTTCCTCCATACAAATAATTTTTAATGGGAAACTAATATAAGACTTTTTGGCATATAGTTTGGATGGAGTTTAATTAAGTTACACTTCCACAGTAAAATTTTTCCCAATATCATCTGTTTGTTTATATGGACAAATTTTCTCAAAGATTACACATTTAGAGGGAAGAAAATTGAAATTAAACTATTTCTCTTTCATGCATCAAAAGATTTTCATCCTCAGCCAGGTGCCAGAGGCTCACACTTGTAACCCTAGCTACTCAGGAGGCAGAGATCAGAAGGATTGCAGTTTGAAGTCAGCCTGGACAAATAAGTTCTTGAAACACTATCTCAAAAATACCTAACACAAAAAAAGGGCTGGTGGAGTGGCTCAAGGTTAGGCCCTGAGTTCGATCCCCAGTACCATGAAAAACAACAACAAAAAAAAGATTTTCATCCTTAAGTTAATTGAATGAACAAGTAAAACCATCTATATATTAACACGAATTTCATTCTAGAAATTTTTTATGTTAATAATCATTTATCAAACCTGTGGCAGTTTGTGTCAAGTCAATCAGTTGCATAAGTGTAAATATTGTAAAAAAAAAAATTCCACCCATAATACTTTCAAAGTCATCTTTTGAAGCAGTTGCAGGTCAATATCCTTGGTGAACAAGGGTGCAATATTTAGATTCCACTGGACATATTTGGAAGTGTGCTGAAACAATTATACATTACAATGTCAGTACTTTATACTAGTCTATCAATAATATTATTGGCAACTTTTTTAGCAGCTTGTGAAAAATTTTAGAAATCAATTTTTTAAAATCTGAGGGTGTAAATAGCTTTTTAAAAATTTTAGGGGGAAGTAGGGATGCTTGTGACTATTGACCTTTACTTCTTAAAAAAAATTTAAAGGTGTAGAAACTTTTGCCCACAAAACTGGGCCTGATGAAAATATGAAGGAAGAATGTCTTGGGCAAACCTACTTGGAAGGAAGGAAGGAAGGAAGGGAGGGAGGGAGGCTGGGTTATAGGATGGGAGGAAGAAAGAAAGGGAAGGGAAAAGGGCAAAGAAAGACAAATGGAAAGAAGGTACAGAGGGAAGGAAGAAAATAATTGCAAATTATTTATACACTGCTATTTAAATAGATACCCAGAATTATTTCAGGATATCATACAATCATTAACACAAATCTTTGAGACAGTTGCCATTATAACCTTCATTTAAAAAATTAGGACACTGTCAGAGAGTGTATCTCTGAGACTCTTCAACAGTGGAGTTGTTTACAAACTTATTCTATTAGTCCCCAAAATAGTCTTGATCATGGTTGCATGCACAGGGAATCCAGAAATGAATAAAAATAACACAGAATTCAAACCTAGAATTTTTGGGGTATTTGTATTGATTATTCTAATCATTTTTAAATTAAACGTGAAAATGAACAGCACAAAATATATGAGTGATAAAATGAGTCTTCTGAGTCAGTTTTGTATGTATCTCTGTGTGGTTCATTTTGTTTAGATGTTTTATTTTTCCTGTTTTAATAATATGAAACTATTTTTAAAAGCCTAATGTATAAGTTTTATGTGCAAAATAACCTTTGAATTTCTGGTCTTTTGTAAATAATTTATTAATTTAGTGTTTGACAATTACAATAAAATAAATCAAAAAGGATATAGAGATAATACTAAATTATGTGAGCATACTGTATAATTAATAAAATAATTTCATAAATTTAATTCTTGGTTATAACTGAGATATAAATGATAACATAACTTAATCCACAACTCAGTTTGTGCTTTACAACTACAAAGGTTTGAAGAACTGGAAATGAAATAAAAATATTGAGGGCTTCAAAAACATAAAGAGGTTCACAGTTGTAAACCTTTTTTTTTTAATTTATTTTGTCTTTTTATACTTTTTTTTTTTTTTTGCATATTCAACTAAAAACAACAGCCAGAGAGCCAGAGAATTAGAGGAGAATCCCCGTCTCTTAAATAGCAGTCAAATGTTCAATTATCACTTAATTCACTTAATTTTGTATGTGTTTTACATAAGTTCATTGGAAATGAATACAGGGGTATTTTTCTCAAATAAGCATATCTACATACCTTGATTTTAAGGATCTCAAGCACAGTAAAATAGGCTACTGATTCCAAAGGCTTGTATTCAGGATGACAACAACTAAGCTTTCTCAAAGGAGGATGAATTAGAAACACAATTTGCACTAAAAAAGGAGTTTGGCCCTTGGAAAGGGAATTTATCAGAGACTGATGGCAGATGTTTTGGGCTTCCCAGGAGAAATGATCCTGTGAACTCTCAGATACTTTGCAATGGAAGAGGAAGGCTAACTCCTAAGTGGAGTCTTCCTGTGTACCAAGGTTGGACAGCCCATTAAGGCACCTTTGGCCCCATTGTCCCCAATGAATATTATTCAATTTTCCACATGCCTGAGCATACTGGTAAGTAATTTTAGAATTATTTTTGTAAAAATAGACAACCAATATTCCTTTTTCATGAGTTCCAAGATTTTTTTTAATCCTCTTGAGAAGAAGTCTTCAAAATTGCAAAGCCAATGCTGACTCAGTTCTTTGGTTTGAAAAGATGCATAATTAGAGATGCTGGAAATCCTCCCATGTTGAATTTGTTTGTTTAAAAATAATCTTGTTAAAAAAATAGCAAAGTAGCCTAGGAAAGTTAAGTAAGGGGGCTTTATTTACAAGTGCTTAAGTCTTAAAATGTATCTGAAGTTTGCATGAGAATGGGAAAGACCATGGCTCAGGAAAGACCATGGCTCTAGAAAGAAAACTCAATGATATAAAGATTCTGCTTCATCTAGGAAATCCTATGAAATCATCTATATTAAATATAATTGTAGAAAGTTGTCAGCTAAAAAAATTAACATCAAGAAATAGAGGAATGGGATGCCAACTTTGTAGTAATAGATTTTCCCAGATCAAGAAAGCAGAATTAAAGCAATGCGCCACTGAAATTAGATGGTTGATGATGTGATAATAGGAAGCCTTGACCAATTTTAAATATTCTTAGATCTCTTTTACCTACTATCTCCTCAGAAGAATCCCCTGAATATCCAGAAATTGAAAAGACAGATGAATGAGTTCCACAACACTATTAAATGAGAAATAATTGGAAAGGGTATGCATATATGAACTTTAAATAAACAGGTTAATTACTTCTTTTGATCAGGCAAATTTAGAACTAATAGCTTATATTGAAAGTAAGAAAAGATAAATGCCCGTGTTAGCTTTCTTATTTAATTCTTATTAATTATTTACTCATTTATTTATTATTTCACCATGGTGAAATACCTGAGACAATCAACTCAAAAAAAAAAAAAGTTTATTTTGACTCACAGTGTTTTAGGCTCTAGTTCTTGATTGGTTGGCCCCAAGGGACTGTGACAAAGTAGTACATCATGGTGGGAATGCACAGCACAGCAAACTATCACTTGATGGCCAGTTAAAAAAAAAAAAGAAAAGGAAAGACCTTAAAGAAGGACTCAGGGTCTCTCAATTCCCTTCAAGGTTACTTCCTCAATGATGTAAAGACCTCCCATTAGGCCCACTTCTTAAGGGCTCCACCTTCTCCCAACAGTGCCACCCTGGTAACCCAGACTTTAACATACAAACTATAGCAACATATTAAAATATTAGCACTTATTCTGTTTGTATGAAGATTAAAGAAATTTAATTTTGTTCATTAAACTGTTGAGTTTTCTTCTCAAGTCTTAGCAAACAACATCTATTATTTTTATAGTAAGAAAATATAATAAAGCTACAAGGAATAAGCAGATGAAAACATGGTGAATGAAATTTGGAGTAATTAATGAAAATGAGAAAGTCCTTTTGAAAATAATAATAGATAAAATTTAAATAAGGAAACTAGAAAATAGAGCAAATTAAATTTCTGGCAATAAACACCAAAAGTATTAATAGTATGTTTCACTGATTGGATCCCATCCTAAAGAAATAGTCAGCCATGTCAAAAAAATTCACATACTCAGTACCAAGTATATTACTTAAAATCAAGATTATTTAAGTTTCCATGGGCTACTAAATATTCAGAATTTATAATATTTATGATACAACTATTTAACTTTTCTGGAATGTTTAATAATATGAAGAAATACTCAGAAGAAAATATTAAATATAGAATTAGAACACAAAATTGTGAGTTCCTGGTAAGATGGCAACTGAAGTGACATCACCAGGCATCTCCTCTTGAAAACACACCTTAGAGAATAACTGTCTCACACCTAACTCTACATAAATGCTAAGGAGGTTAGTGCTGACAAAGCAGTTTTGATTCTATCAACATCCCTTACTTTGTGGGTAGCAGTGAGCTAATGCAAATCCAGGACCCCCCATACCTCCAAGTGCAGTCCCATGGACAGACCTTATGGTGGCAGAATACAAAACTCTATGTATGAAAATCCCACTTTTGAAATTTATTTATAAAAAGATATACAATAATATCAGAAATGATTTCTCGGCTAGGCTGTAAAATTTTAGTAGCTTTAATACCTCCTTTTTATGATTTCCTATAATGCCTAAGTTATCAAATAATTTGGCATGTGTTACTTAGAAAATTATAAAAATACACAGAAATAAAACAGTAGAGAAATAACATTAACTTTTTACTCTGACAAAATATTACAACACATTTATTTGAGGAGCCAATTTATCAGTGAAGAATGTTAATAGTGTTATTAAGCGTCCTTTGGAAGATCTGAATTCTTTAGTAAATCTAAAACCACCATGACAGTTTCTCTAGCAAGTTTCTATGTTGAGAACTGTATTATCTGTTTTAAGGTGCAACCAATTGTCAAAAAGGATAATTCTCAAAAGGAGTTGAAAAAATAAAGAAAATCTCTGTACAATGTGATGACTTCTCTAAGAGATAGAAAAGTCATATGGAAACAGATCACAGCAACTTGAGTTTCCAACAATCTTGGATGCTGAGAAATTTTCTGTTCAATGCCACATTCACTTTTTCTACAAGGATGCATACATAATAGAGTCCTGTCATATTGAGGTAAGGAGCTTGTATTCACTCATTCATTTTTTCTTAATTTACTAGTTATCATATATATATATACATATATATATATATATACATATATATATATATATATGTATATATATATATATAAAGTATGATGAAACATAAGGAAATCTGAAATGAATAAGACGTAGTTCTTGTCCTAGAAAAGGGGGTCGTGAAAGGTTGTGAATTCTCTAGAAGAACCTGTGGGGTTCCCCAGCACAATACTTTTCAATGGACAGTGAAAATGTTCAGAATTTTGTTATTGTCCATCAATGCAAATCTAAGTCATATTTCATCTACGTGAATGAAAAAAGATGGGAGAGAACACCTAAAGATTTAAAGACAAATCAGAAGCAAGTTCAGTAGACATATTTTCAATATCAATGTTAAATAATGAATTTCCCAGAAGAGAAAGGGATCTTTGGGAAGGAGACAGAGAGTAGAAAATTTTAAGGAACTCTGAATTTTCCAAAACAAGCTAGAATCAGAATGAAAATAGTCTAGATATATGCTTAAGTTGAAAGTTCTGTTGAGTATTCACAATAGCAGTAAAGTTTTATAATTTGGCTATGAGAAATCAACCTGATTGTGTTCGTTTTACTACTAAAGCAGTCTATATTTATGTTACCTACTTCATTATCTATATTATGTGTGGCTAAGATGCATGGTTTTATATGTAAGTATTACTTTTATTATTCATAAATATAACTTGATTTAACTCTTTTTATTTAAAAATACATGATTTTACATGATTTCAATAAATGGAAGAAACCGAAGGCTTAATTTTAGGGGAGATTTTCTGTTAAACGTAAGTGAACATTGCATAGCTTCCTCCTTATTTTGTTTTGTAAGGATAAACAAACTTCATTTTGTTTGGATGAATGAATGGTTAAGAATCTTTCCATTTTCCTTGTATTAGGTCTGAGTAAGCCCCTATTTTTCTAGATAACTAAATATTTAATTTCATTCAGTTGAAAAGGTAATTCTGTTATATGGCAGAGACGAGGAAAAGGACAGTACAAACAGTGCTTAGGAAGGTTTTGTGTGTCTGTCAGTCAAGATTTCCTCAATAATATTCTTTCTTTGTCCATTATTAGAAAAACGGTGACAATATGTTTACACTATTCCACAAAAGAGGCTATTGGAGCTTGGCTTTCATTTCCAATGGAGTGTCATTTCCCAATTTAAATAACCATTATCTTTAGTGTCCCATGTTTCTCCAGGGAGCTATAACTAAGTGAGATACTGATGTCTGTCTTGTCCATCCTTCCAATCTTAGAGATTCCTATTTTCTACTCTTGTATAGGGGTTTGCATAGTCATTCTTCTATTACTATATTTGTCAAATTAAGAGCTGCATACCATGTAGCAGAAGATGTCTTTGTTTGCTCAAGCAATGCAACCACATTTGGTAGACGCTGCAACTGGAATCCCTCCTAGTTAAGCTCATAACCATCCACTTTTATTTTCCGAGACTCATTTATTTTCCCATACCAAGTAGGAGAACTGAATGAGAGTGTGGTGGGAATCATCACCCCTGCAACTTTGAAGTCCTTAATAGTGGAACTCATCCCTGTAATTCCCTCCAGGAATGAGGTGCTGCTTTTGGTTCACTATTCTCCTTGGTAGAAACAGTTCTTTTATCTTCCTCTTGGCCTTTTCTACAATAAGAACTTTACTTCACAGAATATGAAATCAGGGTAAGGATTCTGCCAGGTGCCGAGCATGTCTATTCGAATTGTGCACTCTGAACTGAGTAAATAAATATAGTGTCCCACTATGGGATGGACCTACACTAAAACCCCATTGATCATCTGCCTTCCATGAGTCTCATTCTAACCAGTAGACATTCAGAATCAGCACCCATACAGAGCCAGGTTCTAGCAATACCCAGAAGGTCTGACTATTTCCTTTTTGGCAGTGTAGTTACCTTGATAAAAAGCTGTAGGTGTCTGGGCAAGGCTGAGAGACAGATTAATAGCGATCTTTTGTGTGTTTGTTTGTTTGTTTGCAATACAGACATCTGGCCACCCTTTCACTTAAGAGGTACTGGGTCTTTAAAGTGGTTCAAGTGTCAGGATTAATAGAGACCCCTGAGCTTTCTTTTATGATTCAGAATAATCTTTTGTTCACTTAACTTTCAACTTTTCTGCTTATTCAGATCAAGTAAGAATTTTATAGACTTCCCATCTAGTTCACTTCTAGGAATACCACCAACTCGTCAACACCACAGGTCTGTGCCAGCCAGTCAGAGTAAAGCCATTTCTGCTTGAGTCTACAGAAGAGGATAGAGAGAGGAATTACTATTTTTTTTTTTTTTGCAGTACACTAAACTCATGGCCTTTGCTTTCATTGTTTTTCAGAGATGGTCTTTTGCTTTTGCCTGGGCGATGGCCTCTGCATATACCTCCTGCCTAGCTGAGATTACAGGCATGCTGGTTTGTTCTTTAAGATGGGTTCTCACTAACTTTTTTTGCCCAGGCTGGCCTTGGATTGAGTCCTCCCAATCTCTGCCTCTGAAGCAGCTGGGGTTATATACACAAGCCATGATTCCAATCAAGAAAAGGGGAGATTTCGTATAAGGATATTAAGAGATTGGCTCATGTGATTATAGAAAACCATGGATCAAGGTGTGGGTGGACCAGGGAAGACCAGTGTTCCCATTGAAACACCTGCGGGCATGAAGAGCTAATGTGGCAGATAAAATCTGGAAGCATTTGGCTACAGAATTTTCTCTCCCTGGGAGAGGGTTTTTTGTTTTTTCCTTTTTAAGCCTTCAACTGATCATTGTGAAAAGTGATTGCTTTATTCCACTGATTAGAAAGTCAGTTTAATCTAATGCTAAAATCTAATTTAAATATTAATTTTATCTACAAACATCCTAGCCAAAACATTCAGAGTAGTATTTAACCAAATATCTGGACACCTTGTGGTCTAGTCATCTTAACATATAAAATTAACTGTACTATCTGGTAAGTACAAAGTCCTTTCCTTCACCCAAGAACTATTCTGTACTTATCTTGATAAATCATTTTTTTAGAAATGAATGCAACATAAAGGTGATGTATTTTGTCCTGTTGTAACACAGGGGCACAATGAGGAAAGGAACTGATTATAGATATGAAAGGTAAAAGGGATAATTATCCTAATATTTATAATAATAATGTCTTTATTCTTTTACTAAATGTGCACTCAACAATGTATAATTTAATTTAAATAACTATGTATAAAATAATTATACTGGATTTTTTTTTTACATCTTGAGTCTTTCACTTGGTATTTTGTTTGTAAAATCACTTATTTTATATATAATACATTTATTGTTAGGACATTCTTAATTTTCCATTATGTGAATATACCACAGTTAATTTATCCTGTCTGCAGTTGATGGACACCTGAGTGTAACTGTCACACTGCTGTTAGCAACATCCTATATTTATCATATATATTATGAATAAAATTGATGGGCCTAAGGTATCTACATACTCAATGTCTCTAGATGGTGTTGAATGATTTTATGAAGAGATTATATCCATTTACATCTCACCAGTTCGCCGAATTCTAATTGCACTATTGTTTGTCAGCAGTTGTCAATGCAAATGTTAAATTTTGTCTGTTTGCAAGTATCTCATTGCTTGATCTGACTAATGGTCTTTTTGATTGAGTAATAGTAATAATATTGGTTATAGCTTTTAAAACATATTTGCAAGAATTCTCTGGGCTTAGAACAAATAACCGTTAACCATGGAGGACTTGTATTTGATTCTCCCTACACAAGTATGTATAAAACCAATTTAGGGAAATCATCAACCAAATATGACTATAAACCGCCTAGCTTATTCAGACAATGAACGTCTGCTAGAAGTCCCTGACTGCAGCATCTCAGGGACTTTGTTTTTACCTCTATTGTTGCATTTCTGATTCATTTAAAGTCTCCCCAAAATAACACAACACAAAACAGTCAAAGAACAGAAATGACTGGAAGTCACTGAAGAAGCCTATTACTTCATGAACTGTTGAAATCAAGGCGCACAGTGTTAGAGCTATAGCAAATTCACACTTATCCTGGGTCCGTTTACCTCATGTGGCAAAGATTTCTGTTAAACTCCTAGCTCATGTTAGCATCTGGCCCTCATTTCATATCTTCTCATTCTGTGAACTTCACGTATATACACACACATACACACACTCACTAGCATTTCCCTTTAGTAGCAAGTGCTCTTAGAGAGGAAGTGATATAGGTGTATTTTATCTGTTTCACTGATTTTAGGCCCATTCCAACCGTTGGCCTGGAAGTTTCCTTTAATCTTACCAACTTTTCTTAATTTTGTATTTAAAGAAAATATATTATTCTGAACATTTTAAATTGATTTTAGGAAACAGATTAGTGCAAATAACTTAGTCTACCAACATTGAAAACATATTTTATATTTCGTTTGACTACACCCAGAAAATTTAATATTTCTTTTAAAACTAAATAAAATAATTAAAATGAGTAAGCAGGAAGATACATAGTTACAGATGTTTTAGTTAACTTCCTCAAATTATTCTCATTTTTAATAATATTTATGAAATAGTATTTTTCTTCATATCAGCAATACTAACTACACCAAGAAATTATGATTATGACTCATCCCTATGTTTTTTCATTGAAATTCTTATTTAAACAGAGAACTTTTTGTTGAAATTCTTGTTTTCTCTCATGCCTAACCCATTACCCACATCTACCAGAAGGTAGTGTTAATGCTGGGTACTAAAGAGGCTCTTTTTTTTCCTAAAGAATGTTCTTAATATTATGTACAATCAAGAAATAACTTAGTACTTGGTCATTAGTGATATAGAGGCTCACTTGGGTTTTAGTGAGAAATGAATATTTATGTTTGAAGAATAAATGATGTTTTCTTAATCCTATGAATGAATGAATGCTCAGAGGACATCTATTTTCTGATCTTCACCCATGTGGCACTTTTACCTGTTATTTCATCCCCTAAGGTAAGCCTCCTTTCCTTATTACTCTTTCATCAATTGGCTTATAATTGTCATTGCCATTACAAGCATAGTTCAAGATATCTGAAGACATAGTGGTGGTTTCGCGATTACATGAAAATTTCACCTGAAAGTTTAAAAAATGTATTAAGAGAAGCTTCTTTCTACTATATTTTAATGTGAAGTGTCTTTGAATATAATTAATCTTTATATGCAATTGGAATAAAACTGCTAAAATTATCAATTCATATAGATCCCAACAGTATCCATAGATGCCCTTTGAGCATCATTCTTCCTACCCCCAATAAATTCAAGTTTATTGAATGACATAGCTAGGTTTCAGAGTTTTTCACTAGTTGTTTTTATCAGCAATTATAAGAAATAATCTCCTCATTGGTCTCCTTGGTGTTGCTATTTTATTCTCAAGAGAAGAATCACTCTATAATTGATTTCTCTGTATTGTTTTCCATATCTGATGTAATAATGCATTATTAGTCTTCCTTTTTTATTAAAAACAAATATGTCCCTTCACATAAACACATCTTTTGTTTAACCTTCAATGTCCTTGTAGTAGCAAAATGACTTAGAGAGAGAAGCATATCACTTAGCAATACTCCAAATTGACACACTGCTCTCAAGAAAACATCTCTTGATTAAAGCATGATGATTTTTCTGCCCCATCATGGCTGATGGTGATAAAGGAGACACACTATGTCTGGAGAAGGGGAATATAAAATAATTGGCTCTGGGCCAATCTAAGCTGCTCTATGCCATCAACCTCTCCACATTTGGACCCAAATTAAAATCTAATTTAGAGGGAGCGTAAATTAAAAACACACACTTAATTCCTTCAATTTGCAGAATGAGTCCATTCCATTAGGCAACTAATTTCTACCTGTCAGATTTGGAATGGAAGTGGGCTCTCTCAGGAGGAAAGTTTCCACTTGTAGTAATTAGGTATGGGCGTCTGTGATGATGCCTGAGCTTTGATAGCTGCTTATGTTTAACTCTCCAAGCTTCTGCACCCTTGGGTAAACTCAGCTAAAGTGTCAGCTTCAATACTTGCCTGACAGGGAAAGCCAAAATGAGGTTACATATTTCATAATTAAATAACACAACTACTTTGGTTTTCATTAGAGAATCATGAAAATTTACCTTATACAGAGTCCAAGAGCAAAAATTCCTTTGCTGACCTATTATTCTAATAAGATCCTGAAGAAAATCTGAAGAGGTCTTGATTACAATTATATAAAAGCTGGTAGAGTATATGTGTTCAACAGGATCAAAGTAATAGCTAAAATTAGCAAGCAGGATGAACTGTAAGTGCTATATCGAACTCCTCTCTTTGATCGTATTCTTAACTCAACATCAAGGTGGAATGTTGTAATGCAAAAGCCCTAAGCTGATAGGCTGGAGACTTGACTCCCAACCAAGCTCAGCTGTGAGACCTTTGCTAAACCTTTTGACCTCATTTAACTTCATTAGTGTATCAGTAAAGTGATTTTTCCTTCAAATTCAGAAGGTCCTAACATTTTATAAATGTATGAGTTGAACACTTCATTACAAAGACATTTATCATATTCAGTAATAAATATACAAGTTTTTGTTACTATACAGCTACATTTCACCATAAGCTAATTTTACCCAAATTGTATCAACAAAGAAAAGCTGTCTCAACCTTACTCAGTCTCCAATACAAACATTTTCTTTTCTGTTTCTTCAGTATTTTGATATAGTTGCATGAGTGATGTGGAAGCTGTTATAAATGACAAGATGACTGTGGAATATTTTAAATAGTCACATTTTTATTTACACAAAATGTCATTTGAAGATAAAAGTATGTTGACATTTAAATTCAATTTGGTTATTGTTTTAGATTAAATATTTCTGAAGATGCAATTGAGTGTGGGTTATAGTAACTTAAAGAATTTATAAACTTTCCATAATATGTAAACAAATTCACACTCTACCAACAATGTTATAATTAGATATGAAGAATAAATCCTGGGATCCTATAGCACAATAGAGAGAATAGTAATGCATTATCAATTTCAAAATAACTAGAAAGGATTTTTTAATGTACAAACTATAAATAACAAAAGGCTAAGATAATGGATATACTAATTACTCTTTTTGATCATTATACAATGTATACAAGAATTACCCTATCTGATAAATATGTCAACTATGTGTCAATCCAATTTTTCCCCAACACATAACTTAAAATACTTAGCATCTACACATGATGTGAGAGCTAGACAGGGAGTTAGGAAAACTGATGGCTGAGAGCTGTGTCTTGGATATTGATGATGACACTAACAGAAAATACAGCAGGGTCTTGCTGATCCATAGTCCCTGCAGCCCACAGACACAGTCTGGCCATCCAAGCTCAAAAAATTCTCCTGTGTGACATGTGAAGGTAGTTGATGACAAATAGTCAAGTCTCCAAAAACCAATGACACATATCACAGTTTTGCAGGACTAAACACCCCCATGTTCACAGACTCCCAATAAAAGCTTGAGATCTCAGGACCTCCAGCACAGTGCTCCTTCTTGAGTCTTTCTACCCTCCTATCTGGAAGATGCATATGGTTATTGTTTTGCTTTGAATTAAAAAACCTGTTCCTGTTTATGTATGCTCCATGTCAATACCAAGAAATTTCTGGCTCCCTGACTTGGTGAACTGAATCTACTGACATATTTTGATGAGGCAACTTAAGGAGACCCAAGTCCAGGAGCTGGTGACTATTTTCCTCTGATTCCTTATGGATAAAAAGGGACTGTCATTTCAGTTTTGCTCTTTCATTCTGGACTATTATCTCACAAAAGTTACACAACAATGGAGATTTATTCATCCTCCGCCTTGTGTCTAGAAAAAACAAATAATTATCCATCAATTTGTCTACTATAATCATAGTGTTAACATGTAAAATTTTTGGAATCTTTGTATATTTTCTCTCCATTATGTCTTCTTCTTGTTTATACTAAGATATCTTTGCTATTCAGGGCTCTGTTTGAGTTTTGTAACCCAACACCCTGTAACTCTTAGACCCACATAAGATCAAGAAGGAAAAACGTATAAAGGAACTCTTTTAAAATTCCAAGTTGCAGAAAAGTTTGCATAATATTTGGGGCTATGTGTAGATAAAGAATAAGGTAGAAAGAACCAGTCAGTAGGAGATGAACAGATGTGAAGAAGGCTATAAAGAAGAAGAGTGCTCCAGAGGCACCTGCACATCCATGTTTATTGCGGCACTATTCACAATAGCCAAGTTATGGAAACAGCCAAGATGCCCCACCACTGACTAATGGATTAAGAAAATGTGGTATCTATACACAATGGAATTTTATGCAGCCATGAAGAGGAATGAAATGTTATCATTCGCTGGTAAATGGATGGAATTGGAGAACATCATTCTGAGTGAGGTTAGCCTGGCTCAAAAGACCAAAAATCGTATGTTCTCCCTCATATGTGGACATTAGATCAAGGGCAAACACAACAAGGGGATTGGACTATGAGCACATGATAAAAGCGAGAGCACACAAGGGAGGGGTGAGGATAGGTAAGACACCTAAAAAACTAGCTAGCATTTGTTGCCCTTAATGCAGAGAAACTAAAGCAGATACCTTAAAGCAACTGAGGCCAATAGGAAAAGGGGACCAGGAACTAGAGAAAAGGTTAGATTAAAAAGAATTAACCTAGAAGGTAACACCCACGCACAGGAAATCAATGTGAGTCAATGCCCTGTATAGCTATCCTTATCTCAACCAGCAAAACCCCTTGTTCCTTCCTATTATTGCTTATACTCTCTCTACAACAAAATTAGAGATAAGGGCAAAATAGTTTCTGCTGGGTATTGAGGGGGGGAGCGGGAGGGGGTGGAGTGGGTGGTAAGGGAGGGGGTGGGGGCAGGGGGGAGAAATAAACCAAGCCTTGTATGCACATATGAATAATAAAAGAAAAATGAAAAAAAAAAAAAAGAAGAAGAGTGCTTTGAGATATGAAAAGATTTTATATGTAGATAAAGTATCTTAAAAGCAAATGATTGTTCCAAAATGGATTTTGTAAGAACTTTTGTAAGTGCCACAATGTACACTCCCCCAACACAAAAATAAAAGAAAAATAAATGTTTCCTTAAAAAAAGAAACAAGAAACAGACAAATAAGAGCAAACACAGAGGCTAAAAGCATATTGAAGGGGGATTCTGTTAGATTGGGATGAGATACAATTGATGGAATTTAGTAGGGGATAAATTATAAGTAAGTGGACATTCTGTGGATAAAAATGGTTTTATATGAGAAGAAAAGGATTTTATCTTAAAGTAAGAGGTTGTTCCAAAACAAAATAATAACAAAACCAGGAAGGTAAAAAGCATGCTGCACAAGGATTGTGGTAGAACTTAGATGAGATACAATTGATGAAAACAACCCAGTGTTGTCTTGATAAATTTATAAAAGGCTTCCTAAAAACCTTCCCCTTAAGCCTCAATGGAGCTAGGACACAAAGAAGTGCACTGTCATTCTCCTCTCTGAGACAACCTGCCCTCTTCTATGAATGTGTATTTACTATTAACAAAGTTTGCTGTTACCTTCAGTACATTGCACATCTTGCTTGAAGTTCTCTGTTTGGGGAATGCAAGGATTAGGATGCCAGCTGAATCTTCCTGCAACACACACATGGACAGAGGGCAAAGTTATAAATTTAATGGACAGGAACATTTTACTATGAGGCCAAAATATTTTTGTATTTTTTTAAAATGTGAGTTAGAATGTCTGCACATCTACATCAACGTAGAAATGGGCATTTCAAAGGTTAAAGAATAAAAGATGTTTCACGTGCCAGCTGTGATAGACTTTGTTTTCAGCATCTTCATATTCCAATTGATTCTGTTAGCACAATGGTCTTCATGAGAGCTTTTATTTTCAAATTATTTTTACATAATTAATTCAGAAATAAATGTGATAAAAGTAAAGATAATTGAAAAATCAATGGCAACATTTAAATAATTGCATGTGAAGATGGGACAGTAAGTAAGAGATGTGTTTGGGCTTTTTGTGACATTAAATTCACATTATATTTCTGGTCTTGAATTTTTCTAATTTATATATAAGTAATATTAATTAGATGAATGTCATATAGCCATTTTAAAGGTGAATCATTTTAAGTCTTAAATATGATTATGATTATTTATATATAAATCAAATTCTTCTGGGTTAAAATAATGGCTTAAGTTGAAGTTCTAATACCTCAACACACTTGACATTTAATAAAAAACTTCACGCAAGAGCATGTTAGTATAGACCCTGAGCTACTTCATTGGGAACAGGCAGAACTATTAGAGCCCTAACGGCTCACACGTGGACTAAGAATTGCCAAAATGGACTACCACCACTGAAACAAGGACTAACATAAGGCCTACACTTTGGATCTATGATTAACATTATAGCTCTGACAGGTTCTAGGAATCTGGGCCATTATCCAACTGTCTGCTTTGTTAAAAAATCATTCTCTTCCATCTTCCTGCTCTTTCTGTTTCTTTTGCCGCATCTGTGGCAGCATCCCAATCTTATATGCTATCTCTAGTAACTGAGAAACATTGGAGTTCTCAAATGCCACTTAACAAGTACATGTAATGTTTACATATATTGGGCTGAAAAAAAACTAAGGCTAAGAACTGTCCACATATCCCAAATAAGAATTTCTGCTAAATAAAACTGATAGGATTCAGTTGAGCCTTTACTCAGTTCTCTGCTCAAATATCTATTTCTTAGAGAATCTACTCTTTATCCCTGGTTTGGAAAATAACATATATCCTCTTCTTCTCATTCATCCTGCTTTATTATTCTTGCCAGTACCTTATTTCTATAATAGGATCAATTATCTAAATAAACTCATAGCAGTAGTTTTAGGCTAGTAACTAAATCATTTCACTAGCTAGCCTGCCTTGGCTCAGCTGTTCAAGTTTCATATTTCCTTTTTGTTCTTTCCTTTGCCAATTCCCATTCACCCATGTCCCATGCTGGGGAATTCAAGATTGACTTTCTGTCACCTTAGGAGCAACCTCATGTTCCTCATTTCCAGGCCACAATCTCTGATAAGATGATTCTCAAATTCTTTGTGTTCCACATGGAAGTATCCAGGCAGGACACATGGGTGTAATGGAATTTAATAAATTAAACACACCAAGTTAGGGAAGGAAATTACAAAAGGGCATGGCAGGGCAGGTGGAATTTTTCAAGTGCTTTTAATACTTATGCTAATTTATGAGAAGGGAAGAATCTGGTGATTCTTAACCATCAATAATCCATGAGTTTGGAGGGGTACGGATGGCTTCTGGGACAGGTGAAGGTGGTTTGAGTTGTCCCCGTACCAGGGTGTGAATAATGTACACACATTTTCAATTGAAAAGAAGGCTCAGAGAAAGAGAAGAATGTTCAACTGAAATACAATATTAAGTCATATATGTTCTAAGAGTTCCAAGCTTTCCTTAAGTCTAGCCTGGTTCAATAGGAAGGAGGAAAGAAACCTTTGTCAGCAGGACATGCAGTTTTGGAGACTGGCACCAGTGACCCAGGAGATAAGAGGACACAACAAAAGCCCAAAACTCCTGGGCTTTCCTTTAAAAACCTTTCCTCTTCCTTGGTAAGAACCTGCAGTTCATTGGGTTTTGAGTTCACTGCAGCCCTCCATTTGCCTGGTGAATTAGTAAATCTTTACATGCTTTCCTCCCCAAATCCTGCCTTTGTTATTTGTGAATTGGCATTTAATTTAAAGACCAAGCTTCCAGTATCATTTCTAACTGATGTTATGTTGTTTAGTGCCCCATTACAAGAATATAACCTTTCTTTTACTACCAGGTGAAAACTGAATTCTACACATATGTAAAACACACTGAAAATATTTAAGGGATAAGTATATCAATCCCACTGTGTGCCTATAATGTGACTTGGTGAAAATTAATAGTAAAAATCAAATGCTAAGGCCAATATAATGTTTTTTCAAATGTTTTAAGTATTTCCTTGTTCTTCGTTTTTCCCTAGTTTGGGTTTTTTTGTTTGATTGTTTGTTTTTTGTGGAGGAAAAGAAATGATTTAACCTTTATTTGTGAATGCTATTTTTCTAAAGTACATTAATCAAAGGTGATAATTTTTTTACTTAGAACTTTAAATTTCACTGCCTCCTTGCTTTCACAGGTTTTTATCTTTTTCTTTTTTGAAAGCTAGTAATCTTTCAATTTCTCTTTGAGATGATCTCCTGTTTCTTTGATTTGCTTTGTTGTTTGTTTCTTTACATTGGTTTTTCAGTAGTTTTAGCATGACATTTCAGGTGTGGATTACTTGCTATTAATCCTGACTAGGGACCTAAATCAGAGATTTGTTTTCTTTCATTAGTTTTGTAAAATTCTTTGTCATAATACCAAAAATATTTCTAATTTCTTCTGTTGTCTCATTCCTTTCTGGGACTCCAATCAAATATAAAGTAGGTCTATGGCTTACTCTGTGCTATTTCTTGTCTTTTCTTCCATATATTTTCCATGCATTTATTACTCTATGATTCATTTTAAATACTTATGTGTCTCCATCCTCCAGTTTGCTCATTCTCATTTCAACCTTATCAAATTTGCTGCTTCATCCTCCCCTTTTCTTTACTGAAATGGTAAGCTCTAGAATTTCTAGCTGGTTCTTTAGTAAATATGTTATGTCCTTTTTAGTTAGCCATTGTTCTGTACTAAAATTTATAATCTTTCCCTTTTTTGCAGGGAGTGGGATTATGATTTGAACTTGGGGACTCACACTTGCAAAACAGGTGCTCTACCACTTAAATCATATCACCAGTCCTTAATCTTTCATTTTATCATCACGAATGTAATGTGTAAACACTGTCATTTTAATATTGGCTTATGTATTCCAATACTTCCCACAGTGGTAGTCTGTTTTATTTTTTCTGATTGTTCTCATTCATGTATTCATTATGTGCCAATTTTTTTGGAAAATAATTTACTGGAGTGAAATGCAAATAATATATAACTATCGTAAAGTGAACAACTCAGTGCATTCATGTGACCTGCAACCAACACTTCTATGTAGTTCCACGAAATGCATATCACAAATAAAACAAATTATTCATTAATCTGTCTCCCTACTCTTCCCATCTTTTAGCCTCCAGCAAACATCAATATTCATTGTGGGTATTTCATAAAAGTTAAATCATATGATATATGACTTTTGTGTTTGTTTTCACTTGCAATATTTTGGAGGTTCGTGTTCATCATAGCACATCATTCCTTTTGTGGTGGCTAAAGAATGCTTTATTTTATCCACATGCTATAATTTGTTCATTTATTCATCTGTTGATGAATATTGTAACTCTTTTTTTATGATTAGCCTGATCCTGAAGCCAGTGGAACTGGTATGATCCTAAGTTGAAATTCGGAACTTTTTTTTTGAAAGGATAGCCCATAGTTAACACTGACTGATTTTGTGTTCTATGTTTTAAACTTAAAAAAGTCAAACCATCATGCCAAGTATGGTAGTTCATGCCTATAATACCAGCACTTGTGAGGCTGAGGTAAAAGGTTACTTTTTGGGACTATCCTATGTCAAAACTTAATTGAAAAAAAATCAAAGCATCAGCATCACTTTTGAGTAAAATTGCTTCATATATGGGCAAGTTGTAAAGACATGTAGTTCTGATTATTCCCATTTATTAAAAAGCATCTATTACTTAATTTGCACCTGCAGTATGTGGTTATATGATGTTTTAGAGTTCCTACAACCAAACTAATGACACCTGCTAGGGAACAAATAGCAATGAGAGGAGTAATCTAAACAAGCACATCTCAAACCCAATTCTCCTTCTAAGGATATATTTCTATTTAATATTTTCAGAAGTGTACATGAACATGTGTTTGATATGACTGAATATGTTCAACAAAGAAAATCCTATGGTAAAATGAGGGAGGTATTTTTAGATCCATACAGATTGATCTACTAGAATAGTGCTGAGTTATATTTGCTGCATTCTTGTAGCTTTAACAGATACTGTCTTCGACCCTAAGACTAGGGAGTATATAATTCCTCTTCAGTTATGTTCTCCTATCTAGTTTCTTCAAAGCTATACAGCATGGCTGCTCTCTGTTCTTGACTAGCCATGAAGGCTTACTTCTTCATGATACAGAACAGGAATAGTTAATCTTCCTGCCTGTTCCAATTGCAGGGTCTGTAGCATTTAATGTTACTGGCCATTATGTGTTTGAAATGAGTTTGTACTTACTTGTACTCTATTTTGTGATTCTCCTATGTATCAGGCTTCCTCAAAGACTCTTCAGCTGTTCTTCTATCAGATGTCTCTACATACTACTCTTCCCTGACACTACACTCTGGGGAGGTACCAGTAAATTGTCCTTCCTCATACACCCATTAATTAATTTCACTCATGTAGGCAACTGTACCCCAAAAGCTTCCAAAACCATATCTTCATTCTAGAGATTCAGGTTTTCTCACTAATGTTCCACCAAAATTAATTATTGAAAAGCCAAAGCAAAGCCAAAAGATATTTGAGTTCATCCTCATTTCTCCAAATCTATTCTTTGTGTGTGTGTGTGTGTGTGTGTGTGTGTTAGTGGAAATCTCCTTTTTTTATTTTATTGTTTTTACATTTCCTTACATGTGTTTACATTGTTGGGGCCACCTCTCCCCTCATCTTCCCTTCCCCCCACTTCTGTGCAGAACCTGTTCTGCCCTCTCCTCTCTTTAGTTGTTGAAGAGAAAACATAAGAGATAATAACAAAGATATAGCATTTTTGCTAGTTTAAGGTAAAGATAGCTATACAGAGAGATTCCTAGTGTTGCTTCTATGCACTTGTGTATTGCAACCCACATTGGTTCATCTCTGCCACACCTTTTTGTGGCTTCCTGATCCCCTTGCCATAGTGGCCTCTGCCAGTTTAAGATTACAGTGAGCACATCAACCACATTCAAGTTTTAGGTTTCCTTCCCTTTCCCTATTCTTCCCATGCATGTTCTCCCTTTGCTGTGTGACCCATGTTGAATGACACTACTGCATTTGTTTTAGGGCTGTAATCTGCATATGAGGGAGAACATACTATTTTTGGCCTTCTAAGCCTGGCTAACATCCTTTAAGATGATGTTCTCCAGTTCCATCCATTTACTTGCAAATGACAAAATTTCATTCTTCTTTGTGGATAAGTATCACAATAATGGATTATTTTCTTAATCCATTACTCTGTAGTGGGGTATTTTGGCTGTTTCCATAGCTTGGCTATTGTGAATAGTGCTGCAATAAACATGGGTGTGCAGGTGCTTTGTAGTAACCTGAGTTGAATTCCTTTGTTTATATACCTAAGAGTGGTATTGCTGGATTATACAGCCTCCATATTGTTTTCCAAAGTCTCCTCTTTCCTCAGATCCTTGTCAATATTTGTTTTTGGTGGTATTCTTGATGTTAGTTATTCTAACAGGAGTGAGGTGGAATCTTAGTGTGGTTTAGATTTGTATTTCCTTTATGGCCAGGGATGGTGAGCATTTTTTCATGTGTATTTTTGGCCATTTGGACTTCTTCCTTTGAAATAGTTCTGTTTAGCTCAGTTGACCACTTCTTTATTGGTTCATTAATTTTTGGGGTGTTTAGTTTTTTGAGCTCCCTGTATATACTGGTTACCAATCCTTTATCTGATATATAGCTAGCAAAGATTTTTTTCTCCCACTCTGTGGGTGGTCTCTTCAAGTTTCTGGACTGATGGGGTTCTACTAATGAAGTCCTTGCCTATACCCATTGCTTCCAGAGTATTCCCTGCTCTTTCCTGTACTAACTTCAAGGCTTCAGATCTGATATTAAGGTATGTAATCCACTTTGAGTTGACATTACTACGGGGTAACAGGCATGCATCTAGTTTCAGTTTTCTGCAGGCAGATAACCACTTTTCCCAGCAACATTTGTTGAAGAGGCTGTCTTTTCTCCATCATATGTTTTTGGCGACTTTGCAAAAAGTAAGGTGGGTGTGGCTGTGTTGACTCATATCTGGGTTGTGTTTTCTGTTCCAGTGGTCTTCATGTCTGTTTTTGTGTCAGTACCATGCTGTTTTTATTGCTTTGGCTTGGTAGTATAGCTTGAAGTCAGGTATTGTGATACCTCCAGCATTGCTCTTTTTGCTCAGTATTGCCTTGGGTATTTGCAGTCTTTTGTATTTCTAGATGAACTTTAGGATAGATTTTTCAGTCTCTGATGAATGTCATTGAGATTTGGATGGGAATTTCATTGAACAAGTAGATTGCTTTTGATAATATAGCCATTTTTACTATGTTGATTCTGCCAGTCCATGAGCATGGGCAGCCTATCCACCTTCTGTAGTCTTCCTCCATCTCTTTCTTCAGTGGTCTGTAATTCTCCTTGTAGAGGACATTTACATCCTTTGTTAAGTTTATTCCTAGATATTTGATTTTTTTTGGGGGGGGAGGGGGTTATGGTAAGTGGAATCATTTCTTATATTCTTTCTCAGTTTGCTCATTGTTAGTGTACAGGAAAGCTACTGATTTTGTAAGTTGATTTTGTATTCTGTCACATTGAAGAAGATGTTTATGGTGTCTAGGGGTTTTTGGGTGGAGATTTTTAGGTTTTGGTGGTATAGGATCATTTCGTCTGCAAATGGAGATATTTTGACTATTTTCTTACCTATTTGTATTCCTTTTATTTCTTCTTGTTGTCTTATTGCTCTGGCTAGGAATTCCAGGACTATGTTGAATAGGAGTGGGGAGAGTAGGCATCCTTGTCTCATTTGTATCTTTAGGGGAAATGGTTTCAGTTTTTCCCTATTAAGTATAATGTTGGCTGTAAGTTTGTCATATGTAGCCTTTATAATATTGAGGTGCATTCCTTCTATTCCTAATTTTCTTAGATCTTTTACCATGAAGTGATGTTGAATCTTATCAAAGGTCTTTTCTGAATTTATTGAGATAATCAAGTAGTTATGTCTTTGCTTCTAAAACTGCTTTGTATTACAATTATTGATTTGCATATGTTGAACCCCTGCATCCCTAGGATGAAGCCGACTTGCCCATGGTGAGTGATCTTTCTGATATGTTGTTGGATTTGGTTTGCCATTGTTTTATTGAGGATTTTTGCACCAATGTTCATTAAGGAGATTGGCCTGCAGTTCTCCTTTTGGATCTGTCCTTTTTCAGTTTGGGGATGAGTGTAATATTGGCTTCATAGAAAAAGTTAGCCAGTGTTCCTTCTCTTTCTATTTCATGGAAAAGTTTAAGTATTGTTGGTCTTAGTTCTTCTTTGAAGATCTGGTAGAATTCACCTGAGAATCCATTAGGTCCTGGATATTTCTCTTTTGGAAGTCTTTTTTATTGCTGCTTCAATTTCATTATGTATCATAGATCTGTTTAGGTGGTTAATATCCTCCTGGCTCAGTTTTTGGATGATCATAAGTGTCTAGAAATTTGTCCATTTCTTCTAGATTTTCCACTTTATTGGAATATAAATTCTCAATGTATTCTCTGATAATTCCCTGGATTTCCTGGGTGTTTGTTGTTTTCTCCCTTTTTTCATTTCTGATTTCACTAATTTGGGTCTTTTCCCTCTTTGTTTTAGTAAGAATTGCTAGGGGCTTGTCAATCTTGATTATTTTTTTCAGTGAGCCAGTTTTTTATTCCATTGATTCTCTGTATTTTTTGGGGGGGGTCCCTATTTCATTAATTTCAGCCTTAATTATTTATCTCCTTCACTTCTTTTGGGTTTTACTTGTTCTTATTTTTCTAGGAGTTTAGATGTAGCATTAGGGAATTTATTTGAGACCTTTCTGGCCTTTTAACATGCACTCATGGTTATAAAGTTTCCCCTTAGGACTTCCTTTTCTGTGTCCCATAGGTTCTGGTAAGTTGTGTTTTCATTTTCCTTAACTTCTAGGAACCTTTAGATTTCTGCTCTTATTTGTTCTATGACCCACTGCCCCTTGAGCAATGTGTTGTTCAGCCTCCAATTATTTGCATATTTTCTGCTGTTGTTTTAGTTGTTGAGTTCTAGTTTAATGCATTGTGATCAGATAGAATGAAGGTTTTTTTTTTTTTTCTTATATTTGCTGGGGCTTGCTTTATGCCCTAAGATATGATCTATTTTGGAGAAAGTTCCATGGGCTGCTGAGAAAAATGTATATTGTACTGTTGTTGGATGAAATAGTCTGTTGACTTCAGTTAGGTCCATTTGATTTATGGTGTCATTTAGTTCTAGGATTTCTTTGTTGATTTTTTGTTTGGATGACCTATCTATTGGTGATAGAGGGTATTAAAATCTCCCACTTCCACTGTGTTGGACTCTTATATGCTTTCAAGTCCTTTAGTGTAAGTTTGATGAAATTGGGTGCACTGACATTGAGTGCATATAGATTGATAATTATTATTTCCTTTTGATGTATTACCCCTTTTGTTAGTATGAAGTATCCTTTATCTCATTTGACTAATGTAAATTTGAAGTCTACTTTGTCTGATGTAAGTATTGCTACTCCTGCCTGTTTTCAGGGGCCATTAGCTTGGTAAACCTTCTTTGAGTCTTTCACCCTAAGCCAGTATTTATTTCTGTCAATAAGATGTGTCTGTAGTATACAACAGATTGTCATATTTTCCTTTTTATTCCAGTTTGCCAAATAATTTCTTTTGATGAGGAAGTTGAGTTCATTGCCATTCAGTGTTAATATTGATAGCCATGTGATGATTCCTGCCATTTAGTTATTTTTGTTGTTTAAGGATTTAATTGTGTGCAGCCAAATCAGCCCTACTCTCTGATTACTTGTCTCTTTTTCCCTGTGATTTGATACTTCCTGTCCTCTGGTGGTTTTGTTTGCTTTCATCTTCTGTGTGCAAAATTCCTTGGAGAATCTTCTGTAGTGGTGGCTTGGTGGTCATATATTATTTTAGTTTCTGTCTATTGTGGAAGATTTTTATTGCTGTGTCAATTTTGAATGATAGTTTTTCTCTGTAGAGTGTCCAAGGGCTGAAGTTTTCCTTCAGCCCAAAGTACCTCACTCATGCCTTTCTTACTTCAAGGTTTCTGTTGAGAAATCTGCTGTGATTTTGATGGATTTACCTTTATACATTTTTTGTTTTTTCTCTCTTATAGCTTTCAATATTCATTCTCTGTTCTCTGTGCTTATTGTTTTAATGGTAATATGCCAGGGGGTAGTTTCTGTTTGGTGTTCTGGAGGCTTCCTGTACCTGAATGGGCAAAACTTTCTCAAGTTTGGGGAATTTTCTGTTATTATTTTATTGAATATATTACACATCCCTTTCGCTTGCACCTGTTTTCCTTCTTTAATGCCCATGATTGTCATGTTTGGTCTTTTGATGGTCTCAGTTCTTTCATAATCCTTTCATAGCTCTTGAGTTGTTTGACTAAGATTTCTTCTCTTTTACCTTAAATTCTATTTTGTCTTCAGCTCTGAGATTCTGTCTTCCACTTGTTCTAGTTTGCTGGAATGCCCTTCCACTGTGCTTTGTGTTTCTGTTTGACTCTTTTTTTTTGAGATTTTCCACATCTTTGGCCAACTCCTCTTTTTATATTTTTTGAGCATATTGATAGAGAAGTTAATAATGCATGAAAAAAAAACATGATAAAAAATGCCAGGTTCAGGAATGACAAAAAGTTCAGTTTTTGGTAAAAGTTCTGGGGTTATTTCTTAGGTGTCCAGTCTGGTATTGGCATGCAAACAGAAGCTCTGATGTGGTCTCACCAGGTGACTGGATTGTGAGTTGTATTTGATCCTTCTGTCCACAAGATTATTTGGAATTGTGTAGTAGGGTAAGACTTCCTGCTCTTGCATGTTGGTCAGAGCTGTTGTTTATACCAGGTGGCAGCTGCATTGCCCTTCAGCTGCATCTCTGTTTGGTCAGCTCCTCATACAGTAAGGTGGAGTTTTAAATGCTCCCCTCTGTCCCAGAAATCAGCAAAATGATCTACCACCTGCCATACTTTGGGATGTTGGACTGCCACAACAACCCAGCTCTCAGCCTTTGTGCTTTTCCCAATCTCTGCTGGGTGCTAGTGGCTCCTCTGGGAGTTTGGTTTGTCACCCCACTCCCTCTCTAAACCTTTATGCCTCTCCCAATCTCTGTTAGGTACTAGTGGATCCTTTGTAGGTTGACTTGTCACCCCACTTCTGCTCTCAGCCTTTATGCCTCTCCTGATCTCTGTTGGGTGCTGGTTACTTTTTCCCTGTAATGTGTGCTCCACTAGTTGTCACCTTTTCTTCTGTTTGTTCTTATGTACTTCCTGCCTTCATGTTCACCAGTCAAAGGAAGTATTAAAGGAAAGATTACTTTCTTGTCACTTTCCTTCCATCTGTTGTATTTTCTCTCCAATCCATATCAAATTTCTTAAGTTTCCTTTGTCTATTTGCAGTTAACATTGACTTACTGATTTCCTTGAAACAAGAGTGATGAGTAATATTTTCTGGGTAAATTCAAAGAAGTTCTATTCAGAAGACAAAAGACAGGTAACTAACAAGTGTCAGCTGGTAGAATAGTACATAGCAGAGCTTGCTATTCTGTCTGTTACACCTTAACAAACTATTATGCAGAATTTTCTTTGACAGGTCATGGTGTCAAGACTATTTCTCCAGTACTCATGTTCTTGAAGAAACATGCTCTTATTCTCTTATTCACAGCTCTTATTCACTTGTACACACCATGTCCTTAACCATGGAAATATCTGTTGAATGAATGAAGCATGAGTGAATAAAAATAAAATCAAACCTGAGATTATGTCTCATAAGTGAACCCATTATAAATCAATACACTAATAAATGCTTGCCATTTTACCATTTAACTCTCATTAACTTAACTCTCATTAAGGAGTTCTCATCTGCCTTGGGAAAAAATGGTTATTTTACTATAAATCCAATGAATCAAAGCACCACTTTGTTTATTTTAAGTAATTATGTTATCCTATGCATCTAAATATATAAAGTGGGATATCCTTTTTTACTAAACTACTTAAGTAAACAAAACCCTTTATGTATATATTTATTTCAGATAAACTTCTGGTTATGAATAATAATTATGCTAATTTTTTCATATGTATATTTTTATGTAAGTGATTAATGAGATCTCAACAGCTCAATAATATTATAACATGTTACAAATATAAAATTGGAAGTGACATAAAAATTGGAAAAATGAAAGTAAAAGTTGAAATTCCATTTCTAAGCTAATAGTCTATAAAGAGGAAGATAGAAATACAATTTAAAAAATAGTTTTGTAGGTTTATCTTCACTATGACAGTTTACAATATTTATATATGTTAGGAAAAATGCTGCTCACAAAGAAAGCTCATGAGAAAAGTCTCACATCCAAGAGCAAGATTTAATGGCAGGCTTGAACTACCAGGCTGGCCAGGGAAAGATGGTGCAGTGCTGAGTCTGGGCTAGGTGTGGCTTTTATAGAACAGGGAGCTTGAGGAAGTTACTTCATGTGTGGGCATCTCCAGTTGTGGTGGTGCAAGCTGGCAATCAATGAGGCAAAGAAGTGAAGCCTGAGGATAAAATGGCCACCAATTCACAAAATGGTGACATTATTACTCTATCATTCCCCATTTTTTCTTTAACAATGATGAGGGTAGGGGCTGAGGATCTGGAATTGGGGCAAAGCATTGGCCTCTTAGCTGCTTCCTGCTGGCACGGGACATTGAATAGGGCAAGATTCTCAGACTCCTGTGACATTCTGGTAGGGGTCCTCACAGCAGTCCTCTGGATGGTTTTGGAAAGGTTGATATCCCTGGAGCTACAACTGTGACTCTGGGTCCACTATGGTATGCTTTCTGATAGCATCCTTAAGATGCTGTAGAAAGGTAAGAGTTTTTGTCATGGCATTGCTGTAAAGCAAAGTTGGTATTTTATACTGATACCTAACACTCTGGAGAGCATGTCTCTGAATTGCTCTGGACCTCAGTTTCCTCACTTGAAGGACGAGGGATCTGGTCTAGGTTAAACTACTTTCTTCCACTCTGAGATGGCTGAAGTGTCATTAACAGCATTTATCTTTCTTACCATTTTTTTTTCTTTTTGTTGATTTAGCAATGCTGGGGAATTGAACCCAAGTTCTTGCACCTGCTGGGCAGATACTCTCCCACTGAGCTATATCCTCATCCCCAAGTACTTTTTTTCTTTTTTCTTTGGCCATAATGGGACTTGAACTCGGTCAGGACTTTATGTCTGAAAAGTGGCACTCTACTTCTTGAGCCATATCACTAGCCCCCTTTAGTGCCCCTGTAAGTATAGGCATATTTATTCCCTCATTTTTAGGTGCCACTAGTATTGGGGTTCATTGTAAATGGCAATGATTTCCAACCTGAGTGGCCTGGGCCAGAGCCCATTGCTTTTTTAATGAGGAAAAGTGTGGTCTAGTAGAAGCATAATATCCTTTCATGCCAATTCAAAGGTTTGGATCACACAGATAAAGCCTTGGATGCATTTGTCTGGGCATCAGTATAGTTGTCCAGATGTTTTGTAATTTCCCTTAGATCTGATAACTGGAAGGGGACATAAGAGTTGCCCTCTTCCTACCATTGCCTGTTGAAGGATAAGCACCCATTAGGAGGTTCTGAATATTGGGGTGGGTTAGAGGGTAGGGCAGAAGGTGGAGCAGTGGGGGTGGGGAGCCTTGTCATTGATAAGGGGCTTTGTTGGTTCTCCCTCCCCATGTTTATCCTGTGGCTTACAAAGAATGGCCGCATTTGAGTATCTAAATAGCAATTATGGAGCCAATCTGGGTGGTCTTAGAGATGAAAATGAGAAGTTTAGAGAACACAGTAAGGTCCATTTTGCTGTTCCTGAGACTATAACCTTGAGCTAATAATTGGCTTACAAGAGCTGGGGTCTGGTGGCCTGAGGTGTGAGGTGGGGCTGGGAGTGGGGCTTGTGCAAGGCACCACCCCTTCACATACACACACCAGGGATAAATGACCCTGTCTGCCTAAGCCTGATCCTGTGGCCTGTTGTCCCTACCCCTTCTGTGTACTCACACCTGTGTGAGTTTATTCTAGGGGAAGTAGCGGTGGGCCGCAGCCACTGCCATGTGCTGCTGGCAGCAAAGGATGTGTGTTGGGTCCTCTCTATGGATTCTTTTATCTATGGCAGGCATTCCTGCTGTACCCAGGGGCTAACATCCCTGTGCATGAGCACACCTGTTTGTTTTCCCTCCTCTTGTGGGGACAGAGTTAGGGCATGAGTGGCAGCTGCAGGTTTTTTGCAAGCACTTTTGCCTCGCTGGTGCTTAGCAGTTGATTTAAAATTGCTTTAGATGGAGGGGGCTGACAAACTAGTGAGAATAAATTAAATCATAAGGTACCATGCTACAGTTTTGGTTTTTTTTTTTTCATAGGAGGCCAGGGTCCCAGTAAGCCTAGGGAGGGGAAGGCAGACAGAGATAAAGGACACTTGGTGGGACCATGGAGGGAGCAGAAAAGGTGTCCTGACATCTTAGGTAAGGGAGGGGAAGGCAGAGCCTGGAGGCATGATACACACCTGAGGGATTAGGAATCACATTTGCTTCTAGGTCACTCCCATTGGCTGGTACTGGAACACTTTCAGCAGCACAAAGCCTCCAGTCTTCGGTCACTGTCTTAGGCAGAAGGGCCATTAGACAGGAGGGGAAAAGAGAAGCAGTCATCAGATGCCATAATCAATCAGGACTTCCCCAACATAGCATGAGGCATACCTGAATAAGACCAGGCTTGGTCTCGTCCCACAGGGAGAGAGCATGAGCTCCCCCAGAGTTAGAATCGCCTTGAGGCCAGAGTTGGCAAGGCATGGCTGGCTTGATACCATGACAGAAAAGTCCCTCAGGAAGATAGGAAGAGACAGGCAGGGCAAGCAGTGCAAGGAAGTCTGCTTACATGGGATGGAGGAGGTTTGGGGGAGCATTTAGTTGGTTTGGAGGCTGGTTGAGAGGCTAATAGAACCTGTGCAGGGGAACAGGAAGTACAGAGGGAGGGTTTGGCACGGAGATAGGAAAAGGACTGGATGTAGGCTATTTACCAGCATGCACACAGAAATTGTATAAATCCCTTAAAATATTGGGATTGAAAGTGCCATTAAGTGGCCATTTGGAGGGATTGTCTAATGGATATCAGGGCCAGGCCTGATTACAGAGAAAACTGAGCTTTTGGAGCTTAAAATCAGGCATTAGGCAAAGGGGCCCAAGGTTGGCCAGGAGACATTCCAATGGGGAGTCTGAGGGAGTTTGGATGGTTCAACTCCCATGGTGAGGCCTCAACCGAGGAGAGGATATGATGGGCTTCCCCGAGATATTTGTTCCTCAGGAGAGAGTAGAGGTGGAACTCCCGAGAAGGATGTCTCCATCACCAGGGGCCCACAATTCTAGGGGACCTAGTCCCCAGGGACAAGGATGAGCCGAGACCTAGCACTAGGATTTTGAGGGAATGAGAAAGTGAGATCATGGCTCTGTGTGCAAGGAGGACTCACCGAGAGAGGACCATAAAGGAGGATTGCCTGGTGGTGGATGGCAATTGGAGGTGTGCTCGGGGGGAGGAAATTCCCTGTGAGCAGTGAGAGCATCTTCTAGGATTGGTGGTCCCAACAAAGCAGCTAGGATCCCAGAGGAAGGCAATGGGAGTTGAGAGAGAGAGAGAGAGAGAGAGAGAGAGAGAGAGAGAGAGAGTGAGCAGGATGACGGGTGTCAGGAGAGTAAGGTCAGTGCCAGGAGTGCACCTGATCTGAGTCACGGCACCAGAATGTTAGGAAAAATGCCATTCACAAAGAAAGCTCACGAGAAAAATCTCATGTCCAAGAGCAAGGTTTAATGGCAGGCTCAAACTGCCAGGCTGGCCGGGGAAAGATGGCGCAGTGCTGAGTCTGGGCTAGGTGTGGCTTTTATAGAAGAGGGAGCTTGAGGAAATTAGTGCATGTGTGGGAGTCTCCAGTCGTGGTGGCACAAGTCAGCAATCAACAAGGCAAAGAAGTGGGTCTTGAGGATAAAATGGCCACTGATTCACAAAATGACAACTTTATTACTTTATCAATATAGATGATGGCTCCATTTGTAATTTAAATAAGCCAAATCCACTGTCATACAAACCTTTTACTTTTAGTTTATAGCAACATTATGACTACAACACTTATATTTGGAAATGTGAGGATGATCTGGTTTCATGTTCTAGAGTCCCATCATGGTTTTGATCATATTTACTTATATTTTTATTTGTTTTTGTTATTAAAGTGGTTATTTTAGCTTGAATTTTCTTTATTGAATTTAACCTTACAAGTTGTGTGTACATACTAAATATTTTAAAACTATACTCATAAATTATCAAATTAATTTATTTATCCAATTAATTCAATTTTTTAAGAAAACAAAACAACAAATCCTAACAGCATCTGCATTGCACTTCAGCTGCAATTCTGTTTGGTGTGCTCCTCCCCCAAGCAAGGCAGAATAATTCAGTTTTGAGTGCTGCCCTCCATCCTAGAGATCAGTTCTGGGATCTACTATCTGCCCTGCTTTGAGAGGTTGCCCCACCTCAGCTCTCAGCCTTTATTGCTTTACCTTAGTATGTTCACTGAGAGTTCAGAGCTGAAAGTTCAGATCCTTGCCCCACCCTCCTGTTCTCCAGGGCAGGTTCAGCATTCCACCCCCACCTCTGCTGTTGGTGTTAGATTACAGTTCTCTGTTTATGCTTTTCAGCTTTGCTAGGGGGGAGGTGTTCAGTCTGCCCAGGTTCTGCCCTGGATTATTTTCCCCGGGAGGGGGAAACTGTTTGTTCTGCAGTTTCATGCAAGCAGCTTTGGAGCTGACTTTTTACAGTGTGTGGCATGGTGTAGGGAAGCTTTCCATGGGTTAGGGATCCAGGATGTTGCACAGCTTGATTCTGATTGATGCTCTGTCTTCTGCTTGTTGGGCAAAAATAAAGAAAGAAAGAAGAAAAAAGAAATGGCCAAGGTTTTTTTTTTTTTTTTTGTCCTGGGCCAGACACACCTTATGGGCTATGCTGCACTTGATTTTTGCAGCAGTTAGATGCAATTAAAGGCTAATTGAAGGGTCAGCCTTTGAATTTTATTTGTACCCAATGTAATGATGGTTATTATTTTGGTTAGAAGCATTCAGAATTACCTAAGTGTGGCTCCAATGTCTCAGAGAGGTTTCTGGAGTCACAGAGCATAGGATTTCTGATTCCTTACCCTAGGCACCATCTTGGATTGCTACTCCAAATCTGTTCTTATTTTCCATTACTTCCCTGAATTATGGCCTTCTTAGTATTCAACTAAAGACCTCAGACAAACACTCCAGTCTCTAACCCAATTCTGGGCTATATTCATCATATCTTTTCAAAGTCTCCCATTTTGTCCATTCTTAAAATTATCATTTCATTTCAGGTTGATATGACTTTTCACCTATGATCATAATAGAGTTTTAAGTGTTCTTTTTGTTTTTGACTCTTTCTCTACCATCAGCATTGGCAATTTTTAACTATGCTACTCTAAGCATGCAGTTCTATGACTAAAACCAAAAAATAGCCTAGCAGACTCTTTTTAACACTATCAAATCAAGTAGTTTTTTTATAACAATCTTGTAAAACCCATTTATCAAAAAAAAAGAAAATTTGTGGAAAATATATATACCTACTCTACATTTTTATGTAGTGAAATGTTGTTACAGATATATGCATATATATATATTTATATATAAGAAATAAATAATCCTTTAAATACAACTACATATAACTCAGATTTTAAATATTTAAGAAAGACTATTCTGGAACAGATGTTGAAATAATCTCATACCTTTATGCATACAACCATAATTAATATTGGCAATTAAACTGCAGTGAGTAATGCTAGTGCCTCTGATGGAATTTTGCAAAATAGTGGGCAATTCTCGATATAATCATAAAATAAAAAACATAATATTTCATTTCATGTCATGTGGGAATTGCAAAAATGGAAAAGTCAAAATATAGTAAAAATTATTCAGTATTATTTTGTTTTGTGACAGAATGGAGTTGAATCTCGGCACATGTAATTGTCAAAAATTTTCAACTACTGATATAGTTGAAAATACCCAAAATATTCAGGACAAAAATTCATTGTTCAAGCCTGTGTTGTTCAATGTAAGATGACAAGTTTCACTGGCTCCAGTTCACTGCATGTCATCTCACAAATTTCTATTGATTATATAAATAGCTACACTCCATTCTATGCCTAATGGCCATCTCCCCTGCCTAATCCCTCTCATCCCACCAATGTTCCATTTACTACAGTGTACAGAACAACCTTGCACCAAATGGGTTTTATTGATAACTTGCATATGAAACACCACAGGAAATAATATATTCTTCTGAGTTCCAAACCACAAACTCTGAAAGAATCTTATAGGATACACATTTATGTTGTGTACATCCCTAGCTACAAAAATTACAAAAGATATGAAATTATCCTTGGAAATCTGTCATGTGTTTTTGTTTTACTAATCCTCTGTCTGTATGATTTGAAGTCTTGTATAATATTAATATAGACAAAATTGAGAAATCAAGAATCATTCTTAGAGTAAGGAACTGTCAAACCATGTTGGTATTTCCTTCCCCCTCTATAGTTCTTAATTTACTACAAAAACATGTAACTATAATTAAAGTTATTTAGTGTATCTAAGTTACCACACTAAAATCCATATTTGTGAAAGCGGGTACTTTGAGATACCAACAATTCTGTAATAAAATCAGTTTTCTTTACAAGTGAATTTGACATTCAGAGATTCAACTAACCATAGATCAAAAATATTTGAGAAAAAATAGCTTCTTTATTAAATGTGTGCAGTTTTTTCCTTGTCATTATTCCCTAAGAAATGTAGTCAAACAACCATTCACATAGCATTTACATTTGGTTTGATATTATATGTAAAATTAGAAATGATTTAAAGAGGATATGCATAGGTTATATCCAAGTACTATGTCATTTTTCATAACTGACTTGAACATTAGGATATCTGCATCTTTGGGGTTCAAGAACCAAGCCTTATTGGGTGCCTATGAAAGACTGTCCATAACAATGGGTTTCTGTATTCCTCTTCTATGTTTTTTCTTTTCTCTGTGTGTCCAGGAGCTTAATCACTACATTTTCCGAACTATCTTGTAGTCATAATTCTGAAGGCAGTGTGGCTCCTGCTACTCAATGTGATTACAAAGAAGAAAAAGAGGCATTGGTCATCTTCCTTTTCCTTTGGCTAATTTTTTCCCTATTCCAGTAATGAGAAACCAGATGTTATGTTAATACCAGTGGAAGCTAAATAAGTTGGAACTCTGTGACCACAGGAAGATGTGATCATTTAACCTTAAACTCAATAAAGGTTGTGATCCCTGATATTACCCCTTCACATCTTTCAACTATTTTGCAATAGTTTCCCAAACAAAACTGTGTTATGACTGTAATAAACCATAGCCAATGCTACTTGGCACATGTCAGAATTTAACATCCAGACAACCAATGGGTGGGGTGGATTACCTGTATTCTTCAGAGAGGTATATGTGGCCCATTGGACAGATGTACACATCTAAAGACTAGAACTCATGGGAGAAAGTTGGCCTACTTATTTTTATTACTTCTCATTGAACAAAAGAGAGAGCAGCCTCATAAATAGTCATTTTAGGCCTTAGGTAGACTTCTTAGGACACACTAAATGCCTAGAAATGCAGATTTTAATTGTTCTTAGGTCAGATGAGACATGTCCTGCAGTGGAAAGGAATACTTTCAGAAGAAGTTTCAATTTATGCAGATTGTAGTGAGGGAATCGTGGTCAGTGATCTCAATCAGCCCAAAGAAATTTCTGTGGTCAATTATCAGGTGATTATGATTTTCACCCTAAACTTCTAAAATAATTTTTCTTTCATACAAGATTGATTCAACCATAATGTCCAGTAAGTAAATAATTCATGTTGCAAGAAGACAGTTAAAGAAGTAACTTCAAGCTAAATCATTGGGAAACTCATATGATAGAAAATTTGCAGTATCTAAGCTTCATAATTAAAACTCCTCAGAGTCGGATATGAGAGGCTTAAATTAGAACAAAAGTGGCATTTCTACTGCTGATTTTCATTCCACAAATAAAGCTTTTTATCACTTAGATATTATTAGTTGCTGCAAAATTAGAAATCCATGCATAGAACGGTAATAATCATTTCCCTTAGAAAAATTATTTGAATTTTTTTCAGCAATGTATTTTTTATGATCATTTTGATCTGATAAGTTCATTTGTTGCAAAGAGACTGCACAAAAAAGAAATCTTTAAAAAGTTTTTAATGAAGATTTCTACTCACAGATATAAATATGAATGATGTAAACATTTATTATAAGAGAAAATTAAAATTAAAATTTCAATAGTGATAAGGTTAAGACTTAGATCTCTTGAAATGGTCACAAAATTGGTGATGGGAACATTGACAAGTCTAATAAGCAATGGTAAAGTAAAAAAAATTAAAAACAGGAGCATCATATGCCTGTACCATTCGGGTGAGAAACCTCAAATTGACAGCAAAGCAGTGTTCTCTGCCTCTGCTGTCTTCCATTTGTGATTCTCCCTCTCTCCTCACAAGCCACAGTGGATTGTTTCAGAACGATGGACATCTCCAGCAGCTCCACGCATATTCTCTTCTTGGTATGCACTGTATAGAACTCAACAGAGATAATGGTTATTTTCTCCTATAATTTTGTCATAAGAATACATATTTACTATAGGAAGAACAATGTCAGATAAGAAAATATTAAAAACACAAATCACACAAGTACTAATTTTAGGTCTTTGTAAATATCATTTCAATAATCAATATCTCTTAAAACATAGTCTACTTTGCAATTATTGTTTGTAGGTAAAAGTTTACTGATGGAAAAAAAATTCCTATATAAAAAATAGTCTATGTTATCTTTTTGGATAGGAGAGCAATGTAACAAGAACCACTTCTTATCAAGAAATCAAGGATTTTAACATGTATTGCATCTAATATCTTGCCATTTTAAATATTACTTCAATAAATAGTTTTATACATATAGTTTTATATAAAATTTTTGTAATGAATTCCTAAAAGGCAAGCTAGCAGATCAATAGTTTGCAAAATATTATGAATTTTTGAAACATTTAAATAGATATGTTTCCTTAATGTGCTATTTGGAGACACTATGGCAAGGTATGGACTTAAAAAGAACAATGTGGACTGGTGGAATGATTCAAGTGGTAGAGCACCTGCCAAGCAAGCAAGAAGCCCTGGGTTCAAACCCCAGTACTGCAAAAATAAAACAAAACAAATAGAACAATGAATCCTTTTCATATAAACCTAAACACAAAGTTCTATTTAGTTAAGAGAATGACTATCTATAAAAACAACAATAATAGACATCCATTCAAGAAGTTATTTAGCTCATGTTCACCATATTCGTACTAGGTCATAATTCCGTTTTTCTAAAAATGTACTCATGCAAATCTTAGGAAAAATCTATTCCAAAAACTTATCTATGATTTGGGGTAAGGTGTTGCATAGGAAAAAAAAAGAAGCATCTACCAATGAGTACGTTATACTTTTATAAGCACTTAGTATAAAATATGTATATTTTATAATATATAATATATATAAATATATATTTAAGTATTTTTATTGAAGTAAACAGACTTTCCTTGTACTTCAAATCCCATTCAACTTGTAATTGGATCCCTACTTATTTACCATAATTTTTTTTTTGATGGTGTGGGGATTGAACTCGAGGCCTTGAATTTGCTAGACAGGCACTCTACAATCCCAGCCCTTTAAAAAACCTTTAGTTATTTTTGGGATAGGGTCTCAAAGTTTTGCCTGGGGACCCTGAATAGCAATATTTCTATTTAAGCTTCCCACATAGTTGGGACTACAGGAATGTACCACCACTCCCCGTTATGGTGGAAATGGAGTCTTGCTAACATTTTTCTGGCCTGAAGACATGACCTTCCCAATCTCTGCCTCCTAAGAAGTCACAGACAAAATTCTTAACAGATTTTTTAACCCAAATTAAAGGGTATTTGCTCCAGGCTTTCTTCTGTGTTTGGGTTTTTCATCCTGTAATTATTCTAAAAATGTTCTGAATAAGTAAGCCATGACCTCCAAATGGTTAGGTCCATTTTGTAGTTTTCTGGGTTCTAGTAAAGGTGGAATAACTAGTAATGGTCCATGGACCAACCATGCTGCCAATTACAATTATAAACAAAAAATGAGAAATATCTATTGAAGATAGATCTCAAGAGAGATATGGAAAGCATAACAACAACAACAAAAACAAAAGGACATCCAAAAAAAATATTAACCAAAATCTGAAAATACTTATGGGTAGGATGAACAAGAGATTGAATACAAGACAATAAAATTCTAAAGAGAAGCCCATAAAGTTATTAAAATTCAATATAATTCAGTAGTATCAACATTTTTTTTCAAATTTGCTGTAAAATACAACTCAAATATCCAGGAAACATAAATAAAAGTACACCTAGGCATATTATTTACATGGTGAAAATGTCTTAAGTGAAATAATGACATTACAGCAGAAAAAGACCTGACAGAATAACCGAACTTTTTAATAATAGCTCTTCAATAAAACTACAAATGAATATGTATATTCACTTACATACATGTATATACATTCATTTGTATATATTTATATATACAAATACATGTATAGATACACACATACATATATTTGGTTTCTCTGAAACTAGAGAAATACTGTCAAAAATTTTAAGTCTATAAAATGGAATGAAGAGTTCTGAGAATCGAGATGTGAGTAAATAAAAAATTTTTCTTTTCTTAATTTGCTTTAAAATACAGTTGAATACTTACAGCAAAAATAATAATATATCTTTGGATTAATACCATAAATAGAAATAACATAAGTACAGACAACAGTAGTTCAAAAGACTTAATTATATTTAAGTACAATTAACTTGATATATGTTTTATTGCAATTGAGATGGTAATCCCTAGAATAATCCATAGCAGATAATTCAAGAAGTTATAATTAAAATGTCAGAAGGAAAGATAAAATTAATATTTTGAAATACTCAACCTTAACAAAGGCAGGCAAAGAGAAATAAAAAATAGTGGTCCTTCACAGAAAGCAAGTGGAAAGATGGTTGACTTAAATTCATGCATATCCAAATTACAGCAAATGCAAGTAAATCAAAAGTTTGAATTAAAAAATAGATATAACAGAATGGAGGAAAACAAGCAGGATCCAATAATATGCTGTTTATAAGGTGACATTTTAAACATAAATCCAAAAAAATTCTGTAATTTTCATCTTACTGTGCTATGTTTCAAAATTGAAAGGGGAAAAAAAAAGTCTATATGTTTGTTACTCAGAATCTCTAATAGTATGTAGGACCCCAGTTTGAAACAAAACAATAAACTTCCAACCTCCAGACCTGGTTGTTGAGATAAAAAAGAACATTTATGAGAACTAGTACAGACTTGGGGCACTGTTGAAACCAGCTAATCTTTCCAGCTCCAAAGCCTCTCCTCCTCTCCCCTTACTGCTTTCCTTTCACCATCTCTGCCTCCCCTTCCTCTGTTGTCCTGGTATATTTACTAAACCATGATATATTTGTAAAACCTATATTATAGTTTCTGTTACTTTCTTTTTGTAAATTCTATCTCAGGTACCTCTCCTAAACGATAGTCCTCAAACATTATAAAATTGCACCACAATTTGGAATTGCCTTTTCTGGATATTCTGTAGACAATAAGTCTTCTGAGAGCAGAGATAATTTCTATGTGGTTAGTCTTTGATTTCTTACTCTCTAATTCAGTGCTAACCTCATTGAATAGTCATTTTCATATATAACAATAACCAATGATCAATTACCTCATTGATCAGTTATTTTTAAAAACAATTCTGCCCAGAGAGTCACTAGTAGCACATCTAATTTGATGTAATTGACATCAACATTTGGAACATCTCGGAATATACATGTAATTATGAAAAGAGTGAATATCACAGACTTTTTCACTGTTGTGCTCCCTTGCCATTATTAGCAAGAACAGAAGTATTTATATTCTTGTTTGAATCTTGAAATTTAGCAATGAAAAATTAGTGCAAAGCATGGAGATAAGAGCCCATGGAGGTGACTTTGAATTAGGTAAGAGAACTAAGAAAGATACTTCAAGGAAAAGCTATGAGGGAAGAGACAGAGAAATGGACAGATAAATTGTGACAGAATTTGTTTGCAACACAGATTCCCATTGGGGCCCATTAGTTCTCATTTTTTACATTTTTATTAGCATGTACTGGTTGTATAAGTACATACTGGTTGTATAAGGTTTACATATGTGCTTCCAATATCTTAATTAGATTCACTTCCTCCATCATTCTCCCTGGTTCCGCCCTTCTTAGAACAATTTCAACAGATTTCATTTTCTATTTTCATGCACATATACAAGTTATATTGACCTTTTTCAACCTCCAGCCCCTCTGTTTTACCCTTCCCTGCCTCTCACTGCTACCCAGTCCCAGACAGGACCTGTTTTACCTCCATGTCCTTTATTTTTAAAATTATAGTTGATTGTTAAGTGGGGTTTTGACATATATTGTACACTGTACTTTAGTAAGATTAAGCCCCTGTATTACTTACTCTTTCTCTGTTGCCTTGCCCCCCTGTTACTCAATAACTTTCAGTGTCTTTTGTCATACTATCTTCATACACAAATGTATTGTACTTCTAATTTTAAGTCATACCTCAAATGCTGTAGAAGAAATTAACTTGATTTATGACATTTTTTTAAAAATGTGCTTGACACCTCTTTCATAATGAATTTATATATTTTATATAAAAACTAAGACTTACCCATTCAAGATAAATCTTCTTCCAAATGCAGAAATTCCATCAGTGTTGTATAATCAGCTTTTCTCTCTCAAGGCCCTCTCAATACTTAGAATTGTTTCTTTAACTGATGGTTATATGCATTTCATTTGAATTTTCATTTTCTTTCCTTGGCCCACACTAAAAAATATTAAAGTTAACCATCTCCAGGTCCCTAGTCTCAATTTTTTTATCATCCCTTTTAATTTTTCAGAAGATTTAAAATAACAAGAGCCCTTTTGAGATTCCCATATCTAGGTTGGCAGGTGGGTAAATGTTTCTCTGGAGTGACATTCCCTCTTGTTGATGAAATTACCTATATCATTTGAGCACCTGTTATATATCTGGCAACATGGTTTCAAATGAATGGCTTCTGCAGTAGCTATGGAAAACATAGAAGATATTTCCCAGGAGTCCCCCCAGCCTATGGAGAAGAAAACAGTGGGTAGAGAACCATAAAGTTGATTCCATTCCAAATTGTCATTTGCTTCCTGATGTAATTGTATGTCATGATCTTAAAAAGTTCATGATACTTTGGATAATGTATTTCACCTATCTCCCTCTATGTTTTCTGTCATGATAACAGAATATCTGAGATTGTTAACCTGTAAAGAGAAAAGGTTTATTTTGGCTTGTATTTTTAGAGGTTCAGTCTATGATTAGGCAAACCCACTCATTTTAAGACTCTATTAGGTGTGCAGGAGGGCAGTGAAAGGAATTACACAGCAGTAAGGAAACAGTTCACCTCAGGGCCAGGGAGTTTCGAGGAAGAAGAATGGCAAGAGTCTTTCAGGCCTCTGCAAGTGCACACTCTCAATGACCTAGGGACTTCCTGCTAGGTCCCACCTCCTCAATGTTCTTGGAGAACAAACATAGGCCTTTGGAGGACATCCAACATCCAAATTATAGCAACATCCTAGCCATGAAGGCGACCTTATATTAGCCCAATGTATAATTTTATCAGAATAAAAATATCATTATACATTCCCTATTTATAATTTCTGTAGTTTATTTTTAGGTAAAATAGGTGCCATTTTAAGAATAAGCAAATATGTTATAATATGTATTTTGTTGCCACAAGCACAAATTTCAATATTGTTAAAGACATGTTACACATTTTAAATTTTAGTTTTTCATATTTTATAAATATAAGTAAACCATATTTTGTTACTCAAAGCAATTAGTATATATTAAAATATTAACAATTTAGCTTTTAGACAAATGATTTAATGAAAAAAAGTTTTTAATTTCTTTTTCCCTTCAGTGTTAACTTTCAGTGGAAGTTTTCTATGGATTTAAATTTATTTTAAATTTATACAAAAATAGAATAGCATTTTCTAGCAATCATTTGTTTTGCATTTTTGCTTTCAGCCATTTCTTAAACCACCTGCTGTACTTGCTGTATGCTCAAACTGTGTTGTTGACACTTACTAGTAATGCAGATTAAATTTGTTTATGATGACAAGCAAAACACTAAGTAATAAAAAGCAAAACTATATAATCCTGAATTAGCTTCCTCTGTTTAAGTGATGGCTTAAAGGAAACACATCTAATTTGCAAGAGCATTAATTTATTAGCATTTGGCAAGTCTTATTGAACTGGGATGTAAACAGTATGTGAAAATAAATAAACAATTTTCAAATATCAGTCCATTTTATAAAGTTCCAAAATATATATGCAGTGTAAAGAAATATCTTTAGTTTCTTTTTGTATTTTCAGAAGTCTTGAGAATCTACAAGTAAGATATTAGTAAATGAAAAGATGTAGGCAGACCATTTGTGAGGGTAAACTGATAAGGCAATCAGATTTTTTCATATTACATGTATCTCTACTTCATTCTTCTTGGTGTACATCTAATACAACTTTCACAAAACAAATACTTTTAACGTTTAGGAGACTATGGCTAAGAACTGATGCAAGGGACGTTAGTTACATTTGATAGGACTGGGTTTGGATAGTAGCAGAAATCAAAGCTATGCTGGGTCATTGTCCCTAGGATCCATGTATTTTGATGTTCAGAATTAGCCCTTCACTAATTGTGAAGGCTAACCTTCACTGTGAGTTGAAACAATCTCTGATATTTGCATTTGCTTAACAAGAAAAATGTATGGATACTCATGATCAAATGAAATTGCTTCTGGGATGCTTTTAACTCAGAGATTATCTTCGAAATTACTCAGGGAAAAAATACAGACAATTTAGATTCAATTTACCCCTGAAAATAATGTAGAAATTATAAATTGTTATGAGGCATGGCCATTGAAAAAAGTATGCTTTTTTTCAATTTATCCTTAGCATGTTGGATTTTTTTTTTAACAAATTGTGTAGAAGATTTGGTTTGGTCAATTTTCAGTAATCAACCAGACATACAAGAAATAGGAAAATTAAAAGTTATGCTTGGCATACTGATTTCTAATATTTGAATACTCTGTGTACTGAGACTTTTACTAATAGTTTTATCTAATAATTTATTCAATTTTCATATGTTTATAATATAGAAGATATCATTTTCCTTCATTTTGCATATTAAAAAAGGAGCCTGAGGCACAAAATAATGTTTTTTTGAGCCATGTTGCATTTGTTATTCCCAAAAGAACCAGGAAGAACTGGAAATATTCTAGAACTTTGGAACAGCCACTGAATCAACTCAGTGATCTCTCTCTCATGTAACCTAAGAAAGACAGAGACAGAATGAGTAATAAGAGAGGCTATGTAACTAAAAATTTGTCCATTTCTTCTAGATTTTCCAATGTATTTGAATCTAGGTTCTTAAAGTATTCCCTGATAATTTCCTGGATTTTCTTCGTGCTTCTTGTTACCTCCCTTTTTTCACTTCTGACTTTACTAATATGGTTCTTGTTCCTCCTCATTTTAGTCAGATTTGTCAAAAGTTTGTCAATCTTTATTTTTTCAAAGAACAAGTATTTTGTTTTGTTGATATTTGTATGGCTTTTTGCTCTCTATTTTATAGATTTTGACCATTATTTGTATTATTTCCCTAATTCTGCTTGTTTTGAATTCAGCTTATTCTTATTTTCCTAGGAAGTTGAGATATAGCATTAAGTCATTTATTTAAGATCTTTCTGTATTTTTAATATATGCACTCAAGGCTCAGAATTCCTTGGAGAATTTTTTGTAGTGATGGCTTGGTAGTCATATATTGTTTTAGTTTCCACTTATTGTGGATGACTTTTATTGCCCCATCTATTTTGAATGATAGTTTTGCTGGGTAGAGTATCCTAGGGTTGATGATATTTTCATTTAGTGCCCAGAATACTTCACTCCATGACCTTCTTGCTTCTAAGGTTTCCATTGAGAAATCTGCTGTGATTTTGATGGGTTTACCTTTGTATGTTATTTGTTTTCTCTCTCTTACAGCCTTCAATATTCTTTCTCTAGTCTCTGTGTTTTTTGTTTTGATGATAATATGTTGTGGGTAAATTCTATTTTGGTCAAATCTGTTTGGTGTTCTAGAGGCCTCCTGTACCTGAATGGGCATAACTTTCTCTAGATTTGGGAAGTTTTATGTTATTATTTTATTGAATATATTATGAATCTCTTTTGCATGGACCTCTTCTCCTTCTTCAATGCCCATGATTCTCATGTTTGGTGTTTTGATGGAGTCAGTGAGTTCTTGCATATTCCTTTCACAGGTCTTAAGTTGTTTGACTAATAGCTCTTCAATTTTTCCTTTAATTTCCATTTTATCTTCAAGTTCTGAGATTATGTTTTCCACTTGTTCTAGTCTGCTGGAGTGGCCTTCCTCTGTGTTTTGTGTTTCTGTTTCATTCTTTTTTCTGAGGTTTTCCAGATCATGGGTCACTTCTTCTTTAATATTTTCTGTTTTCATCTTTAATTCATCTATCTCTCTAATTGTAGTGTTCTCTGTTTCACTTTCGTGTTTATTTAGGGCCCATATGACATCATTTATTTGTTTCTGTGTCTTCTCATATTCTTCATTTTTGGTGTCTTGAAATTTCTTGAGTGCCTCTTATACATTTTGGTTAACTATGTCTAGTATCATCTACATGAAATTCTCAGTGATTACTTGCAAGATTTCTTTTTTGAGGATGTTCTTTTGGACATTGTTGGGTTCCTTGGTGTCATTTATCTTTGTTTTGGAGTCTAGAACTGGGTATCTACTTTCTTCATTTCCTTCCAAATCCTGTATTAAATTATTGTTTGGAGGTGAATGGTTTCCATCCTTTGTATTTTTCCCATCACTCTACTTGGTACTTTGCAAATATGTTCTTGATAGGCTAGTTGGTGATTTTAGTTACCTGTTTTCTTTCCCTTGATTTAATTTTTGTTTTGTGGCTGTCTTGGAATTTTAGCTAAGTGTGTGTGTGCTATTTCTGTCCCTGGTCTGAGTGTAAGTATGTTTTAATTCACAGATTTAATACCCAACCAGTAGTTTATGTGTTATATAGAAGAGGCACTGGTGGTAATATCTATAAGCAGTGGGAATTGGGGAGTTAACATTTGTAATGTTAACTATAGAAATTTGGGGAGTTGGATAGGATGGCAATAAAGGTGGAGATGGAAAGTGAGGTGAGTGAGTGGGAAGGCAGTGTGGGGGCTGCTATTCTTGTGGTCTTTGTATGTGTTTGGGAATATTTCTGTTGTTGTAGAAGAGGGTGTTAGTGCTAGGGATTGTAGGGATTTGGGGTTGTGTAAAGGTAGTATAGTAGGTTGTTCAGTGGGTGATGAGTGTAAAGGAGGGAGGGGTAGTCTGGTGACAGGTTAATGGAGAATGGGAGGGGAAGATGAGGGCTGGGGGAAAAAAGTGTGTGAGAGGGGACAGAATGAATTGTTGAATAGGGGAGCAATGGGTTTTAGCACAGGAGAAGGATGGAAAGTGAAGAGGGTGAGAATAGGGATGAGAGAATGATGATGGTTAAGCTGATAGTATAGAAAGAGAAAAGAAAAAAAAAAGATACTAGGAGTAAAAGTAAAAATAGAAAACCCACAGTAATAAAACTAACCAAACGAACAAACAAACATACAAAAACACAAATAAATCAGCAGGGAGATATGAACAAACAAACAAAAAAACTCCAGGTTCAGGAACAATAGAATCTCAGTTTTAGTTTACGTTCTGGTGTTACTCCTCCAGCGTCTAGTCTGGTGTTGGTATTTAAATAGAAGCTCTGTCATAGTCTCTCCAGGTGGTTGGCTTATGGATAGTGTTTTCATCTTCTGTCTTTCAGTGGCAGCTGCTTGTTCAGCTCCTCCCTCAGTGAGGTGTGAAAATTTAAGTTTGCACGCTGTCCTCAAGTTCAGGAGATCATTTCTATAGTCCACCAGCTGTCCTGCTGTTTGGTCTGCCCAATGTCTCCCAGGCAGGTTTGGACCCAGTGGCAATGGTGGTAGCAGCAGCAGCCCACCTGTTTTCTCAGTGTAATGTGGTCTGGAGAAGCTTTCTATGGGCTAGGGATTCTCCTTGGTGCTTTATTTCTGCCAAGTGTGGCTCAAGAATCTCAGCAAGATTTTGGAGTCATGGAACTCATGCTTTCTGGTTTTGCACCTTAGTTGCCATCTTGGTATTCCTCACTATTTCCTTTTGATGTACTGTTCGTTTTATTAGTATGCAGTGACCTTCTTTGTCTCTTTTGACTAATGTAAGCTTAAAGTCCACTATGTCTGATATAACTATTGCTACTCCTGACTCAACCAAGAGGATATTAATCACCTAAACAGGCCTATATCATGCAAAGAAATTGAAACAACAATAAAGATTCTCCCAAAAAAGAAAAGTACAGGTCCTGACCGATTCTCCACTGAATTCTACCAGACCTTTAAAGAAGAACTAATACCAACACTCCCTAAACTTTTCCACAAAAAAGAAAGAGAAGGAACACTGCCTAACTCAATTTATGAACACAGTATTACACTCATCCCAAAACCCGACAAGGACAAATAGAAAAAGGAGAACTACAAGCCAATCTCCTTAATGGACATCACAATGCAAAAATACTCAATAAAATTATGGCAAACCAAATCGAACAACATATCAGAAAGATCATACACCACAACCCAGTCATCTTCATTCCAGGGATGCAGAGGTGGTTCAACATACAAAAATCAATAAATGTAATACATCACAATAATAGAAGTAAAGACAAAAACCACTTGATCTTTTCAATAGATGTAGACAAAGCCTTTGATAAAACCCAGCACCACTTCATGCTAAAAGCTCTGATAAAACTAGGAATAGAAGGAATGTACCTTAACATAATAAAGGCTATATATGACAAACCTATAGCTAACATAGTATTTAATGGGGAAAATCTGAAACCCTGTCCTCTAAAATCAAGAAAGAGACAAGGATGCCTACTCCCCCCACTCCTACTCAACATAGTCTTAGAGTTCCTAGCCAGAGTAATAAGGCAGGAAGAAGAAAAAAAAAAAACAAACACAAATAGACAAACAAGTAGTTGGACTATCCCCATTTGCAGATGATATGATTTTTTACCTAAAAGATCCAAATAACTCCACCCAAAACTCCTAGACCACAAAAACAGCTTTAGCAAAGAAGCAGGATACAAAATCAACTTACAGAAATCAGTAGCCTTTCCATACACCAACAATGAACAGCTTGAAAAAGAATATAGGAGAACAATTCCATTTAAAATAGTGTCAAAAAATCTAATACCTAGGAATAAACTTAACAAAGATATGAATGGCCTCCACAAGGAAAACCATAAACCACTGAAGAAGGAAATTGAACAATACTACAGAAGATGGAGATTTCCCATGCCCATGGATTGGCAGAATCAACATAGTAAAAATAGCTATACTACCAAAAGCACTCCACAAGTTCAATTCCTATCAATATTCCAATGTCATTCATCACAAAGATTGAAAAATCTACCTGAAGTTCATTTGGAAACACAAGAGACCGCGAATAGCTACTAAGGCAATACTCAGCAAAAAGAGCAAAGCTGGAGGTATCACAATACCTGACTTCAAACAATGCTACAGATCCACGGTAATAAAACAGCATGCTACTGGCAGAAAAACAGACATGAAGACCAGTGGAACAGAATAGAAGACCTGAATAAGAATCCACCCAGCTATATCCACCTTATTTTTGACAAAGGTGCCAAAAACATGCAGTGGAGAAAAGACAGCCTCTTCAACACTTGCTGCTGGATAAACTGGATATTTTCCTGAAAAAAACTAAAACTAGATCCTTGTTTGTCACCTGTGCAAGTATCACTCCTCAAAGGAATTAAGGACCTTAATATTAGGCCTGAAACCTTGAAGATAGTACAGGAATGAGCAGGGAATTCACTAGAAGCATAGGTATAGGTAAAGACTCCCTCAGTAGAAATCAAGCAGCTCATCAAGTAAGAGAAAGGATGGGCAAATGGATGTACATGAAATTAAATTCTTTTTCACAACAAAAGAAATGGTCTCTAAATTGAAGAGGCTACTCACAGAATAGGAGAAAATCTTTGCTAGCTATATATCAGAGAAGAGACAGATAACCAGAACATCCAGGGAGCTCAAAAAACAAAACTCCCTAGAAATCAATGAACCAATAAAGTAATGGGCACCTGAACTGAACAGAATTTTTTTCAAAGGAAGAAGTCCAAATGCCTAAAAAACATATGAAAAAAATGTTTGTCATCCTTGCCCATAAAGGAAATGCAAATCAAAACCACACTAACATTCTATCTCACTCCTGTTAGAATAGCTACCTTCAATAACACCACCAACAACAAACGTGGTGGAGATGTAGGGAAACAGTAACCCTCACACACTACTGTGGAAATGTAAGGTTGTACAACCACTGTGGAAAACAGTATGGAGTGTCCTTAAAAAAAAAAAAAAAACTGTAAATGTATCTGCCATAAGATCCAGCAAGGTATCTCCTAGGGATATACCCCATGGAATGTGAGTCAGGTTGCTACAGAGCAATCTAAATACCCATGTTTACTGTAGCACTATTCACAATTGCTAAGCTATGGAAACAGTGCAGATGCCCCACTAGTGACAAATGTTAAGAAAATGTGGTACTTATATATAAAAAAGGAGAATGAAAGTTTGTCATTTGCAGGTGAATGGATGGAACTGGAGAATATCATCTTAAGTGAAGTTGGTAAGGCTCAGAAGGCCAAAGGCCACATGTTGTCCCTCGTATGCATAGTATAGACCTTAAACAAATTCATCAATCTTATGAGACATAGTCACACTAAGGGGAGGCCATGCACAGGAAGGATAAGACAAGGGAAGGAAACCACAACTTTGAATGTGGTTGATGCCACCATGAGAAAAGGACTGAGGAGGAGTGAAGAGGACTGGTAGAGAGATGAACCACTTGGGGTTGTAATACATATATGCATGGAAACAACACAAGGAATCTCCCTGTGTAGAGATTACCTCAAACTAGCCAAAACTCCATGTTTCTCTTATTATCTTTCATGTTTTTTTCTTCTACAAAACTGGAAAATAGGGGAGTGGAACAGGTTTTCTTTGGGAAAGGGAGATTTGGCACCAGTGGGAGTGGGGAGGTCATGGGGAAAGGGGGTAGGAGAAGGAATGTGGTGCAAATAATGTATACACATGTATGAAAATGCAGAGATGATACCTGTAGAAACTGTTCCAGGAATCAGGAGACGCGGGATGAAAAAGAGCAGTGGAGAGGGTTAATTCAAGTATAATATATGTGATACATTTTAAGGACCTTTGTAAATGCTACAACGTACCCCCATGCAGCACAACAATATTAAAAATAAAAAAGATACCACATTTTCTTAATCCATTCGTCAGTGGTGAGGCATCTTGGCTGTTTCCATAACTTGGCTATTGTGAGTAGTGCCACAATAAACATAGGTGTGCAGGTGCCTCTGGAGTAACCTGTGTCACAGTCTTTTGGGTATATCCCCAAGAGTGGTATTGCTGGATCAAATGGTAGATCAATGTCTCGCTTTTTAAGTAACCTCCAAATTTTTTCCCAGAGTGGTTGTACTAGTCTACATCCCCAACAACAGTGTATGAGGGTTCCTTTTTCCCCGCATCCTCGCCAACACCTGTTGTTGGTGGTATTGCTGATGATGGCTATTCTAACAGGGGTGAGGTGGAATCTTAGCGTGGTTTTAATTTGCATTTCCTTTATTGCTAGAGATGGTGAGCATTTTTTCATGTGTTTTCTGGCCATTTGAATTTCTTCTTTTAAGAAAGTTCTGTTTAGTTCACTTGCCCATTTCTTTATTGGTTCATTAGTTTTGGGAGAATTTAGTTTTTTAAGTTCCCTATATATTCTGGTTATCAGTCCTTTGTCTGATGTCTATACACAGTGGAATTTTATGCAGCCATGAAGAAGAATGAAATGTTATCATTCACTGGTAAATGGATGGAATTGGAGAACATCATTCTGAGTGAGGTTAGCCTGGCCCAAAATACCAAAAATCGTATGTTCTCCCTCATATGTGGACATTAGTTCAAGGGCAAACACAACAATGGGATTGGATTATGAGCACATGATAAAAGCGAGAGCACACAAGGAAGGGGTGAGGATAGGTAAGACACCTAAAAAATTAGCTAGCATTTGTTGCCCTTTACACAGAGAAACTAAAGCAGATACCTTAAAAACAACTGAGGCCAATAGGAAGAGAGGAACAGGAACTAGAGAAAAGGTGAGATCAAAAAGAATTAACCTAGAAGGTAACACCCACACACAGGAAATCAATGTGAGTCAATGCCCTGTATTGCTATCCTTATCTCAACCAGCAAAAACCCTTGTTCCTTCCTATTTTGCTTATACTCTCTCTACAACAAAATTAGAAATAAGGGCAAAATAGTTTCTGCTGGGTATTGAGGGGATGGGGGGGAGAGGGAGGGGGCGGAGTGGGTGGTAAGGGAGGTGGTGGAGGCAGGGGGGAGAAATGACCCAAGCCTTGTATGCACATATGAATAATAAAAGAAAAATAAATAAATAAAAAAGAGAGGTTATGTAATTATATTTACTTTAAAGGAATACTTAGTTTGTAACTCTTATACATAACCTTCCTGAACCACAGTTGTTTTATACATTTCTTGGGAAAGTAACATTTATTCAGCAGATAGCAATGACAGTAACAGCCACATGGCAATAGAATAATATTTTTAAGGAGTGAAGAGATAATAATTTAAAATTAAAAATGTAAAAGTAGAATATTACAAAATTCTATTCTAATTAAACAAAATGGAAATCATCTAACAATAGCCGATGAAATAACTAATTGTCTGACAAAGAATAAAGTTAAATTATAGTTATCTGTGTAGACCCACAATAACCCTAGAATTTACCAGTAACAAATTCCCATTGAAAAATGTTGAAGAATGAATTTCAGGAAGAAATTTAAAGAAGGCATAAGGAAGGAATGTCACACAAGTAGAACAGTGCACAAAAATTTTAAACCTGTTTGTAAATCTGAACAGTACTTATTATGTAAGCTCTGAGCTCTTCAATGAGTTTTAAGATCTTGCAGGGAGGTTCATCTTAAATAATTCATAACAGTTCTCCCAGATAGGAAGATAGAAATATATGCACTGTTCTTCTTTCTGAATGTTAATGAGAGGATCTAATCTAATATTTGCTCAAAGAACATGATCTGATATATGCTTCATGTACATCATTAAAATAATTATTTTCAAATTATTTTTATACTGGGGATACAATGTGACATTTACAAAAGTTCTTACAACATATCATGGTTGAATTAACCCCCTCCATAATTGTCCTTTATACCTCTGTTCCCCTTTCCTGGAATAGTTTCAACAGGTCTCATTTTTCCATTTTCATACATGTGTACAGAACATTTCCACCATATTCCCCTTCCTACACTGTTTCCTTATATCCTCCCCCTCCCACTGGTACCAAACCCCCAGACAGGACCTGTTTTGCTTTCCTGTCCTTCGTATTTGTAAAAAAAATTGTTTGTTTAAAATAGCTATACAGGGGATTTCCTTGTGACATTGTATATATGTATACATACATACATATATATATATATATATATATATACACACACATAATTGTATATATGTATTACAATTTGAATTGGTTTGTCCTCTCTATTTTTCTCCTTTCTACCTTATTCCCCTTCTTATGGTGATTTCAACAAGTTTAAAAATTCTATATTCAATCTTGTATAGGAAGGTACATCCACCATATTTACCTCTTTAACATTCTCTTTTACCCTTTGTCTCTTGTGTGTGACTTCACCTTAGCATACCCTGCTTTTAAGAATATTGTTTGTATTTGTATTGGGTCTATATTTCACATATCCATTAGCATGTTTGGCTATTAACTGAAAGGTTGGTGGTTCATGCCTACCCAAGGATGCTTTATGTTATTAAAATATTTGAATATTGAATTGGCATTTCTTTCATAACTAACCTAAGTTCCTACCACTAGTCATCACCTCCTCTGCATCCATAGTTCATGTTTTACTTCCCATACTTTTTAAAGAAATAACATTTGCTTTTAACATTTACTCACATGTATATGTGAGGTATCATCACACTTTCATCTATTTAATTCATCTACCTTATACAAACTTATCTCTGGGACCATGTCCTCCTGGAAAATTTTCCTGTCTTAACTTTCCCCTAGCAAACTTTTTCCCAATTAAACTGACAACTTTTTGGTGCTCTAAGTATATTCTGTGTAAGTACTTCATAAATTGTTATAAATTATATCAAACATGTTAGCTTTCTGCATTAAATGCTAAATTATTCTAGAGAAGATAATGCAGTATTAACATATATGTTGTACTAATCATCCTTCGCCTCATTTTGGGGAACATTGCCCAATATAATTATCCAAAATATAAGCAAGGTGCCATTACTGCTGCAGAGGACAATAGAAATGTTCAGGTGACCCAATTGGAATGTCATGTTATGTATCAATAGCAACCAAATCACATGGCAATACTTATTTGATAATTTAGCAAGTGGAAGCAGGAAATGTAAATGCAATAGTGTGCAAACCTTGCTGGAGACTTTGACATACTTACAAACACATTTCTAAAGATCTATCTGCTGAAGAGGTGCTTAGGTCTTACAGTGGAGCATTGTTTTAAGTATACTTGTTTGTTTTCAAGGAATTTCATACCTACAGAAAGGTTGAAAGCATGTAACACAAAACAGACTTCTGTGGTTCATCTATATTCACCAGTTGTTAGGATGTTGCCATATTTGCCTTTTCTTAGTCTATAAATGATTGCTATTGTTGCCACCATTTTTGCTAAAAAGTGCAATGTGTATCTCTTAAAAATAAGAACCTTATGGCAGCATAGTTATCAAATTCATGAAGTTTAATTTTTCTCTTGTAGTACTGGGATTTGAACTCAGGTCCTGTATTTGCTAGGCAAGCTATCCACCACTTAGGTCACAACCACCAGCTCTTTTTATTTCAGTTTATTTTTAAGATAGAGTATCAAGAATTTTTGCTCAGACTGGCCTCAGATGACAATCCTCCCACCTATACATCTCACATAGCTAGGATTATAGGCATAACCAACATATTTGGCTTTGTTTCTTGGGATTACGTCATGCTAATTTTTCACCTGGTCTGTCCTTGAACTGCAGCTCCCAATCTCTGCCTCCCAAGTAGTTGAGATTAAGGCATGAGTCAATGTACCCAGGCTCATGAAATTTTAAATATGTGTATTTCATTCCTTGATAGGCCATATTAAATTTTTTCTAAATGTCTAATAATCTCTTTAAGTATTCAATCAGTCCTACCCAGCACAAACTGAAGCTTCTTATTTGCTATACCTGGATCACAAATTTACTAATTAGCACTCAGTATTCTTATAATTCTTTTAGCATTTAAACTGAGGGAATATCATCTAAGTACAGTATACAAATTTAACTTGTGTTCAGATTTTTTCTTCTATGTGATGTGCTGCTTATTAGAAATAAAGTCAGGTTCATTTTTTCTTATTTGTATTGAATTTTACTTATTTCTATTTCTCTTAATATAATCTAACTTTTGAGTATGCAAATTGATGTGACAAAATCAAAACTAGGTAAATGTAAATGTAAGGAAGCTTTATTTGGTTCCGTTTGTTTCTTCTTACTTAAACCCTCTGTTGATAATCAATTTCATGAATTTTCTTGGTATCTTTTTATGTCCCATGTACAAAAATAAGGACTATATACCTATATATACGCACGCATACATATAGACATATGCATATTTCCTTTTCCAACATAAAATGTAGGATTCTAGTCTTGTTTTGTCTTTTGTAAATAATCAGAAATCATTGTATAAAGTTCATACTACTTTATCTTTTTGTCTTTTTGTATGGTTTCAGAATTTTCCAATATCCTTGAAATGAGACTCGGGTTACTTACAATATTTTGAAATTTGAAATGGTAGATAAAATCTCTTTCTTCTTCTTCTTCTTCTCTTCTTCTTCTTCTTCTTCTCCTTCCTTTCATTTTTTGGTCAGAAATGGGATTTGAACTTAGGACCTCACTCTTGCTTGTCAGGCACTTTATCTCTTCAGCCACACTTTCAGTCCAGTGGGTGATACTTGTTCATGAGAAAATTCTTATATCAAAATTCCTGGATATACCTATTTTTTTTGTGGCACTGGGGTTTGAACTCAGGGTCTTGCACTTACTAGGCAGGTGCTCTAACACTTGCACCACACTGCCAGCACCAACCTATGTAATTTTATTAACTGTTGCCAAATGCACTCTTGGGTATGGATCATTTCATAAGCCTATTCGTTACGTATAACACTGTATTTATTCACAGCCTTGCCCATGTGCTGTGTAAAGAAAGCTGACTACACAGTGATCCTTACATTTTCACAGATTCTACAACTCCCTGCCTAAAACTCTCCATTAGTGTCTCATCTCATAAAATAAAAGCCAAAGTTCTTCAATGAATTGCTCACAAGATTATAAAATCACTCTGATCTCATTCCATCTACTCCTCTGACCCTCCCTCTGCTCTCTCCTGAAGCCCCTGCAGTGTTCATCTTCCCTCCTAGAACTCTCACCCCTCATGCACATGGCTAAGTGCTTGCTGTTCACTGGCTGAGGCTTCTCCTGAGGACCCTGTTTCAATGTGTTCCTGCACACCTAGCTCTCTGCCTTTGTCATCCATGTTCCCTGTGAATTTGCAAAGCATAGGAGTTCAGAGAGTAGCTGGTGCTAAATAAGACACAATGAACAGTGTATTACTTAGACAGTGGGCTTTATTTTATTTACTTTTTATCCAGTGGTGAAATATTACTAGAATCATAATTGATTTAAATAGAAAAGAAATATTATTTATGAGAATAATGCTTCCTACATCATTAACATTTATACATATAGTTAATTGACTAAATGTCCCCTGATGTAATTATGCAATTTCAAGATCCTTATAGAGAATGTTAGTAAACATACATTTTGAATAGGCAAAATGAATATAAAAATGTTAAGCATTTATGTTGCTTGCCATTACATTACTTTCTCTCTCTCTCTCTCTCTCTGTGTGTGTCATAGCAAGCTGAATTACATTTAATCATTAATAACATTAAGCATATTTTTACATACTGTCTTTATATAGTATAGGACCTTCTGCAAGCATTCTATTTTAGTTGGTGGGCAATGCATAATTTTATGAGTAGTAATTAATATTTTATCACATAGGTAGAAAGTCCTGTAGTCATTCATTTATTTTTTCCAAGTATAAGAATACAAATAGGTAAACAAACTGTCAAAGTATCGCTATTTGCAGACAACATGATCCTATATCTCAAAGATCCAAAAAATTCCACCTAAAAACTCCTAGACACCATAAGCAGCTTCTGTAATGTGGCAGGATACAAATCATCTTACAAAAATGTTAGTTTTTCTATACACCAACAATGAACAAATTGAGAAAGAATACATGAATTCCATTTACAATAGTCTCAAAAAAAATCAAATACCTACGAGTAAACTTAACAAAGGATGTGAATGACCTCTACAAGGAGAACTACAAACCCCTGAAGAAAGAGACCGAGGAAGACTACAGAAGGTGGAAAGATTTCCACACTCATGGATTGGTAGAATCAACATAGTAAAAATGGCTATACTCCCAAATGCAATCTACATGTTCAACGCAATTCCCATCAAAATCCTGATGACTTTCATCACAGAGATTGAAAAATCTACCATTAGGTTCATTTGGAAACACAAGAGAACACGAATAGCCAAGGCGAAACTCACCAAATTGAGCAATGCTGGAGGTAGCACAATACCAGACTTCAAGCTATACACACACACACACAAACAGCAAAAACATGCAGTTTCCATTCGAGTACATTCACAAGTAAATGGATCGTACTGGAGAACATCATCTTATGTGAAGTTAGCCAGGCTCAGAAGGCCAAATGTCACATGTTCTCCCTTATGTGCGGACTTAAGACCTAAAACAATTGCAGTAATATTATTGGATGTGGGTCACATGCTATGGGGAGAATGTGACAGGAGGAATAGGGAAAGGGAAGGAAACCTAAAAAGTGTTTGATGTTTCCACTACAGAGGAGCTAATATAGTAATCTTAAACTGACAGAGGCCACTATGGGAAGGTGACCAGGCAGTAGTGAAGAGGTCTCGTAGAGATGAACCAGTTCAGGTTGCAACACACATGTGCATGGAAGCAATGCTAGGAATCTCTCTGTATAGCTATCTTTATCTCAAGCTAGCAAAAATGCTATGTCTTCTCTTCAACAAAATTGTAGAAGAGGGCAGAACAGGTTCTACCTGGAAGCGAGGGGGTGGGAGTGAAGTGGAGGGGGTGGGGAGCAGTGGGGAGAAATAGCTCAGTGTATACACATATGAATAAGTAATAAAAAAATAAAATTTTGAATAGAAAAAATGCCATTATTTACTGAAATTTTTCTACTCATATGTCATTTCTATAGCTCCTTCTTCATTATTTGGGCACCATTTTTAAGAGCATTTCTCTATTTTAATTGCTGAAATTGTAAAATATATGTTAATATCTGGTCATTCAGACTGTTTTTCCTTTAAAAATTTATTTTAACAACATTCATGAATTCATACTTTAAAACATACTTAACTTTTATTTTTCTAATTTCAATAAGGACATTTAGGATTTTGTTCAGAAGTGTTTCAAAAACAATACCTTTATCATGTTCCACCTTTATATCTATGAACATAATTTTTTAGTTTATGTTCTTCTTAAAATATTGTTAAGTGCTACTCACTACTTCATGTCTTTCTGAGCTTTTTCAGTCTTTCCCTCTTATATAGTGCTCTAATGGAGTTACTAAATTTCTACTCCTTTCCTTCTTCCATAGTCTCATCAGTTCTGCAGATCCTCCTCACTTCCATCCATTTAGAAAAACAGCTGTTTAGTAGCCAATGCCAAATTCTTGGGAAACACAAGAAGGATGGAACGATTGTATCTTAAGTGCCTAGTCACACAGTTTTTGCTAAGCAAATATTATAATTGAATGGCTATATGGTCAGTTAATGAAGGAGTGTAGAGTGCCTAGGAACTGTGGTTCAAATCATTGGTTTCTTTGTTCAAGGTAGATGAACCCTGGCTACAAGAGGTAAAGTTAAACAACAAACCCAATCCACATAAAGATGAACCTTTCCCCATAATTTAAGGAAAGGCTTGAACCTAGCTAATGTCTTTTGGTCAGGATAGGAAAAGCTGAAATGTTTTGTTTGTTTGTTTATTTGTTTTGAGTTGAAACACAGTAAGGTCTGTGAGTTGGGCTCTCATGCAGTCTTTATTGAAAAAGTGATAAAGAGTAAAAACATTCAATATGAGATTGAGGAGGAAAATAATCAATTAAATGATTAGGCATAAAAAGCAATTTAGACATTAAAAAATGGTATAAACCTAAAATTGAACAAAAATGTTAAAAAGTAGATGTATGAAAACCATTGTAAAATTCACTCTGAAAGTCAGCAAAAACAAACACTAAAAATCTGTGATTGGATCAAAGTTTCTAAAACATCTATGCCTTGCTGTGTTTTGTGACTGTGTACAGATGCTGATGTATTTTGATATAAGTGAAAACAATTTCTAGATAGTTTAGCTATCACATCAAATTATAAACAGCTAATATTTCTTTGACCAATTACAATAAAGCTCAGGGATTACTGCAAGTATAAAACTAAAACTTTTAGTATCTGGTTAAATGAAATATACAAAAATAGAGCATTGTACAATGTCATGTTGCAATAACGGTTAAACACAAAGTACAAAATCCTTTTCTTTTTATTAGTCTAAAACATGTTTAAACATTTACTAAGTAGAGTAAAATCTAATTGCTATTCTAAGTCTAGTCTAATAGGGAAAATTAAATTATTAATTCAATCCTCTAAGTCCAAGGGAAATAAAGAAGATATTGATTAAAAAACATTAATTTAAAATTGAGTCTGCTTTACCTAAAGGAATACAAAATTAGCCTTGCTGTCACTATAGAAATATTTTCCTGATGATAATCTTTTGGTGTCTTAATAGATTATAAAATTAACCTATCATTATAGCAACAGTACATGTGCATATGTAGAACTTCTCCCATACTTAGATCTTATTTTTTTAGCTATCACTTTTCCCCTGAATATACGAATTTTCATCACACAACACTAATAATAGAAAAGATTCCAAGACTGAGGATAATAATTCTCAGTCCTAACTTCACATTAGAATTACCTGAAAAACTTTTAAACAAATAATGTCCAGGACCTATTTCATAGTAATTAAGTCAGAATCTTTTTTAGGGCTCAGATACGGGTAATTTTGAAGACCCTACAGGTAATTCTGATATGCATTTGGGTTTTAGGTGTATCCGTCTGAATAAAACACCCTGGAGGAACAGTCAAAAAGTCATAGAGGTGATGTAAGTTAGTCTCCTCACTCCTCATTTTAGCTAAAATCCTAACACATCATGTATGAATGGTGAACTGTCTACAGGAACCCTTCCTTAGAATAGCCCACTTCGTTATTTATTTGGGAGAAAGTACACCAATTAGAGCCATTCATTGAATGAATATTTCCTGAAGGATTATTATATCCCAGGTAGTATTTTGGTGGAGGGAGTTCCGTGAAGAACAAGTAAGTTCCCTGCAAGGAAAAACAGTCAATAATACTTTCAATGACAGGAAAGTTACTAAGTTCTTCCTCCTCCCAGATATGACAAGGATGTAGTCATTTCAGTATATAGTCTGTATTAAGTACTCAAAATTTAGGAAAAGTGTAAATATGCTTGATTAAATGACTGAGATTTTCACAAAATTGTACAATAAGTGGAGGAGAAATTCTTTTCTCTCTATTTTTTCTACCTTATTCCATAAAAATGATCTCTTCTTTTAGAAAAGTTTTAGGAAGGAGAACAAGTAGATAATTGATAGGTCTGGTGGAAAAGAACTGAGCTTTGTAGTTTAATACCTTCTTCTCTCTTTAAGGAGTTTTATTTTATTTTATTTTTTTTTATTATTCATATGTGCATACAATGCTTGGGTCATTTCTCCCCCCTGCCCCTACCCCCTCCCTTACCATGCACTCCACCCCCTTCCTCTCCCCCGCCCATCCCCTCGATACCCGGCAGAAACTATTTTGTTCTTGTCTCTAATTTTGTTAAAGAGAGAGTATAAGCAATAATAGGAAGGACCAAGGGTTTTTGCTAGTTGAGATAAGGATAGCTATACTGGGAGTTGACTCACATTGATTTCCTGTGCATGTGTGTTACCTTCTAGGTTAATTCTTTTTGATCTAACCTTTTCTCTAGTTCCTGGTCCCCTTCTCCTATTGGCCTCAGTTGCTTTTAAGGTATCTGCTTTAGTTTCTCTGTATTGAGGACAACAAATGCTAGCTAATTTTTTAGGTGTCTTACCTATCTTCATATCTCCCTTGTATGCTCTCTCTTTTATCTTTAAGGAGTTTTCTTAAAGTTTAGGCAAGTTCCTGCTACTTCTCTTAACCTGAAGGAACCCAGATCAACATGCAGCCAGCTTTCTTGTTCCACGTTTGGGCACACTTTTCTCAGAGATCTTTCTCTTAGAACTCACCAAGTGGGAGTAAGGAGACCATGTCATCTCTATCTTGTGAACCCAACTTTACTTTCCATGAGATATAACAAAGCCCAGTCTAGAGTGACAAAGAGAGAAAGCTGGATGCTAACTTATCTTACCCATAATTTCCAGACCAGTCTTTGCAATAATAATGTCCAAACTGGATCACTGAATACAGTATTTGATTCCCAGATCTCTTTTGTTGTGTTATGGAGATTTTGTTGGGAGAAGCAGGGAAAGAGTATGATTAGTTACTGCCCTTCAAAGCTTATCAATAATGACAAAACAGGATTTAAATTGTCATTACGAATACTGTGAAAGGGAAAAAAAAAAAAACAGAAGACAAATTCATCTTTGTTTCTATCAAAAGGACTAGGAGACAAATGGCCTGATTTCAAATGACTAGCACCAATTCCTTAAATACAGATATCACTGGGGAAAAGCTAATTCACTAGAGAATCCATTTTACAGAATAATTCTGAAAAACATACCCTCTTTTTTGTACCCAAATTTTATTTACTGGGAACATACTATTTGATAAATTTGTCTCCTAATCAGACCTTCCTAACAAGAAAGAATACTCTTCTACATATGAAAGAAATGATTTTTAAAATTTTACTATTTTGAAAACTTTTCTATAGCTTATTCTAAATTATAGTCCCCAAATTCATCTTTAGTTAAAGCTACAGTTTATTATGTTGGGCAGAAGTATAGACAGTGGGGCCCAGAATTATGCAAAAACGAGGCAATAGTAGCCAAAGCTTTTTAAAAAAATTTAAACCTTCGCTATGGAAGATTTTTTTATTGTATAAACAATGAGAAATGTAACAGGAAAATGTGATAAACACACATTTAGTTACTACATAGAATAGGTCAGTTTGTAATATTTTCTTTAAGTGAAACATTTTAATAATGTTGAATTCATTTTGTGCCTGTCCGAATTGTTTTCTTTCCTTTCACTGCAAGTGTTGTATAATTCCCTGACAAGTTTGCCACTTTTATTAGAAATGTTCACATGCATAAACATGTAGGTATTGTTTTCTATTTGCTTAATATTTTATTAGATGCTCAGCAACATGTTTTATTGCCCAAGTTTTTCTTCAATCATATCATTATATGCAGATATTTTTTAAATGTTGAACAGTTTCCTTTAATTGTAATATAGTAGGTTATTTATTGATATACCGATTGAAATTGTGTCCTACTTGTAATAGCTATCTACATTGAGTAAGTTTTCTCAAGAGCACGTAACACATATTTCTGAGATGACAGGAAGGAGATATTTTGAGTTTGGTTGTAGTTCACACACATGCTCAGATCGTGTGAGATTTTTTCCTAATATGCTAAGAACGACTAATGCAGATGTGTGTGAATGCTCTTTTGACTCCACATCTTTTTCAACACTTGATTTTGTCAGTTGTTGATATTGTCCAATAGTTTATTTTCCATCTATTAGTGAGTTTAGTGTATTTTCATAGATTTATTCATTCATGATTTTTTGTATTTCATTTTGTATTTGTTTTCATTGCTGATCTAGAAGATTTTGAACTGTACCTTTTTAAAATTTATTTATGACATAATTATTTTCATAAGTTTGTGCTTCTATTTTTGTTTAGTACTATCTTATGATATACCTGGTATAACAGGTTATGTAGTTTTGATTTAATCAAATGTATTTGTTTATCCACTTGCATTAGTAATTAGTGCATTTATTATCTAATTTAAGAAATCTGTGTTTAGATTGAAGTCATAAAAAATACTTCTTCATGGTTTCATGGATTTTTTACCCCTTATTCTAGATTTTCTAATTAATTTGTAAATATTCTTTTCTGTAGTGTACAGTTGGGAACCATTGATATTTTTGCCAGTTGCACAGCTAATCATTTGATAAATAATTCACCTATTTGTTAAAGCCCTTTGTCACTGATTTGTATACTACGACCTTTTATTTTCAAAGCTGTGTCTAAGTCACAAATATGTTACTAAGCTCTTGGTTTATATACTTGATCTATCCATGTATATTGATATGTACATCCAACCCAGGCTGCTGGTAGTTCTGACTTTGCAATAGGTATTCATATTTTAATAGGTGTTCATATTTTAAGTTTTGTGCTTGAGAATTCCTTAGTAGATTTTGTTTTTCAGTCTTTTTTGTCTTTGAAATTTGAGGAATTTTATTCCTTCTGTCTTTATTTTTTAATTCAGTTTGTTAAAAGTAGGTATTGTGTTGAATCAAAATGGAACAGGCAGATAAGAGGAGTATCAACAACAATAGAGATTCTCTAAAATTTTCTATATATATTTCACAATAAATTATCTTCCAGGATAAAATAAACCTGAACATACTCATGCATGTGACCCAGCAGTTCTATATCTAGCTAAAACCTCACATATTTATGCATATATTCGTCCAAAATATGTGCTTGCATCTTCATATATATATATAATTTCCTGGAAAGTGAAAATCACCCAAAATTCCATCCATGAATAAATTTTGATATATGCCTATAATGAAATACTAGACAGTAATGAACATAAATAAATCACACCTGCCATTAATACCAGATGAATCTCTAAAGCGTAATGTTGAGTAAAGCAAGCTGTTGAAAAATCAACACATGAGGTGATTGCCCTCACATAATATGTAAAATGATAGGTGCTGCTATAATCTGAGTTTTGAAAGTGCTGCAAAAGCCTCTATATTAAAGGCTTGGTCCTCTGAGCGGTTTAATTAGGGGTGGTGGAATCTTTGAGAAGTAGGGCCTAGTGGGGGCTTTTTAGGTCATTGTGGTCAGGACCTTGTGGGTAATCATGAGACTCCAGACTTGTCCCCTTTCTCTTTTGTTTCCTGGCTTGCAATCCAAGCATCTTTGTTCTGTCACATGTTCCCACTGTGATCTACTTCCTTGCCATAGAGTCAAAGGGAGGGCCAACCTATCATGGACTAAAGCCTCCAAACAGCGAACCAACATAAATCATTTCTATGTTAACTCTCTCAGGTATTCTGTTATAGTGATAGAAAGCATTTTTGTCTTTAAAACAGAAGTATACTTATAAGTTTGTTTATATTTTATACAATATCTTTTAAATTACATGCAATGAATTCTGATAATTGTAGTTGCCTGTGGTGAATGTAAGTGGTTAGGTTGGAGACAGGGTGAGAAAGACTTCAGGATGCACCTTTCATATTATAAAATGAAATAAATGAGAACGATATTTAGCACTGAGAACATCAATGGTAATACCTTTCATTCTCTTGACAGAGCCACTTAAATGATAAGAGTCGTTTCTGTTTATTTCTTCCATCCATGTTATTCAGTCAGGAGGGTAAGGCAGATGAGATAGAATGGCATTATTCTTCAGAAATAAAGATCAGTGTAAATCTATTACACCATTACACAGTGATTCACATAATAGCACTGATTTGAAATGGTGTAGCACTTCTCCATAAATAGATACTACACATTCAGGTTAACAGTAAATATTTATTAGATTTTCAGTATCTTGAATGTGCTGTTAGTGTACACTGCATACTATTGACCTTGGTTGCACATTCTTATTTTTACCTGAAAATTTTATTTGAAAGTATTGACATTCTCATGTATGTGAATGATAATTATAACTGTAAGAGAAGAAATTGAAGCTCTGAGAGATTTCTTGAGCTCTTAAAGAAATATTACACTTTTCAAGCTAGTTAGTTTTAGCGTAGTTAATATTCAAATCTGTATACCACACTCTCCTTCTAATGACAGATAGAATTGTTGTAATTAAACTAATGACTGGATTTGTAGCTCACTTCAATCATCTGTAAATGAGCCACAAACCCCAAAATGAGCTCCTAATAGAAATTTATCAGCTTTGCTTCAGAGAGAAACTTCACATCAATCCACTATCTCCAAATACTTGCACACAGAAGTAGTTAAAATAGCTATGGACTGTTGAATTCTTATCGCATTACAAACTGTGCACTATTCATTTGATACACCTGTCCTCAAATAAATGACCACTGGAACATTCTCTAAGTTGCCTGGTATGAGCTAGGTGAGCTGGGAAAATGATGACCCTGCCTTCTTTCTCATAAGAAGAGAGGATTCTCTTGACTTCAGGTTGGAAGGAAGGAAGGTCCCAACTTATCAAAGCCTCCAGCTCATCTAACCTGTCCTAAATAGTTCATCTCCAAGATATTTTTTGTCATAGCAATCTGTTTGCCCCTGAGTTCCACAAATCTTCTCCAACATCTCTTCATTAAAAACAAAATACAATGAAACAACAAAGAATAGACTTTCCTCTGCTGGGGTCATTCTTAACTGGAGAGGGTTGTAGGGGGTCTATGATTTTGTGAGTTCACACTCTTATTTTTCAAGAAACAAAGGCTTAAACTAAACTCTTGAGTTAGCAAATCTTAATAGCTTTACATAGAAATTTTTCTGAATATTGGAGAAATTTTACAACACAACGGTTCAGAATAATTACTGGTTTTATAGGTTAATAAAATAAGAAGTTTAATCATGGGAAAACAGCTATAATCATGAAATAGTTCTTATTGTGTATTAAAATTTTTGCACATGTAGATGGTATTTCCTTTTCCTAACATAAGTATCACAATATCTTATTTCATACTATGATATTGAACAATATAGAAAATAATATTTTATTCATTGAAAATCTCATAATAAGTGCTAGTTCCCCAAGACATTAGATATTATTTGCAATCTGATTGCTATTTTTGAAAACTCAGCTTCCAGCTTTTGAAATCACTTCCAACTAAGTTGGAAGAAAATAGTCACCTGACAATATCATGATTTGTTGTATCAAACATACTGAAAAATAATGTACAGCATGGTATAGAAGATTCTGTTGATAAATGATTCAAAAGTTCCTAACAGTTCAGTAATTGCATGTATGTATCATCCCAAATTACAATTAGATTTTTTGAACATCTAGATTTTATACATTGAATTTTTGTGTCAAAATACAGCTTTTAAAATTGTTGTCCTAGAAAAAAAATGGAACCATGAAATTAGAATATACCAAAAACAAACAAGATCTCCTTTTTTTTTTCTGTGTAGTGTTCAAATAAGGAGTCATAAACAAGCATAGAATTAGTTCACCTGATTTAAATGTAGGCAAGGCATATGGGAGAGACAACAAAGACCCCAGCTAGCCATCATCAGCTGTTTTGGTGAAGAATTCTGGTGTTTCCTCAGAGTGTGCTTTAGCCTGTTAATTGTACTTGGAATCTTTTATGGAAGATTAACCTTTCCCATTTGTACAGTGGGAATAATAATTCCTATTTCATGGAGTTATTTTGAAAATTAAGCAACCAATACAAAGTGCCCTATAAGAGTAAAAAACCCAAAGATTCAACCCACCATTTCATTTTTCTAACTAGAACATAATCTTCTTTGTTCTTGTTGCATTGTGCCAAATATTGGCTGTTTTATTTAGTTTGTATCAAACTTTTAATTTTTACTAAAACTCAGCTAAGTCTTCTTAGAATAGATATAAGCTCCAATTTATTGAGAACTTTTGCAAGTTCTCCATGATTTTTTAACTATTAGTGCATGTCTATGGTTACTCATATCTAATGTACATGAACATGCATGAACAGATTTTTATCATGCTATTATCATTGCCAGGAAATAAAAGAAGGGATAATAAAATCAGTTTTTACCTTGAAATAACAACAAAATGAATTTTAGATAGACTAAAGATGAAAATTATAAGAGTAGTCATGCAATTACTTGAGGAAAATGGGGAAAATATATACTCTGCCTTGCAGTTGAGAATAAAGAATTAAATATGATTCCAGGAGAGGACACTCAATGGAGAATTTGGTACATATGACTTCTTAAAAAGTAAAATCAAATCTCCTAATATCAAAGACTGTCCCAATTAACAATAAAAGTTAAACAGTAAACTAGGAAAATATGTTCAACATGTGACAAAGAGTTAATGCACTAAGTGGGCCATCATAAATAAAGATAGATGACATCACTAACAGAAAAGAAAATAATTCTTAAGCCAAAACAGTATAAAAATGGTTAACAATGCAAATGAGAACTGGAAATTGTTCAACCTTTCCAGAGTGGAAATATGAAATCAAACCTGATAACTTTTTTCCTTCAATCTATCATATTGGGAAAAAAATGAAAAAGTGCAAAAAAAAAAAGGAAACCCTCTGTTGGCAATTGTCATACACTGCTGATTAGAGTTTACATTGATATAAGGCTCCCAAGGAACTTAAAAATGCTTTTTAAAATTTTATTTAAGGGAACATAATCTCTTTGAGAAAGTATTATAAAGAAATAACTTTGCATATCTGTATGTATGAAAATGCATATAGACATAATTTAAAATGGCAAAAATCAGAAAAAAGTCACCTACTATTTATCAACTTTAGATTTGTTGAGTAAATTATGGTGCAATACTATTCAACCTTACTAATGATGATTTTCATGTGGGCATTTATGACACATGGGATGCTGTTACTGTCAAATTTTTTCCAAAAAATAGTTTATGTAGGTTTACATTTGTCAACATTTTTTCTAAAATATACACATAAGTATACAAATATTTACTTTGTTTTTTGTGTTCACCAGTGTAGTCCATGTTTTCTTCAAAATCAATTATTTCTTGTATAATTATGTAAATAAAAGAAATAATACAAAGATACACATGAAGTAAAAATAAATTATTTTCAATGAATATTATAAACCTTAATAATTTATTTTCTTACATTGGAGACACACAAAGTTATTTAATATTTTGAAATTCCACCAAATTTAAGTGCCATGATTGGAATCAGAAACCTTGGCCCTGACAGAAGTCTGTATCTGACAGACTGTTCCTCAAAATAATGATCTAATTTTATCTCTAACTTTTTAGCGATAAACTGTGAATTTATACATTTTCGGACATGGGAAATGGTTTACTACGTGTTATTAGCTATGATACAAAACACGACCCTATTTGATCAAGATGATGCTGTTTGTCTGGCTATTAGAAGTGTTCATTTCCCTTGTGCATAGCTGTCAGTGCTATGAAGTTCCCAATGTGAAATTTGATTTCAAAGAGCATTAATAATTATTTAATTGTGTGTATGAAGTAGCATATTGGAGATGTAGTAGGGTATGCATGAACTATAACAATGGCACCTTAAAACTGCCAACTTACTTCTGCTTTCCTTTAACTATCTTGAGAAAAATATTAAGATTTGTAGGCAGAAAACCTTTGTTATTGATTGTAGCACTTAGCTATCTCTTGTTTCAATGTAACCTCAGAACCAAATGAGTACAAGAACATGAAATCATAAAAGCTGACTTCATGACCCCTCAGATCTGCTGTTTCTTTATGAATTCATATTGTTTCAGAAAAACACAAAAATGCTTTTCATAGTAGTGTGTTTCAAGTGCAGCACTCCCATTTACAGTTAGATTGAGCTACTACTGTAATTTTTAAACAAAAAAAATCAATTAAAAATGATATCTTCACCATGTAATGTAAACCCATGAATAATGCAAGGTTTTGTTTTATAAAGTGCTGAACTCACACTGCAGGTATTAACACACACTCATTCAAAGAGAAATGATCAAGAAAAACCTTAATTTTCATTTGATGTATGATTAGTGGGAAGGAAAATATGACAATTGTTTTCTTGCAACTCATTAACATTTTTTATCCAAATGTTGGTTCATTTACCTTTTTTCACTTCATTTGAAATGTTTAGATTGATTGATATTTGTTACCACTGGATGTATTTTAGCATGTGACGCAGATTCATAAACAAGGAAACACGATTGCTGATAGATAGAATCAATTAGGGAAGATGAGCCTCTTACTGAAAGAATTAGAGTGTGAAGTGCAGCCTTAGCAGCAGAGCTGAAGGGTTTACTTGCATTTTTCCATCGTCTTTTACCTAATTAATTGACCTGGTTTAACATGGAGCAGAACAACTTCAAGCATTTATTGTATCAGGCTAACCCTCAGGGTTTTGGATGCAGGAGAGTCTGGACGAAGTCTGAGAGTTTGCATTTCTTTTAAGTTTCCAGGTGATATTTCAGGGAGTTTTCAGGGACCACACTTTGAAAACTGGTGACTGAGTCTTTAATACAGAGATTCCCAATGCTATGACATATACAAAATAATACAACCACATTCAATTCATCTATAAGATAGACTTAAAACTTCATAACTTTTAATCTTGCATTTCTCTTTCTGGTCTTTCATTTTTAGGTTTTAAAGAAGAGTAAATTTTAACACTATTTTAGGGTAGTGTATAGAAAACATTCCAATTTTCATTTCTTCCTTGTGATTTACACAAAGTTTGGGGAAATTCACTCAAGTTGATAACTAATTGATTTTTTTAATCTAGCAAGTTTTAATCAGATTCTATAATAGTAACATCATTGTTAGTATAGTAACCAATATTCTTAGCAAAAGTTGATTTAAATAAAGGAGGAAATGAATGTAAATTAAATAAAACCAAGCTCATAGACATATTTTTTAAACTTTCTTCTGAATCGCATTGTCAATTTTTTTAGAGGATCACAGAGATTTCTATGAACAATAGACTTAGAGAAATGTAAGGCAGTTTACAGTTTAGGTCAAAAATTCTGCAAACAAAACATTCTCTTTTTTGTTTGTTTTTTGTTTTGCTGTGGTACTAGGGTTTGAACTCAGGGCTTCATGCTTGCTAAACAGGCTCTCTACCATTTGAGCCACTCTGCCAGCCCCAAAACTTCTAAACCACCTGAAATTTAAAGTAATTAAACATTAAAAACTATTCTGCTGTAGGTGTATTTGATAGGCTTTTTGGGTGAAGAGAGCAGAAACACTCTAATTTATACAAAATGAAATGAATGGAAGGAATATCTCATAGTTTTCAAAGTCTATTAGTGCAGAGAAGGTAGCAGCTCATGACCTTATAACCATAGACAAGTCTGAAGCTGTTGCTCCCAGAGAGTTGCCCTGCACTGCTGGACCTTGACCTAGACAGATAGCCATGTCTAGCCATATCTGACTGCCCACTGTGTTTGCTTCACTCTGAAGAAATTAAGTCCCAATGCAGGGCTTCAATTGGCCACGCTCTGTCACACATGAACCTGCAGGCTGCCACCGGAGGGAGAGAAAGGTAGTAGCTGGTCTTTATTGGTCTTCTGAAGAGGGAAGCAGGCCTCCACCTAAACAGTATGTGATTATTTTCCCTCATGACTGAAAAGGTAAGTGGATACCTTACATCCAAAGTGAATTACTGTACATCCAACTTCTACTATGACAAGAATAATGGAAAAATTCACTATTCCTCTTTCTGATTTCTCTAATGGATTCTGATAGTGACTCATTTCCCTTACTACCATAGAGCAGTTTACAGCTTATTAAAAATCATTAAACTAGGCCTTGGTGGCTCTTGTCTATAATCCTAGCTACTCAGGAGGCAGAGATCAGGACTATCACAGCTTGAAGCCAGTCAGGGCAAATAGTTTGCAAGACCCTATCTTGAAAAACCTATCACAAAAAAATTGGGCTGGTGCAGTGGCTCAAGGTGAAGGCCCTGAGTTCAAGCCACGGTACTGCAAAAAAACCAAAATGATTAAAAACTTTATATGTAAATATAAACTTATTAAAATGTGTAAAAATTTTATATGTAAATTAACTATCATTTGATTTCACATTACCAGGAGTGGGAATTAGGAGACAGTAATATCACATTTTAAAGAGTTAGGAAACCAAATCTCAATGAACCTATATAACTTATTCATAACAATTGTGAAGTTACCAACAGAGCCTGACAGTGCCTTTCTGTGTACTTTCTACCATACACACTGGTAAAAATGTTTGGTTTTAAGATATCACATGCTGATTCTTTGCAGGAAGAGGAATATATCTGTGTGGGTGCTTTTGAATTAAAGTTGTAGAAAGCATGAATAGCACTGGCTTGCTAGGTGCTATACTTCAGGACAGTAAGTCTGGAACTGGAGTTGCTGTAGATTGGGTGAGGTACTGGCTTAATGGTGTTAGAACCTTTTCATGATCAACTTTCTTGGCTTCTCCTCATAGTTGCATCTTCAAGCAGAGTTCTTGGATAAATAAAATCACTTACAAACAGGAAGTCACATAGGATGTGTCTCATAAATTTCTTTCATTGAGAAACCCTCTCCTTGTACCTACAGAACTATTTTTGTTCTTAAAACCTAACAACAATAGCCAGGGAATGCCTAAGCCAGTCATTGAGAAGGGAAAATAAATTGTCTAGATTGATTTTGACAATTATATTTAACTCTCTGGAGTCAGAGATGGCTTGATCATTACCTAGAATAAAATTAAAGAGATTCTGCTACAAAGTAAGGAATGAGAATGCTTATTGGGTAGACTACTAAGTAAGATGAATACAATATATTCCTTGGACTTCTACAAGTACAAATTAATACCCTTAATAGCCACACTGGGAAACGGTCTTGTGTAAGAAAAAGAAATGGCCAACAAACTGTACATAGACCTAAGGTTCTTGAAATTATATCATTTTAAATATTTGTCATTTGTAAATATATATTAAGTTAAAAAGCTAAATTTTCAAGAGTTGCTGTTATTAAGTACATACTATGAGCAGATACTGTACTAAGCAAATTCAGACTCATTACCTCATTTTATTTATTTATTTATTTATGTTAATGTTACTGGGGTTTGAACTCAGAGTTTTGCATTTGTGAGGCAGGCACTCTACCACTTGATCCACACCTCAGTCTCTCATTTTATTCCTATATCAGAATTACTGATATAGGAATACAGTAATTCTGTTTACAGTAAAGAAACAGGCTTGTTGAGTTCAAATGATTTTCCCAATGTTATGTACATGATGAAAAACAGAGTTAGACTTAAGATCTCTTAGTTGGGTTGTAGATTTTCCTCAAATGTACTGTACACTAAACCACAAACAATTGGAGAGAACAAATATGTTTATACGAGAACTATTTTTGTTTGAAATTATAAAATATTTCCTTCTTTCAAAAAATTTCTTATAAATATGTTGACATTTAGAAACTTTGCTACATTTATTTCATCATGACCATTTTATTCTGGTTCTTATAAAATTGTTCAATTCAGTAGACAACTTGTGGATACATACAATAAAATGTCTACAGGACTCAGGCACATGTGATCTGTGTATGAGGGAATATTTAATAGATTGTGCTATGTCAAACATGTAACCATGCATCTTTTTAGAGCTTTTGTTTTGTTTTGTCAAGATTGTATTAAGGATGTATTTCCCTGTCTGATAATTAATTTTATGGCTAAGAATGCTGGCATTCATTAGGTGTTGATAGTGATTCACTTTTGATGAACAAATATCAATTGTACGTATTAATGATGTGCAGTGTGACATTTCCATATATGTATACAGTATGAATTTGTCAAGTCCAGTCTCCTTTTATCACCCGCTCCTACCCTTCTCAATCTCAGTGACTCACTTTTTATAAGAAACTTACCTAATATCATTCAAATTCTGGAGTTTTAATGGAAAAAGACATTGAGACAGTAAGACAATGGTTTTTATTTTCAAAACTGTCTTTTTTCAGGCTGGTAGAGTAGCTCGTGTGTTAAAATGTCTGCCCAGCAAGCATGAGGTTCTGAGTTCAAACCCCAGTGCCACCAAAAAAAAGATAATAATACAAATAAAACTGTCTATTTTCATTTTCTTATATGTGAGGAACAGTATAGGGGTGGGAGGTATATAGGGGAATAGAGATAAAAATGTTTGTTTGCATTTGGTTAGAAAATAACAAAAGTATCTTTTTAAGATAATATGCAAAGATGCAGAAGTGAAAACTTCAGTAGTACTATAAGTCTTTCATAATCCAACATGCTAGGTTGCTTCAACAGGATGATAAAAGAAAGATTAGAGAAATTCTCTGTTTCAGTTATGGGATGTGGTGGGGAGAACTCTTAGAAACACAGTAGGATTCTCTCAAGATTAAACTTAGCACATTTTTTTATCATGGATACAAAATTTTCTCCCAATTTTTACTCATTAATGAAAAGAGGCAAGAATAGTAAACATAAAAGTGCAAATATTTAAATATTTAAAGCATGTTGCAGATCAAGAAGATCACAGTTTAAAACCAGTTCCGCCAAATAGTTTGTGAGAACCTATATTGATAAATCCTATCACAAAAAAAGGGATGGTGGAGTGCCTCAAGTTGTAGAGCACCTACCTAACAAACATGAGGCAAAAAAACCAAAAAAAACCACTTAGGCCTTGTTTTTGTTTGATAAAAAATTTTTCCCAGAACTTAGAAAATTCTTACCTTTGGGACTGATTTTCACTTTGTAAATTTGCAAAACATAAGTCAAAGCAAAAGTATCCTTAATGGATTCATGTTCAAAGACAATGTGAACTCTTGTCATTAAACATTTTTCCTTCAATGGCAGTAAAGAATTAACAAAGATAAAGAGGCAGGGTTTTTTATTATTTCTTTTTTTTTTTTTTTTTCATTTTTCTTTTATTATTCATATGTGCATACAAGGCTTGGTTCATTTCTCCCCCCTGCCCCCACCCCCTCCCTTACCACCCACTCCACCCCCTCCCGCTCCCCCCCTCAATACCCAGCAGAAACTATTTTGCCCTTATCTCTAATTTTGTTGTAGAGAGAGTATAAGCAATAATAGGAAGGAACAAGGGGTTTTGCTGGTTGAGATAAGGATAGCTATACAGGGCATTGACTCACATTGATTTCCTGTGTGTGGGTGTTACCTTCTAGGTTAATTCTTTTTGATCTAACCTTTTCTCTAGTTCCTGGTCCCCTTTTCCTATTGGCCTCAGTTGCTTTAAAGTATCTGCTTTAGTTTCTCTGCGTTAAGGGCAACAAATGCTAGCTAGTTTTTTAGGTGTCTTACCTATCCTCACCCCTCCCTTGTGTGCTCTCGCTTTTATCATGTGCTCATAGTCCAATCCCCTTGTTGTGTTTGCCCTTGATCTAATGTCCACATATGAGGGAGAACATACGATTTTTGGTCTTTTGAGCCAGGCTAACCTCACTCAGAATGATGTTCTCCAATTCCATCCATTTACCAGCGAATGATAACATTTCGTTCTTCTTCATGGCTGCATAAAATTCCATTGTGTATAGATACCACATTTTCTTAATCCATTCGTCAGTGCTGGGACATCTTGGCTGTTTCCATAACTTGGCTATTGTGAATAGTGCCGCAATAAACATGGATGTGCAGGTGCCTCTGGAGTAACAGTCTTTTGGGTATATCCCCAAGAGTGGTATTGCTGGATCAAATGGTAGATCGATGTCCATGTTTTTAAGTAGCCTCCAAATTTTTTTCCAGAGTGGTTGTACTAGTCTACATTCCCACCAACAGTGTAAAAGGGTTCCTTTTTCCCCGCATCCTCGCCAACACCTGTTGTTGGTGGTGTTGCTGATGATGGCTATTCTAACAGGGGTGAGGTGGAATCTTAGTGTGGTTTTAATTTGCATTTCCTTTATTGCTAGAGATGGTGAGCATTTTTTCATGTGTTTTCTGGCCATTTGAATTTCTTCTTTTGAGAAAGTTCTGTTTAGTTCACATGCCCATTTCTTTATTGGTTCATTAGTTTTGGGAGAATTTAGTTTTTTAAGTTCCCTGTATATTCTGGTTATCAGTCCTTTGTCTGATGTATAATTGGCAAATATTTTCTCCCACTCTGTGGGTGTTCTCTTCAGTTTAGAGACCATTTCTTTTGATGAACAGAAGCTTTTTAGTTTTATGAGGTCCCATTTATCTATGCTATCTCTTAGTTGCTGTGCTGCTGGGGTTTCATTGAGAAAGTTTTTACCTATACCTACTAACTCCAGAGTAGTTCCTACTCTTTCTTGTATCAACTTAAGAGTTTGGGGTCTGATATTAAGATCCTTGATCCATTTTGAGTTAATCTTGGTATAGGGTGATATACATGGATCTAGTTTCAGTTTTTTGCAGACTGCTAACCAGTTTTCCCAGCAGTTTTTGTTGAAGAGGCTGCTATTTCTCCATCGTATATTTTTAGCTCCTTTGTCAAAGATAAGTTGCTCATAGTTGTGTGGCTTCATATCTGGATCCTCTATTCTGTTCCACTGGTCTTCATGTCTGTTTTTGTGCCAGTACCATGCTGTTTTTATTGTTATTGCTTTGTAATATAGTTTGAAGTCAGGTATTGTGATACCTCCTGCATTGTTCTTTTGACTGAGTATTGCCTTGGCTATTCGTGGCCTCTTGTGTTTCCATATAAATTTCACAGTAGATTTTTCAATCTCTTTAATGAATGTCATTGGAATTTTGATGGGAATTGCATTAAACATGTAGATTACTTTGGGGAGTATCGACATTTTTACTATGTTGATTCTACCAATCCATGAGCATGGGAGATCTCTCCACTTTCTATAGTCTTCCTCAATCTCTTTCTTCAGAAGTGTATAGTTTTCCTTGTAGAGGTCTTTCACATCTTTTGTTAGGTTTACACCTAGGTATTTGATTTTTTTTGAGGCTATTGTAAATGGAATTGTTTTCATACATTCTTTTTCCGTTTGCTCATTGTTAGTGTATAGAAATGCTAATGATTTTTCTATGTTGATTTTATATCCTGCTACTTTGCTATAGCTATTGATGATGTCTAGAAGCTTCTGAGTAGAGTTTTTTGGGTCTTTAAGGTATAGGATCATGTCGTCTGCAAATAGGGATATTTTGACAGTTTCTTTACCTATTTGTATTCCTTTTATTCCTTCTTCTTGCCTAATTGCTCTGGCTAGGAATTCCAGTACTATGTTGAATAGGAGTGGAGATAGTGGGCATCCTTGTCTGGTTCCTGATTTTAGAGGGAACGGTTTTAATTTTTCTCCGTTAAGTATAATGCTGGCTGTAGGTTTGTCATATATAGCTTTTATAATGTTGAGGAACTTTCCTTCTATTCCTAGTTTTCTTAGAGCTTTTATCATGAAATGATGTTGGATCTTATCAAAGGCTTTTTCTGCGTCTATTGAGATGATCAAGTGGTTTTTGTCTTTGCTTCTGTTAATGTGGTTTATTACGTTTATTGATTTTCGTATGTTGAACCACCCCTGCATCCCTGGGATGAAGCCTACCTGGTCGTGGTGGATAATCTTTTTGATGTGTTGCTGAATTCGGTTTGCCATTATTTTGTTGAGGATTTTTGCATCAATGTTCATTAAGGAGATTGGCCTATAGTTCTCCTTTTTGGAGGTGTCTTTGCCTGGTTTTGGGATAAGTGTAATACTGGCTTCATAAAATGTGTTTGGCAGTTTTCCTTCCCTTTCTATTTCATGGAACAGTTTAAGGAGGGTTGGTATCAGTTCTTCTTTAAAGGTCTGATAGAATTCAGCAGAGAATCCATCAGGTCCTGGACTTTTCTTTTTGGGGAGACTCTTGATTGCTGCTTCAATTTCATTTTGTGTTATAGGTCTATTCAGGTGATTAATTTCCTCTTGGTTCAGTTTTGGATGATCATATGTATCTAGAAATCTGTCCATTTCTTTTAGATTTTCAAATTTATTTGAATATAGGTTCTCAAAGTATTCTCTGATGATTTCCTGGATTTCCATGGTGTTTGTTGTTATCTCCCCTTTTGCATTCCTGATTCTACTAATTTGGGTTTTTTCTCTCCTCATTTTAGTCAGGTTTGCCAGGGGTCTATCGATCTTGTTTATTTTTTCAAAGAACCAACTTTTTGTTTCATTAATTCTTTGTATGGTTTTTTTGGTTTCTATTTCGTTGATTTCAGCTCTTATTTTTATTATTTCTCTCCTTCTATTTGTTTTGGGATTTGCTTGTTCTTGTTTTTCTAGGAGTTTGAGATGTATCATTAGGTCATTGATTTGGGATCTTTCAATCTTTTTAATATATGCACTCATGGCTATAAACTTTCCTCTCAAGACTGCCTTAGCTGTGTCCCATAGGTTCCGGTAGGTTGTGTTTTCATTTTCATTGACTTCTAGGAACTTTTTAATTTCCTCTTTTATTGCATCGATGATCCATTCTTCATTAAGTAATGAGTTATTTAGTTTCCAGCTGTTTGCATGTTTTTTGTCTTTACTTTTGTTGTTGAGTTCTACTTTTACTGCATTGTGGTCAGATAGTATGCACGGTATTATTTCTATTTTCTTATATTTGCTGAGGCTTGCTTTGTGCCCTAGGATATGATCTATTTTGGAGAAGGTTCCATGGGCTGCTGAGAAGAATGTATATTGTGTAGAGGTTGGATGAAATGTTCTATAGACATCTACTAGGTCCACTTGATCTATTGCATATTTTAGATCTTGGATTTCTTTATTGAGTTTTTGTTTGGATGACCTATCTATTGATGATAATGGAGTGTTAAAGTCTCCCACAACCACTGTGTTGGCGTTTATATATGCTTTTAGGTCTTTTAGGGTATGTTTGATGAAACTGGGTGCGTTGACATTGGGTGCGTACAGATTGATGATTATTATTTCCTTTTGGTCTATTTCCCCTTTTATTAGTATGGAATGTCCTTCTTTGTCTCGTTTGATCAATGTAGGTTTGAAGTCTACTTTGTCAGAGATAAGTATTGCTACTCCTGCTTGTTTTCGGGGGCCATTAGCTTGGTAAATCTTCTTCCAGCCTTTCATCCTAAGCATATGGTTATTTCTGTCGGTGAGATGAGTCTCCTGTAAGCAACAAATTGTTGGATCTTCTTTTTTAATCCATTTTGTCAAACGGTGTCTTTTGATGGGTGAATTAAGTCCATTGACATTAAGTGTTAGTACTGATAGGTATGTGGTGATTCCTGCCATTTAGTTATCTTAGTTGTTTGAAGGTTTGATTGTGTGTACCTAACTTGATGTTACTCTCTACTGTCTTGCTTTTTCTTATCCTGTGGTTTGGTGCTGCCTGCCTTTTCATGGTTAAGTTGGGTGTCACTTTCTGTGTGCAGGATCCCTTGCAGAATCTTTTGTAATGGTGGCTTTGTGGTCACATATTGTTTTAGTTTCTGCTTATCATGGAAGACTTTTATTGCTCCATCTATTTTGAATGATAGCTTTGCTGGGTAGAGTATCCTGGGGTTGAAGTTATTTTCATTCAGTGCCCGGAAGATCTCACCCCACGCTCTTCTTGCTTTTAATGTTTCTGTTGAGAAGTCTGCTGTGATTTTGATGGGTTTACCTTTGTATGTTACTTGTTTTTTCTCTCTTGCAGCCTTCAATATTCTTTCCTTAGTTTCTGAACTTGTTGTTTTAATGATGATATGTCGTGGAGTAGTTCTATTTTGATCTGGTCTGTTTGGTGTCCTGGAGGCCTCTTGCATTTGTATGGGAATATCTTTCTCTAGATTTGGGAAATTTTCCATTATTATTTTGTTGAATATATTACGCATTCCCTTCGCTTGCACCTCTTCTCCTTCTTCGATGCCCATGATTCTCAAGTTTGGTCTTTTGATGGAGTCGGTGAGTTCTTGCATTTTCTTTTCACAGGTCTTGAGTTGTTTAATTAATAGTTCTTCGGTTTTTCCTTTAATTACCATTTCATCTTCAAGTTCTGAGATTCTGTCTTCTGTTTGTTCTATTCTGCTGGATTGGCTTTCCGTTTTGTTTTGCAGTTCTGTTTTGTTCTTTTTTCTGAGGTTTTCCATATCCTGGCTGTTTTCTTCTTTATTGTTGTCTATTTTTGTCCTGAGTTCATTTATCCATTTATTCATTGTGTTCTCTCTTTCACTTTGGTGTTTATACAGTGCTTCTATGGTTTCCTTTATTTCTTCTTTTGCTTTTTCAAATTCTCTATTTTTATTGTCTTGGAATTTCTTGAGTGTCTCCTGTACATTTTGGTTGACCCTATCCAGTATCATCTCTATAAAATTCTCATTGAGTACTTGTAGTATGTCTTCTTTTAAATTATTCTTGTAGGCTTCATTGGGTCCTTTGGCATAGTTTATCTTCATTTTGTTGGAGTCTGGCTCTGAGTTTCTGTTCTCTTCATTCCCCTCTGGTTCCTGTACTAATTTTTTGCTGTGGGGAAACTGGTTTCCTTGTTTTTTCTGTCTTCCTGTCATTGTCCTTGGTGTTGTTACTGTCCTTGTACTGTGTGTAATTAAGTATTTTCTAGCTTGTAATAATAACAATGGTAATATTGAGAACGGAAGAGTGAGCTGAGATGGAAAGCAAGAAGTTAAAGAAAAGGGGAAAACAAATATACAGACAAGAGGGAGAAAGCAGAACAAGGTATCAGACAAGAGAGTTTCAAAGGTATAAACAGGGAGTGTTAGTGTACTAATCGACAGTAAGCTGAACAGACAATAGAGAGACAGAGAGAGGATTGAAAATCAAAGATAAAAAAAATAAAAAATAAGTATATGAAAGTAATATCTATTTATAAAAATGAATTAAAATAAAATGGAAAATAGGAAATTAAAAAAAAAAAAAAAAAACCAAAAAACTTCCAAGTTTATATGCAATGCAATTTCAGTCTTAATAATTTGGATGTCCGTCTTAATCTCCAGTCCTGGAGTTGGTGCCTCAGATGTTGTTCTGTAGTTGTCTCATCAAAGGGGATGCATAAAGTAGAACAAAACTACACTCACACACACACAGAAGAAAAAATAAAAAAAAAGCCCCACCAAGTGTCCCCAGTTCAAATGCAATAGTTTCAGTAAGTTTTTCGGCTTGCAGGTGTAATTCGGTTGTTCTCTCATCAAAGGTAGGGAGAAAAAGAAAAAAAAGCGTCTGGAGACAGTTCTGAGAGTGGTATCTGCAACTGTGGCTTGCCTGCCTGCTGCTGTCAGCCTGTAGCTGGAGGCGTTATTTATGCAGATCTCTGGGGTGAGCTTAGCACTCACCTGGTCGCACAGGCTTTGTTTGCTCAGAGTTCTCCTGTGCGGGGGAGGGGGGCCTCTGCTACAGGCTTTTCCCTTTCCAAGCACTGGGAAAGGCGACACTGCCCCGCGTTGTCAGGCCTGCGTGTTTATTTACAGTTCACGTGGGAAGTGGGTCTTCCCTCCTCTCACAAGCGTCCTGCTCCTGGTTGCTGGCGCGCCCCGCTCCCGCCAGAGCCTCTCCGGCCCCGCCCGGCTCGTTTATTTACAGTCCCGGGAAGGGTTCCCTTCCCCCAATCTTCAGCGCTCAGGGCGCCCCACCCTCTTTCCAGCGTGTCTTAACTGTTCTTATTGCTTAGTACTCAGTTTCTCTTTTTTTCCCGGGTGGAGGTCAGTCTGTCCAGGGGGCTATGCTGCTCTGGCCCAGGCTTGTCTGTGGGGGAACCGCGGTACCGCGAAGCTCACCTGGTCCGCGTCTTCCCAAGCCGTATGGGCGCCGGCCACTGGCGGCCCCGGGGGCCTCCTCGGTTCTCCGTTTAACGTGAAGTGGAGATTCTCTGCGCGGCTGGAGGTGTGGAGGGGTCAAAGTTATGCCTTTTCTCGGTGATTATGCCTGCAAAGTGTGTCTCCAGCGTCTCTCCAAGATTTCACTATAGGAGGGTCGCTTTCTGCTTCCTACCTCTAGCCGCCATCTTGGAATCTTATTATTTCTTTAAGTAATAAAAATATTTCATTGAATTTCAGGAACCTGGTTTTTTTAAAAATTTGAAATCTTTGTACACAGATCACCATTCTACTTTCTCTAAAATAGTAAACATTTGGATTTAAAGATTGTTGCTTCTCTCTTTGTGTTGCATAGCCTAGAAAATTTTAAACCCTGATGCTGCTCACCCTTTGACCATGACTATGTTTTGACCTCAACAGAAGATGAGGAATGGGGTAGGGTGCTTAAGGAGACCACTGTGTACAAGCACACAATCTGCAGTGAGACAGTCATCCAAAGTCAAGCCACACACTTTGGAACGAACAGCATTTTCTGGAATGTAGGTGAGTGTCCATTTGTGTCCCTATTTTTTTAGAGCAAAGAGATTGAAATTAAGGTTCTGGTCCATGAGGGGGCTCAGAAATTTTGCAAAGGTCAAACAGATACTTGAGAATAAGACACTGAAGAACCACAATGGAGCTGGGAGGTTGCTGCAACCTACTTGTGGTGTATTGAAGACTGTTCATTGACAACCAGTGAGCAGTGGGAGCCTAATAGAACTTTGGTGGCTCCAAAAATCTCTCCTATTATCTAATAAAGATGTTTTCCATGCACCCTGTATTTTAGTAAACATAGTTTCTGTGGTCATAGGCTTTTGTCAAGTTGATTTCAGTCTTGAAAGAAACAAAAAACAAGTTACCCAGATTTTAAACAGAAACTGACACTATGGTTCCCATTTGTAAGCAATTCTACTCAACCTTGACTTTTCCACATTCTCTGGCATTAGACAGGTCACATTTCCTTGCAACCAGATAAGTAAACTAGCCTGTGCTTCCATGTGTATCAGCAGAGTTCACTGAGACATTCAATTCATTATCTTAATCTTGGAATTGAAATGTGTAACCAGTAATTTCACCTTCTCAACGACCAGAATGGAAAGGATCAGCCACCTCTGCTTAAAATAAGGGACATGGAGAAGAGAATTATGAATGAGGGAGTAGGATGAAAGTAGAGGTCAAGATGGTCAAAATATAGGAGCAGAAACAATATTCTCCATTATTTTTGTTCTTCCTAATCTATCAATTACTGGGAGAGTCTGTGACAATCTGTCACTATGATCTTGAATCTGTCAAGTTCTTCATTGTCTTTTGATAATTTTTCACAGCATGCAAATTTCAAAATATTTATATTCGTGTTAGATCTTAATTCTTAACTAAGTTTTTTTGCTTTTGAAAAAGACAATGGCTTTGTCTTTTTAAGCATATTTTCTAACCCTTTAGTGTCACATTTTCTTTGCTCTTATAATTTTAGTAATGTTATACACAAGCAAATTTTGTGTTTCACATATCTGGACTGCTTTATCTTTCAAATTTATATGTTTGAGTTCATTTCATTTAGTGTTTTAGTTCTTGCTTCTTTTGTCTTCTTAACAGTGTCTGCCTCAAATTGATTGAGTAATCATCACTTTTATACTCTTCTGTTGTTTACATGTAGTATTTATAACATTTTAATGGCTATGTGTGCATTTTATTTACTAAATCAAAACTTACTCAGAATTTCTCACTTCATCCTCACATGACATTTTTTGCAGCATTCTAATGGCAAATAATTTTATTCTTTCTCTTACATATAACTGTTTTTTAGGTATTTTAGCTTTTCCTACATTTGATTCATTCATAATTATATTTAATTTTCTTAGCAGTCATTGTTATTATGCTTTTGAATTAATTAAACTTTCATCCGCAAAGCAGTAATTTCATTATTCAGTTTTAAATAGCAAAGTCACATTCACACTTGCACGTGTGTTTCCTAATGTGTTTACTCAACACTGTTTTTGGCATCATTTCTTTTTTTCTTGGACCAAACACTTTCTTTCTCAAATGGCTCACTTTTCATTCTTTTAAAAAACAATCGTGCTTTTGTTTTTCTGAAAATAATATTTCACCTTCAGTTTTGAATGATTGTTTAAGTATCGTATATGTAAAACACCTATAGGCTTCTGTATTGAGTTTTTTTCATTGTTTTGAGATATTATCAGTGTATTCTATTTTTTCTCCTGTTACAGAGTCTACAATCAGTTTAATTTTCCTACATTTCAGAGACATTTTAAAGAAAATTTACCTTTATGGTTCTATAGTTTTCATGCCTAGTCTGTGTTTGGATTTATTATTAATTGTAGAATCTGTGAATATGAAAAATCCTCAGGGCAAATCTCCTTTAGTACTGCCTCCCTTTTTTTTTTCAATTTTTTGACCTTACTGGGGTTTGAACTCAGGTCCTCATGCTTGCTAGATAGATGTTTTACTACTTGAGCCATGCCCCTCATCCTCTTAGTGTATTTTCTTTCTCCTGTTTTATCTGTTCTATCCTTCTAGGATTCCTTACCATTGTATGTTGAACCTTGTCATCCTATTTTTCCCACTTTATTTGATGTATTACTGAAAAAAAGTTGTACATACTGAAGGAGTACAATGCCATATTTCGATAGCAGTGTACATTCTGAAACAATTATCACCATCAAGCTAATTAACATAGCTACCACATTACATGGATATCTGTGTGTGTGCTTAAATGTGTGATGAGAGCATGTAACATGCACTCTTGTCAAGCTTCAAGCATTTCTTGCTATGCAGTCCAAACTGTCCTCAATCTCATGATCCTGCTGACTGCTGGGAATGCAGGTATGCACTATCAAGCATGGGCAGATCTTTATCTCTTTGGACTTTTGGTAAATATTTTTTGTAAGTTTACCAATTTCCTATTTAGCTATGCTTAATCTTCTGTGTAACTCATCTTCCCACTTGATTTTCATTTCAATAATGTCATTTTATTTCTATAACATAATATCAGTATCAGTATCAGGGAGTATTTTATTACCCAAAGTTACTTGGCATATGTGTGGTGTTTGTTAATTCTTACAATGTGGGCTATTACCTTTTTCCATATAATCTAAAATTTGGGAGCCAGAAGTGTTTCATATTTTGGATATTGAAATATTTATATATTTATAATGAGATAGTTTCATTACTGTAGCCAAATCTAAACATGAAATTGCTCACATCTTACTCATATAGCAGAAGGTAATTTTAATCAATTACAATATAAGTGTGCTTGTATTTTGACTACAAAATATAACTTCCTTCTTGTAACATCATGCTGGCTCTCAAAGTGTTTTGGATTTTGGAGTTTTAGATTTTCAGATTAATGGAAGGCGTTAATACATTGAAATCCTATAAGGTCTGGGTTCAGGAAAGAGGTATCTCAACAGCTCTGAAGTAAAATCTTGGGGAAACGTTTCAGTGTGTTGGTTACTCAGTCTCACAGATCATCTTAGCTTCTGGAACTCCCTAATGTAAGGGAAAGTCATCGGTTATGCACACTAGTGGAGCCATCTTTCTGCCCCCATTCAGAAGTGACACACATGGTATAAATATCATTTTAACACTTTGGTTCTTAGAAGGAAAGTTTTGATGCTCTAATTTTCATTGATGAGGTCTGGTGATCAAAATTGTGTAAAGCATCCCAGTCCCAGACCCACAGTGTGAAGTGCAGATTCTCATAGCTCATCCCTACCATCAGCTGATGTTAAAAATTAAGTCACAAACAAAACTTCCAGTATCCTCAGTGAGGATACAGTGTTAGTTTTCTCCATTCCCTTAGGTTTAATTCTCTTTCACTGCACCTAATACTCCTTTTATTTAGTAAATATATATCTAAACCATCCATTTCATAGTGTAGAACATATTTATTGCTTTTATAGATATGAAGTGTTCCATTTTTTAAGGATGTCAATTTACCAGTCCAATCGGTGTACAATGTCAGTGTGTGAAGTCAAAGCAAAGATCATTCTTATTGAAGGAAAATTGTCTTCTGTGTTTGAATGAGCCAGATGGATCAATTTTCCTTGACAATGGTTTACTTTTATTCTATCTTACTCTGTACTTTTGACTGTAGGTTTTTTTTTAAAGCTTTATATTTATCTAAAAATTTATGCTTTAAATTGTTATTTTAATAACAATAGTCAGTAATGAGATCAGATATCATGGAGAGTTTATATTTTCCACAACATAAATAAAACAGCTCATTTAACAATTAATTTTAAAATGCAGTCATAAATCATTAAAATTGAAAAAACAGTTGTCAGAAAAAAATGAAAAATGTGTATTTTGTGATGTTATTTTCCTCTTAAATGTTTTCAAAGTATTCACAGTTTGGAGCAATTTTTAATAAACAAGAAATGATCAGGACTTTTCTAAAAAGATGACTTTGATTACAAGAGTAAAATGTAATAACAAGTGTGTTGCCACTAACTAAGTTGATGGGTGAGAATTGAAATGATTTTTGAAAGAAAGCCAGGAGAAAAACAATTCCAATTTTAGAAGATACAGTCTAAAGAGAAGTTCTATCATAGATAAGTGAATGTATTGGTCAAAAAGATATTTTCTCAGAAAAAGCATTGCTTTCTTACCTGTTACTTTAAGAAAAATTGATGCCAGACCTTTAAAAAGTATTGTTTCTGCCTATTGTAATCGAGTATTATGAGTTTTCTTCAAAAAATCATACCTCACTTCACATTGAAAAAAAAAAGTTCAAATCTTCAAGGATTGTAAAGTAATTATATAATTAAAACCAAAATATCCTCTAGACATCTATTTTTGTCCCAGTACCAATAGAACTTAAACATTAAATTCAAAAATAGTAACAAGAAGTTCAATGTCTTTGCCTTAAAAATATTTTAAGATCTGAAATTCAGAAAGCAACTATCTTGGCTAACTATATGACATAATTCTTATCAAAAAGGATTTTTATCCTGAAGCCATCTCAAGTTATCTTTATTATAGAAAAGCAGAGCTATTTCCTATCATTTACAAAACACTTCATTCTGCATGACTTCATTTGCTACTTATAACTATATGATGTACAGGCATGGAGATTATTATACTGACACAGCTTGCTGGTTCTAGCTCAAGCATCATTTTGATGATGTCTCCCCTAACTTTCTAAAATTCTCAAATTCCTTCCTCTCTGCAACTTTAGTGCATTAAGAATAGTTCACTGGGGCATAAAATAATTGTGCATCTTACACAAGTGACATCTGTGATTAAATAAAAATACCCCAAAATGTTTCTGATTATATTTTTTGGTTTTGCAACTTTATAGATTACTCATTGACTTCCAAGTAAAGAATCTGTCTTATAAAACACCCTTGCCAAATTTTCAATATGTTCATATTTATTTTTATTTGAACAGTTAGCATTTCTTTTATAAAATGTAATAAATAATAAAACCATTTGCATTATTATGAATAGTATTTTGCCAAAGCGATAAAGATGCTAGGATTACATTTTTGTAACTTTTTTCTAGACTTAATAACATTTATCTCTATTTGCTTAACTTTTCTCTGACTACGCTAATTTTTCCCAAATATTTTCACAGCTCCTCAGAATAATATTTTATGCTATCAAAATTCCCAGATTGTTATTAGTTTTTTTTTCATTTTAATCTGAAGACACTGCTCACAGAGTCTATTTTTCAATCTGGTTTAGTTACTTTTCTGGATCTATTCTATTACTGCTATTCTGTGACATCCCTCCACTATCATTTTGAGAGTTCCCTTAACCTCTCTCCTTTGTGGGATCACCAGTCAATTGGATCTCATGTTGTTTTGCACTTTGCTTTATATCTTCTAATTTCCAATATTGTTGAATAGTCAAATAAATTATTGTCTACTCACAGTTATAATACCTTGTCATTTTTCCTCTTTTAAAGCTTTTTAAATCTTGCTATTCCCCGATATTGTGGAATTTAAGATGTTTCTTGATGTGGTCACAGGTTGCACTTTATTAATTAAGAGAACTCCTTCAGTTCTATGGTATTTTCTTATATTTGTGATATTTAACCCTCTATTTATTTAACCTTCTGTTTATTTTATTCTTTCTGAAATTCCCGTTGTTAGCACATAATATTCTCCATCTTTTGTTTGCCCTTTATTTTTTCTTTGTTTCCCTGATTTCCAAAAAATGTGCTCAATTTTTATATGCTTTTAACACTTTGACACTTTGGCTATTATATTTTTCTTGTCCTACATTTTTCCTTTTTAATTGTCTCTAGAGGTTGAAAAGATAACCATTATAATGGTGGAAGATTTCTTTTTAGTAGCCCTTCTTTTTTTCTGTACCTCTATGTTCATGTTTCTATTTGCTTGTTTTGGTTTTGCAATTTCTATTGCTTTCCTCAGATGTCTATAATTCTTGAAAGTCCATTACAATTTAAGAAAAATGCTAGTTTGTTTGCATTTCACTTACAACACTGGAAATTTTTTAATGTGATTTATAATATATAGGTCTTTTTTCTTGACTACAATTTCTCCAGAAATTAAACCTCTAATCTACTGCCTGATTTAAGCTTGGCTGCTAACATTTAGAAGGTAGGAGACAGAAGGAAATTTGTGAGTATCTATATTTAGTAGAGAGATTTTCATTTAAGTTTCTCTTTCCAGCCCATCGTATTACTTCTGCAGTGAGCCTTGGCAAAGCTGAAACACTTCTTAAAGAGTGAGCCTCCTCTAACCTGAGGTGGTATGGAATAGTAATTGAATTGCTGTTCTCAGTAGGAATGGGGAGCAGAGCTATTAACTGAATCTAAAGCATACTTTTATTAACTTTCCTCTTTTCACATTTTATGTCATCCTTATCTTCTGTGGTATCACAAAATTCAAGTTCTTGATAGATTATAGGATCTTTCCAATGAAATGTTATAGTTTCCTGCCTGCATATACATTCGTAGGCACATGGTTTATGTATCAACCACTATAACATAATTGTGATCATTCAGTTATGTATTAACCAGCTTTTCTAGCCAGGTACACTTTGAACTTTGGAATGCAATACTAGACACAAACAAATTGTCGTTCTCACAAAGCCTACATTGTAGAGAGAAAACGCAGAGAACCAAATAAATAAGCGATGGTGTGGTGTTTCAGTGTGTGAGAGCATTATGGAGAAAAGGAAAGGTGTAGAAAGGAAAAGTGAGAACCAGAAAAAAATTGCAATTTTTAACAGAAATGTCAGAGACCTAATTCAGAAAGTATGATTGAACAAATTCATGACAAATGGAGGCAAGTGAACAACTAGCTAACTATAGGTAGAGTGACAACTGAGAAGCCCTAAAGAAAAAAGATCAGTGTGGCTAGAGTGGAGTGAGGAGCAATAGAAGGAAAAGAAGTCAGAGTGGTAATGGGAGAAGGAGCTCATTATGTAGAACCATTGGCTAATGAAACAGCTTTCAATTTTATTCCAAGTTAAATGAGAAACCATTGACTTATATTGAAGAGAGATGGATACTATGTAATTTATTTTTTAAAAGTGTCCTTCTGCTTACAATGTGAGAATGAGTTATTAGGGTCTTGTTTAGTAAACAGGAGATATGATTGAGTCTTGGAAAGATGATAGGTCATGTTATTAGAAGATATAAGGTAAATAACTGTATTCTATATGAACTTGAGCATAAAACTGATATATTTTCCTGAAATATTCACATATTAGACGTGGATGAAATGGAAATAGAAAAATGGAGGAGGAATCCTAGAGTTTATACACACAAACACGCACATATGTACAACATAGACAGATGGGTACATGAGCATAAAGGTAAAAGGGAAGCCAGGTTTGAAGACGCAAATTCATGAGAAGTCAGCTCTAAGTGATATGTGTATATGAGGGTATATCTTGTCACTGGAAGATATTTTAAAGTTAATGATATTTAAATAAAGATATTTTAAAGAAATAAAATCAAGGACATGAGACTAGCCCTATGCACACTACTTTACATGTTTGAGGAAAGAGGAAACAATTAAATGAAGCAGAGCAATAGCAGCCAAGAGATAGGAGGAAAATCAAGATTGTATGGCAGAAACCAAGTGAAGAAAGTGTGCCCGGAGGAGACAACGGTCAACTGTGTCCAATGATGTTGATGGGAAAGGCAAAAACCGAGAATTACCAAATGAATTTGAGAATTCAAGGGCAATTAATAATTTTCACAGGAACCCTTGAGTGGTGGTGTGATTGGGATAAAATACCATTTTAATTTGCCTTAAGACAAAGAAGAAGAGAAACTGATTAAGTGCCTCAGATAGCTTTTTTTCTGTAGGTATAAATTTTAAAGGAGCTAAAGAACAGAGCAATACACAATGGCGGCTGCGGGATCTAAAGGTCAAGGCAGTGGCTGTTTGTTTCTAAGGAGTAATAACATCTTCCCGTGCTAATGGGAACTGCCTATAAATGAAAAAGAGTGAGGAAGCAGAACTAAGAGTTGTATTTGTATCCTAGAGTCAAATCCCTGAATCAACCAGAAAGGATGGTCTATCATACAAAAACAAAAGATTTTAGATGGGAGAGTGAAAGGTTAATACTTCATTTAGGTGGAAAAATAGAACACATGTGTCAGATGTTGATAGAAAGGTTAAGATATTGGGAGTCTTGAAAAGTTCTTTTCTGATTGCATCAATTTTCACAGTGATATAGGAAAGAAGCTAAAACACTAAGAGTGAAAGCAGGACATAAGGCTTGAGGGTATGAAGAGAAAAGAGAAACTGTATAACAGTTATGAATGAATAGATGAGTATTAAGTTTCTAGAAAGAATTAAGGGCCCACTGGAGGTCCTTGGTCCTGATGTATATGTTATTGGACCACCTATTTTGTATAGGTTGCATACCAGAACACTTAGGGTTTAGCTCAAAGTACATTTGCTGTTTTACATGTATGTACAAGCATTTAATCTCCTGAAAATGCTATTCACCTTCATTTCCTGCAAGAGTTCTTGGATGTCTCAGTCTTCTCCAATCTCAAATACTATAGATCTCTTTGACACCCAACTTTAACTCTGTTTCCACTACAGTAGCTACATTTAGTGAGTGCAGCTTTGGAGAACCACAGCAATTGACCCTGGGGATATTAACTAATCATTGAACTACTTAGGAATGCCTGTTTTTGTCTACTGAATCATCAACTCTTCTGAAAAAATAAATTCATACCTATCTTATGATATAAGCAAAACAAGAAAATTCCTTCTTACTGTAATAGCCAGGAAATATGAAGGATAATATTCATTTCCTCATTAATCTACTGGGTAATAAATGGTGGAGCCACCTCTAGGGTTAGAATCTTTAACTTGGTCTATGAATTCTGTCTGATCCCCAGTCTCTTTAGTTGCCAATCACCTTCAATCTGTCCTGAAGTTATACTGATTGCCATATTTTAGCTAGTTTTTCATCATTTTTGTCTGGCTCTATTCTTTTCCATATGCTGTTCCACTTGTTTGGAATACTCTGCTCTCTGCTTTTTGTCTATCCATCTTCCCATCTGAAGTTGTATCATACATCATAAAGTAGCTTCCTAGGATAAGTGTTGCAAATCAGAACATCCTATTACTTACTCTTATATGAGCCTATACTGTCCTTTTTAACACTCATCACAGTTTGCAATTATGTCCTTATATGATGGATTTACATCTGTTTTCTACACTAGACTATAAACTCAATGAACACAGGAACCAGCTTCTATATCGCTTGTTTGTGTTACTTTCATATCACTAGAGGTTAAATAGCTTCTCATACAATGTAGGTAAATATTTGTGAAGTGAACATATCAGGTAGCATTCTACCCTGCACCCAAGGAAAATTCCAACAGCAGAAATTATTCAAGCATCTTGCGAAATGTTGGAGAGAGGATTTTCTCCCTGGGCATTAAACACGATGACTTCAAAAGTCCCTTCTAACCTCAGTGTTTTAGCCATATCATCTTGGCCTAATCATTTTTCCTTTCTGGGGCTTGGATCCTAACTGTGAAGTAAAGGATTTTAATTCTTTATCGTTTCTAGCTGCATGAATCTTTAATACTATGTTAATAGTATAGGCCAAACCTAATGCAAAATATTGATGAAAACCTACATGTGATTTTCTTCAGCAGTTTATCCTTCCTAACAAAATATTTGATCTCTGATCTCTCATTTTTATTTTTCCATTTTTTTACTGACACTAACAATTTCAGCTTGTTTACTTATCATGAATATTGATTCTTAGTCAACTTTAAAAGGAAATTCCTGTCATTCATTAAACACATATTGACTCTAGAATGACCCATCATATAAAAATGCACCATTTAAATACTATTAAATGTAATGTTTTAAAATGATAAGATATAATAGTTCAATTCTACATAAAAATACAAGAAGCCTAATGAACCAGGAACTCACATCTATAATTCAATCTATTTAGGAGACTGAGATTGGGAGAATCATGGTTCAAAGCCAGACCAGGCAAAAAAATGTTTACAAGACCCCATCTCAATGAAGATGGGCATGGTGATACTCACCTGTCATCCCAGTGACAGTGGGAAAGTATAAAATAGGAGAATTAGAGTCTAGGTTGCCATGGGCATACAAAGCAAGACCTTATCTCCAAAACAATAAGAGCAACAAGGGCTGGAGACCTGGCTCAGGTGATAGAGTGACTGCCGAGCAAAAATCTCAATACAGCCAAAAAAAAAGAAAGAAAGAGAGAGAGAGAACCTCATTTTCATAGGCTATAAATGCTTGTGTATGTAAATTTAGATTTTATAACTTAATACAAATTTGACACTGGAAGTAGATTTTATGTTCTACCACAATAAACATTTCAAATTTCATGTGGTTTTTCAGAGAACAAAATGTATTGAATTTTATACAATTTAGTCTATTTCTTTAAAAATGCCCAAAAATTCACATGTAGTCTTCAGTCATCTAAGATTCTACTGATAGTATATTTTTCCATTTCTAAGAAATTATCTGGAGAATCTAAATACAAATTACTAGCCATGTTCCAATTTTTATTTTTAAGAATTTCTTAATCATTATTTTCTTGGAAATTTTAAATAGTTATTTTAGTTATTTGGATCACAAATTTTTTTTCTATATTATGTTTAAGGTTTTCATGTTATATTTAATATTTTTGTAATAAATGGAGCTAAGCTAATGTGCAGTTTCTAGAATTTTTATCGTAATTACAAATTTTTAATATTTCTTTCAGTCTCAAAGTGTTTTTGCCTTAAAAATGCCTTTCCATCTTGCATGAGCTAGAATACAAAGTAGACTCCTAAGACTAAAAGGAGTGTGGTGGGCCACACAAAGCAGATATTTATTTCACACACAAACACAAAGTCTATTGTCTTAGTGTAGCAGCCAGTTGGAGTCTGGGATCTATATTCATTCTCTAAATTCTGCCACCTTCAAATCTTGACATCCACGGTGTTTGGCACAATGGCTGCTCCAGCTTTTATTGTCATAGCCAGCAGGACAAAGAAAGATGCAGTGGCAAGGATGACCAGTTATTTCATTTATTTTAAGAAAATAGCCTGGAACTATCACACATCACTAATCTTATATCTCTCGGTCAGAGCATAAAGGCATGATTAAGACTACATGAAAAGCTCAGAAACATATTTTTTTTCTTTTATTATTCTTTTTTTTTCCATTTTTCTTTTATTATTCATATGTGCATACAAGGATTGGTTCATTTCTCCCCACTGCCCCCACCCCCTCCCTTACCACCCACTCCGCCCCCCCCCTCCCCCCCAATACCCAGCAGAAACTATTTTGCCCTTATTTCTAATTTTGTTGTAGAGAGAGTATAAGCAATAATAGGAAGGAACAAGGGGTTTTGCTGCTTGAAATAAGGATAGCTATACAGTGCATTGACTCACATTGATTTCCTGTGCGTGGGTGTTACCTTCTAGGTTAATTCTTTTTGATCTAACCTTTTCTCTAGTTCCTGGTCCCCTTTTCCTATTGGCCTCAGTTGCTTTGAGGTATCTGCTTTAGTTTCTCTGCGTTAAGGGCAACAAATGCTAGCTAGTTTTTTAGGTGTCTTACCTATCCTCATCCCTCCCTTGTATGCTCTCGCTTTTATCATGTGCTCATAGTCCAATCCCCTTGTTGTGTTTGCCCTTGATCTAATGTCCACATATGAGGGAGAACATATGATTTTTGGTTTTTTGAGCCAGGCTAACCTCACTCAGAATGATGTTCTCCAATTCCATCCATTTACCAGCGAATGATAACATTTCGTTCTTCTTCATGGCTGCATAAAATTCCATTGTGTATAGATACCACATTTTCTTAATCCATTCATCAGTGGTGGGACATCTTGGCTGTTTCCATAACTTGGCTATTGTGAATAGTGCCGCAATAAACATGGATGTGCAGGTGCCTCTGGAGTAACAGTCTTTTGGGTATATCCCCAAGAGTGGTATTGCTGGATCAAATGATAGATCGATGTCCAGCTTTTTAAGTAGCCTCCAAATTTTTTTCCAGAGTGGTTGTACTAGTCTACATTCCCACCAACAGTGTAAGAGGGTTCCTTTTTCCCCACATCCTCGCCAACACCTGTTATTGGTGGTGTTGCTGATGATGGCTATTCTAACAGGGGTGAGGTGGAATCTTAGCGTGGTTTTAATTTGCATTTCCTTTATTGCTAGAGATGGTGAGCATTTTTTCATGTGTTTTCTGGCCATTTGAATTTCTTCTTTTGAGAAAGTTCTGTTTAGTTCACATGCTCAGAAACATAATATTTTTTTTCTTTTATTATTCATATGTGCATACAAGGCTTGGGTCATTTCTCCCCCTTGCCCCCACCCCCTCCCTTACCACCCACTCCGCCCCCTCCCTCTCCCCCCAACCCCCTCAATACCCAGCAGAAACTATTTTGCCCTTATTTTTAATTTTGTTGTAGAGAGAGTATAAGCAATAATAGGAAGGAACAAGGGTTTTTGCTGGTTGAGATAAGGATAGCTATACAGGGCATTGACTCACATTGATTTCCTGTGCATGTGTGTTACCTTCTAGGTTAATTCTTTTTGATCTAACCTTTTCTCTAGTTCCTGTTCCCCTTTTCCTATTGGCCTCAGTTGCTTTTAAGGTATCTGCTTTAGAGAAACATAATCTTTAACTAAAAAGCCTTGCCATAATCTTAAACTCGTATTATTAAAAAATAAAGAAAGAATGTATAGAGAAATTGGGAGAACTATCTACTTCTGCCACAGTCACTACCCCTTCATCATTTAAGACCCAGCTTGTGATCTGTTTAGGAATCTCTCAAGCTACTGAATGCTCCTCTTTCAGTGCACCCACACCACCCAGTTATTATTTGTCTACGTATGTCTTTCTTCCTCCTTTAAAATGAAGGTTTTGAAGTATGTCAAATATTTATTGAAGGATAAATGGAAAAATTAATATTTTAGAAGATCTGTTAAGTCAATAAAGCAAATAAGATAGCCAGAAACCTGTTAGCAAATCATAGGGAATAACTTAATCAGTCATCTGGCACTTTTGTAGCAGAATATTAAATAAAATGTGTTTTCATCTAATTAATCATCTCATTCAAGTATATGTGATTCTGTACCTTCCAAATGATTTCTTTTTATACTTCTCTCACATGGAAGTTGCATGCATCTGAATACCATCACAATTCTAATTAATTTTGTTTGTTTAAAAACTATAATTTGGTAACGCCTTATTTCATGTGTAATTGTGTGACTTACAAATATTAATACCCTTTATAATTTGTATGATTTATTAGTAAAGGCTTACTTCATAAACTTCTAACCACATCTATGAATAAAGCATATCAAGACCATAATAAGAACAGGTTGGATTGGATATAGTTGGATGCATACTTTATGATTTAAATATTCTCTAGAAAGGATTTCATCATCTAAAACTGTATGTTTGAACACCAACTTTCTCTAACCAATGAATGATCTGATTAGAAAACAAAAGTTTTAAATTTCCAAGAATTTACATGCAAATTATACCACTAAAGAAAAAATATTCACTTTCAATCTTATATTGTCAAGCAGATTTTTATAGAGTATGACTAAATATGAACATATTATTAAATGCTGTTATACAAAGAAATATTCTCATGTCATGGGAACTAGATTCAAAAGTATATTATTTGTGTGAGTAGTGAACTACTAATTACTACAGAACTCAATACACCTTAGAGGCATCGATTTCAAAATACCCTGAGTTCATTTTGATTTGTTTCCAAAATGCTCAATGAATGACACCACTATCCTAATTTCATTAAGTAGTATCCTGATAATAATTCTCAACTGTACTAGGAACTTCATCATCTTGCTAATTAACTACTAAGAACTGCTAAATCTACCTTGCCCATATATGTCCAACCCATCCATTCCTTTCTGCCTTCAATGGCAATAAATTTGTACAAAATTTGTTCCTTCTTAGTTCCTCTTCTGTCTCTTTTCTTATAATTTATTTCCATATGAAAAACAGGTAATTCTTCTTAAATATAAATGATTTGCCATTATCTTCTAGTTTTGTCCATTAAACAGTTCTAATGACAATGATAAACCAGTAGTAGCAAAACCTAAGAGAACCCAAATCTTCATTTTTAAGTAGTGTTTTCAATCAGTAGGGCTAGGATGTCATGGAAACTTAGCTGAATCTAGTGCAGTGACAACTTTGCCAGAAACAAAGAACATTTTGTGTTTTATTGCATTATTCTCGTTTTTTCCCTTCTACAATAAAATATAAACATTTTCTGGACCACATAAAGACATTACTTAAAGTAAATAATTCTCAAAACTTGAAAGTTGTTAAATAAAAATGTAAGTTTATTTCTCTTCTTTTAGCAATAAGTGCATGCATTTTAACTTAAAAATATGACTGTCACATACTTTAAGTAGGCAATGCTTAACAGTGAAATTATAATTTTCTGTATTCTTTTATTAAAACATGGACTTATTTAAAACTTTGTATTATTTGTTTACATAATAGTTTATGTTATATATGTAATATATATACAATGCATTATATTTTAATATAATAGAATTAAATTAATACATATTTATGTTCTAAAAGATACAACAGAGTAAATCAGTTAAAATGAAGAACATAAACAACAACAAATGTTGGTAAGGATGTGGGGAAAAAGGAATGCTCATACACTGCTGGTGGGAATGTAAGTGAGTACAACCACTATGGAAAACAGTATGGAGGTTCCTAAAATAGATCTGCCATATGAGCCAGCAATACCACTCCTAGGAATATCCCCAAAGGAATATGAATCAACTTAAAACAAAGGCATCTGCACACCCATGTTTTATTGCAGCTCTATTCACGATAGCTAAGCTAGGAAAATGGCCAAGATGCCCCACTACTGATGAACAGATTAAGAAATGTGACACTTATACACAATGGTATTTTACTCAGCCATAAAGAAGAATGAAATTTTGTCATTCTCAGGTAAATGGATGGAACTTGAGAATATGTCATCTTAAGTGAAATTTCCCAGACTCAGAAGGCCAAAAGCAGAATGTTCTCTCTCATATGTGGATTATAGACCTAACATAAATGAAGCAATATTATGAAATATTGGTCACATTAAGGGAAAAAATAAACCAGATTGGCTCAAACAGCATATGTATGCCTTCTGAGTCTGGGAAACTTCACTTAAGATGACATATTCTCAAGTTCCATCCATTTACCTGAGAATGACAAAATTTCATTCTTCTTTATGGCTGAGTAAAATACCATTGTGTATAAGTGTCACATTTCTTAATCTGTTCATCAGTAGTGGGGCATCTTGGCCATTTTCCTAGCTTAGCTATCGTGAATAGAGCTGCAATAAAACATGGGTGTGCAGATGCCTTTGTTTTAAGTTGATTCATATTCCTTTGGGGATATTCCTAGGAGTGGTATTGCTGGCTCATATGGCAGATCTATTTTAGGAACCTCCATACTGTTTTCCATAGTGGTTGTACTCACTTACATTCCCACCAGCAGTGTATGAGCATTCCTTTTTCCCCACATCCTTACCAACATTTGTTGTTGTTTATGTTCTTCATTTTAACTGATTTACTCTGTTGTATCTTTTAGAACATAAATATGTATTAATTTAATTCTATTATATTAAAATATAATGCATTGTATATATATTACATATATAACATAAACTATTATGTAAACAAATAATACAAAGTTTTAAATAAGTCCATGTTTTAATAAAAGAATACAGAAAATTATAATTTCACTGTTAAGCATTGCCTACTTAAAGTATGTGACAGTCATATTTTTAAGTTAAAATGCATGCACTTATTGCTAAAAGAAGAGAAATAAACTTACATTTTTATTTAACAACTTTCAAGTTTTGAGAATTATTTACTTTAAGTAATGTCTTTATGTGGTCCAGAAAATGTTTATATTTTATTGTAGAAGGGAAAAAACGAGAATAATGCAATAAAACACAAAAATGTTCTCTGAGAAATGATCTATGGAGTATGTCATTCAAAAATAAAGGCCAGTCAAGCTAAAAACTTGCCTCAAAACCACAACTGCATCTATTCAAAAACAAAATACTTAACGAAACAGGGAAAAAGAGAAAACAATAAAATGATATTTTTCTAATTCACAAAAGGAAATAGCTGCCTTTTTGCTTATTTTAGTCAATTATTCCCATTTCAGGTCCCAGATTATCCTGTCTTTTTTCATTTTTAAGTCACTGAAAAAAATCTATAACCAACTAGTCATCATTATTAGAAGTGAAAATTTTTTACATTAAAAAAAGTTTTTTAGAGTGTTTTATTGCTGTTAAAGCTTGTTGTATACCTTGTACAGATGAATATTATAATATATTTTGTAACAGTTTTATTTACCATTATATTATATGGCAGCAACATATTCTAGAAGTCAGTTTACATCTATCAAGCCTCTACTCGATACACAATTCCAAGCATGCTTTACAAATGTGATCTGACATTGACACTGACATTTTCCACTGTCAGCAACAGAGTTATTTTAATTCAAAATGACATAATCAATTGGAGGAGAACCTTGTACACACAGAAAATAAGTTACTCCCTTTCTAGTAGAATGTGTTCCTGCATATCTTAAAAGTTTAAGTGTAGTCTGTTGGCTTCCCTTCAAGTTTGATTAACTTTACATGTTTTAGGGTTAATTGCAGGTGAGTTTTCTAGAAGCATACTGTGGTGAAGTTAAACTTGTAGGATATTTATCAGGGAGAAATGCTGGTTGGGATCGACCCAGAAGGTACAGGAAGGTACAGAAAGATGCAAGAATGGGCCAAGAAACAAATCCAGCTAAGAAGCAGGTCTACCAACAGCCTTAACTGAACACACTTGATGGAGCTAGTGAGAGCTGGCACTACTTAACTTACCAAGGTTGTCCCAAATAGCCAGGACTTTATACCTTGACACCATCTGACACTGGATATGGATGTCCTGGGAAGGACATGACTTTAAGGGATACAACTTTGACAAGCAGGAATGGCAGTTAGTCATCAAATGCTTCCTTTAACCTGGAGTGCACAATATGTTATTACATCCACAGCTTCCAAAAGCATCATCCTTAGTTGACAATGCACTTAAATCATGTAGAAACAGTGTCCGAGAAATTATGGATTTATTGTAGAGTATAGAAATTAAAGATTAAAAATCAGATGGGGAAATATGTCATAATTAATAAATCCAGCCCCAAGTTGGATTTGAAAAACTCTTTTTATCAAAGAACTTTAATCTGATTTAACAAACTATGGGAGGAATGAGGGTTTTTCTTATAATGGACCTGAATAATGAAGACATTCATTATTCAGTTCACAATGTGAGCATTAGCTCACATTTCTCCAATCATTGCTACTTGTAGCTTTTTAGTCCAAGACTATATTAAACATGCATTTGAAGTATAATCCCTTTTTCAAGATGCAGCATAAGGCAGGTTCCAACACTCTTAGAATCAAAATACTTAAGGACACTTAGTTTCTGCTATTTCAGCTTTGTCTTTTCTCTTCTACAGGTGCTTGGTACTCATCTACTTTGACCAGAGCTGTCTTCTGCTAATGGCAATTATAAAAGTGTTTCTTTTCCCCTGTCATGATTTCTTCCAAGGAGTCAGTTTACTTTTTTTTCCCCAATGTATCCCACTGTTCCCACCCAAAATAATTAGTGTTATTTTTCTGCCTACTTTAGTCTCCCTCTTCTTCCTTCCTTTTCATTATTTTTAATGAACACATTCTTACCCATGTAATGACATGAATCACATACAATACTAAAATACAAATCATGTGATTTGAGACTTTTGAGTTTATCTTCATGGGCTTTGAAAGAATATTAACTTTCAAGAAGGCAATATGAAAGTAAGTATCTTTACCTTTGGAGATCTTAACTGTCTTTGTAATCACTAAAACTTATGAATTAGTGTATCTGAGAGTTTTCATTGTCTATAATAAAACTCTTTAATTTTGAAAGGCTGGAACTGAAAGGCACATTAACAGCCTAAAGAGGTCTCTGGAAGAGAAGACATTGGCAAGGCTCCAAGGGACTTTCTTCATAATTCTAGAGCATTCCACCCATGAGAAATATTAATGAGAGAGAACTTCTTTCCAAGATGTACTGCTTGATTCAGTTAAATTAGTAATGAAATCAGATTGAGATTTAAAATCCTTCCACTTTAAATATATTTATGCATTTAACTTAATAAAGTAGAAATACATGTACTTTTATTGGAAACCAATAAACAGACTGTGGATTTAAATGAAAGCGTAATTGACTAGATACTAGAGGCTGTAACTTTTGAAACATGAGAGCAACACTTTGACACTCATGCTATTATGAGAGATGGGTCCCATTCCTTTGTATTTGAGTTGGCTTAGATCAGAGAATAGGGTAGAACAGACTCAGATTTTTTAAGGCTAAATCAAAATCTCATGTCTTGTCTTTGTTCCCTGCTCTAAGAAATGGGATAGTACTTAGGCCAACAAACTTTGAGGAAGCCCAAGTCACATGGAGAGGACTGAGGTAGGAAGGTCAACAGCACAAGTGAGCCCAGGCTTTACATCATCCTAGCACAGATGCCAGACCTGCAAGTGAAAGAGCCAAGTGATTCTAATTCTCAGCCTTTTCAGTCACCACTTGTTTGTTGAGCTGTTTTTTTTTAATTTTTATTTTTTTATTATTCATATGTGCATACAATGCTTGGGTCATTTCTCCCCCCTGCCCCCACCCCCTCCCTTACCACCCACTCCGCCCCCTCCCTCTCCCCCCAACCCCCTCAATACCCGGCTGAAACTATTTTGCCCTTATCTCTAATTTTGTTGAAGTGAGAATATAAGCAATAATAGGAAGGAACAAGGGTTTTTGCTAGTTGAGATAAGGATAACTATACTGGGAGTTGACTCACATTGATTTCCTGCGCATGTGTGTTACCTTCTAGGTTAATTCTTTTTGATCTAACCTTTTCTCTAGTTCCTGTCCCCTTTTCCTATTGGCCTCAGTTGCTTTTAAGGTATCTGCTTTAGTTTCTCTGCATTGAGGGCAAAACATGCTAGCTAATTTTTTAGGTGTCTTACCTATCCTCATATCTCCCTTGTGTGCACTCGCTTTTATCATGTGATCAAAGTTCAATCCCCTTGTTGTGTTTGCTCTTGATCTAATGTCCGCATATGAGGGAGAACATACGATTTGAGTTTTTTTCAGCTGAGTCTCAAATCCAAAGTGAAGAGATGCCACCCCCACTGTCTAAGTCCAAACTCCTGACTCTCAAGATATCTAAGAATAGTAAAATGGTTGTGGCATGACATCATAAGCTTAGATGGTGATTGTTACATCCCAGTAGGTACCTAGAATTCTCAGACAGCAATTATATGAGCTATTTTTATCCTGATAAAAAGAGAAACAAAGAAAGCTCAAGATATATTCTTAACTTCAGAAATTTCATGGTTCACTAATTACAAGATATTCACAGAGTCAAAGCCATCGTAAATGTCAGTAATTTATGTATGTAAACCAGTGCTATTGGACATAAAGAACATTCACTTAAAAATCTTTTCAGTGTCAAGATTAGTTAGAATCAGGAAACTTTGTTCTTTTAAGTAATTTTTCTCTATTAAACATCTCCCAAATTATTTTTACATAAGCCCAGTAAAAATCATAGAAAAAAGTTAATGCTTTTCTTAGCAGCAAATTAGTCAAGATTACTGAAACAATTATTCAAAAGCACTGGAATGCATGTTGTCTGTGAGGATATTATATACAATCTAAAGCCTGATTTGGAGTGTTGCATGATTGTTTGTTTCAACAGGCTTTCTTTTGAACTAAAATAGACACTTAGTAAAACTGCTTTTAGGAAAAGATATTAAATAATATTTCCTGTTCCTCTAAATAAGAATATTTCTTTTGATAAACCAAAAATTTTTCCTGATTTAGCATTTCCCTTTTTAGGCATATCCTCAGACTTAGAGTTTTCTGTCTTAGCAACAAAACTCTCCTGAAGATATATGTAGGAGAGAGAGAGAATAAAGACTAGAATAAAGGTACAAAATGCATTCAAGCCCTATGCGATTTGTAACTTTTGTTAAAAGTTCACCAGGATTTCCCTGTCTTCACAAGAGGGGTCAGAGATTGGGGGGGAGGTGACCAAAACAATGTATACACATGTGAGTAAATGTACAAAAAAGAAAAAGAAAGAAAAGTCACATAGTAATCTCTATTAATAACATGTTTCATAAAATGCCAAGGATTCTATATAATGTGCACATCACACATTATCAGAGCTGAAATAAAACAATGAAATATTAGTATCTCACAAATTATGTTACTTCCTCAACTATCTTCAAAAATCAGTGTCCTGAATTCTTCCCAATGAATCAGGTTCCAGCAAAACCACACGTAATTTGTCTGTGCAGTGTAGCTTGGATTTTAATTTAGGAAAACTGCTTGATGGATTTTAGAGTTAATTACTGCCTCATTTTCCTATAATTTTTGAGATTGAGAGTAGAAAAAATAGTAAGGTGCTAAACAAATATATCTATGCTGAAAGGATTCACTAAACAATGTTATTACACTGAGATTTAGTATCACTTTATGGTTGTTTATGTTTCTTTGTCAGTAGTTGATATTTTTTGCTCAATTCTGATATTGTAAAATTTCATTTGTCAAATCTTATTACTGAGATGGACATTGGCCAGAAAGACAGTTTTTACTAGTCTGTTACTTTATTTCCCTTCTTAAATCTTCGGGTTAGTAAAACTTTTAAGGAGAAGTTTGGCATGAAAATTGTAAGTAGTACTGAAGTTAAAGTGTTATATAGTCTATGGAGAAAGAATGTAAAATGAGTCTGAAGGGACATATAAGAAATCTGAGACATAAAGCAAGCATACATTCCTCTTCTTCAAATTTTATGGATATTCTGGGCCTAAGAGCCCTATAACGCTATATAGGAGTCCTTCATAGATTACAAGGTGTTAGGGGTGAATTCTTCAGAGACGATCATGAACAGACTTCATTACAGCAGCTGAGAATATTATATGATGTCAACCACAACAACTTGAATAGCTCAGCCCAAAGAGGAAAAAAAGACAAGTTGTAATTTTCTACTTTTTATTAAAAGAGTACAAACAAAAAAAATGTAAATAACACAAAATGAAGATATGTTGGATGACAAAACAAATCTTGGTTTTAATAGGAAAGCACAACAGCCAAGCAGCACAAGGTTTTTAAGATGATAACTAGAATTTCCTTTTGCATTTGAATGAGATCATATATTTTAATGACTAAATTTCCACTCATATGTCCTGAGGATTAAAGCAAGAATTTCTTTATTCTGTATCTGATGGAGGTGATGTGATTGAATAAGAACCCAAACTCTGTCTTTAGTAACTCAGCATATAACCGTAGAAAATACACCTAATTGTCCTATTTCAGCTAATCAAAAGGAAAGTCTACTTTTCTAAAAGATTATTATAAACATGTTTTTCAAATACAGAACATACAACCCTTTTATGTGTAGTTTTTTTCCAAAATATAAGGCCTTTTCTTACACATACAGGAAAGTGTATTCAATACAACAATTTTTGGATTACATAAGAATGTATGCATGACATGACATGTCATTGAACATATACATATATTTCATATGTTATGACAATAAGTGTAAATATATTTAACGAATACAGGTAACTAATGAATTTTATAGTTTTAAAGCTCAGGTCATACAGACAATGGGAATAAACTATAGAAATGTGTAAATGGAACACATCATAGTAAGTCACAGTAAACAAACAGAAAGTTTACCATTTGGTAAGGAGGAAAAACCTCCAAAATTTAAAAAAATAAAAATAATAAAGTAAATTAATCTGCAAAAACAAAAAAAAAGAAAACAAAGCATCAAATAGAGAAAAATAGAATAACTAAGAAATAAGGATAGAAAGAAAGAGGTTATATAAATAAGAGTCAGATCTAGATTCAGCTGTGGGTTTTTATATCATACCATAACCATAGCTCTGTGATTAGAGCTGGGCTACAATTCCCCAGCTCTTCCTTTCCCAAGCATGATTCCTTCTCAGCTGTCCTAGTCATGGGCTCTTTACTGCCTCTACTTGAGGACAGAGAAAAGGGTGTGGCAAATAAGCAGGTATGCAAAAAATGCTAGAGATGAATAAGTGAATGAATGAATGTAGTCAATTGACTCCATTGCTGGTATACTTAATTAGTTTTAGTCAGTTAAGAACAGGAGCTTTTCAAGGAAATTACCACACATCTATAGTTCTATGCTGCTCAACACAGTGTGTTAAACTGAGATAAATGTTTACTTACCCACATATTCTGTCAAACCAGATGCCATAGATTTTTACTAATCTATGCTGACAAAATGAAATTTCATTCCCTTTTAACTACTAATCTATGATTCTTTCAAACTCTTTTGCCTCTTTACTAAAAAATTACCTGTCAAAGGACACTCAGAAAGAAGACAGCAATTTCTTTATACAGTTTGTTTTGTTTTCCTTCTGTTCCCTAGCATGCACTTATCCACGTCAGAGCTCTTAGCATCTCTGCACTTGTTCACATTACTCCTCAAATTTTTTACTTGGGCTCTTTGAATCTTCCAAAGATCCTTCTCATCTCATAGATACAACTCAAATACAACCTACTCAGTGAGAACTCATGACATAACCCTGCCAAATTAACTCCTTATACTGTCACAACAGAATATCAAAATGTCAATTTCAGTAGCACTTGCAATTTGAGAGAGTTAGTTTGCAGTTTACCTATTTAAAGTTCTTTTCCCATAACTGTCTTCCCCTGTGTAAATTGTCCTTTCTTTAAAAATCTCTTCTTATGAAACATGAAGGGTGACTATTATTTCCGAAAGTGACTCAAACTGATAAGAAAACTCTAAGGGGTTGATATGTCAAAAGGAACACACATGGAGGGGTAGAGCCATGGAGTAAAATAGTGGGATAAGAGCTAAGGTCTTTCTTCACTGAACAATTATGAGACCAGGACGAAGACTGATAAGGGAATTTTATCAATTTTCAAAGAATGTAAGTTTTTTTGAAAGACAAATGAGAAGAAATGACAAAGTGACAATGTGAAACAAGGAGATCCGTCTATTGGTCTTCAGGACCCTGAATTTCCTGAGATGCACGCAGGCAAGGGGTGTCATCAAGAAGTAGTCAGACTTAAATTAGGGCAAGAAGTGGTTAGAAAAACAATAGAAGAAATAGGGTATCAGAAATCATATATCCTAGAATGCAGGCAAAGAAATGGCAGAAGGGAATACAATGTTTGGCTGCTATGGAAATAGAAGTTATTCCAAGGCTAGGCAATTCAAATTCTGAGGGGAAAAAATTAATGCAACAGATTGCATATGGTTTGGGCAGAAGTTTTAGAATTTTAATACCAGGAGCACCTTTGCAGATTTCTATAAATAATTCAAAGGAAGAGAAGGGTAAAATTTTAATGGTGGACATTATTTAAAGCAACAGCTGCCTGTCAAGTACAGGACTAAAATTAAAGAACCTGTGTTTTAGAAATTCTGAGAGAAATCAGGATGTTTGTATTCTGTGGAACATGGTATTTTCTTGAAGACCATAGAGGAGACTTCCAGCTATCCATAAAAACTCATTTCTAGGGGATTGCTTTGAGGAGGGAACTAGCAAAAGGGGGCAGGAGGAAAGGAGAGGGTGGTGGGACTGAAGATGATCAAAGTACATTATATGCATGTGTACAAAATATATAATGAAACCCATCACAATTGTAAAAATAAAGAAAGGGAGAAATGAAGGGGATAAGGGAGCAACACAGGCGGATAAATATGATCAAAGTACATTATATGCTTCTATGGAAATATCACAATGAAGCCAGTTTGTACAACTAACATATGCCAATATAAAAGGAACACAACCCTCATTTTCACATTCTTCCACTGTAATGAAGAGCCAGAGTCAAGGTGTCCAACTACCCTTTGTTTTCCAGCTCTCTGGTACTTACATGTGGTCAGTATCTGCTTTCAAAGCAGTATGTGTGAGTAAAATTATTAATTTTTTAATATTTTTAAATATATAGAGAGCACAAGGGAGGGCACATAACTAGAAGTTCATATTTTCTTTTCCACATTCTTATACAAATATAGCATACTACCCTCTAATACTATTCTGCATCATTTTTGGTTTTTAATTCAACAGATATTTTGTGTAGATTCATCTGAACTTATGAAACATAGTCATTATTTGACTTTTATATGCATATTATTATGCATTATGGTTTTGCCATATTTGACCTGAACACTCAAGCTGAATGGATATCTGGATTTATTCACTAAATCAATTAGTAGTAAGTAGTAATATTAAGTCTTATTATCTACCAGAATTATTTCAGACCTTTACCAGTAAATAAAACAAAATGATTGCAACCTTTATGGAATTTTAGATAGGAGAAATATATAGTATGAGAACCATAATCAAATGGAAGTATTCTATTCCAGCACATACCTGACACATTTGAAAACAGGTAGGAAACCAGTGTGCTTAGAGCACAGCAGATGAAGGTGACAGAAAGAATGACAGAAAATGTTGATTAGATCATAAATCAGGAAAGGACAGACCTTGGACGTTATCAGTGAATTGCAGAACAACTGAAAGACTTTAATAATTGTTATTAAAAAAGTGTGCATTTATCATTTATGTATGTACAAGTATCTTTGTAAGGTAATTCTGGTAGGAAAAATGATGTATGTCTTTGTCAATTTGGTAGATATTGCCAAAATGCCCCCCTAGAAGTTAAATCATTTTGTGCACCCACCAGCAGTATCTGTTTCGATTTTATTTCTGCTTATATGTAGTTCATGTATGTGTTTTGTTATTGATTAAATAGAAAGATCTAACCTTTTCTATTTACTATATCTATTGTTAGATTAAATGAAAAAGGTCTGAACAGGAAAAGTGAAGTTGGAAAAGGTTCCTGGATATAAGTTGGAAGACTTAATGTTCTAGAAGATGGTGAGTTAATTAATAACCTGATGTTCTAAAGACTTAAGGCAATATGTTTCTTATAAATGCAGGATCAAATGTGGGTCTGAAACCTGGAAAGCAACTTTTATTTTTAATAAAAAAAAACAGGTGTATGAAGATACAGATCAAATCACTGATTCGTTGGAAGGCAGAATGGGACTTTCCTTTAAGTTCTTGATGGATTCTCTTTGTGAAGCTTGGGGCTTCATGATTTAAGTAATGTGGAGAAAGGTACGCAAGTGCAAAAGATAAAAACACCTCTTGTAAGGGACAAAAAAGAATATCACCTACAGAAACATAATCCCATTGAAATCCCTGTCAGAACATGGATCAAATAGGTGGCCATGAATGTGAAGTGTCACCAGTTGGCTCAGGTGTGTGTTTTTTTTCCAGCAGTCTCAGAAGTCTATGTACAGACAAAGGCAACATGGGCTGTAGGATTTACTCAAGGCTAGATGCTTGCAGGGCAGGTAGGATGAAAAGACAGCAGATCAAGGTTGCTTAGAATTTCTTCAGAGACATAGCTTGATGTATAGAATTGTGACATACAAGCAAGCAAGAAAAAAATACTCTAAAACCCTAGAGAAAATTGCAATTCCTTCCTTCCATTTAGTGCTACATATCATAACCTGTATCATGCTTTGTATCATCATAGCATAACCTGTGCTATATTTGAACAATTTTAATCAATTGATTTTTTCAAAAACCAAAATTAGATATTTATTATGTACAATATGATGTTTTGAAATATTCGTATATTGTCAGAATAGCTAAGTTGAAAAATTAACATAAACATTACTTCAAACTCTTACCATATTTGTGTTTACATTAAAAATCCATTTTCTAGCAATCTTAAAGAATACAATATATGAAATATTGTTTCTATGTTGTACAAGAGATCTTTTGAACTTACTCCACATATCTAACTACATTCTAGTATCTTTTTGACCAACATCTTCCAACTCTCCCTCAAATCTAGTATTCTGTTCTATCCACCATTCTACTCTGCTTCTATAAATGTTTTTCATTTTTGTATGTTTTTGTATATTTGATTTTTGTATGTTCATTTTGTATGTTATATTTGTTTTCTTGTGCCTGATTTATTGCATATAACATAATCTTCTCCAAGTTAATCAATGTCAGAATAGAAGCAAAAAATTTTGATTACTACCCTTAATTAAGAAAATTCATGGAATATAATCAAAATGAATGTCATTTTTTTTCCACACATCTTCTAATTATTCTCATAAAGAGTAGCCTTTCTCTTGCCATTCTTGCAATCGCTCAGTATTGCTGATTGCTCTCAGAAAAACAAAGGAAACCTTTTATCAAGAAAACGCTCATTTTAAGTTGCAGTCTCAATTCAGCAAATAGTGAGCATTCAGATATGACTGTCTTTCTTCCCCATCAAGATGGAACTTGATGTGTATGCAATGTCTATTGACATTCTTTATTCTTGCTTATTTCCACTGACATGACTAGATACCACTTTTACATTTCTGGTAAAAGCAGAGGGAGAGAGCATTAGTAAAGACGGCACAAAGTTCTTTATTGATTGATATTTTAAAATTTCTTATCGCTGATCTCTGAGTTGGAGAAAATTTAAATCTCATTCTCTCCCTAGGATCACTTCTGTGTATAGCTTCAAAAAACCCACTAAAATTTCCATTAAACTGGGTGAGTGTGCTGTTTGGTGTTTGTGATTGAACCTCAAATAGGATAATCAACCATTAATGTTAAGATTCTCCTCAATAGCCTATGCAGTTGAAAATTTTATACACCATTTTACCTCTGTCCTACTCTTTGTATCTCTATCTCTGTATGTCTCTCTCTCTCTCTCTCCCTTCTGACCAATGGAAACAGCTTCTTGCTTTCACACATATCAGCCATACATTAGACACCAGAATACCTATAAAAATTTAGAGAACTTTATATTAAGTTCTGCTTGCTCTATGGAAACATAACCTCTTATTCTGAATACAAGGAGACAAACATCTCATTCACCCAACTGTATATGTCGCAAGGGTGCATGAATGAACCTTAAATAATATGGTTCTTCAAATATACCAAGGCAAAAATCCCACCAAACAACTCACAGATACCTAATTAAGAAGGACAAGAATGAAAAACAGGCCCACTAAGGAGAGGACACTAATGAGTGGGAGAGGATAAAAGAAGTAAGAAGGTGAATATGGTTGATGTGCTTTCTATATAAGAATGAATATGGAATATTTAAACCTGTTGAAATTACCATAAGAGGGGGACTAAGTAGAAAGGAGAAAAGTGGAGGAAATCAACCTATTTGGTATATAACGCATATATACATAGAGATGTCTTAATGAAGTTCCCTGTGTATCTACCTTAAATAGAATGTATTTCTTTAAAAATGAAGACATGAAGGTAAAACAGGTCCTATCTGGGGACTGGTACCAGTGTGTGTGGGAGGGAGGACATAGGGAAGAAATGAAGGAGGGTGAATATAGTGGGTATATTATGTACTCATGTATGAAAATGGAAAGATGAGATGTTTAAACAATTTTAAGTAAAGAAGGAGATAAAGGAGGAAGATGGAGGGGTGAATTTAATTGAGATATATATCGTAAGCACTTTTGTAAATGTTACCACATACCCCCAATACAACAATAATATGATAATAAAAGCTTAAGAAAACCAAATATGACATTTAAAAAATTCTTTTTTGTCCCTAATTTTCAATATTTAATGTTGGTGGGGCTGGGCTATCCTTATGATGTGTGGTCTCTGAGTAAGTCATTTTGGTACGGGTTTTATTTATAAAAATATTTGATTAATGGTATATTACAAAAATTCATGAGATCATGAATTGTATAGTGATTCATTAGCAAAGATTTAGAATAATGATTGGAGAAAACTGTATGTATTATATAAACTATACATATATACATATTATTATATAGTATATATAAGCTATATGTATATAACACATACATGAAACTTTATGTATTATTCTGTATAATACAGAAACTGTATGTTTTATATCTTTGTTGGTTGTCCAATAAAACATCATGCAAAGATTAAATGCAATATCTAGGCATCAGTATGTCCTTTTCGGATTCTCAGGTATAAGTGTCATCATTTCATGTCCCTTATTATCAAATATACTATGCCTTGTTACTTTTATATCTTTCATCCAAAGAAAAAGTGATATTTCATCCAATGCCTTGACTGTTTGGAAAGAGTTCATATTGAGATATCAGACATCTTCTTGATTCTAAAGTTGCAAAATACCATGCATTTAATTGCAGTTACATCATTGTGCCTGATGCTGTCTCATCCATCCTTCTGCCAATGTTTTACTAGGCTTCAGCAATTATCTTCAAGTTTGTTTTTACTGGTCATTAATGTGTTGCCCAGAGTAAATGTAAACATTTTCAACTATCTCTTCTCTAGAACTCTTCATACCATAATCACTTCATTCCTAGTGTATGGTATTCCTAAACTACAACCATGTAAAAAATAGGCAAGGAGACATGGTAAGAGCAAAAACAGTGGCTCTATTTGCATAAATTTTTCATTTGTCATCAAGCACCTCTAAAGGCTATTCCTGGAAACACAGTATCACCATAGCAGTTGGCAGTGAAAAAGGACATGATTGAACAACTTGGTGCCACAGAGCATAAACTTTAGTGCCCTCAAAGGGAATGTGTGTAGTCATTCTCAAAAGACTATCTGGTCTTTGGTCCAGAGGATTTGAGGTGACTGCTCTGGGTGCTGATAGTGGATGATGCACAGAGTACAAAAGGCTCACTATACTATTATCAAGATCAATGTCAAAACCATGGTCAGAATGAGATGGATAAGGGATAACACATGGACCCACACATATTAGTAAAGCTCAGGGTGGTTGATGAACCAATTGCTGATAACCTGGAGCCTTAGCTTGTCCTATATCTGAATAAAAGTCACCCCAGATTGGTGTATTACCACCAAACTAGAGGCCCAATCTGGGGCAATTTCACATGCAAAAAAAAGAAAAATTATGCCAGTCAAGTTGGGTGGGGGCAGTCTATTTGCCACCTTCCTGGAAGAGAAGAATGAAGCTGTGGATTTGAATCCTGGAGCTCCTTACAGCATTTTCAACAAACCATATGGAAGCAGAGAACTACAGAAATTCCAAAAGGGGACAAAAAGCCTGAAGTTCTCTGGGGTCTCTGTCCAAACTAGGAAACTCTTGTGCAGCCTACACCATTGCCCCTGGGTGGAGCCAGGACACTAGAGAGGAACCTGAAGAATGTTAAGAAGGGTATTCCAAAGAGCTGAGCTTCCTTGGGTTGCTTTAAAAAAAAAAAAAGTGAGACCAGATTTCTCTGTTCTCAGTGATGCTGGAGGCCCAACCTGTTAGTGTCACAGTTTTTTAAGTTCAGCAGCAGGCAACCACAAATTTGTCTCTGGTTCTTGTCTTGTGAACTCTAAGAATGAAATCCACAGACAATAAAGGGTGAGCACAAAGACAAGGAATTAATTTAAGCCAAAGGAAAAGAGTCAGAGCTCTTTCCAGGTGAGAAGTATGCCGATAAAGTGTTGCCAGCAAAGTGGCTGGGTGTAGGGGTTTTTACTGATCAACTCCAAGGTGTTGATCAATCTCTTTTTTAATTTTGGTGTGTAGAACATACCATTCTGATTGACTGTTCCTACAACATTCTGATTGGTTGGGCCTATAAGCCACTGGGGTTTAAAATTCATCCAACCCAGACCATGGTTCTTATAGTCCTCACCCAGATCCATTCTGCTTTCCCTTTACCTGCCCTTCAGGGTTACAGGGAGGACACTAGGAAAATAGGTTGTTTTCTCCGTTGTCAGAATATATTGTGCAGGCTTATATGTAAAGATTTTTTGCAAAATAAACAAGGAGGAATTGAGTCAATTTCTGCACATTGTTGGCAGCTCCAGTCATGATGGAATTTTCTAGGGACCACTTTGTATAGCTATAGTGCCTATTACCAATTATCTGACTAACCTGCCTACTCAAAAGCACAACAAACTGAGTGGTTTAAAATAACAGAAATTCATTCTTTCATAGTGTTGGAAGTTAGAAGCTGGAAATTAAGATTTTGATAAGGCCATACTCCCTTTGAAGACTCTAGGAAAAAAATTTTCCTTGTTTCTCCTACCTTCTTGTGGTTGTAGGTAATCCTGGATGTTTCTTGGGTTATCAATGTATCACATCAATTTCTACCTGTGACTTAATATAGTCGGTTCCTCTCTGAATCTTTGTGTTCAAGTTTCCCTTTTCATTTATGAATACCAGTCCTTTTGGATTTAGAATCCATCCTAGCTCATTATGAACTCAGATTAATTTGATGACATCAGTGAAGACACTATTTATGGATGTCATGCTGGTATTGTGGGTAAACATAAAATTTGGAGGAGGGGGCAATGCTTTTCAATACAGTACAGTCCTGGAGTTACAGCACTCATGATAAAGTCCCCATCTGCTTAACAGCACCATGTGGGCATGAGAAAATGAGTTCCAATAAGGGATTTGAGAACATTTCCTTCATAAAATACAAATAAATGTGATTTCATATTCACTTTCAAGTTTTGGCATCTATTTTACCTTATTGTTGCCTTTAAAACTTATAATTAAATAGCCCATTATAATCACTTATGTCCAATAAACTTACAAACCATTTGAGAAAATAAGTGTGTATAAAATTGTTATCAGCAAACAGTGTTTCCAGAAGATCTTGGACCTTGCATTCTGGATGGAGGAATCCAAGCAGAACTTGTGGATGGGGTGAGGTAGAATAGTTTTATTAATGGAAGGGAAGTCACCTGTTCTGCCAGGTGAGGGAAGAGTAGAAGAAAGGCAGGGTCTTTTGGTAGGTTATTTTCATACCACCATGAGCTTGGATGTGGGGAGATAATATGTCATCACATGACTCCTCTCACCTGAGGGTTAAAGGGAGGAGCTCTCGAGTCAAGAGGGGGAATGGTCACAAACTATTCTTAACCTAACCTGCCACAAAAAGACTAAAGTAAACACATAAGTTAAGACATACATGAGATGTAACTGAAGGAAATGGTTGCCAAACTCTGTGACTATACTAAAAATCACTAAATTATATAAATTTCATAATGAATTTTCTATTTGAAATTTACAAACTATTTTAAAAATAATGTAAGAATTCTCAATCAACATAAGGTTAGCTGAAGACTTCCCTTTGGAGTAAATCCTCTTTACAGTACATTCAATAATTTTAAAAGTGTGAATTGAAAATCATAAATTAGTTTTTAAAATATCTATATCCTAAAGTTGTGTATGTGAGAGAAAGATTCCTGCTTATGAAACTTACACTTATAATTAAAATGCTGAATGTCTGAGAAACTTATTTATTCTTTGATTTTTTTGCAAATTCTGACACAGATTTATTTCAAATAAGACAATTTTTTACACACATATATACAAACTAGCCTAAAGGAAGACCTCCTGAATCTTCAAATTATCAAAGACAAGTAGTCTAATTCACAGGACACAAACTGAAGCCAAATTTTGCTTCCTTCAACAAACATATTACTACAAGCTGAGGAGAGATACAGTAAGGGTAGAGAGGGAGGACATTGTTATTAGGTTGTAGTCTTCCTCAACATCTCTGTAAATCATCTAGTGAGAAGAGACGCAAACTAATGCAACCTAAATCACAATAAATTGTCGAGTGTTTTAACACCAGTTAGTATAGAAACGACAAAAAAGGACCTTCACTGATTAAAGGGCAACTGCAAAATAGGATTCGACTTGGAAAACATAATATGTTTGGCAAGTAGCCCATGGGAGTAAAACCAAGGATATGTAATTGTTTTTAAGGTCATCATTCTCAGTATAAGAGAAGGACACTTAGTGAAACTCACTAAGTAGTTATTTTTTGCAATTTTATTTCAATATAAGTTTTTGTATTTTAAGTTGGTTTCCTTTTAAATTATTAAATAGATCATCATTTCTCACTAGAGAATTTATGGAATTCATAGGAAAAGAATTGCTCAGAATTTGCCCTCTGTAAGGATGTTATCTTCCGCCATAGAACAAATATTTAAGGGTGGAAAATAAGAGAAATGAAGAGTTTAAGAAAAAACTTTTTTGCAGGGGGTGAGAAATGGCACAAACAATGTATGCACATAGGAATAAATGAATAAAGAAAAAATGAATGGAAAGGAATTTTAAAAGATTGCCAGTATGTTACTTTCATTAATCATCATATAGAAATTACAATAAAAATTAATGTTTTTTTTTTTCTCTTTTTCTTTTTTGGTAGTAATGTTGTTAATGGATGGGTAGTGTCTGGAGACTCTGATCAGAAGATTTCAAGTACTTGCTTCCCATGTGAAAAGAATTCAAGTAAAATGCAATAGTGTAGCAAAGTTTGTTGACAGTGAGGGAAAGTTACTGCAAGAAAAAGCAGTGGTGGCCCCAGTCAAGTACATAGATAAGCCCACTCATCTTTGGTTCAAAAGGTCTTTATAAACTGAAAGGGTAAAAGGTGGGAAAAATCAGAGTCCAAACAGGAAAATCAAGAAAACAGCAGCTCACAGATCACTCTTCAAAAATGTAAAGAAGAGGATCCAAGATGAGACCAGGGCACAGAACCAAAAAGCATGAGCTCTGTGACTTCAAAACCTTGCTGAGATGCTGGAGCCACATTTGGCAGAAATAAAGCACCAAGGAGAATCAAAACTTCAACACCTGGAAGCCCTGGCCCATAGAAAGTTTCTCCACACTACATTACACTGAGAAAACAGGTGGGCTGCCGCTACTGCCACTGTTGCCACTGGCTCCAAAGCTGCCTGGGAGACATTTGGCAGACCAAACAGGTGAGTGCAAGTGTCACACAATATGCCCCCAGCCACCCCTGGGGTAAACCACCATAGCCCCTTCTGCAGACTGACACCCTGCAAAAAAAAAAAAAAAAAAACCTGAACAATAAACAAAGAACTGAAAACTAGCACACAACAGAGGGGGACAGGAACACTGAAAGTGCACTGGAGAATGGGGGAGGGATAAAGACCTAATCTCCAAGTGAACTATCAGTAAACAAATGGCTGGAAAGGCAGAAAGGCCAACAGTGGGTGGGTGAGAAGCCACTGCCTGAAGCAGGGCAGGTAGTGGACCATCTCCTGAGGCAGTGAACACACCCAAAGTCAAATGGCTCTGCAAAATTGAAAAACAAAGAGTGAACCATCACAACATGCTGACAGCAGAGAGTCAGCTGACCTTGCCCCAGAGAAAGGGGGCGAGGCAAAGAAACAACCCCCAGTAAACAAGTACAATTAAAAGCCACCTCCAAAGCAGGACAGCTGTGGTACTACAGAGCTGATCTTCTGAAACTGAGGACAGCACACAAACTTAAACTGCCATACCTCACTAAGGAAGGAGCTGACCAAGCAGCTGCTGCTGAAAAAAGAAAGAAACATTACCCATAAGCCAACCACCAGACAAGACTACAACAGAGCTTCTGCTTAAATACCAACACCAGGACTGGAAGCTGGAGAAGTAACTAAGACTGAAATCCGATTGTCCCTAAACCTGGAGTTTGTTTGCTTGTTTGTTTTTGTTTCTTGCTTGTTTTTTCATCTCTCCCCATTGATTTCTTTAGGGATTTTTTGTTATTGTTAGTTTTATTATTGTGGGTTTTCTATTTTTACTTTTACTCCTAGTATCTTTTTTTTTCTCTTTCTGTACTTTCAACTTAACCATCACCAGCATCTCATTACTATTTCCATCCCCTTCACTCTCCATTTTTCTCCTGTGCAAAAACCTACAGCTCCCCTATCCAATGAGTCATTCTGCCTCCTCTCACCCACTCTTCCCCCAGCCCTCATGTTCTCATCTCATTCTCCCCTAACCTGTCACCAGACTACCCATCCCTCCTACACTGATCACCCACTGAACAACCTACTATACCAACTCTACACAACCTCAAGCCCCTGCAATCACTAACACTAACACCCTTTTCTACAACAGAAATATACCCAAGCACACACAAGGACCACAAAAACAGCAGCCCCCACACTGCTTTCCCCACTAACCAACACCACTTCCTGTCTCTACCTTTAGTGCAAGCCTATCCAGATCTCCACATTTCTACAGCTAGCATTACAAATGTTAACCCCCCAACTCCCACTGCTTATAGACATTACCACCAAGATATCTTCTACATAACACATAAACTACTGGTTGGGTATTAAACCTGTGAAGTAGTTAATACAAAATTACACCCAAACCAGGGACAGAAATAGTACACACACACTTAGTTAAAAACCCAAGACAGCTAAAAAACAAAATTTAAATAAAGGGAAAGAAAATAGGTGACTGAAACCACCAACTAGCCTATCAAGAACATAGTCGCACAGTACCAAGTGCAGTGATGGGAAGAATAAAAAAGGATGGAAACCATTCTCCCTCCAAAAAATATTTAATACATAATTCAGTGGGAAATGAAGAAAATGGATACCCAGTTCTGGAATCCACCAAAATAAAGATAAATGACATCAAAGAACCTAACGATGTCCACAAGAACATCCTCAAAGAAGAAATCCAACAAATGATCCCTAAGAATTTCATGGAGATGATATTAGACATGATTTACCAAAACATGCAAGAGGAACTCAAAAAATTTCAAGACACCAAAAATAAAGAATATGAGGAGACACAGAAACAAATTAATGAACTCATAGAAGCTCTAAATAAACTCCAATGTGAAATAGAGAACACTATAAATAGAGAGATAAATGAATTAAAGATAAAAATAGACAATATAAATGAGGAAGTGACCCATGATGTTGAAAACCTCAGAAGAAAGAATGAAACAGAAACACAAAACAAAGTGGAAGGCCACTCCAGCAGACTACAACAAATGGAACACAGAATCTCAAAACTTGAAAGCAAAATGGAAATTAAAGGAAAAATTGAAGAGCTATTAGTCAAATAACTCAAGTCCTGTGAAAGGAATATGCAAGAACTCACCGACTTCATCAAAAGACCAAACCTGAGAATCATGGGCATTAAAGGAGAAGAGATGCAAGCAAAAGGGGTTCATAATATAGTCAATAAAATAACAACAGAAAATTTTCGAAACTAGAAAAGGTTATACCCATTCAGGTACAGGAAACTTCCAGGACACCAAACAGACTTGACCAAAATAGAACTTACCCATGACATATTATCATCAAAACAACAAGCACAGAGACTAGAGAAAGAATATTGAAGGCTGTAAGAGAGAAAAAGCAAATAAGACACAAAGGCAAATCCATCAAAATCACAGCAGATTTCTAAACAGAAACCTTAAAAGCAAGAAGGGCATGGAGTAAGGCATTCCAGGAACTGACTAAAAAATCTTCAACTCTAGGATACTCTACCCAGCAAAATTATCATTCAAAATAATGAAGCAATAAAAGTCTTCCATGATAAGCAGAAACTAAAACAATATATGGCCACCAAGCCACCACTACAAAAGATTATTCAAGGAATTCTGCACTCAGAAAATGAAAGCAAACAAAACCATAAGAGAACAGGCAACACCAAACCACAGGAGAAGAAAAGACAAGGAATAAGAAAGTAACATTAATTCAGTTGCACACAATCAAACCCTTAAACAACAAAAATAACTAAATAACAGGAATCACCACAAACCTGTGAATATTAACACTGAAAGTTAACAGACTTAACTTCCCCAGCAAAAGACACTGTCTGGCAAATTGGATTAAAAAGAAAGATCCAACAAGCTCTTGTTTACAGGAGACCCATCTCATTGACAGAATCAAGCACTGGCTTGGTGTGAAAGGCTGGAAAAAGATTTACCAAGCCAATGGCCCCCCAAAACAGGAAGGAGTAGCAATACTTATCTTAGACAAAGATCAAATGAGATAAAGAAGGACACTCCCCTTAGAAATAGATAAGTCATCCAAACAAAAAATCATAAATTCTAGAAATAAATCACACCATAGATCAAATGACCTAGCCAATGTCTACAGAATATATCATCCAACATTTGCACAATATACATTCTTCCTAGCAGCCCATGAAACTTTCTCCAAAAATGATTATATATTAGGGAACAAAGCAAGCCTCAGCAAATATAAGAAAAATAGAAATAATCTCATATATTCTTTCTGATCACAATGCATTAAAACTAGAACTCAACAACAAAAACAACAGTAAAAAACATGCAAACAGTTGGAAACTGAACAACACATTGCTCAATGATCAGTGGGTCATCAATGAAATAAAAGAGGAAATTAAAAGGTTCCTGGAAGTTAAGAAAAATGAAAACACAACCTACCAGAACCTATGGGACACAGAAAAGGCAGTCCTAAGAGGAAAGTTTATAGCCATAAGGACATATATTAAAATGACAAAAAGATCTCAAATCAATGACTTAATGCTTCGTCTCAAACTCCTAGAAAAACAGAACAAGCAAACTCCAAAACAAGCAGAAGCACAGAAATAATAAAAATAAGGGCTGAAATTAATAAAATAGAAACAAAAAAGCACATGCAAAGAATAGACAAAACAGGGAGGATCCAAGATGGCAACTAGAGGGAGGAAGCAGACAGTGTGAGCTCCGTAAAACAAAAATCTTGCTGAGACTCTGTGGAGCCACACTTGGCAGGAAAACAAAACCAAGAAGAAGCAAAACTCTGACACCCCAAATCCCCAGCCCACACAAAGTGTCTCCATGCCATGTTACACTGAGAAAACAGGAGGGCTCTCACACTGCCAGATGTGGACAAAGTAGTCTTCAAACTTACATTGATCAAACAAGATGAAGACGAACATTCCATACTAATAAAAGGGGAAATACACCAAAAGGAAATAAAAATTATCAACCTATATGCACCCAACATCAGTGCACCCAATTTCATCAAACATATTCTGAAGGACCTAAAAGCACATATAGACTCCAACACAGTGGTAGTAGGAGACTTTAATACCCTCCATCATCAATAGATAGGTCATCCAAACAAAAAAAATCAATAAAGAAATCCTAGATCTAAATAACACCATAGATCAAATGACCTAGCTAATGTCTACAGAATATTTCATCCAACTTCTGTACAACATACATTCTTCTCGGCAGCCCATGGAACCTTCTTAAAAATTGATCATATCTTAGGGTGCAAAACAAGCCTCAGCAAATATAAGAAAATAGAAATAATCCCATGCATTCTTTCTGATCACAATGCATTAAAACTAGAACTCAACAACAAAAACAACAGTAAAAAACATGCAAACAGTTGGAAACTGAACAACACATTGCTCAATGATCAGTGGGTCATTGATGAAATAAAAGAAGAAATTAAAAGTTTCCTGAAAGTTAATGAAAATGAAAACAGGACGTACCAGAAACTATGGGACACAGCAAAGGCAGTCTTAAGAGGAAACTTTATAGCCATGAGTGCGTACATTAAAAGGAAGAAAGATCTCAAATCAATGACTTAGTGCTTCATCTCAAACTCCTAGAAAAACAAGAACAAGCAAACCCCAAAACAAGCAAAAGGAAAGAAATAATAAAAATAAGGGCTGAAATCAAAGAGATAGAAACCAACCAAAAAAAAAAAAAAAAAACCATACAAAGAATCAATGAAACAAAAAGTTGGTTCCTTGAAAAAATAAATAAGATTGACTGACTCCTGGCAAACCTGACTAAAATGAGAGTAGAAAAAACCCAAATCAGTAAAAACAGAAATTCAAAATGGGAGATAATAGCAAACACCTTGGAAAACCAGGAAATCATCAGAGACCACTTTGAGAACCTATATTCTAATAAATTTGAAAATCTTGAAGAAATGGATGGATTTCTAGAAACTTATGACCATCCAAAATTGAATCAAGAGGACATTAATCACCTGAATAGATCTATAACACAAAATGAAATTGAAGCAGCAATAAAGAGAGTTCCCAAAAAAGAAAAGTCCAGGACCTGATGGATTCTTTGCTGAATTCTATTAGACTTTTAAAGAACTAAAACCAAACCTCCTTAAACTGTTCCATGAAATAGAAAGGAAAGGAAAACTGCCTAACTCATTTATGAAGCCAGTATTACACTCATCCCAAAGCCAGACAAAGACACCTCCAAAAAGGAGAAGTATCAGGCAATCTCCTTAATGAACATTGACACAAAAATCCTCAATAAAATAATGGCAAACCAAATCCAATGACATATCAGTAAGATCATTCACCACAACCAAGTTGGTTTCATCCTAGGGATGCAGGGGTGGTTCAACATATGCAAATCTATAAATGTAATACAGCACATTAATAGATGCAAAGACAAAAACCACTTGATCATCTCAATCGATGCAGAAAAAGCCATTGATAAAATTCAATACCACTTCATGATAAAAGCTCTAAGAAAACTAGGAATAGAAGCCTCCACATTGTATAGGCTATGTATGACAAACCTACAGCCAACATCATACTTACTGATGAAAAACTGAGACCATTTCCCCTAAAATCAGGAATAAGTCAGAGTGCCCACTCTCCCCAGTCCTATTCAACATAGTCCTGGAATTCCTACCCAGAGCAATTAGGCAAGAAGAAAAAATAAAAGGAATATAAATAAGTAAAGAAACTGTCAAAATATCCTGATTTGCAGATGACATGATTCTTTACCTTAAAGATCCAAAAAACTCTACCTAAAAATTCCTAGACACCATAAACAGCTACAGCAAAGTGGCAGGATCCAAAATCAACTTACAGAAATCATTAGCTTTTCTGTAGACCAATAAGGAACAAACTGAGAAAGAATATATGCAAACAATTCCATTTACAATAGCCTAAAAAAAAAAACCAAATACCTATAAGTAAACTAACAAAGAATGTGAATGACCTCTACAAGGAGAACTATAAACCCCTGAAGAAAGAAATGGAGGAAGACAACAGAAGGTGGAGAGCTCTCCCATGCTCATGGATTAGAAGACTCAACATTGTAAAAATGGCTATACTACCAAGAGCAATCTGCACGTTTAATGCAATTCCCATCAAAATCCCAATGACATTCATCACAGAGATTAAATGTACCCTAAAATTCAATTGGAAACACAAGAGACCATGAATAGTCAAGACAATACTCAGCAAAAAGAGCAATGCTGGAGGTATCATAATACCCAACTTCAAACTATATTACAAAGCAATAGCAATAAAAACAGCATGGTACTGGCACAAAAACAGACATAAAGACCAGTGGAACAGAATAGAGGACCCGGATATGAATCCACACAGCTATGCCCACCTTATTTTTGACAAAGGTGCTAAAAATATACGTTGGAGAAAAGACAGCCTCTTCAACAAATGTTGATAGGAAAAGTGGTTATCCATCTACTAAAAACTGAAATTAGATCTATGTTTATCACCCTGTACTATATCAACTCAAAATGGATCAAGGACCTTAATATCAGACCCGAAACTTTGAAGTTGGTACAGGAAAGAGCAGAAAACACTCTAGAAGTAATAAGTATAGGCAAGGACTTCCTCAACGGAACCCCAGCAGCTCAGCAACTAAGAGAAAGGATGAATAAATGGGACTTCATAAAATTAAAAGGCTTCTGCACAATAAAAGAAATCATCTGTAAACTGAAGAGATCACCACAGAGTGGGAGAAAATATTTACCAGCTATACATCAGACAAAGGACTGATAACCAGAATAAACAGGGAACCCAAAAAACAAAACTCTCCCAAAATCAATGAACCAATAAAGAAATGGGCAAGTGAACTAAACAGAACTTTCTCAAAAGAAGAAATTCAAATGGCCAAAAAACGCATGAAAAAATGCTCACCATCTCTAGTCATAAAGGAAATGCTAATCAAAACCACACTAAGATTCTACCTCACACCTGTTAGAATAGCTATCATCAAAACCACCAACAACAACAGGTATTGGCAAGAATGTAGGGAAAAAGAACACTGGTAAACTGCTAGTGGGAATGCAAGCTGGTACAACCACTTTGGAAAACAATATGGAATCTTCTTAAAAACTAAACATAGATCTGCCATATGATCCAGCAATCCCACTCCTGGGGATATACCCAAAGGAATGAGACAATGGTTACTCCAGAGGCACCTGCACACTTATGTTTACTGCAGTGCTATTCACAATAGCCAAGTTATGGAAACAGCCAAGATGTCTCACTACTGATGAATGGATTAAGAATATATGGTATTTATACACAATGGAATTTTACTCAGCTGTGAAGAAGAATGAAATCTTATCATTCTTAAGTAAATGGATGGAACTGGAGAACATCATCTTAAGCAAAGTTAGCCAGGCTCAGAAGACCAAAAAATCGTATGGTATTTAAGCCAATTGAATGTAGTTTACTTATTTTTAAGATTTTGATAACACCTATTTTATAAAATTCTTATGATGATTTAATATGCCATATAAATAGTGTTGAGTAAATTCTAGATCCAGTCACCTTTGTAGCATACAAAATTTTCAGTTGAAATTTTACATTTATCTGCTTTAGGACTTATGCAGATGAAAGTATGTGCAAAATTAGCTGCAATCTCATATTGCTAGCGTCAGTGAAAAATTGAAAGCAAAACTAAACCTTTTTCCAGGTGTGCCTCATTAGCTCAATAAAATCTAATTTTTTCTAATTTCTTTAACTTCCTATGGGAAAGACCAAGTGATTATTAAAATCCATGCTCTTATTTCATAATCTTTTCATACCTCTATGGACTTTTCCTCTGTAAGACAGAATCTGAATTTGAGTCCACTTTCAGACTACAATGGTGAGAAAAATGTGATGGTATATTTTGAGCGGAAGTGATAGACACATCATTCACTCAAAGTGAAATGAGTGTTCAAATCCCACAAAGGATTTGGGACATTCTCCTATGTATGGACAGAAAAACATACCATTTTCAAAAGCAAAGGACATAATGATTTTTTAGCATAGCAGGTAAGGTTTTTCCATAAATGGAGGAAAGCAAACTACTGAGTTGAATATCTAAATAACTATCAAAAATCCTCCTACTCATTATGAGTTAGCAGAGTGCTCTTGATTGAATAAGTATTTGTTTGTGTTCCCCAAGGCCCATGCATTGTAATCCTAATCTCTAGTGTGATAGTGTTAGGAGACAGGACCTTTGGAAATTAAGTGATGAAGGTAGAGTCTTAATGAATACATTGGTGTTCTTATTTTTAAAAATTTTAGCATATAAACAGTTGTACAGTGGGATACATTGTGATATTTACATATGTGCCTACAATGTAATTTAGTATATCCCCGCCATCATTGTCCTTCTCCCACCCGTTTCTCAGAACAATTTAGCAGGTTTCATTCTTCTATTTTTATATAGGAATACAAAATACATCTACCATATTCACCCTTATTCATGCTTTTCTTATGTCCTCTCTCTCTCTCACATGTACCCAACCTAGAAAAGACATATTTTACCCCCCTGCCATTCATTTTTTGAAGTGTATATTAATGGTTCAAGGAGTTTTTCTATTGTACTTCAGGCCTGTATATATTATACTTTAATCTAATTAACTCCCCCATTACTTACTCTTTCTCTATCACCATGCTCTTCTAACATTCAACAGCTTACAGTGCAGTACATTATATTATAATATTATATTCATATATAGAAGGACTATTTCAATAGTTTTTATTCTCTACCATTTTCTTTCCCTTTCTTGCCTTCCATAGTCTTCTCAGACAGACTCACTAATAAAATTTTGTTCTCTCTCTCTCTCTCTCTCTATATATATATACATATAAATATATACATATATGTATAAATGTGTGTGTTTCCTCATATATGTATCTTATATACACTTAACTGATAGGTCAAACTTCTGCATATGAGGGAAAACATGTATCCTTTGACTTTTTGAGCTTGGCTTACTTTACTTAACATGATGTTCTTCAGTTCTATCCATTTACCCACAAACAACATAATTTCACTCCTCTTTAGGGGTGAATAAAACTCCATTGAGTACATATATGACATTTTCATTTTTTCTATTTGTTTTTATTATTGTTTTTACATTTATTCATATGTATATACATTGTTTGGGCCACTTTTCCCCTCTGTCCCTCCTCCCCTTCCCACCCCCTCGCATCCAGGTAGAATCTGTTCTGCCCTCTTGCTCTCCAAATTTGTTGAAGAGAAAACATAAGAGACAATAAGAAAGACATAGCATTTTTGCAAGCTTGAGATAAAGATACCTATGCAGAAAGATTTCTAGCATTGCTTCCATGCACATGTATTACAACCCACATTGGTTCATCTCTACCTGACCTCTTCACTAATTCCTGGTCAACTTTCCATAGTGGCCTCTGCCAGTTTAAGATTACTATATTTGCTTGCTTACAATGGGTACATCAGTCACATTCAAGTTTTGGGTTTCCTACCTTTCCCTATTCCATCCATGTGCATTCTCCCTTTAGTTTGTGACCCATGTCTAACAATATTACTGTATTTGTTTTAGAGCTATAATCCCAGTGTGAGGGAAAGCATAATGTTTTTGGCCTTCTGAACCTGGCTAACGTCGCTTAAGATGATCTCCAGTTCCATTTACTTGCAAATGACAAAATTTCATTCTTCTTTGTGGCTGAGTAAACTTCCATGTGCATAAATTCCATATTTTCTTAATCCATTTATTGGTTGGGGCATCTTGGCTGTTTCCATAGCTTGGTTATTATGAATAGTTCTACAATAAACATGGGTGTGCAGGGGCCTTTGGAATAACCTGAGTCGCATTCCTTCAGGTATATCCCTAGGAGTGGGATTGCTGGATCATATGGAAGATCTATGGTTAGTTTTTTAAGAAGCCTCCATATTGTTTTCCAAAGTGGTTATACTACCTTATATTCTCACCAGCAGTGTATGAGGGGGTCTTTTTTCCCCACAGCCTCACTGACATTTATTCTTGGTTGTGGTGTTGAAGATAGGTATTCTAACAGGGATGAGATGGAATCTTACTGTTGTTTTGATGTGCGTTTCCTTTATAGCCAAGGATGGTGAACATTTTTTCATGTGTTTTTTGGCCATTTGGACTTCTTCCTTTGAGAAGGTTCTGTTTATTTCAGTTGCCCACTTCTTTATTGGTTCATTGATTTGGGGGGAGTTTAGTTTTTTGAGCTTCCTGTATCATCTGGTTATCAGTCCTTTGTCTGATGTATAGCCAGCAAATATTTTCTCCCACTCTGTGGGTGGTTTCTTCGATTTAGAGACCATTTCTTCTGTAGTACAGAATCTTTTTAATTTCATGTAGTCCCATTTGTGCATCTTTTAGTTGCTGGGCTACTGGAGTTCTACTGAAGAAGTTGTTGCCTATACCTGTTGATTCCAGAGTATTCCTTGCTCTTTTCTGTACTAAGGTTTGGGGTCTGATATATCCATGTCCATTTGAGTTGATACTTGCACAGGGTAATAGGCATGGATCTAGTTTCAATTTTCTGCAGGCAGATAACCACTTTTCCCAACAACATTTGTTGAAGAGGCTGTCTTTTCTCCATTGTATGTTTTTGGAGACTTTGTCAAAAATAAAGTGGGCACAGCTGTGTGGATTCATATCCGGGTCCTCTATTCTGTTCCACTGGTCTTCATATCTGTTTTTGTGCCAGTACCATGCTGTTTATATTACTACAGCTCTGTAGTATAGTTTAAAGTCAGATATTGTGATACCTTCAGCATCGCACTTTTTGCTGAAATTGCCATGGCTATTTACAGTCTCTTGTGTTTCCAAATGAACTTTAGGATAGATTTTTCAATCTCTGTGATGACTGTCATTGGGATTTTGATGGGAATTGTGTTGAACATGTAGATTGCTTTTGGTAGTATAGCCATTTTTACTATGTTGATTCTATCAAACCATGAGCATGAGAGATTTTCCACCACCTGTAGTCATCCTCAGTCTCTCTCTTCAGTGGTTTGTAGTTCTCGTTGTAGAGGTCATCTTCGTTTAGTTTGGTTCTCAAAGTAGTATCTGATTCTTCCCTGGATTTCCTTGGTGTTTGTTGTCATCTCCCTTTTTTTGTTTATGATTTTACTGATCTGTGTCTTTTCCTTCCTCATTTTAGTCAGATTTGCCAGGGGCTTGTCAATCTTGTTTATTTTTTCAAAGAACCAGTTATTTGTTTTGTTAATTCTTTCTATGGTCTCTATTCTATTTCATTAATTTTGGCCTTTATTTTTATTATTTCTCTCCTTCTGCTTGTTTTGCGTTTTGCTTGTTCTTGGCTTTCTGGGAGTTTTAGATGTAGCATTAGGTTGTTTATTTGAGATCTTTCTGTCCTTTTAATATATGCACTCATAGATATAAACTTTCCTCTTAGGACTGCCTTTTCTATGTCCCATAGGTTCTGGTAGGTAGTGTTTTCATTTTCATGAACTTTGAGGAAACTTTTGATTTCCTCTCTTATTTCTTCTATGACCCACTGATCATTGAGCAATGTGTTATTCAGTTTCCAATTGTTTGTGTATTATCTGCTGTTGTTTTTGTTGTTGAGTTCTAGTTTTAATGCTTTGTGATCAGATAAGATGCAGGGGATTATTTCTATTTTCTTATATTTGCTGAGACTTGCTTTGTGTTCTAAGATAGGATGAATTTTGAAGAAAGTTCCATGGGTTGCTGAGAATAGTGTATGTTGTGCGGATGTTGGATGTTTCATTCTGTAGACCTCAGTTTGTTCCATTTTATCTATAGTGTAATTTAGTTCTAGAATTTCTTTGTTGACTTTTTTGTTTGGATGACCTATTTATTGGTGATAGCAGGGTTAAAGTCTTCCACTAAAACTGTGTTGGAGTTTACATATGCTTTTCAGTCCCTTAGAGCATGTTTGTTGAAGTTCGGTGCACTGACATTGGATGCATAAAGGTTAATGATTGTAATTTCCTTTTGGTGTATTTCCCCTTTTATTCTGATTTGATCAATGTAAGTTTGAAATCTATCTTGTCTAATATAAATATTTCTACTCCTGCCTGTTTTGGGGGGCTATTGGCTTAGTAAATCTTCTTCCAGTCTTTCACCCTAAGCCAGTGTTTGTTTCTGTCAATGAGATGGGTCTCTTGTAAACAACAGATTGTCAGATCTTCCTTTTTAATCCAGTTTGCCACATGGTGTCTGTCTTTTCATGGGGGAGTTGAGTCCATTGACATTCAGTGTTAATGTTGATAGGTGTCTGGTGATTCCTGCCACTTAGATGTTCTTGTTGTTTAAGGATTTGATTTTGTGCAGCTGAATCAATACTATTCTTTGATTCCTTGTTTTTTCTTCTCCTATGGTTTGATACTTCACATCCTTTCCTGATTTGTTTTGCTTTCATCTTTTGTGTGCAGAATTCCTTGTAGAATCTTCTATAGTGGTGGCTTGCTGGTCATATATTGTTTTAGTTTCTGTTTATTGTGGAAGATTTTTATTGCTCCATCTATTTTGAATGATAGTTTTGCTGGGTAGAGTATCTGGGGTTGATGTTATTTTCATTCAGTGCCCAAAATACCTCATTCCCTGTCCTTCTTCCTTTTAAGGTTTCCATTGAGAAGTCTGCTGTGATTATGATGGGTTTACCTTTACATGTTATTTGTTTTTTTTCTTTCCTACAGCCTTCAATATTCTTTCTCTCTTCTCTGTGCTTGTTGTTTTAATGATAATATGCCATGGGGAGGCTTTATTTTGGTCAAGTCTGTTTGGTGTCCTGGAGGCTTCCTGTACCTGAATGGGCAAAACTTTCTGGGGATTTGGGAAATTTTCTGTTATCATTTTATTGAATATATTCCAAATCCCTTTTACTTGTACCTTTTCTCTTTGTTCAATGCCCATGACTCTCAGATTTGGTCTTTTCATCGAATCACTGAGTTCTTGCATATTCCTTTCACAGATCTTGAGTTGTTTGACTAAGATTTTCTGTTCTTTAATTTCTATTTTATCTTTGAGATCTCAGATTCTGTCTTCCACTTGTTCTAGTCTGCTGCAATAGCCTGTCACTGTGTTTTTTGTTTCTGTTTGACTCTTTTTTCTGAGGTATTCCATATATTTGGCCAACTCTTCTTTTGCATTTTTTGTTTTCATCTTCTCTTTTTATAGTGTCCTCTGTTTCACTTTAGTGCTCACTGAAATCCTCTTTGAGTTCATTTATTTGATTTTGTGTCTTCTCATGGTCTTTTTTTTTTTTTTTTTTTTGGTGTCTTGCAATTTCTTGAATACATCTTGTACATTTTGGTTAACCAAGTCTAGTATCTTCTCCATAAATTTCTCCGTGGTTTTTTGTAAAATTTCTTTTTTGAGGATTTTTTTGTAGGCATCACTGGTCTCCTTAGTGACATTTATCATTATTTATTGGGGTCAGAAACTGGGTATCCATTTTTTTCATTTCCCACTGAATCCTGTATTGAATTATTTTTTAAGGAGAGTGGTTTCCATTCTTCTTCCCATTGCTCCACTTGGTGCTGTGCAACTATGTTCCTAATAGACTAGTTGGTGATTTTAATTGCATGTTTTCCTTTCTCTTGCTTTAATTTTTGTGTTGTGTCTGCCTTGGTTGTTGACTAAGTTCGTGTGCTATTTCTGTCCCTGGCCTGGAGGTGTAATTTAGCAATAACTAATTCATAGGTTCAATGTTAAACAAGGTGTTTATATATTATATAGGGGAACCTTGGTGATATTATCTATAAACAGTGGGAATTGGGAGAATAATGCTTGTTGGGCTAGATGTAGAAATTTGGAAAATTGGTGAAGGTAGCCTAAAAGTGGGGAGCAGGAAGTGGAGTGGGTGAGTAGGGGAAGAGGTATGAGAGCTGCTGAGTTTTGTGGCCCTTGTGTGTGTTTGGGTGTATTTCTGTTGTTGTAGTGTAGGGTGCTTGTGTCAGGGGTTGCAGGTGTTTGGGCTGTGTATAGTTGGTACAGTAGACTAGTCAGTTGGCAGTAAATGTGTAGGAAGGAGGGGTATTGTGGTGACAGGTTGAGTTAGAATAGGAGGGGGAGGTCTAGATGGGGGAAGTAAGTGGATAAGAAGGGGCAGAAAGAGTAGTTTGGAGGGAGAAAAATGGATTATAACACAGGAGAAGGAGGGAGAGTGAAGGGGGTAAGAATAGGGAGGGAAAGATAGTGATGGTGAAGTTAATAACACAGAAAGAAGAAAATAGAAAAAAATATAAAATAAAATAAAACCCCACAATAAGAAGAAGAAGAAGAAGAAGAAGAAGAAGAAGAAGAAGAAGAAGAAGAAGAAGAAGAAGAAGAAGAAGGAGGAGGAGGAGGAGGAAGAGGAGGAGGAGGAGGAGGAGGAGGAGGAGGAGGAGGAGGAGGAGGAGGAGGAGGAGGAGAAGGAGAAGAAGGAGAAGAAGGAGAAGAAGGAGAAGAAGGAGAAGAAGAAGAAGAAGAAGAAGAAGAAGAAGAAGAAGAAGAAGAAGAAGAAGAAGAAGAAGAAGAAGAAGAAGAAGAAGAAGAGAAAAGGGAAGAAAACCCACAATAAAAAAATATCAGGTTCAGGAACAATAGAATTTCAGGCTTTGGTTTAGTTCTGGAGCTATTCCTCCAGCATCCATCCAGTCCTGGTATTGGCATACAAGCAGAAGCTCTGACATGTTCTCACCAGGTGACTGGCTTGTGAGTGTTGTTTGGTTCTTCTGTCTACCAGTTTAATTAAATTTGTGAGATGAGGTAAGTCTGCCAGTTCATGCAGGGTAGTCAGAGCTGTTGTTTTTACCAGCTGGCAACTGTGTTATCCTTCAGCTGCAGCTCTGTTTGGTCAGCTCCTCCCCCAGCAGGGTGGGGCAGTTCAGTTTTGAATGCTGCTCTGGCGATCAGGAGATCAGCTCTGTGATCCACTACCTGCCCTTGCTTTGGAAGGTGGCTGGTTGCCCCACCCTTGCTCTCAGCCTTTGCTGCCTTTCCTGTGTTTGTTCACTGAGAGTTTGGCACTGAGACTTTAGCTCTTTGCCCTTCCCCCTTTCTCTGGGGTGGGTTCAGCATTCTAACCACACCTCCACTATTGGTGTTAGGCCACAGTTCACTATTTATGATTTTCAGTTTTGTCAAGGGGGGAGTTCAGTCTGTCCAGGGGCTGCTCTGGTTTATCTTCCCAGGAGCTGGTAGAAGTGTCACAGGTCACATGTGATGCTCACCTATTCATTCTGCCAATTCATATGCAAGCAGGTTTGGAGCCGGTGGTCTTGGGGAAAATGGCACCAACTTTTCTCAGTGCATCAAGGTGTGGGGAGGCTTTCCATGGGCTAGGGGTTCAGGATGTTGCAGAGTTTGATTCTGATTGATGCTGTATCTTCTGCTTGATGGAAGAAGCAGAGAGAAGGAAAGAAAAAAAGAGAGTGAGAAAGAGCCCAGGGTTTTTTTCCCCCCGGGGTCAGACCCATGTTAGTGGCTGTGCCTCATTGAGGCATTTAGGTGCAATTAACGGCTGATTTAAGGGTCAGTCTTTGAATTTTTTTCTGCACCCAATGATGCAAAAATCATTAGGTAATGGTGGTTATTATTTTGGTTAAAAGAAATCAGAATTACCCAAGTGTAGCTCTGACATCTCAAGGAGGTTTCTGGAACCACAGAACTTAACTTCCTGCTTCCGTACCCTAGCCACCATCTTGAATCTATCCTACCACATTTTCTTAATCCATTCATCAGTCATGGGGCATCTGGATTGTTCCAAAGCTTGGCTATTGTAAATACTGCTACAATAAACAGGAGTGTGCAAGTGGCTGTATTATATCCTGGAGCACATTTATTCAGGTATATGCCAGGAGTGGTAACACTGGATCATATGGCAGTTTTATTTTTAGTTTTTTAAAGGATCTCCATATTGGTTTCCATAGTAGTTGTACTAATTTGCATTCCCACCAACAGTGTAGAAGTACTCCTTTTTTCCCTGTTGTTGTTTGTGCTATTGATGATAGCCATTTTAACTGGGGTGAAGTGGAATCCCAATGTTGTTTTGATTTGAATTTCCTTTATGGCCAAAGATGTTGAGCATTTCTCCATATGTTTATTGGCCATTTATATTTCTTCTTTTGAGAATTGTCTGTTCAATTCATTTGCCCATTTATTCAATGGGTTGTTGATTCTTTGTGAGATTAGTTGTTTAAGCTCCCTGTATATTCTGGTTATTAATCTCTTGCCAGATATATAGCTAGCAAAGATTTTTCTCCCATTCTGTAAGCTGTCTCTTCAATCTGACAATTTCCTTTGCTGTGCAGAAGCTTTTTAGTTTCATGCAGTCTACTTTGTCAGTACTTTCTCTTCATTGCTGAGCTATTGGAGGTCTAGTAATAAAGTTGTTACCTATGCTTCTGTGGTCTTGTGTTCCCTATTTTTTTCCTTGGATTAATTTCACCATTTCAGATCTTACATTAGGATCTTTAATCCACTTCAAATTGACGTTAGTACAAGGTTTGGAGACTGGGTTCTAGTTTCAGTCTTCTGTAGTTAGAAATCAGTTTTACCAGTACAATTTGTTGCATAGGCCATCTTTTCTCAGAGGCATATTTTAGTCTCCTTTGTTGAAAATCAGATGGCCTTACTTGTGTCAGTTTGTGTTGGATCTTCTATTCTATTCCATTGGTCTTCATGTGTATTTTTGTGTTAGTACCATGCTGTTTTTTTTGTTATGGCTCTGTAGTATAGTTTGAAATTAGGTATTGTGGTAGCTCCAGCATTGCTCTTTTGGCTCAGGATTGTTTTGCCAATTCGAGATATTTTGTGCTTCCATATGAACTTTAAGATTGACTTTTCTACCTTTAATGAATGTCATTGGAATTTTGATAGGGATTGCATTGAATATATAGATTGTTTTCAGTGGTATAATCATTTTCACAATATTGATTCTACTGGTTCCATGAGCATAGAATGCCCTTCCATGTTTGGATGTCTTCATTGATGCTGAAAGCTTCAAGAGAAAAACACCAGCTTACACACAAAGGTAAACACATAAGAATTATTTCAGACCTCTTAGCACAAACCATAAAAGCCAGGAAAGAATGGAACAATATAATTCAAGCTCTGAAACAGAAGAACTGCCACCAGGAATATTTTACTGGTGTCCACATAAAAGAAACTAGAGAGCTCTCTCATTCATTCCAACACCTGAGAATGCATTAAGAGGACAATCATCTATGAACCTGAGACAACCAGACTGTAGCCTCCAGAATTGTGAGAAATTCAGTTCTTTTGTTATAAGCTTCCCAGGTGATATTCTAGCATGCTGAACTAAGACAGAGATAAAACTAAAAAATTCATTTTTTGCAAGGGTTATAATGATGTTTTTCAATAGCACTTGCAGTTTGTTGCATCTCAGACTCTAAAATACAGTGTTATTAAAGAAATTCAAGAGTGTGAAATACTTTTTTTCAAAATTTATTAATGAAAGAAAAGTCAGAGCAAAATTTCCACTGCATACCTACATTTAGAGAAAAACATGTAGCTGTGTGGTATGTATGATTTAAAAGCAAAACAATGTTTATAATGAGTTCCTTATTTCAGAAGAAATGATTGCCTATAAACTTGTAAGTAAAGTTTGTATTAATTCACATATATGTGTGTGAGAAATAATAACAAGAGATTAATGAATTTCACAACCAAATTGACCCATGCAACCAACAGACAAATGAAGAAAAGAACATTATCAGTCATCTTCCATTTTCCTGCTCAGAGTCACTTTTTCCCACTCAAAATACAATCCTAACTTCAATCATCACTTACTTTTGCTAGATTCTCAGTTTCATATAAGTGATATTATACAGTAAGCACTGTTTCATTACATGGCTCTATTTATTTAAAGTTATATTTTGAGATTAATCCATGCTTTTATGCAGCAGTTTCTTCCCTGTCACTGTCATGTAATATTTTATTAAATATATAATTTCATTGTTCATTCTAATATTGATAAAGAATTATGTATTCTAATATTGAGCTTTCCAAGTAGTACTGCCTTGAATATACTTTTAAAACATTTTTACTACCATATATTATTTGTACAGGGGAAGTTCATTATGACATTTCCACATGTGCATATAATGCACCTTGATTACATTCACCTCCTCAGTCACCATCCCTCATCTTTCCATGTTCTTCTTCAAACAATTTCAATGGGTTTCATTGTTCTGTTTTTATAGAAGTATAAATAGTACATCAACCTTACTGACCTTCCTTCACCCTCTCCATTCACCATCCCACCTTCTACTGGTACTCATCCCCATTCAGGATCTGTTTTACATTTCTGTCCTTCATTTTTTAAAGTGTGTAGTCATTGCTCAAAAGGTTTTCACCATAGTACTTCATGTATGCATATATTAAACTTTAATCAGATTATCTCCTCTATTAGTCTTTTTTCCAGCCTCTCTTGCCCCCTATTATTTATTCAACAGCATTTAGTGTGTTTTGTTATGCCATTTTCATATACAGATGCATTGCATTTCAATATTAGTCACTCTCCATCCTTCCCTTTGCCTCTCCTACCCTTCCCCAGCATTTCAAACAGTACCACTTTTACAAATATCCTCACACGGTTTTTGTTGAGGAGTAAATCTGAGAATAGATAGCTGAGTCATAATACATGTGGTTTTGTAAACAGATATAAATAACTTTTCAAAGTGATTATATCAATTTATACTCCCACAAACATATGAGAATTCTTACCAACAATTTGATATTACTTTAAAAACACTATCCAGCTAAAAAAGAAATACATTTCATTAGACTTCACTTTGCATTACTTTCAGTATTAATGATGTTGAATATTTTTCTTATATTTGTTGACATCTTTAAAATATTGACTCTTTCAAACTATGATTGTGGCACACCTTTCCATTTATTCTAAATAATGGAAAGCATTTAAAATTTTTGGTATTAAATTTTCTCTAAAAAAATTTTGTGCATTCCAATGTGGATGTAGCCCAGTAGTCAAGTGCTTGCTAGCAAGCATAAGACCCTGAGTTCAATTACAAGCATCTAAAAAACAAAAACAAAAAAATTACTGAAAAAATCAAAAAACTTTGTAATTCATATGTAAAAGTATTGCATATCTTTCACTGTAAATGTTTGCAAATATTCATGATTTCTATTAATATTTTAAATTATAATTCTGTATTTTTTCTTTTTTTGTTCTATATTGCACGTAAAGCCAAATTCGTTACTAAATTCACTGAAATGCTTATAGGTTGTATATTTCCTACTTTCTAAGAACATTATCATGTATAATATTATAATAACACCTTTTTTCCTCCTTTTAATTTCTTGCTTCTTATATTTTCTCTGAGTTTGTTGCTCTACATAAAATGTTATATAAAATGTTCAGTGACAATGGTAAAAAGATTAATTTTATTTATTTATTTGTTTATTATTTATTTGGTGGTGTTGGAGTTTGGACTAAGTCCTCTTGTTTTCTAGGCAGGCACTCTACACTTGACCCACTCGGCCAACCACAAAAGATGAATTTTAATTTGTTTTTGTCAAGTTTCTAGGGAGAAATTTCTCAAACTTTTACTAATAATGCAAATTTTGTATTGAAAGTAATTAATTTAGGAAAGTCACATTTAACTCTAGTATTACATTTTTTTAATGTGAATGATATTATATTTTATCATATATTTTCTCCCATCCAAGTACTAACCAAGCAGGACCCTGCTTAGTTTCTGAGATCAAACAAGATCAGGCATGTTCATAGATATTCTTATACATATTGTGATGATATTTTTTCCTCCAATGTTTTTCATGTAGTTAATTACTTGATTTTTGACTACTAAATCAAGATTTTCTTTGATGCAATACAGAAGTTATCATGTGTAACCAAGTTTCATATATTACTAGATTTCATTTGTATAGCTTTTATATAGGAATTTTAAGTGTATGTTTTCAAGAAACATTGGCCTTTAGCCTTATTTCCTTTTAAATAAATCTGATGAAGACTTAGGATTTTTGTTTCAAAGTTTTTCTGGTCTAAAAACTGAGGTAGTAAGTGTTCCCTGCTTTACTATTTCTGAAATAACTTTTTAAAATATCAGTTCTCTAGCTGATTAAATCATTATAAAATATATGACTGGCAATGTTAAAAGAATGCTTTTAAATATAAGTTCAATTTCTTTAATAGATCAAAGACAAATTTTATATTATAATTTCTATTTTGAAAAATTTTAAGTATTTTCCTCCTCATTATATTTCTTCATTCTTAACTGAGATCATGTTGTTTTTTGTCTGAGAATTCTTGTTAGCATTTGGTTAGATAGTATTCTGCAGTGAGAGATTAAACATATACATTTATACTTATTTATACATAAATATTTTACTTAGAAACATTATATATGCCTTCACTTTAAGACATTTTTATGAACACTGAGTTATAATTTGGCAATTATTTTCATTAGACACTATTGAATTCAGTGCATTTTCAGTTGACTTTAAGTTTTGTTTGAAAATCACTGGATGATCTCACATGTTGCTATTTTAAAGTTAACATATCTATTTTCTTTTACAACTTTCAAAATATTTTATCTTGTCTTTGATTCTTAGTGATTGAACTATGGTGTGCCCAGCTATGATTTTCTTATTTTATTGTGTTTAAAGTTTGCAATTTCTTGGATCTAGATATAGAATCTTTCATCAGTTTTTGAGAATCTTAATCTATAATTTATTTAATAATTGCATCTGCTCATTTTTTCTCTCCTAGGAATCCTATTTCATGTAAGGCATATATTTCACAGTATATGCATATATTACATGTGTGTACATATTACATGTATATACACATGTGTGACATATTATACGTACATACTATACATATAGAGAGAGAGATAGAGAGAGAGATTTCAACATGGATCTGACTTAATAGGCTTTAACTAAAATGAGTATTCTTACTTCTATATCCCAACAAATGATGAAATTTGTAAATACTGTGATATCATATGATTCCTTCTATCTTTTGTACTATTATTGCTGAGCATTTCATTGAATTATACATATAACTCAAGAAATACACATTATTATTAATACTTTCTATGTATAACCTTTTCACTATTCTTTCTTTTTCTCTGTCTTTCCCTGATTCTGTTTAGAAATTCAACATAGGACATAAATCAAAGAAATTGAGAAGAAAGGAAAGAGTATCAAAATCCATTTATTTACCTCTACAAGACAGATACTTGCTATTGTGTTAATAAAAATAAAATCAGTCATTCAGTTACTGCATAACCTGAACCAGACACTATTCTGAATTCTTTTTACACATCATCCTCATAAATCTTCCATAATTTTGCTTATCCTTGGTGTATTTATTAAAATAGGTAAAGCCTACCTTTCAGGAAACAAATATATGTCGCATCCTCTTATGCGCCAGGAAGTTTTAAGTACTGGGGATACAGCAAAGAACCAGACAGAAAAAACCTACTCATTCCTGTGACTACCTTTTAATATAAAGAGACAGATAATAAAAATATATAAGCTAATATATAAATGACTATATGCTGTGAGAGATAATGGTAAATTCTCTGGAATAAACACAATCATGAAGTATGGATTTGGCTTGCTATCTTATCTATATATATGCTGATAGATGATCTCAGGGGCAAAATTCAGTTTTAGCAAATATCCAAAGAAAATATTAAGTTCCAAAAATCAGTTAGAACTCAGAGTAGTTAAAATTATAAGAATTTGTGAAGCTAATAAAATTCTGGGTCAGTCTCTCCTTTATAGTCTGAGCTTATTCCACTAGTCTTTATGGGTAGGAATATCAGAAGGAGAGAATACTAAAACCAAAAACTCAGTCTCTGAGGAAATTAATCTATTCCATATTGATATTTGATATTAGCATATCACTATTTATTTCCACATCCCATCTTTTTTTTCTTCCTTTCTTAATAGCAAAGAAAATTCTTATTTTTCAAAACCAATTTATACAAGATCCTCCAAATCTTAGGCAATTTAATTCTAAGTTCTCAATGGATAGATCAATCTATCTATGTATTTATTTAATATTTTATATATTAAATACATATTTTATATGTATTTAATATTTTTCATGTTATAAATGAGAGAACAAGGATAGAGATATTTTAAGCATACACAAAGTCACCCACAAGAATCTCTGTTTCCTTGTAAGCAGAGTCACGCAATATCAATTTAAAAATAAACACATATTTTAGGGACAAGGAGCAGTGAATTCAACTTTTATATAAGGAGAAAAAAATTAATTTTAAAACAACTCTTATTACTTGTGTTTCTCCTTGTCCTCTACAAAAACTTCAATAAAAACTATTTTACAAGCAAAGTATCTCATTTAGGTAAGAATTTGGGGAGAGAAGAAACTAATCAAAGGGATTAAATTACAGAAGAATTTAGTATGCAATAAGTAGAGTTGTCAGATAAAATGCGAAGTATCTAGTTAAATGTGTTAAATATTTAAACAAATACTTAAATTGGGTGATTGTTGTTATGTATGGTTACATCCCAAATATTTCATGGAAGAGACATATTTTTTTAATCTCATTTTTATCTAAAATTCAAATTTAGCTCAAAATTATGGATTTTTTTAAAATATGCTAACCCTAGCAGTAAGAATAGCTCACAAAATGATCCAGACCCTGAACTAATTCAATAGAAAGAGTACTTAGAGTCAAAAGAAAAATGAAGGCTCTTTGGAAATAGGCTGTGATGTCAGCAGTTTTAGATCTTCAAAGAGAGTTCATGGGATGCTGAGAGATAGAGGGGTAACAAAAGAAAGGAATGAGTGGGCAATCTAATCTGACTATGAGAGTTGGGGATAAAGGATTCACATAATATACGAATTGCTTTTTCCTTGACAACTTTACATAGCATTTCTTTCTCTGAAAGCACTATGTTGATCAAGTTTCCTAGTTTAATAAATTGATTGAGCTTTAGCATTTCTCTTGTCTTATTTCTATCCATACTTGTAAACATTCTCTAGCCTCATCTTTCTTTTTTGTGGAAGTTAATTCACTTATAACTGCTACTTACAGGTGCCAATGTATCTTGAATGAGACTTACCTTTGTAACTTTCAAAAAATAACTCTGTCGTTATTATCATTATATTTATTCTTTAAGTAATGCAATTATCCCTTGCACGCTATATTTAGAAAATGATCTATATGTGCTTATTAATTAGTATGTTTGACTGTAAAAATATATTTATATATGTGAGTGTTTAGTGATACATGTAAATCAAAAATGATTTTATTATGTTTATGGGAGAATTATTTAATAATTGAAGCTATTTTTGCCATGTGTCATCATGTAAATAACAGAATCAGAGCTAAAAAGTGTTCATTAACATTCATAAAGATATAAGAATAAAACAAAGTAGTGAAGAAACACAGAAATAATTTTGTAAAACTATAAATGCATATAGTAACCATATTGAAGTGATTATATCTTTCACACAAATTACCATGATATACAGTGTTACAGATTTACCAGACAAATGTAGTTATTGATTGTATTTATCTTTTATCAGTTCTTTAGAGAACAACTGAGAAGAGTGATTTGAATTTATAGTTAAAACGAGATTATTTATTTTCATTTTGTAATGCCAAATGAATTTTTCATCTACAAAAAACTTCATTTTTTGATCAGTGTTTAAAATTCTTCACAACTATGATAAAAATACACAAAGTGATAAAAACCAAAATGATATGAGGGGAACAGTAATTATAGGTGACGATTAAATAGAAATGATTTAACAAACTTGTTCTTTACACAGAAAATGCTATTCCGATACACTAAACTTGTCAAAAATGCTCAAAGCATTTTGAAATTGAATTTTCATTCCACTATGCTGCTTCTAAATGCCATTTTTCTAAAGCATGTACAAAAAAGACAAAAAGCAAGGAGCATCTACTTTTATCTTCATATTAACCTCTTATCAAATCTAAGACTGAATTGCTACAAGGAAATATGATATTGGTGGCATTCTTTTAAGATAATAACATCTATTTTACTTGACATTTTTACTATTTTAAATTTAAGAGACAGAAGAAAATTAACATCTAACATTAATATTTTGCCTACTCTCTGCCTGAATCATTCAACTTCTCTACATGAGGCAGATTGCACAATCAAAAAGAATGTGTTTGAAATATCACAGAGGACAAAAGTCTTCTTAAAAATGTGAGCAATTAAGAAAAACACAGCAAGGTTGGGTGAAGCACCTCAGGGTTAGCGAGAGCAGAGCTGTTAACGCTCTGAAGTCTGAAGAGGTTAAGACTTTCAACATTACCAGAACCTGAGAAACACAACTGTGGTTATAAGAAGGGATTCCCAGGTAGGAGCTATGGCCTATGGTAGATCTGGCAGGAATCAGAAGAATAAATACCTGAACATCAGCCTCCTACTTCTGTCAGATCTTTTGCATGTACTTTCCTTTGATTCCATCCAACTCTGAGACAAAGAAACTCATTGATGAGGCCAACAATTTCAACATTCCTGGGAACAAGAACAGGAAAGGAAAGGGTGAGAGAAGATCTGAAGAGCAAAACAACATCCAGTACAGACCACTCATTGGATTCTCCATAGCTACTATTGCTCTTTTCGTAACGAAAAAAATTGTGTCTTCATACAAAAAAAATCATAAGCTTCCCTTTAATCATGGCACAATAGCACTCCCATCTAAAATGCAAAACTTTAGCCACTACCATTCTTTTTAATATAATGGAATGTAAAGAAATAATATAAAACATAACTTTAACAATTTCATTTCTGTAACTTCCAATTTCTAACACCCATTTAATCTTCACTTACCATCTGTCATCATCTAAACTGGATAGGATACCTTACCAAGAGGAGTTAACCAAGGATGGATATATATCTGAGATACAAATATGCCTTTCTGCTTATGACATTTCTGCCAGTAATTCCATAATAATTCAGGAATGTCTAGGTATCTATTTCTGAGATGTCACATAATGCCATCACCAATCAAGATGTAAGTTTTCCATTTTTTTATGGCATGATATGATGCAATGGACTGGCATTATACAGAGATTGAGTGAGGATGATCCTGGCAGGCAAATAAGTTCAGGGAAGTTTGTAGTTCAAATTTCTAACTTTCATTTATGTCGCCTATGTATCCCCAACCTACATCTTTGGTGCCACTCCTTCCTACCAGAACTTTAATATAAGACAGTTGAAAGGATTTAGTATTTAATTAGAGCTGAAAAGTTTCCAATCCTTAGACAGGATCTGAGGCTTGTCCTTATGCATATCTTCCTTTTTTACTGAAGAAGAAGGTTTCTTTTGAAGTTGCCAGAGAGGCTTTCTAACTTTCCATGCATATTCTAAATCAGTCTTAACAGGTCTTTGGTTTGTCATCTACTATTTGTACTCTTTTTGTGGGAACATCAAAAGCAACTAGCTGACCCCCTAGGAATTATAATCATTGTCATTACCATAGCAACTATATGCCTCTATCATTTGATCATTTGGTTCCTTGCCTTTTAATGACCAATATTCCTTGTTTCTTCTGGGTGATTTGAGTAAGTATAATAGCATGCATACATGAATTGCCAGTAATATATTTCTACTGGCAAGGCTGCTATTCATACACTCATCAAATATTCAAGTAACCAATCCAAGAGCCGAATAGAAAGGATTTGTTTCCCATATTCACTTCTGTAATACTTATTTAATTAGCCCAAGTCCTAGCCAAAAACAATGCACATACAAGTGAAAAACTTAAGGAGATTTTTAATAAAGGATCACTTGTCCTCTTTAGAGAGACTAGAAAGAAACCAAACCATGGTAAAATTTCCCCAAGAAAGGAGGAGATTCATTGTAAGAAAGAGGCTTTCTCAACCTAGGCAAACCTGAAGCAAAAATATCCCAATATTACATGAAACAGTCAGAACTCCCTCTTCCATTAATTCCTTACCAATGCTTTGTATTTTATGAACACACTCAGAATCTAAAAGGCAGGACATCTTATGAGTATAGTTCTTCAAGGTAACCCTCTAGTACCTTGTGTGAAGAGTGGAGCATGAATTTTGAGTGACAAATAGAAATATCCAGCTCGAGATGCCTTATTTATATGCTGTTACCTTCTAATAACAACTCTGTTGAGACTAATTAAGCACCACATACTTGTCAATATTGGTTTACCTGCAGTAAGAAAAAGCAAAGTAAAAGGTATAATAGGTAATATAAGAAGTCCATGCATGATAAAGTGATTAAATAGGGTGAGAACATAGGTCTTCCCGTTTTTGTGAATGAACTCATCTTGGGTGTGGGCATTGTTCTTAAATGCAAAGTTCATCACTGTTTGTATTCCATCTTGTAGGAATGAGTAAAAAGAGAGTGAATGGTATGCCCTTCCTTTGAATGGAACAACATGGGAAACAGTATTGTTTTCATTAATAATACACTAATTTGCTACTGATTCAAACTAGGTTACAAGATCAGAACTAGCAATAGAAAGATAGGATGAATAACAAATATATCTTCATCTGGTTCCCATTGTGCCCCAAGCTCTGGGAAATCAGTATTAATTTTAAAAAATGGTTGAATCAGTGTTGGGCTAACATCAAATTTATTTTTATACGGAAAAAATTAGGGGGGTAGTACTGAGGTTTGAACTCAGGGCCTTGTACTTGCTAGGCAAGTCCTCTGTCACTTGAGTCACACCTCCAACCCTTATATCTTTAAGTAATTTTTCAGAGATGGTCTCACTTTTTGCCTAAAGCCAGACTGAGATCATAAATTTCGTACCTATAGCTTCCTGTAGTACTGAGGTTTGAACTCAGGGCCTTGTACTTGCTAGGCAAGTCCTCTGTCACTTGAGTCACACCTCCAACCCTTATATCTTTAAGTAATTTTTCAGAGATGGTCTCACTTTTTGCCTAAAGCCAGACTGAGATCATAAATTTCGTACCTATAGCTTCCTGTGTAACTGGGATGACAGATACATGCCAACAGGCACAGCTTGTTTGTTGACATAGGGTCATGCTAACTTTTATCCCATTCTAACTGTGACTATCCTGGATTTCCATCTCCAAAATAACTAGGGTTAAAGGAAAAAGACATGGTATCTGGCTTATACATAAATATTTTTAAAAGGATTCCAAGGGAGGGAGCTTAGTGGATTAATGACAAATAATACTTTCGTACATCTCCACAAATCTAAAACAAAACTTCAAGTGCATGGCTGCAGGGAGAGATGGGTGGTAATGCAGAGAAACTAAAGCAGATACCTTAAAGCAACTGAGGCCAAAAGGAAAAGGGGAACAGGTACTAGAGAAAAGGTTAGATCAAAAAGAATTAACCTAGAAGGTAACACCCACGCACAGGAAATCAATGTGAGTCAATGCCCTGTATAGCTATCCTTATCTCAACCAGCAAAAACCCTTGTTCCTTCCTATTATTGCTTATACTCTCTCTACAACAAAATTAGAGATAAGGGCAAAATAGTTTCTGCTGGGTATTGGGGGGGTAGGGGGGAAAGGGAGGGGGCGGAGTGGGTGGTAAGGGAGGGGGTGGGGGCAGGGGGGAGAAATGAACCAAGCCTTGTATGCACATATGAATAATAAAAGAAAATTGAAAAAAAAAAAAAAGATAAGGGAGGGTGGCAGCAGCAACACACAGGTGAAATTCAGAAATATATAAAAGAAAGCATAGATTCTACCATGTGGCAGTAAGAAACATGGCAAGAAAGGCAGCATCCCAAACTTCTTCTTGCCCAAACTGACCTTAATCTATAATCCCCCCAATTTAAGCTTCCTGAGTAACTGGAGTTACAGACCTGTGGTACCATGCCCAAACTCTGTTATTTCTGTTTTTTTTAATTTTTTTATTCATTTCTTCACATTTGCACACATTGTTTGGGTCATTTCTCTCCCCTGCCCCCCGCCCCTTCTCTTTCCCCCCACACCCCTTGCTTCTAGCCAGAACTGGTTCTGCCCTTAGCTCTAATTTTGTTGAAGAGAAGCAATAAAAAGAAAGACAAAGCATTTTTGCTAGTTGAGATAAGGATAGCTATACAGAGAGATTCTTAGCATTACTTCCATGTACAAATGTGTTATAACTCAAGTCAAAACTCTATTATTTCTTATACCTTCTTCTCATAATTTTTGTTTTCCTTATCTTGCTTATTGTTCTTTTTTATTTCTCCATCTCCCCTTCTTTTTATTACTTCAGTATTAATACACATAAATTTAATAAACTTTAAACTCCTAGTTTATCCTAGAAGTACCTAATTCTTTTCTAACCTGATTGGGGGTATAGCTCATATTTCCAATTGTTTGTTATCGCATTTAAGATTCTGGTTTTTATTTTTTTCATTGTTTTTGTTACTGCTGTCTCCTTTGTTTCATTTGAATAGCAGTGGGATTTGTATCCCTAAAAGAAGACTACCACTGTGAAAATCTCTCTAAAATAATAAAAAAAGAGAAAAACTAGGACTTAAGCATGACTCAAGAGGTAGTGCTTGCCTAGCAAGCTTGAGGCTGAGTTCAATCATAGTGCATAGAAGGAAAAAAAAAGAGAGAGAGAAGGAAAGAAGAAAGAAAGAGAGAGAGAGAGAGAGAGAGAGAGAGAAAGAAAGAAAGAAAGAAAGAAAGAAAGAAAGAAAGAAAGAAAGAAAGAAAGAAAGAAAGAAAGAAGAAAAATGAGCAAGGGAGGAAAGAAGGAAGAGATGAGGGGAGGAAGGGAAGGGGAAGGAAGGAACATATGCACAAATTACAATCTAGAAAGGTAAAACAATTTTAAAAAGGAAGGGAATATGACTCCTTCTGAAAGCAGTAACTTCTTAATAACCAAATCCAAAGGCACCAAAATAATTGAAATACTGTACAAAAAAAATCAAAAGCCTAATTTTAAAAAGTGATTGATGACCCCAAACATGATTAAAACAAACAGATTAATGAAGTATGTAAATCAATTCAATACCCAGATGAGGAATTCAGCAAAGAAATTCAGATTCTGAAACAAAAATACAAATGGAAATGTTGGAAATGAAAAACTCAATAAATCAAATGAAAACACAGTAGAAATCATCACCCATAAATTAAGGCAATCAGAAGAAAGAACACAAGGGGTTGAGGACAAGGCTGAAGAAATATTAAGTACAGACAGCCTGAAAGAAAAAAAAAATAAACATACCCAGTACAGTCAAGAACTCTGATGACACAGTCAAGAGAGGAAATCTAAGAATCTAGGAGATAAATTAGGGAGCTGAAATACAAACCAAAAGCATGAAATTGGTGTATCATGAAATTATAACAGAAAAATTTCCAAATCTAGGGAAATATATGAACATTCAAACATAGGAGTATTTTAAGATCTCGAATACACTGACCAGAAAAGAACCACTTCCTGTCATTTAAATGACATAGTTAAAATGTAAAACAACAGAAAAAAAAATTATCAAAGGCTATATGAGAAAAACAACAACTTATTTATTTACAAAGGCAAATTCAGAATTACTTACAACCTTTCAGCAGAAATCCTAAAACAGAAAAGCATGGAATGATATATTTAAAGCCCCAAGAGTAAATAACTACCAACCAAGATTACAATAGTCAGTAAAATCATCTTAAAATTTATGGATGAGGATGCAAGGATGGTTCAACATTAGTGAATCAATAAATGTAACAGAGCACATATATAAAATCAGGGACCAAAAGTCCCATGACTATCTCAATAGAAGAAAAACAGATGAGAAACTTAAAATCCCTTCATGATAAAAGACATGAAAAAAGGAGGAACAGAAGAAATGTGCCTCAACATAATGAAGGATATATTTGACAAACCTATAGCCAGCATTCCCTAAGTGGGAAAAACAGCATTTCCCTAAAAACCAGCAATGATACAAGGATGTGACTTGTTCCCTCTTATTCTATTTCTCTTAGCAGAGAAATAAGGCAAAAGAAAGAAATAAAAAAGATACAAAGAGGTAAGCAATCAAAAAATTATCCCTATTAGCAAGTTGTAAAAATCCCATACTTAAAGACTCTAAAGACTCTACTAGCAAATTAGCAAGATACAAAACTCAACATAAAAAAATCACAATGGAGTATTATTCACCCTTAAAGAAAAACAAAATTATTCACTTGCAGCAGTCTGGATGGAACTGGAGATTATAGTGTTAAGGAAAATCAGCCAGATTCAGAAAGACAAATATTGATTTTTCTTTCCTATGAAGAATCTAGATTTTAAAAACTCATAAAGGTAGAATGGAGAGTATTTGGTGGGAGGGGGTTAGTGGGAGGGGGAAAGGGGACAAGAAATGGGTAAGTATAATTGAACTACATGTATACATGTATAAATTATCATAATGAAACCCATTATTTTTTACAATTAGTATATGCTAATAAAATAAGATACCTAAATTCTTGTCCAAATAACCATGATCCATTTATAGATATACCAAAACTTAGTATTAACAATTAAGTATTTCTTTTGATAATAAAAAATTTGAAATATCAGCATAAGAGACTATAAAATGATTTAATCTCAAGTTCTTATTCACACAAAATAAAGTGTATCCCAGGAAAGAAATTAAAATTTTCTAAGGTCATAGAGCCATTCCTGGCAAAACTGAAACTACGTAAGTACCCCTATCTTATGGTTTCTCTCCTTTCTACCTGTCATCCTGTTTATTATGTTGTATCTAGGTGTTGTGTAGTGATGTGAAGGTGGATGTGTCATAAAGCAGCAGCAAAACTCTAGCTCAGAGGAATCAACAATCTAATAAATAATATATGTCTGCAAATAATTAACAGTAAAGCAAAATATAACAAAATAAAAGACTTCATAGAATGTTGAATCAAAGAATACCGATGTGTGAAAGACAAGATGTCTAATGCACATGGTGCCTTTTGAATTAAGCATACCTTTGTAATAATAGGTAATGTATTCAAGTTTTTAAAATAAACTGAAAACCACTCTGTCTCTAAAATATTTTAAATACTTTAAATTGGGTTACGTTGGACTAGAAATGTAGGCACCAAATTTCAAAAGCATGACATGTAATTTGTAGAAATATGTTAAATACTTCATTAGCATAATTTATGCTTGAACAAAGTGCTAGTGGGGTTTCTTTATATGGTCAGCGTCTGCTATGGTGAAGCACTATGTCACATACTGAGTTTTAACTGGTGAACTCCACAGAATTTTAACCCTCCAGGAGCTAAATGGAGTTTAGAGAGCTCAATGAGTCACTACACATAAAGTTCATAAGATTGTGACTAGAATATCGTGAATGGTAGGTGGATACTTGGTATTAGTGTTGATTTCACCTATAATGGATATACATTTCTTTAATTTTGCTAATATATGATAAAAACTTACTCATCACCAAGACAACCACAGGTGTTCCAGTGGAGTTATAATTGCCATCACTATGTGCCACCTTTCTAATACAAATTGATGCATTTTTTATTGGTTATTTTGTGTAACATTTTATTGATGTCTGCTGTACTATATCATAGATTTTGTATCATATAAATTTTTTTAAAATGTAAGATAGACTTATTGTCCTCAGGAAGCAATGGGGAATAGAGAATGAATTGGAAAAGGGGTAAGATGATGAATATGGTACAAATAATTTATGCACATGTATGTAAATGTAAGAATAATACCTGTTGAAACTGTTCCAGGAATTGGGGTTGGGGGGAAGAGAAGGAGAGCAGCGGAGGGGGTGAATTCAAGTATGATATATTTGATACATTGTAAGAACCTTTGTAAATGCTACAATGTACCCCCACCCAGCACAACAATAAAAAATAAAATAAATAGGTTGTCTTAAAAAAATAAAATGTTGTAGATACATATATATATAATGCTAAAGCACTTTTTCCTGTGGAAGTTAAAATAACCAACATATATCTGGATTTTAGTGCTTGAAGTGAAACTTAAAAGACCAATAGGTTCTTATCAGACACATGTGTGGGTCTAGAAGGCAGGGAGAGTGATAGGAAAAGAGTGAAGCTTGTACATTCACAGGAGGTAAAGATGAAGAAAATGCAATGACTTTGGAGGGCTTGAATAGCTGTGGCACAGAATGTCATTCTATAGAGTGAGGAATAAAGAGTAAATGAAATGCAAAAGCCCATACTTTAAATACCATATATGTCAATGTAGGAAGTTAGATTTTCTCCTCTATTCAAATGAAAGCCAATTAATGGAAGAGTGAAATAGTAAGATTTGTCCTTTAGGAAAATTCTTCTGGATCAATGAAAAATAAAGATGGGAGAGTAGCAAAACTGGGAGAAAAGAACTTGTTACATGACATTTCTAAATTCTAAATGATGAAAACTAACACCAACCAAGATAGCAGGCAGTGGAAACAGAATTTCTTGAAGAAATATATAGTTCTCAACCCTCAGACTTCATTGAAGATGTATTTCTAGTCATTTTATGAAAATAAACAATATATAAAGTATCCTATATATAAACTTTAATTTGTATTAATTGGATTAATGTATACATAAATATATGTGTATATACGTATGTATTAATGTGAATGTGATTTCACACATCTTATGGATGTGTTCCGTTATTGCCACTGATGTTTCTCTATGATTTAATGTATTGATCATGAGTGTACTCTCAGCAATAGACTTGAGTTTTGCCCATAGGTTAGATAAGATATGGCAGGGTAGATCACACTCACCTTGGTTCCCACTGGTTTTCCTGCTGATCTGGGAAGAAGAAAGATGCTCAGCCTGAAAACTCTCATGATATTGGCCTCTGTACAGACACTAATAACCACTTTGTCAATATAATCAAGAGAACTTCCAGGAATAATAGACAATTTCATATCTAGATTCCTACAAAATGTAGTTCTAACTATCCCTCATCTGCTTTTAAGTGATTTTTTATTTAAATATGTAAACAATGGTACCAATTAACTGCTGAAGACTTGTGGCTCCTAAAATTTAACATGGAACTTTGGGACAAAGTTTATGTGAAATAATTTAATATAAGATAATTGACATTGGATGTTAGAATAGAGAAATGTCATTTTCTTCTAACATATTTAGGCAGGATCTTATTGAATCTTCTGGGATTTGAAATGGATTTTAAAGAAAGAAGTTTGCTAGAAGGCAGAAAAGAATATCATTTATAAATCATGCTAATACTCCAAGTCAGTATTCAATGAACACAAAATGAATTCAGTGGACAATGCTTAATAAATTATAATTTGGATGAAGAAGTCAAGAGAAAAAATTTTAAATAAACTTGGTAATAGAAACTTAATTATAGAAACATTTGAATTACAGATGATAACGGGAAGTCTCATTAGCTTTATGAGCAAGGAGACAAACAACATGGCAGAAGGTCCTCTGGAAATTTACACTGGTAGGAATTGTCCATGATAAATAGGTAGGAGAGGAAAACAGAGGTAGGTATGGCTTTTCACACTCTCAAATTTTCAGGTATGAAGGGACAGGGTATAAAGGTAGCATTTATATCTGCAAAATACTTTCAGCATATAACATGACATAATCACAATCCCTGAGATTTTAAAGAGAGAACTTGGAAGAGTCATGTTGGGATTTGACTACCCACACATGGAGCATGTGTTTTACTTTTCTAGTAGAATATTACATTTTTAAGATATCACAAATGTAATATTTTTCACATTTCTCCTAGTTTTCTATTTATTTATATTTCTATTTGATAATATTTAGCTACAATTCAAAGATTTATTAGATGTTTGTCTTCATCATTCAGAATAATGATCAACCGGTGAGAATCAACACAGGAAGGATATAGTGCTTGTTTTCTGGATGTTGGTGGGCTCCACCTCGAGGTACTTAGCTGTCCTTTGGAGTATCACCATATGACTTATTCCAGGTTTCCCATTCACTTCTTTAATCTTTGCTCAAATACTTCAGTCAACTAAGAACTGGAGATGCAGGTGGTGAGGCTACATAATCCAACCTGCAGTGTACATTCTTTGAACATCCTCTTCTTAAGAATTCTCCTCTCTTGTTTCTACTTTTTCCAATACTGTTTATTCATATATTCAGTATTTCCTATTTTATAGCTTTTATCAGTCCCTCTGTAGGGCATTCCTTCCTGTTTTATTGTGGTATGCATTTATTCTGCTGTTTCATGGGATTTTAAAAGAGTAGGAAGGTTGTCATCCTGATCTAATCACTGCGCTATCATTTTGCAAAAATTTCTTTTTTTGGGGGGGAAGATCTTTTTTATTTTATTTTATTTTTGTTGTTCATTTTTTCACATGTGCATACATTGTTTGGGTCATTTCTCCACCACGCCCCCTCCCCCACTCTTCCCCCCACTCCTCAGTTTCAGGCAGGTCCTGTTCTGCCCTTGTGACTGATTTTGTTGAAGAAAAGACATAAAAACAATAAGAAAGACAAAGTGTTTTTGCTAGTTGAGTTAAGGATAGCTATACAGAAAGATTCCTACTATTGCTCAATGATATAGAAATGATAGGAAGATATACAAGATGTAATTATTTGATTTTGGAGAACCTTATGATTTTCATGTGGGACAAACAGTAAATAAGCTCAGACATCCAATAAACATATTGAGTTTTCTCTATCAGATATTGTAGTACTTAGATAAGGATAACCAATGTGAATATGATCTTTATTTTAACAGAGGTTACAAACTGGTAGAAAATGCATAGAATAATCAAGCATTTAAGGCATGATAAGTAAAAGAGATAGCAGCAGGCAAAGCAGTCATTTTGGTTAAAATACTCTAGAAGTGGAAGAAAAGGAACGGCCAGGTAAAAGGTGACTATCTAGTCTGAGATCTGAGAACAAACAAAACTCTTCATTTAATGAAGCTGGTGTCATAGAGAGAGATGACTTGAAGTGTTCCCCCTTGCAGCTACTAAGGACTTTCTGACTTTGACCTTGGTCATTTCCAGATTATGGTGACCTTTAGGCAGATTTTCATGTAATACTCAGATGAGAATATTGTTTCATTACACTGTTTTATGAGTCAAGGCCATCTTGCTTCCTCTTTGCAGTATTTTCTATGTGGCAAGTCAATTCATAAATTGACAGAAAGGAAGATTTGCCCCTAAAAATAGAGTCAGGCATTAAATAATAACCCATTAATGAACTATTCTTCTTATGTTTCACTTTCTAAGGCAGTATTATAAAATCCCTCAATAAGATCTCAATAGGTCTAAAAGGAATGAAGTATACCCTAACTACATGGCTGAAAAAAAAAATCACAATTCCTTAGTAATCATGAAAGGAAAAAAAAATACCTCTATAGAAGAATTTCATCAAGTAAAGGTTTTATTTCGTGTTGAATCTGAGCTGTATTTATTCAAGTCCTGGGCAGAATGCCAAGTTCCTTCTTTATGTTTTTTAAGGAAAAAGTCTTCCCAAAAGAGATTTCAATTTCTAAGTATATGCTACATCATTGTTTCAAATCTCAAATAAGACTGTACTCTCATAGGTTGATTCAAATGGATGACTGAAAGGATATAATATATAACTGAAACAAAAAACCCCTATAAATTAACATAAATGATCAGATTGGGCTTTCTGTATGTTAATATAGTGTAAAGCAGAAGAAGGTGGATGAGGAAGAAGAAGAAGGAGGAGGAAGAGTATAAAGAAGAAAACACTTTTTATCTTTATTTTTGATATAGAAGAAAGTCCCCTTTAGATAAGCCAAATCCCTAACCAGAGTATGACTAGCAGTTGGGCCATCTCTTGATTATCTTTCAGTGGTAAGTGCAATTTTACTTCTTGTCACCTGTGCTAAAGGCATATTAGAAAAAAACGACAACAAGCCTCTTAAATAAATACATGACTGAATTGGGCCTGCAACAGAAAATGATTAAATACTAAGCTTTGCACAAAAACTTGCAGGTTTAACTAACCTCCTTAAGAAATGCTTATAATCCTATTTTGTGCCAATCATATTTGTGGAGCCCATTAAAATATGAAATTTTCCAGGGTACCTTTTTGAATGAAGAAATTACAAGAATAACCTGCAAAGTTTTTCAAGATTTGGCTTAACATTCATAAAAGGTACTGATCATTTTTTGTTGTTGTGCTTGGTTTGTTTGTTTCACCACCATGAGACATATATGTGGTTAAGCAGGTATTGAATTCACTAAACAAAAGACTATGGCTTTTTATAAGAATATTATCCCTCAAAAGAACCGTATTATTTTCTATTCACAAATAATAATACAAGAAGCCATCAAAAAAAAAAGAATAAATTTGACTTACTCTTAATATTTTGATGGGGTTTACTTCATTGCATTTCATCTATTCTAAGTCATTCATTATAATATACACCATTATTTTTTGTATCATATAAGACATTATTAAGGAGAAATGGTACTACTTTAATGTCCACTCTAGTGTTAGCAATACTTGATGTATGTAAGAGGCACAATGACATCTAATCTATTCTTGGGCTTGGCAGTGGTTCCAGTCTTCATGTGCACTACTCTCAAGCCCAACAAATTATTCAGGTTTTTTGAAAATGTCTTTCATTCTGAGATTCTACAAATTCTTATTTGTTGCTTTGAAATAAAACAGGAAATTATAGCCATTTCTCTAATGATGAATTTGTTTCACAAATATCAAATTTCCCTCCCATTGATTACTTTTCATGCCTTTCTACACACAAAAATAACTTTACTTAATGTCAAATAAAACTATACTCTTTTACATACATTTTAATTGAAAATTAACATGTGTTGTAACAACAAACATATAATTCTATTTAAGGAAAGAAGAATGTACAGTCATAGCTGAATCTGTCACAAACAATGCACGTGCAGCACAACAGCTCTCTAGCCAAGAGTGAAACCCTGGTAAGAGGGTATCAACTGTAATTCCCATCTCAACTTCAGAGAACACACACGTGTGCACATGCACACGGAGTCACACACAGAGAGATAGAGATAAAGACAGAGAATGGTATACAGCTTGAAAGAAATAAAATATACTGAAGAGCGTAACATGAGCTTTTTTGGTTATGTGGTCATAGAATTTTTATCTCAAGTACTGTATTTTTCATATTCTTATTAAGCACTGAAGAAATAAAGCATTTCAAATAGTTTCTAGGCGGTGAAAGGGGTTAACAGATTTTTGGCTTCTGGTTTGTTTCTGTTGAGCATGTAGGGGACATAATTAATTTTAAGAGAGCATTATATTTGAAAAGATGGTACAATCAATTAAGTCAATAATAAAAAAATCATACAGTCAGACAAATATACTTAAAATAATCTGTAACATTACTTTTCACAGAAAAAATAGGCAATTGTATAAACGTTTACATATTCCACTTGGATTTAAATTATTTTTCTTTTGCTTTTGTTTGGAGACTGGACATTGAACCCAGGGCTTGATGCGTGCTCAGCACATGCTGTGTTGTTCCCTTCTGAAGGCTTACTATTGTCAAACTTTTTTCTCACTGAAGCTCTTTAATTAAGAAACAAGAGAAAAGAGTAAGGAAGATGAAAATGAAAATTCTTTATGTATTTCTGATAAAATCTATCTTGGAGAACTCGTTTGTATGAAAGTCAGACAGGCTTCCTAATACCATCAAAATCATGGCTACCAGGTCAGTCCCAGGCTTTGTCGAAAGAGGGAAGTTCTGCAGGTGAAGACAGAGCCTGCCCTCCAGCAGAACAGACTCTACCTACACTGCATGCAGGCATTTGCACCTAAGGAAAAGAAAAAGAGAGGAAGTACCTGGGTCACGCATGTGTGATTTCTTCACATTAGTTATTAATCAGAAACAGGGTGTGGCAAAACCCAGGAAGATTATAGCTGATAGAGTAACAGAGCCCTTCCAGACAGAAAAAAAAATCATTAGGAACTGAGAAGGATATTCTCTCTAATAATTTCCAAGTTTTTTTTCTTGTAACTTCTCAGTCTTAACCATTACACTCAGTCAACCTAATGTTTGACTTTTCTACTACCAGAAGGAAATCAATGAGTCCACTTACCTTTCTTAAGTCACACCCACAAATTTACTGCTATTCCTGTGGTCATTTACAAACATCAACTGTGCTCCAAAAAAACTCTTAAATGAGTTACAGTAGAGATTATCTACTCTGGGGAAACAATATACCTACAGCCTAAAATTTACTTCTGTATCAGTTTTCCATGGCTATTATAAACAAGTGATTACAGTCTTGGTGGCTTAAAAACACAAATTTATTATAACCCAATTCTGGAGTTTAGAAGTCCCAGTGAACTAAAACCAAAGCAAATCAATCAAATCTAGAGTTTTTAGAATAAAATAAACTTCTTTTCTTTTTTGAGCTTTTAGTGGCTACCCTTATTATTCTTTGACTGTGGTTCCTTCTTGGCATCACTCTGACTTCTGCTTGCATCTTCAGAATCCATCTATTCTGACTCTATTTCCATTGCTATCCTCACACTACCTTCTCCAACTCTGTTTTTGGTCTTATAAGCATCTCTGTAATGACATTGGATACCCAGAGAATCTGATAAAATCTTCAGATTTCAATATCCTTAAGTAAGTCACATCTGTAAATATTTTGCATAGCAAAATATTTTGCTATGCAAATCTTTGGTTCAAAGATTAGAATGTGAACATCTTTAGGAAGTCACTATTCTGTTTATCACAATTCCTATTCAATCTCCCATCAAAGATTTGTAGTCATATTAAATAGCAATACAAAAATATACCAATATAAAAAGGCAACATGCAAATTCTACAAATTCGCATGTCACTCCAACAGTATCATCAAATGTGAAAAATTAGAAATATCTGATAACTTTGCATTAAACTCAAAGTTATTTTTATGTCCAAACAAATTAAAGCCATGAAATCAAATGATCTTTCCTTGAGTTCAAGTTGAAGCAAATGAAAATACTAAATTATCTTCTTAAAATTCTGAACGTTCTCAGTTTCAGCTAGAGACTCAAGATGTCAACATGGAAGCAATGCTTCTACAGCTTCAGCTGAAACAGTGGAAGTTGGGCAACTCCATCAGGGCTGGCTGTCTCCTGAACCATCTTGCAGTAACACCAACTCCTTGTAGAATTCTGCCTTATTTAGCTATTTTTGAAACTGGTATATCAATTTCAAAGAGTTATAACTAGCATAAAATAAAATTCATCCATGTTAAGCACACAGTGCTTGAATTTTAACAAAAGTGAAACATTAAGAAATCAGGGCAAAATCAGTTTTGATTTTCTGTTGTTAATCTTGCACATTAAGGATGGAATGCCTTCTTGGATCCCATTTATCATGGTAAAATTCCTTTCTTTTGCCTCTATATGAAACCGCTTTGTCTGAAAGTAATGTAGCATTTCAGGTGTTGGAGGTTTGGGGGACTTTTTGGTTTTGGTTTTGGTTTTTTGGAGGTGTTTTTGTTTGTTTGTTTGTTTTTGCATGAAGTACCTAGTACCTTTTTCAACAAGATCAAATTGAAAAAGACTGTGTTGTAAGGCTCAAAGCAGATGACATGGGCTTACATGTGGCTAAGCTTACTCAAGAACTGTGCTTTGCTGAGTTTTGAACAGCATAAACACCTGGTTCTGAAAAATTAGAAGACTCTTGCTCCTTATTAGTTTATTCCCTAGAGAAAATTCCCTTTCCTTGTGTTTTACAATCTTGGGAGAGTGTTAATTAAAGTGATCAAGACATTGATCATATAAATCCAATGCCCAGGAAAGTTTGTTTAAAGGCATTTTATCTTTTTAAATTTAATTTTATCTTAATTGACAGATAATCATTGTAAATATTTATGGGGCGTAGTCTGATGTGATACATGTATGCAAGTGGAATAATTAAATCAGGCAAATTAATCTACCCATCATATCTACTATTTAAGCTATTTAGAAATGTAGAATACTTTATTACTAACTATCTTCACCATGCAGTGCCTTAGATCCCTAGAAACTTATTCCTCTTATATAACTGAAAGTTTGGACCCTTTGACCAAAACTAACTATTTTAGCAGAGTCGCACAAGTAGAAAAGTCACCCAAAGGGATGGTCCCTGGATTCCACAACCTGTTCTATTTTAGGCTTTTTCTGAAGCCAGGTTGTTTAGATATTGCTTTGACTGTAAAATTACTCTGTAAATTTTAATTAATTCATTTCATCAGTATATGCTTAAATATCTCTGGTAACAAAGGGAGATGTAAATCTTCATCCATATTGCCATTCTTCCAAATTATTGAACTCACAATCTTTTCCACATTAGTTCTACATTAGTCTCTAGAACACTTTATTGTACACCATAATGCATATTTTTACCATTCTTTTGTAATAATCTCTAACTAATCTTATTACTCTAAAAGTGAAGTATATAGAATTGATTATACTGTTTTATGTGTGATCAGTTAAATATAGATAAAAACAAGACTATTAACTATTCCACATCACAAGGTTTTCCTGCAGTAATCTTATTCCCCTGAATAGAAGTAAAATCATGTCAGGTAATGGTATTGAACAAAATGGAAACCAAGTCAGTGTATATGGACTATGCAGATGTAAGTACAGGTCAAATTGATGCCAAGAAGGGTCCACAAGTCAAGAAAATGGGCAGCCTCTAGAAGTTCAAAGACAAATACCAAAGTAATAGATATAAACAGAATCATATACATAATGACATTAAATGTGAATGGACCATACAGTTTAATCAAAAGGCAGAGGTTATAAGATTGGATAAAAAACATGACTGTCCTAAATGCTATCTATGAAGTCACACTGAGTTCAAAGAGAAAAATATGTTGGAAACACAAATATATATGTATATGTATATATATATATACATGTATATATATATATATACATATATATATATATCATGCAAAAAATTCCATAAAAGAACTAGTATGATTATGTCATTCTACTATCACAGAAAATAGACTTTAATACAAGAAACATTCCTAGAGAAAAAGTTAGATATCATACAGATAACAGGTTTAATCTGTCAAGAAGATATAATTCTAACTTTTTACACAACTAACACTCATATTATTTGTACATACACTCACAACAAAATACCCTGTCCTTGGACAGTGAATGAGATGAACTCTGCAATCTCTCTACTCACCTAGCTTTTGTGTTACACAAAATATGATGGCAAATGAAAGTATTTCCCTCGGTTAACAGGTGACCGAGGTATGATTTTTGCAATCAGTTTTTTAAGAAGGAGACAGAGTAGTTAAATATTGATTCTGTGTCCTGAAGTTATAAAGGTAAAGGGAGAAATCGTTTCTTCTTAGTCAATTTGGAAAAAACTAGTTCACTTAAGATGATTTATATAACATTTTAAACCAATAAATAATGCATTTAAATTTTTTGATGCATGCATGATTTTAACTTTCATTTTTAAGTGGTAGGAGGATTTAGCCCACTTAGGCTTTATCTGAACTGTCCCATGATCATTGCCATGTTGGATTTTCACAATATACTCCACTAATTTTTAAGTATCTTATCTGTGAATTTGTTGTCATGTAAAAATCCAGCAATAGAGAGTTGCAAGCTAAGTCATTTTGAGCTCTGCCTTCTTAGATGAAAGCATGTGGTTAGGTGATCTTTAATATTAGATATTTTCATAAAAGGTAGTGCTCTGAATTTACTCCTGTAACTACTTTTGGCTAGTTTTATTTGGAAAAATAAAACTGTATATTCTTTTGGAGTGATGCAGTGGTGTACAACACACTGTCAGAAGTCTGGTTTGGGATTCTGAAGAGTAATTTTGTGTTCTCGTGTTGTTTATTCTGCTCTCTTGCCATAGAGCTAATTTTCTCAATAATAGCTGCAATGGAAATAACAAATATAAAAGCTTCATTTCCTCATCTTTCAAAAAGCCTTTTAGCCTACTTTGAAATCCCCAAAGAATATCTAAAAAATACCTATCAACTGAAAAATGTCAAATCTAATGCTTTGCTTCAAAATTAAAGCACAAAGAAAAAGCTTGCAATACACCTGTTAACTTCCTTGGTGTTTCTAAAGCATTTCTACCAGTGTTAACCCACAAGGGCTCTTTGTGCTGCCAAGGGCACTAACACAGTCTGTTCCCACATCTACCCACAGTGAACTCTTTCTTGTAAATAATGGATTCATGATGTAGGAATTGAGTGAAACAGACCTTCATTCAGCACTATGTCCCTTGAATAAATTAAACAACTTTGGAAATTGCTTTGATGTTTCAGACCAAAAACCACTGTATATTGATGCATCAACACTGTCATATGATGAGTAGAACTTGAAGGTCCTGAACAATAAATGCAAATAAGTGATCATGCATTTTTACGAGCTTTAATTCTAAAGTGCCAGAATTTTGAGCTTAGTGAAATAGTGATAATCTGGATTCTCCAAGCCTAAAATCTTATTTTTTATATTTCCAAATCAATTCACCCAGGAACACCCTAATCTTCTGTTTAGTGCTTCTAGTCATGGAGGTTGTAAGTTCAAACTCTAAGGGTAGTCATGAGGGAGGAACAAAAGTCAAATACCAAAAATGCTGTGCTCCCACAGCACGTCTAAATGGTCATTATATTGCATCTTCCACCCATTTTTGTTGGTGTTTTGGACAATGTTGGTACTCTGCCCAGGGAACCATGGATTTTTTTTTTCTCCATTGTGTAAATATCTACTGGAAAGAAAAGGGAGGGAGCTATGTTCTGTGATATTTTTCCAAATTCAACACGTGCAATTCTTTTTTCAGAGGATTACCCTTAGTCTATAAGAATGGCCTTTGAGTGCATTGGATTAAAATCAGGAGGCCTCTAGGAATTTATACCTATCCTCCTCAGGTTGGCACAATTCTGAGGTATAAAGAATATTCTAGAAAACCCTTAAAAGATCAAGTTGAGGCTACCATTTGCAGGACTTCATCTGATACTGCACTTATCTGACTTTTGCATTTCATAACCATTCCTTATTCTTCTTTCCCTAGTTCATTTCCACTTTCCTATGGAGCACTTTTGTAACAAATCACTTCTAAATCCACATCTTAGAAGCTACTTCTGGGGGTTGGAGTGTGGAGGTCTCAATCCTGGGACTTTCACATTGAACTGTCCTGACAAAAATACGAAAGATATTTTTGTGGGAGTTAAAAGGAGAGGAGGAGAGACTAAAGTTTTCAAATAGCTAAAGAAAAACAAGAATTCTAGGCACCCTTTACCATGCTGTAAGAATAGTATGTTTATCCTTTATCAAAGGACACTATGCTTATCCTTTATCAATCTGTCCCTTGTACTTTTGTGTCCCTGTCTTTTAACTTCAACTAGAACTCCTTTGTTGGAATGCCATCTGCTCTGATCTAAATTTGTCCTTCTGAATTTCACTTTTTGAAATCTAACCTCCAAGCTGACAGTATTGAGAGATGAGACTTTTGGAAAGTGATCATATCATGAAGGCTCTATCCTCGTGGATGGAATTAGTGCCTTCACAAAAGAGCTCCAATGACTTTATCCTCTTCTACCTGTGAGGATGGGGTAATAAGGTACTACCTGTAAAGCAGAGCAAGCATTCACCAAACACCAAATTTTCTGATGCCTTGATATTGGCCTTACCAACCTCCAGAACTGTGAGAAAGAGATCTCTGTGGTGTGTCAATTACCAACTCTAACACATTTTGTTATACCAGCAAGACTATACTAAGATACTATAATTTATTTTACTCCATGTGATGTTTTCATAGGACCATGCCTGATCACTTTTCTATTTCACAAGGCTTTGATCATTTTTCCCTGATCTGAATAAGTAGTTTTAGAGAGAGATTATTCATCATTGCTTTCACCTATCTCATACTTTACATATACCCTTAAACAAACACCGAAAATGTATATTTAAAGCAAAGCATTAAAAGAAAATGACTCCGTATCTTTTGATATAGTTACCAATTCTTTCCTGCAAAGGCCTTTACAGAGGTAGAAGGAGTTTAAGCCTAAAGTGGAGTGATTGGTCTTTAAGAAAATGAAGCACTAAACTCACTGACAATAAGTAAAATGAATAGGTTCCAATGTATACATGAGTATAAACTTAGTAGTCAGAAAATAAATCACAGAATGGCAATAAAATAAAATTAAAAGCACAAAATCATTCAGTTCCTATTCTAATGAAAACTAAGCTATTTAGTATAATAATACAAGTTTGGAGCCTTTCAAATGTTATAAAGATCTATGAACAATAAGTGTTCAATAAGTGTTCAAAGAAGGAGATAAATGAATCATGGCTATACAGATAAGTAAATGAGTTCACATAAGCTAAGTATTTGTCTGAGGCAGCTGGCAGGTGAATTCCAAAGTAAAGACTGAAATTATTGCTTCTGCATTACCCACACCAAGGCTAACAAAGAATACTTACACTTTAAATTTTATTTAGAAAGCTAAGTCGTAGGTACCATTTATGTCAAGGATAGCACTACCTATCTCATCTGTCTTATTCATTCTTATACTAGCCCTATGGAATACATATTATATCATTCTCTTAAAACAAATCAGATGAAATAAAAATTGCCTATATCATTCTCTTAAAACAAATCAGATGAAATAAAAATTGCCTATGTCTACTCACTAATAAATGCCAGAGATAGGTTTGACCCCAGGTCCTTCACTACGAACCTTGATGTTTTACCAAAATTTCTTTTGGATATTGAGAGTCAAGTCTACCAAACAGAGAAGGTAGTGGCAAAGAAAAGAGAAGAGAGACACTGAGTGTGTATGAGGGGGAGAGATGTAGAATTTTCCTTGGTTACCTGGTAAAAGATGAGCAGGAGGATGGCATGAATTTATAGAATGATTTCTTTGGGTCTAAAAAGCTACATTTCAGTTGGTAGGAAATGGAATGTTATTGGAAGCTTTTACTGTAGGCTCATTAGAGTAGGACATAATATAATTAGAGTTGAATTTTAATATGCTTCCTTCTCATATTTTCTTAGTAATAGAGCTTCTACATGTTAATCACAGAAATAAGTAATTTTTACTATTTTGGTCAATGCGTTTTTAATGACCTGGATTTGAGAATCAAGTTAATTTCCTATTACATAAATGAGGCCATATATAAGCAGTACAATATTGCTTATTTTCTTTTTACATAAAACACACTTCTCTTAACCCTCAGATATAATTTTTACTAATGTCATCACAGTTGATAAATAGCCTAATGCCAGCTATGCATTCCCAGAGGATCTAAGTGTCTCTACAAGGAAGAATGCCCATCAAGCAAATACAAAACTACCTGTAGTTTAATGGTAAATTTCATCCAGTAAGCTACGAATGATCAGAAGTTTCACATAGAGAGTTCTGAGAAACACGAACATTTCATGTCAAGTGGGGTGTCATGTTATACACACAGTACCATGAGGAAAAAAATAAGACCATCCTTGGTAGATCGACAATTTCAGGAATCAGGCAAGAGAATTAGATATCTGAGGATAGCGGCTGAGATTAAATCCAATTTCCAGGCTTTCTTTTTTGTTTTTGTGGTACTGGCACTTGAACTTAGGACCTACACCTTGAGCCACTCTACCAGCCCCTTTTCTGCGAAGGTTTTTTTCAAGATATGGTCTCACAAACTATTTGCCCAGGCTAGACTATCTTTGACTCATGCCTCCCGATTCCAGGAGTACTCTGTGAGCCTCCTGAATAGCTAGGAGTACAGGCGTGAGCCACCTGCACAGGCTCTCTTTGTTAAATGTGCAAATCAGGTAGGTAAGAAGCATGGGGGAAGATAGCAGAGACACAAAGAAGCACTGGGCAGCAGGAAACGACTCACAGAGAGAAAAGACTGGCTTTGAAACAGTGAGAAAGGGTGAGATGGTGATGATGAAGCCCATGATGCTGACAGGATCTTCAGACCCAAGGGTCAGACGAGAAAACATTAACTCTAGTGCATTCACTGACTGATACAATCAGTGACTGTGGTTTTTATAAAAGATAAATGGGAAGAACAAGAATATAAATCCATTGATTCATTAAAACATTAACTCCTCCTGTAAAAATGTATTGAGTGTCCAACACATGCTAGGTGCCGTTATAGGTGCTAGGGATATAACAGCTCAAAATCAAAAAAGCAAACAAATAGTGAAAGGAAGTATTTCTTCCCCTTAGAGACTTTCATGCTTATGGGGGAGGTATATAATAAGCAAGTACAGTGAGCACAGTAAATACATAATGCCTCGGATCCTGGCGTTTTGAAATAGTAATTACATGATGCTTACTGCAACATTCACCTTTGTAATCCTGTATCTGAGAAGGGAAGAGGAGAGAAGAAAGTGTACCATCCTGAGCTGACTGGCAACAAGCTTCAGTGGAAGGAAAGGTCTTTAAAGGTTACAGAGCCATCCACAGTGTCACCAAGTCACTTGCAGAACAGTGAAGGTCATATGATTTGCATATCAGCCAACATTGCTCTCATCTTTGCTGTAATAAAAGCACTGATGCAAGGACTTAAGGATGCATTCACTTCCCTCCCCTCAGAGACAGCATGGCACACTTGATTTGCTGCTTTAAGAGGAGCTCTGTTTTATTTTTAGAGTAAAAACAAAGTTTATGGTTTTACACATCAGGATGGTTAAAGTTTTTTAAATTATCAATTACAGAGCCCAGGATTCTGAACTTAATGGACTGTTACTGTAGGTTATTAGAGTAGGACTAATTTTCAGTATATTATAATCTATGTCTCCAACATCAAAATAATGGAAACTCCTGGAAAGTGCTATCAAACTTTTAAAGCATTATCTGCCATTAAAATATGTACTTCTAATGCTGAATCTCCATGTCTGTGAAACCAATTAGACTCACCCTCACATGTTGATTAAATTCTAATGTGACCCCAAGGCAATTTCAAATAAAGGTTTTTTTTTTTTTTTCTTTTTCTTTCTATAGACTGCATGCTTCCAAGCTGTTAAGCTACCCTATTCTTCTGCTGATTATCTGAAATGTTATTAATTTGAAACCTAAAACTTATGGAACCTCTTCAAAGTGGATCTACAATGACAGTGGAGTTGAAGATAAAAATCTAATTAAGAGATTGAGAAAGAAATTCTAATAGTTAATTTCCAAATTTCTAGACTTTAACCCACATACCATTCTTTTCTTTTGCCTGGTTTTTTCTTGTCATCTTAAATCATTTATAAATGGTGAAATTATAGTATTTCACCAAAAAAAGAGTATAAAATAATCACCATTGAAAAGCAAAATTGTCTTATAGAAGCTGGTATTTTTTACCACTTTGGTTAATAATCTATATATTGATGATCTATACTACTACCTACCCAGCGGAACACTCACCCCACACTGCCCTTATACGCCTGAAACTGAATGGTACCCTCCACCATTCAAAGGTGCTGGTGTTTTTATGGGGTTGTTACTGTACTACACAGGTTCTGTGCTTCAGGGACTGCAAAGGCAACCAGTGTAGGTATGAGTTAATGCTGATGCTTTTTAAGAAAAGAGATAACAAAAAGACTCAGGATAGATATTTTGTCTATTTAGATAAGAAAGAAATATAAGTACGAAGTTGGGTGTTTCTATAAGCTCTAGGGTAGGCATATCATCCAAATCTAATTAATTGTGACTTGAACTGTCAAGAGCACTTTTTTTTCAGTACTGGGGACTGAACCTAGGGTCTTGCTCTACCACTTGAGCCATATCCCCTCCCTTTTTGTTTTCATTTCTTTATTCAGATAGAGACTCTCACTTTTTCCTGGGCTGTCCTAGGACTGCAATACTCCTATCTCCATCTCCTGAGTAGCTGGCCAACAGTACAATTTTCAAGCATAATAGATGGTCTATAATGAATGAAACCAGCTTTTTGAATCTTTTGTTGGCTATTTATGTGTATAAAACCTCTCAATCTCAGTTAATATTCCCAGAAAATATGAACAGTCCTTCATATGAAGGAAGTTTCCTTCATATATCCAAGTAATATGTAGGGAACATGGTCACCACGTTCTAATATCTATCTAATCAGTTAGTGAGCAGAACAATCCTGACCTAAGGAAGGACAAAATGCATAATTATAATATCAAATCAGGCTAACTCTATTCTTTAAATATATTTTCATAACACTTTAATTGGTAGGTTTACTCTAGCATAAAACAAATCAAATTTTACTTTCAGTTTTCCAGAAACTTTAGCTTTTCTATTTGTTTGTTTTTGATTGGCACATAATAATTGTACATATTAATGAGATTTAATGTAATCTTTTGATTTGTCTATCCATTAGGTAATAAGAAAATCAAAGTAATTAGTAGGGCACCTGCACTCCAACATCTATTTCTGTATTGTTAACTGTAGCCAGCATAAGGAATCAACCTAAATATCCATCAGTGGATGAATGGATGAAGACAATTCGGTATATAGTTACAACAACATAACATGTTGCCACAACACAAGGATGAAATCCTGTCATTTGTGACAGCATAGTATTGGAGGATATTATGTTTGCTAAAACAAGTCAGGTACAGAAAGACAAATACCACAATGTTTCTGTTTTCACTTTAAAAATGTCTTTTTACTCTCACATAGAAATGGTGTCAACATCAATATGATATTCATTCATCAATCAATTCCTTTATTCAAATTTTTATTCAGTAAACATTAATTGATCGGAAATAAACAAAAGCATGGTCTCTTATAAAAATATCCCTGATAAGTGAATTCAGTTTTTATCAATTTACTTTCCTCATTTGTAGCAGGGACAAAATAAGATTATTTGTTTTACCAGTAATTAGTACTAAATAAAATAATGACAAGAAAATGTAATTTTGACACCACCCTGTGACACCTACTATAATTGTGCTCATTACCGTATTTCTCTGAATGGGTCATTCTTTTTTTTTTGTGGTCTGTTTTTCTTTCCTACTTTTGCTGCCTAAAATTCATTTCTTTGCTACTGTGAACTCTTATTTAACACTGAAGTCCCAAGTTTCTCATCATCCCTACTATAAAATCTTTATTAACTCTGTCTCCTCATCCTCCCAACAGATAGAATTGATCCTTCCCACTTTTTAGTCCCAAGAGTGTTGCTGAGGTTCTGTCATAGCAATAACAGGTTCACATTTCACTTTCTGTTTGTATCTGTGTTTCTTTCATAAACAAAAATTCTTTAATCCTTAAAAATACTCCTTATTCATATTTTATTCTGAGAAGAGTTCCTGAAATATAATTAATGCATCATAAGTTTTGGATGGATTGCAGCATGAATCAATTCAAACATCTTGCCTGATGTCATTATTATGGTTATGAGATGTGACAAGAGCCCATTAGTGCTCAGAGATGTTACTATTTACAGTTACTGGACTAAGCACTTCACAATATTGTGTAACTCATTGAAATTTGTACTGATATACAAGGAACAAATATTGGAAATCAAAAATAACTTTTCTAAACTCATGGCAGAATCAGGAAGATTGTCATATATAATATGAATTGTAATTATGTAATGATACAATTATGTAAAATATACATATTATATTATGGACTGAATTATGTGTCAAAATTCCTGTGCTGCAGCTTTAAAGCTCAGTTCCTCCATAGTGGCTGAATTTGGAGGCAGGGCCTGTAAAGAGATAAATTAAAATAAGGAGGTTAGTGTGGAGCCAAACCCAGCATGACTAATGCCTTTGCAAGAAGAGGAGACTGGGACATTCAGGGAGACACCAGAGATATGCACACAGTAAGAAAAGGCCATGTGAAGACAAAGAAAGAGGATCTACCTGCAAGCCAAGGAGAGAAACTTCAGGACAAGCAGAACCTACCAAGAGGCTGATCTTGCTTCTCTGGGTCTCTAGAACCATGAGGAATTTCATTTCTTTAAGCCACGCAATAAGTGCTATTTTATTATGGTAGCCCTAGCAAACTAATACTTTACTTCTATATCTATAACATCTATAACATGTACATACCTACATATCTATACTTAGATCTACTTTAAATTGCAATGATGCAATCTACATATCTAGTTTTGAAGTAGTAGATAGTATCACAATATTTACAAGTATAAACAAGAGTCATGTACCTCACCCTGGATTCCTGTTCTCAGAGACTAAGAATTTCAATTTCTTTAGGTATTTCTTCTTGTATTTTTGTCCAGTTTTTAAAGAGCATGCTAATAAATTTATTGCATTATATAAATTTTACATTTCAGATTGATATATAACTATTATATTTTGCCCATAGAAGATGGAAATTTACTCTTCTTACAACTTTCTCTCATCTTTGTGGGATACATATTTTATAACACAGTTGAACATGCTAACACAATTCTGGCTATGTTGTAGAAGACTAGAACACTAACTATTAATTCTGCTGATACTTTCATCCCATGAGAGTCAGCAATCTTCTTTTCAGCCTGAAAGTGTATTTCTATAACAGCATACCAGGACACAAGTTACCATGTACAATGAAACACTTTCTCCATATTGTCATGTCCTCTGTGGTCCTCACTGGTTTCCATCCTATATTAGTCAGATACCAATATATTTTAGGAGCTCCATTCCAATGTTAAAGTTCCAACAGAGGAGTCTGGATCAAAAGTATTACAAGCTTTTGCTAAATTGAATCACCACAAATCTTAAATAGGTATAAAATGCATTTTTATGATGCTGTGTAAAGAAGTGAAAAAATTATTTCAGATAGGGCTGAATATCCTGATATAGACACACTTAACACAGATTCTAGATAAAATGTGCTGTGTTAAAGACGTGGTAGTAGATTATTTTATTCTACTTTTAATACACAATTATAGAATAGAGGTTTATTGCATGTCATGTTTTAAACACTCTGTAAGTACTATGTGTCACTGGCTCAGTGACTGACCCCTAGACTTATTGATGGCTTATTCCATCAATAAGGTTGAGGAACTAGATGATTTTTGGAATAATGCAGAGAACAGATCCAAAGAGTCAGGAAAATAGAGACATTGTTGTGGGTAAAGTCAGCTGTACACCCATGCTCTGTCTATGTCTTATGGGACAGTACATAATAAGGTCTCTGCATAGAACTTTCAGAAATAGGCTGATGACAACAGACCCAGAATCTTTAAAGCAGCCACACTAGCTAATTTCTATTGGCCACTTGACAGGAGGCAATGTTATTGAGATGAGTATTTTCAGTGGTAATGTCGGAAGTGATCAAGAAGCAGTTCAAAAATTTATAAGATGACGATATATTTACTTTCCTTGATACCAGAATGGTCTGAACTAAATAAATCTTTGGTGGCTACTTATTGATCAGAGTGTCCTTAGCAATAAATTTTATTGCTACCAGAAAGTTCTACTTGATTTGTGAAGCTGCAGATATTTTATGTGTGCCGATTGGAAATCAGATTTGAGTCACCACAATATCCATGCCTGATACTCAATTCCAAAACAGATACCAGATCACAGCATCCATGTAGTACTTTGTGTAGTACTTTGGGAGTAAAGAAATTCACACTATCATTAAAATGTATGCAAATTCCTTCTTAGTTTTTACTTATAGCTATTTTCCAGATTTACTATGCACTGAATAAAGAAAAGTACCCATACTGTTTAAAGGTGCTTAGACAGTGATTCTGAGCTAATGCTAATTCTTGGGGATCCACACTACCATAAAGTACCACAAGAATAGTGAGATTGTATGGGTGTCTGGGAATAAATTGATATACTCAACAATTATCAAAATCACTAACTGCATCAATCCCTCACTAATGGAATTCAAGATACGAAGACAGAAAGTATCACTTGGGAGCTCCTGAACCTCCTCTTTCATTTCAGCATAATAAATCAAAAGTAATACTATACACTGGGGAAAACTGCAAAGTATCATATCACCATCAATGACTTAGGAAATACGAAGGGATGCTTCCTACTACTTTGTCAGTTACTCTTGAATTTGCGCTAAAGGCAGATGTATTCTGGAGAATAAAAGTTGGTTATTGTGAATGTAAATGTTGGTTTTCGTAATGTAAAAATTGCAATAGTGCCTTTGTCTTAGTGTGAGTTGCAATAAAAGGTATCACTGACTATGTGACTTAAAACAACTGAAATGTAACTTGTACAGTTTTGGAGTCTATAAATCCAAAATCAGGATGCCAGCCTGGCAAAGTTCTGGTGAGAACTCATTTCTGGGCTGCAGGTTCTCAACTTCTCCCTATATCTTCACATGGCAGAAAGAGAGTGAGAGAGCTCTCTGGAGTCTCTCTTTTAAGGGCACTAATCCCTTTTAAAAAGACTCCACCCAGATGATCTAAATTATCTCTCAAAGGCTTCATCTTCTAATACAATTATATTGGGATTACAGTTTCTACATATGTTTGAGGGGATATAAACATTAAATGCATTGCATGTCTATTAATCTTATTGTCTCTTTGTTAAAGGAAATCAGCAAAGGCCTTTGTGTCTCTTACTTTTTTTCTGTTACCATAGAAAGAACTCTAAAATCAATTTTCTATCAACAGAGATAGCATTGCATTTTTACTCTCATGTTTTAGAACTGAGCTGATTTATTTGCAGGTGTCATACTGAGCCTTGACCATCCCAGACATCAGGCTTCTAATGGGAAATTATGGTACATTAGTCAAATTCAACCTGTTTTTGTATAGCTTGGGAGCTAAGAATGGTTCTTATTTTGTAAAAGGCTGCAAACACACATGCATGAACACACACAAATAAAAGCTCATGAATATGTGGCATATACCAAACGTGGCTTATAAACTCTAAGATTTTTGCCAACCCCTGGTCTCTGCATCAAGAACATCATATTCCTAAAAATCTAGTAAACAGGAAGTGGTAGGAATTTGTATGACTGTGAATACAACTTTATGCCATAAGGTATAACATAAAACCCAAGAACAAATGGATATCTTTGTGAAATTTCTATGTTGCTGGTGTCTTAGGATATCTAAGATAATCCTCTCTGAAATGAAATATATTTTCTAGAACTAAAAAAGACTTTGAATGCTTTAAAGGCCCCTTTGCGTTTGAGAGAAAACATTCAAGTCTAGTTTCTGTATTAAATGTCCTCAATGGCTACTAATCTTGAAGGATTCGACTAAGAAAAGACATTCCATCAATTCCAAATTATAACAGTACCAGTTCTACATTTGGCCCTTATGAATAAGAAAATCCTAAATTATTTCAGTCATTGTGGAAGACTGAAATACTCTGTGAAATTAGTGACAAACCCTCATGAAGCAGGTCACTTGACTGATTCTATAAATATGGCCTTAGTAAAATGCAGTCATGCTCATTCACCTGCATGCTATATTGGCTGGTTTCATGCCACAATGGCCAAAGTGAGCAGTAGTGACGAAGACCATATTACCTGTAAGCCTAGAGGATTGCCTGCCCTCAGATAAGTGGATCACAGAGAATTCCCTAGTATTTGGAAATTTTTTTTCTTTCAAATATCACCCTTTTTTTAAAAAAACAAAAAAACAAACAAGCTAAAAAACATTGTTTAGTTTATTTCTGGTCCCTAGTAGAAACCAACTGATTAAATAACAGGTGACCAAGTAACCTAAATGGCCAATAATTCACTGGATGTTATTAGAATTGTTAGTCAAGTAAAGATGGTCTTATGATGGACCCAATGAAGATTCAGTTGGCTTCATAGATATCAAGACACCATCAAGAAACATCATTTTGTGTGGTTAGAATGTTTCCAAAATGATGCGGCATATGCTCTTAAAATGCTACCAATACCTTCAGCTATTACTCTAATAGTGAGTTTACAGAGATATTTGAAATGGAAAATTTGGAGTAGAAATTCTGGCAAGTATGTCAATAAATTAGTAATCAATTGTGACCCCTGTCTCTGTAAGTTTGGACTCTGTCAGCTTAGCATTCTGGTATAACAAAAAAGATTTATTTGTTTTCATTGGTTAGTTAAGAAATGTCAAGGATCTGAGGTTTTATCTTACTTGTAGGTTAACAAGTTAGCTTGCACAGTTTAACAGATGTGGGCAGAAGACATGAGGCTCTTGTGGCACAGAGAACTTTATCACTCACAGCACAGAAAAGAGCATGAGTTTAGTGATTGTGTCACATTCTCCTTTCCTCCAACACAAGTCTCACATGTTACTGCCTCGTGTGAATGCTGTATGTGTAGGCAGTTTGATTGAAGGCTTGTGTCACCCCAAAATTAATATGTTAAAGCTCTAACCTTCCATGTGGCTATATGTGGACATTGGAACTTTAAGGAAGTAATTAAAGTTAAATAAGATACTAACATATTAGATGGGACTTTTTTAAGGACAATCACCAGAGTTCACTTCTTTCTCTTCAAGTTTATATATGGAGAAAAGGCTTTGTGAACAAACAGTGAGAAGCAGCTGCTTACAAACTAAGAGACAAGAACTCAGAAGGACATCTACCTTGCCAGAGGCTTGATCTTTGCTTCCAGCATCCAGAATTATAAGAAAATGCTTTTCTATATTCTGAAGAGATAAATCCAGAAAAAATGTACTCAGTGCCTCTGCTAGAAGGATATGCAAAAATGCAAAACACCCTGGAGAACTCTTTCCCAACTTCAGTGAACACAATAAAGCTTATCCAAAATTAGAATAGTTCCTGCATTCTTGTCATTCCAGGCTTTTCATGTCACTAGGTGAACAGGTTAAGAATACATTTTGATGTTGGCTGTTTGACTGATGTACATTATTAAGAAAAGGAAAGTTGCTATCATAAATTGGGATGGCAAAGAGGATGTTTGAAGCCCAGGGGAGTATACTGATGTGCCTTTTAATCTTGCTGTATTTAGTGATAAAAGATAATGCAAAATCTATAAGCAAGATTACCATGGACTCTGGTCCCTCAGGAATAAAGGCATGAAAAAAAATCTTTTAGGTAAAAACCCTGAGTAGCTTGTCAGCTAGTTAGGAACAGAAAGAAGAGGAAAAAGGAAGTTAGGTAAGGAAGTTATAAATACCAAACATGGACTTCTGAAAATTTGTAGAAATTACAATCACATTTTCTTGTTACATATATTTCTCTTTATTTTTAACCCACAACTTGTCTAACAATTAAATAAGACATAGATAGTGATTAATTTTAAAATGCACCCACAGGTTGTTTCATAATCTATTAGTAGATTATATAGTACTAAAACCTAGGAATCATCCAAAGACTGGAAATTAAACCTAAATGAAGTACCTGGTGAGTCTTAGCTTCTGCCCTTTTATAGAGAAGGAGTTCTTCCTTATACTGAAGGAGGAAAAAGGAACCAATAATTGGGTTGTGTAGGGAAATGTATATGCAGAAAATGGGTGTATTTTGATGTTAAGTAGCCAAATGTGGAATGTACTGAGAATTTGTCAGACTCGCCATCAGTGTTTGTATTTAAAATATTTAAAAATCACTTCCTAAACTTGAAGTGCTTCATTTGTAACATGTTGCCCAGTGCAGAAGATGTAACTCATTTCCCCATCCTCCCTTGCTGCTAGGGTTCAAGCACACAACTCCTACTTCACCACTAACTCATATATACAGTTAAGTGGGACTGGCATTTGAAAGGAAGGTCACACCCTAACCTCCCCCCCCTCCACACATAATGTAAGTCTTTTATCAAGTATGGTAGTGCAGGAATCAAGCTCTTCAGCCACTCTGGTGGAGTTTTCTGTGACACCATGTTCTGAAAATCACATCATAGGATTTCATTTGTCAATACTATGCAGCGTAACAGTAGAGTTTTCACTGTAGCAACTCAAGGTAGTCCTAAGTGTGTTTCCAGAGATCAGATACCTAGTTCACTTGAAGATTCTGAGAGCTGCAAAACAGACTACAACATATTCCTGTCTCTTTACACTAACCTAAGAAGATTTTGTTGGTGGTTACTAAGAATCCTGACTGACACCCCTGAAAATGTCCCTAAATCAGCACTCACTGTGTAAATCTGGTTTTAAAATTCTATTTTGGAATTCATTTACCATGAATATTTTGATTTTGATTGAAAGATTTCTATCGCATGGAGGGCTCACTGAGCAGTGGACATTTCACTGCTTTGTCCACCTTCACTGCTTTGTCTACTGCCCAAGTTGTCACCATGGGTTATTACAAAACCTTCCATACCTCTGACCTTTGCCCTGATGCTATCCCCACTACAGCATCCATAATTATCATTAACGTGTCAGTCAGATCATGGTGTGTTCTGCTCAAATGCTGCACTGGTTTCTCCTTTCTCTTTCTGTCCTATGAAAAACCAAGGTCATTCCCCTGGTTTACACAGCCTACATCGTCTGGTTCCTGGATAATTCTAATTGTTTCTCCTATTCTGTGACCTCTTCCACAGTCATACAGACCCCTTGAATATATCAGAATTTTTTCTGCTTCATCCAGCTTGCACCTGTTCCATCTGTTTCAACTGTTTCTATAGCAAGTAGCTTCACTGCTGCTTCCTTATCGCCTTCAGATTTGTTTAGATGTCTTCTTCTCAGGGGTTTAGGCTTCCCAAACAGTCTAACTTAACATGGAAATCCACAGCCCTGTTCCCTATCTGTAATAGAATTATCTACATGCTCTTCTTGCTATTTCTTTCTTGGTAGTCGTTGTTGCCATATGAGTTATGGGAGCATAACATAGTGCTAATGGCACAGACTCTGGAACCAAGTTCTATAGAATGAAATAACAGTCTGCCACTTAGAAGTTGTGAAACCTTGGAAAGATTACTTTTTCTTTCTGCCTGCAATTAGTTCTTCTGTAAATCATGGATGATAATAGCTCTATCTCATTAAGTTAATGTGAGAATTAAATAAGTCAGTGTATATATGTGAATTCATGTATTTATGCTACCTAAGTATTACAACAATAGTATCTATTATTATTTAACATTCATATTATTTGTTTCTTCTCTCTCATCACTAGAAAGCAAGTTCCTCAAGAAAAGGGATCTCTGAGTACACATTAAACACACACATGTGAACACACACACATACCCTGTATGTTTCTATCTCTATATTTGTCTATATCTACCATTTATCTGTCTATCCATTCATCCATCTATTATCTATCAATACATCAATTGATCTAAGAGACTTACTTATTCATTCCCAGTAACTAGCTGTTCTAGTACATATAGAAGGCAATCAATAAATATGTGTTGAGTAGACTTCAATTCAATTTCAGAGCAGTTACCTGTCTTTCTGGGAGGATTCTCAATACCCAGTTCATGTTTTCAATATCCATCAAAATCCACAGACAAAAAAGCCTCTGTTCTCTCTGATGATATCTGCCTGGCTGTCTGTGATCTCAGACTATAGGCTGTTTTCACTTTTCAATACATTTTTTAAAAGTCATCTGGCTTTGCTGCAATACCTAACATCCTTATGTTCAAAAACACTTTAATTAAACCTCTTCAGACATTAAAACCTAAGCTATCCAGGAAAGGGAGGTAGGGATATTTGGTGGAAGACACTTGGAAAGAGGTTCTCAGCATCAGATGACTTTTAGTACAGTTTTTCAGCCCGTGTTCTTGTTTCCAGCTCTTTATTGCTCACCTCTCATGGAATGTAAAGGTCCTCTGCACTTCCAGTTCCTGAGCCATCCAGAGACCTGGTGAAGTTATAAGCACCCTGTGGACTCCCTGAATCTACTCTCCTTGCACCTCCCTAGGGTTTGGTTATCTGCAAGCTTCTAAGTTAGTCACCATTTATCATTCTGCTTCCCAGCATTCTCAGTTTAGTCAACTTCTCCATATCATTCAGTTCTGTCAGCTTTTCTGTGTCCTTGTGGATTTATACCTGAAGAAAATCTTCACAGTCCTTTCAGTCAGATATTGAGTGACACATGTGAGCCTGAATTTCTGTGTTTAATAAGTCCCAGCTTATTCCGCTACAATGTGTTTGACTGTACCTGCTGATGGGGATGAGAGGTATGATAAGAAAAAATTTGATTTCATGAAAAATGAGTATGAGTTAATTAGTGTGTCAGGGCTTCTAGACAGAGTAAAACCAATGTGAAGAAATTTGAGCATTTCACAATTTGATTAAGAAACATTCAATACCATTTTGGAATGCTAATGCCTTTGTTATGGGAAAATCAGTCATCTTCTTTGAGTAAAGTATTTAATAGAATTTATATCAGAATCACCACTGGAGATTTTCAAAACATTTGTGCCTATCCTTTATTCCAAAATCCTTGCATTAAAATACTTAGGGTAAAACTACAAACTTTCAAAAGTACTTATGCATATCTAATATATAAAGTTATCAAGAGCTATGGATTAGAACAATTGAGTGAAATAGAGGAAAATTTAGTGATATCAACTGAAAATCACTTTTAGGTGTAGTATTCTGAATGACAAGATGAGACTTTTACATATCATTTATTCATTCAAAAGATATTTTTAAATAATCTTTTTATATTCCCATTCATCACTGAACCCATTCTCTAATGCAGGTTTATTACACCTATTAGTGTAAAATTATCATGACTCCATTGTTTGTAATAAAGTGACACATATATGTCCATGTAGATCTGTCCTGCATTCTTTTAATTTGATGTTAGTAATAAAACAACAACAACACACACCAAATAAAGGTCAAGAGTTATCGAGCCTTGGCCTGGATAAAAAGAACATTTAGAGGAAATAAGCAGAGCCTTCAGTATGGCAGTGTGGCTATAATGACTCAGGACAACATGTCTTTCTAGTTTTGATCACATTTAGACAATGGCTGAAAAATTCAGCTAAAATCTACAGTCAGACGTATTTGAGAAGAATTCACTGATGCCTATATTGAAGACCAGCTAAGGAAAATTCCAACATATGATTTTTTCCTTAGAGTTGTCCTGTCTGACAATATAATAAGGGTGTCTATGTTAACTGAATAATTGTCAAATGTTCATTCTGACTTACTACACATATACTCAAATAAATCAAAGTTCTCAGCTAGCTCCTAAATAAAATCTTGCATGCTTATGAAAATAATTAGGAGAGAAATCAGTGTGACTTATCTGCCTTTTGTCAAGGATTGCACCCAATATCACTAACACAAAGTATTGTTATTATTATCCAAACTTCTTCTCGGGTAGTTAAGTTTTGTAAAATGACTAGAACTTAAGTTTCTGAATTTTGATTTTTTAAGAACTGCTGGTGTCCATATACTGCTTGGAAAGGTTTTCTATTTCCCTAGTTTAAAAAAATCTTATTTGCAGGATACTTAGTGATCATTTCCTTACTTTTCTCTTTAACTTTGTATCTACATGCATCATTATATACTGTTCTCAACTATCTCAAACACCTTTATGTCTTTATATGTCCTCTTTTATTGTTTCTTTGTCTTCACTGGAACACAGTTTGTCCTCATTTTCCCATACATAATTTTTATTCATTTTTTAAATTCCATGAGTGGAAATTAATTCTTAGGGAAATTTTTAGGTGCTATGAAAGACACGGACCCTCCTTAGGAAAGAACTATTCAGAGAATATGTGAAATTGGTCTGGATTCTAACAGTGATTGGACTCTCAGTAGTGTTTACTTCTTGATCATATTTGCCATTGTCTTTAACTAGACATTTTTTGCAAGGTCTTCCTATGAACCCCACTATCATGATTGATAAATTAATATATTTCTAATATTTTGTATCCTCTTTGAACAGCTTTAATATAATGATAATCAACATAATACCTTATGATTATTTTCTCTATTCCACTCTGACCGCAGACTTCCAACCACCATATTCAATATCATGTATTATCAACCCACCATATATAAAAGGAGTGTAAATCAATATATAAGGGAGGTACCTCCATAACTATGTTTATTGCAGCTGTCTTCATAATAGCCTAAGTGTGGAAACAGCCAACATGCTCAAGAACTGACAAATGGACAAAGAAAATATGATCTCTTTCTTCATATATATACACACAAACACACATGGAACATTTCTCAACCATAAATAAAAATGAAATTATGGCCTTTACAGGAAAATAGATGGAAGTGGAGATCATCATGCAGAGTGAGGTAAGCCAAGCTCAAATGACCACATTCTTACTCATTTGGGGAATCTAGATCTAAAAATGATGATAATGAGGATGACAATGGTTATAATAATGGGACACTAATGTAAATGAGAAACTGCCTGTGGGATAGATCAACAGGAGATGGGAGGAAGAAAAGAAAGAATATTGAGAAGTGAAGAGGATGAAATTATGCTTCATACACACACACACATAAATGAAGACAACATAATGAAACCAACCAAACACTGTTTGAAAAGGGGGAGGCTAGCAATGGAAATAAAATGGAAGGAATGAACTTGTTCAAGGTACACTGTATGCATGTGTGGAATTATCACAATGTATTCCCATCATCTTTTAATGTATTCTGATTCAAAAGAAAATAAAAGTTTTAAATGATAATATTACGTATATACAATGCCACCATTACTTAAAAGCTATTAATAATATAAATAAGAATACCATTAATTCTGTTTAGGTAACAACCATGTGTGGTAGCATATAAATTGTATGCAAAAATTGAAAAGAGCTACCACTTTCAGTATTGTATATCCAATGAATACTCTAGTAGCTGGTTCATGCTTTTATACTTTTAAAACAAAATTAAACACAGAGTATAAGATATTATTAACCCAATATACAGATAAAGAAATGAAGGTACAAATATGTTATATAACTTGCTCAAAGCCAGTTACTAAGTGGTAAACTGGAATTCAATCCAAGTATTTCTGGTATTACACTCTTCATGAAATTTTAATTTTCCTTCATCTTATCCCTTTCCAATTTTTCACCATTCAATAAATCTACTTTCATGGATGGAACTGGAAAACATCATTCTGAGCGAGGTTAGCCAGGCTCAGAAGACTAAAAATTGTATGCTCTCCTTCATATGAAGACTTTAAATCTAGGGCAAATGCAGCAATGGGGTTAGACTTGGGTCACATGATAAGGGGAGAGCACATATGGAAGGTATTGGGATAGCTACGAAATCCAAAACATGAAAGTCTTTAATGTCCCCACTGCAGAGGAACTAATACAGAAACCTTAAAGTGACAGAGGTCAATATGGGAAGGGGATCAGGAACCAGTGAAAAGGTCAGTTAGAGATGAATCAACTTGGGTTGTAACACATTTGTACATGGAAGCAATGCTAGGAATCTCTCTGCATAGCTATTCTTATCTCAACTAGCAAAAATGCTTTGTCTTTCTTATTATTGCTTATGTCTTCTTCTCAACAAAATTAGAGATAAGGGCAGAACAGGTTCTGCCTGGAAGCGAGGGGGGTGAGGGGGAGAGGCAGAGGGTGGGGGACAGGAGAGAGAAATGGCCCAAACAATGTATGTACATGTGAAGAAATGAATAAAAATTAATAAATAAATCTACTTTCACATATATTTATTTCCTTCAGTATCTGATAATGACCTTATTAATTTAATTATTCTCTTATTGAATTCTCAAGTTTTTTTCTTATCTGATGAATGTTTATAAAATAAGTGGAAAATGAATAAACTAAGACTTATCAGTCACTCTGTTAGACTGCACAAAAATTTAACTCCTTTTTATGACAAATGTGCTGAAAAGAGTAGGAGGATATTTCAAAAGAGAACTATCTTTTATCTGAATTTGCACCCTGCTAAAAAAAGTGGAAGGAAGTTTGGATATATTAAATATACTAGTGGTCCTATGCTTCAATTAGTTAATCTCTCAGTTAATAGTGGGATATTGTATGTAATACTTTAAACACATTGGGGTACAGAAGTGTGAAAACATGCCAATGAAATGGCAGTCCCAGGAGAGAGATTATGAAAATACACATCACTTTATGAAATTATCTGTTAAAGTTCAATTGTTTTGATTGTAATGCATAGGTTATCGCAGATGTACTATTCATCAGGCATTTATAAATTTTAAATGCTCAATATACTCCATATTAAGCATTTCATGCCAAGATAAGCACTATATTTATGAAAAGAATATCTTAAATTCTTTAATACATGACAGTGTCAAGAAGAGTCCAGGCATCCATATCATCAATGCCTATTGTGACCAGCTTTATGATTCAAATACCTAGGTATTCAATTAAATACAAACCTAGAAATTCTACAAGGTACATAATCAGTTGACTTTAAGCAAGAGAGATTATCCTAGATAATCTGGATAGAGTTGATTTAATCAGTTGAGAGCCTACAGGAACAAAGCAGAGGTGTTCCTGCCTACAAAAACAAAGCAGAGGTGTTCCCTCAGGAGAAGAAATTACACCTGTGGATAAACAGCTTTTGTTCCCCTTGTGCTAGAGAGTTCCAGTCTGTCTTTCTTCAGTGTCTGCCTTGTAGTTTTCAAAGTTGCTTCATCAGCCCCCACAATATTATAATATATATATAATATATACATATAACATATATGTAAAGATTTAAATATATAGGAGCTGTAAAGGAGAGAAAAACAAAAAGTCCACAAGAAACAGATGAATAGTGCAGTGCCTGGTTCATATTTAAGGTATTAAATACGTATTAAATCTGTGATTATTTAAACCATCTCATAAAAAGAAATAGCAACAGATATGTGACTTGTTTAAAACCAAGAACAAAAGGCAAATAGGGAGAAAGAGAGAGATTCCAGTTTTATTTCTCTGCTTCAACTGTGTTGATACAATGCCATATGCTTGCGTGATAAAAAATGATGGAGTGTTTTGTGTGTGTGTATCTCTATTCACACACATAATGCTCATCATCCTGAAATCATATTCACAAAGCTTTCCTGTTTTGTAGAGCAAAAGGCTGGGCTATAAGTTAAAGTAAATGTAAATTTAATCTTCTTATCTCTATAATACATACAAGTTGAGGAACTGTCAATATTCCAGTACAATCTTTTGAACATTTATCACTCAGCATTGGCAGCTTTGACAGAATAACTACTTTCTGAAAACCAAATGCAGAAGCACTAAGCTGTCGCTTTCAAATAGTTTATTACTTTAAGTGATTCTTATTTAAGATAACCTCCCACCTTATAACTTCCCTCAGACTGTCTACAATCTCAATTGTGAAATGCTTTGATGAAAATTTTATCTGCATGTAGAATATGCAATATCTCTGCTTTTAATAAGTTGATCTTTGTATTCATAGTACTTTGATTATTCTTAATACATCATGGTATGGTATGAGATTTGCTATAGTCTGTTTATATTGATATCATATTAATACTGAAATATGCCAAATGGAAACTCATGCAAAATTTGATGATTACTTTGGCATAAAATATGTTTTATAAATTATTTCTCCAAGATTCATTTCAAGTTTCATAACAAATCAAATTTCAAACAAACTTTTTCAATAATCAAAGAGTACGGATTTTTGGTTTGCTTATTTTTTGGTTAACACTAGAAAAAACTTACTGCAAATTTTATTGAAAATAGGAGTATAGAAAAACTAGAGAAGAGAGTTGAAGATACACATACACACATAGACTAAACTATCTTTACATCATTACATATGCATAGGTTTGATTCATCCTTATTATGAGTTTGTATTCTTAAGTGAAAGATGAGAATAAACTCATCAGCCAGGGAAAGAGTGCATTTGCATGATATCAAATCCTATAACTCATTAGAGTTTTTCTAATCAGCTCATCTGAATGAGAGATGATGACAACGACAACGATGATGATGATGATGAAAATGAAGATATAAGACAGCAATAACTATTTTTGCATAGTAAGGCTTGGCTATAAGAGTATAGTCCAATTAGATGAAACGGAAACATTTACCCCTTGAGATTTGTTTATCTTCACAGCTGCAAGCTGTTGATGGGAATCAGGAATGCTCCTCTTATTGTCTATTCACCATTTTAGTGCTGCCTCTGATGATGTGAAGCTCTGATCTGATTTGGCCACAAGCAAGCCTGAGTGGAATGTACTCCAGGATGAAGTCAAAAAATGATAGAAGGTTTCTGAGTATTACTCAGGTCTAAATTTACTTATAAATAACCAGTAACTAAAATTATGTTGGTAGCTTTTATAAAAGAGGGAATAAAAAAGCAAATAGAATAGAAAAGGCACTCAAGATAATAGAAATTCCTAATAAAAATCAGTATGAATTAATATACTATTTAATGTAAATTTTTAAAAATTATATATGCCAGTGTGAGAAAATGCATATAGAATTTTAAAAATAGGCCTTTAAATTAAAACTGGTTGCCATATTTTAAAACCAGGAATCATCTAAGTATTTGTATTAGTAAGTTGGAATAGTTATCTATATTATAACCATTCTTCATATTTTAAGATGTATTCTAGTACATCTTTCTGAATTTTAAGCTAAAGCATTTAAACAAGGCCTTGATATGACCAAAAAAGTTTTATTTGTCAAGGCATAGCCATGTATACACAACTATCTACCCCATCCTTCAACACACACTAACACACACACAGAGGAAGCAGCGAAATCAGCAATTTGTATGGGTGAATGTAAAGGAATGGCAGAAAATAGTTGAGGTGACCTATTAATTCTATATGAAGAAGAAGGGATAACTATCATGATATATTCAGAAAGGCAGTGAAAACTCACAAGTCTGCTCTATGCTAGTGATTAACAAGAGGGAATAATTTAAAAACTTAAAGATGTTTCAAGTTGGTGGGAGTTTCAATTGACCTAGGCAACATAGGGAGACTGTTTCTTAAAAACGTCATAAAAGAAAGGAAGGGAAGGAGGAAGGAGAAGAGAGAGGGAGGAAGGAGAAAGAAAGAAAAAGATGCTTCAATTGGGAGTCCTAGAAAGCAATGACCTGAATTCCAGGCAAAGCAGACCAAAGATTGTTCTCTGAGACATGGTAAAGAGCTCTGTCACGTCCCCTATGAGTGCATCAACACAGCACAATAGGCAGTTGGATCACAGAGGATTTTCATAGACCTAATGGAAGTTTAGTTTCCCATTCTCAAATATATAGCTTATTTGTAAAAGACAGTTGAGGTTTAGGAAAAAAATGTGTGAGAAATCTAAAGAATTAGAATTTAGTCTCATTAAGGGCTACACAGTTCTCAACGTGTGACCTAAGGCAAGACAAACCCCAGGTCTGGCCAGCAACCGTGTCCAGCAGCAAATGGCAAGCAGCAGGTAGCAAATTCTAATCACGCACATTCATCATCCAATGATACTGCTCTAATAGCTAGTCTGGATGCTTCCAGCAGGAAAATAGAATCATTAAAAAAGCAGATGAAATTCTACTTTTCTATCTAGTCAAAATAGAGAATTAGGTATTTCTTTTGCCATCATTATGAGACTTCTGCCATTAACTTTCTCTTTTATTACATATCTTTCTTTAGTCTATAACTAACATATATTTTACAGGTAAAAATAGAAAAAATGAACCAGAAGTGATAACATGTAGAGATACCTATTTTTATGTATGTATATGTAAAAACATACACATATCTGTGGAATTTATACACAGCAAAATTTGAACCATAGTATAATTACTTTTGTTGTTTGCTTTAGAAGTATCTTATTATGAAATATATGTTATTTATATGAAAATATATAATGTACAAATGATGGATCAAAGACCTGAATGTAAGGTTTGAAACCTTGAAACTACTACAGGAACATATAGGGAAAATACTAGAAGATATAGTCTTAGGCAATTATTTTCTAAATATGACCCTAATCGCCCATGAAATAAGAGCACAAATAGATGAATAGGATTGTATCAAATTAAAAACCTTCGGCACCTCAAAAGAAACTACTACTAGAATCAAGAGGCAACTATAGCATGAGAGAACATTTTTTCCAACTATTCAACAGATAAAAGATTAATATACAGAATAAACTATGAGCTCAAAAAACTAAACAACAGAGCAAATAATTTAATAAATGGGCAACAAACTGAACAGATGTTTCTCATAAGAAATACAAATGGCTAATAAAACAAGAAGAAATGTTCAACATTCATAACCACAAAAGGAAATTCAAATCAAAAATTATACTGAGATTTCATCTCATCCTAGTCAGATGGCAATCATTAAGAAAACAACCAACCACAAATGCTTGTGATGATGGAGGAAAAATAAACCCTTATATTCTGTGGGAGTGTAAATTAGCAAAACCACTATGGAAATCAGTATGGCAGATCCTCAAAAAACTAAAAATAGACCTATGACTCTGCCATACCACTCTCAGGCATATTTCTGAAGGAGTATAAATCAACAAAAAAGAGAGATGCCTTTACACTCATGTTCATAGTAGTACTATTCACAATAGCCAAGCCATGAAATCAGCCTAGGTGGCCAAAAACAAAAGAATGGAAATATATATATATATATATATTTATATATACCATGAAGCATTATTCAACCAGAAAGCATAGTAAAAGTATGTCATTCACAGGAAAATGGATGAAATTGAAGATCATCATGTTGAGTGAGATAAACCAAGCTCAAAAAGCCAAATGTTGATTCTTTTTCACTCAGGTATGAAAGCTACACCAAAAATGGTGATGATGATAATGATGGGACTTGAGTATACAGTGGGACTGTCAGTGGAGGAGGGGATCAAGAAGAGGGAGGAGGAGGAAAGGAGAGAGTGGTGGGGATAAAGTAGATTAAAGTATGTTACATTTATGGATACACACACACACACACACACACACACACATAGATAAATGAAGATCGTGTAATAAAACCCACCAAATACTGTATAAAAAGGGGAAGAGGAGGGAGGATGTTTAAGGGAATAAAATAGAGGGGGTGAGCTGTTCAAATTATACTGTACACACCTATGGTATTATCAAAATGAAACCCTCTTGTACTACTAATATATATTAATAAAAATAACAAAATAAAAAAGACTAAGGTAATGGATATGCCAATTACTCTGAATTGATCATGTCCTACTGTATACATGAGTCCAAACATGACATTGAACCTTGTAATATACATAAATATATCTACTGAAAGACAAAGAATTTTAAATGGCGATATAATCTTTAAATAATTGGCCAAGTAAGCAAGTAGCATTATTCAGATTTTGAATGAAAGCTACTCCTAAGAGCAGAAATAGAAATATTCTCACCCATGAAGGTGAAATTGCATAAGTTATATGCAAGTCTACTTGTATAAGTTATATTTTATAGTACAAGTGTTTTTTCATTTCCAAGATATTTCTATTTGGTAATGTTAGAACACTGAAAAAGACTTAACAAGTTAACACTCTGAAGGAGGGTTGACTTCTCATATATTCTTCTGTTTCACCTTCTCCCTGTCATTATCTTTATTTCCATCCTTCATTGGCCTTTATCAGAATTCAAGAAGTTTTACTTCTATACTTAGTTGATGATACAGAACATGCACTCCCACCCACAAAGCTATTTGAGTATATAATTAATGAAAGTTACAGTTATATGCTTTACTGGAGCCAGATATCACATGAAAAATGGAAAAGGCTTGCAGATAAAGTGCAGATATGCACTTAATTTCACTTTCAGAGAGCATGTTTGAAATGTTGCATTGGACATATATTCATGAAAATTTAACTTGGTGCTCTGTATCTTTCATTGGTGTATCTGGAAACCTCACAAAAGGGAAAGGTTTTTGGATTTGCTATCCTGGTTGCTAAACAGGATAGAAGACTATTATTCTTTGAAATAAAAATTAAGAGAGCAGCTGAGAGTGGTTACAAATACCTGTAATCCCAACTACTTGGAAAGTAGAGATCCAGGAAGATCTCAATTTGAGACCAACCTGAGAAAAATTAGTGAGACTCCATATCAACCAAGAATTTGGGTGTTGTTCTGTGTACCTGTAATTCCAGCTATATAGGAAGCATATAAGAGGATCACCCTCCAGTTAGACCTGGGCAAAAATGAGAGCCCCTATTCAAAAAATAACTAAAGCATAAAGGGCTGGAAGTATGGCTCAAGTGGTAGAGCATCTGCCTCAGCATGCTTCCAAAACAAAATTTGGACAGCAGAATTAGACAATTGTCTGTTTTCTTCCCTTAGGGGAAAACTGAAGAGACCATATTAAGATAATTCTATATTAATGAACTGAAGGGGAAAACTGAGCAGCTGTTTTAATGTCTAATGCTATGAGCATTGGAGTTCCAGCTTTTTAATGGTTATTGCTTCCAAATCTCTGTGTGAACATGTAGAAGTGAAAGGTCTTGCCATAGAATAGGGTGTTTTTAATTTTTAAAGGAATTATCAAATTATTATGTAAGACCCTCACCCTTATTTTCACTGCATCCTCACAAATGCTCAGAATTTCTTATTTTAGAGAGTCTAGTAGAAAAATAGATGAATCACATAGATTTTTATTTGAAAATAATTAATGACTTATAATATTAAGTGAGTATCCTTTCACATGTTTATATGTGATCCATATATCTTCTTTGATGAAGTGTCTTGCTCAATAATATGGGGTTGCTTATTATTTTTTATATGTTTTAAAATTCTTTATATATTCTACATAAAATTATTTTATCAGACATGTAATTTACAAAGGTTTTTCTCCAAGGTACAGCTTGTCTTTTTACTCTCATTCTTTTTTCTTGTTCTTATTCTTCTTAGCACATACTAACTGTACAAATTAACAAGTTTCATTATGTCATTTTATAAAATAAAATTTATACATGCATATAACATACTTTGATTATATTTATTCTATTATCTTCTCTCACCCTCTCTCCCCTCCCTCCTTTCCCTTTACACATTCCTTTATTACATTTTTCATTTCATGTTCTTTTTCTCCCCCTAAATTCTGCATATAAGAGAAAGAATGTTATACTTGCCTTTGTGTGTCTTGACTTATTTCACTTAACATAAAGATCTCCAAATCCATCCATTTTCCTAAAAATGACAGAGTTTCATTATTCTTTATGGCTGAACAAAACTCCATTATATATTTGTACAACATTTTCTTTATTTCTTCATTGTTTGATGGGCACTTAGGCTGATTCCATAGTTTGGCTGTTGTGAATACTGCTGCTATAAGCATGGGTGTGCAGGCATCTCTATCATATGCCGACTTGTACTCCTTTAGGTATATGCCCCAGAGTGGTAAAGCAGGATCACATGGTTATTTCATCAATTCTTTTGAGAAACTTCCTTACTGATTTCAATAGTAGTTGGACTAATTTACATTCCCACCAATAGGATTTAAGGGTTTCTTTATACCCACATCTTCATTAATAATTGCTTTTGCTTTCTTGATGATAGTCATTATGATTGGTGTGAGATGAAACCTCAGTGTAGTTTTGATTTGCATTTCCATTTTTTTATTCTCTTAAGTGAGACTTTAAAGAGTAGAATTTCTCAATTTGGTGAAGCTTAATTTTTTATTTTTTAATATTTTTTGGCTCACTTATGCTTTTGGTACTATATCAAAAAAATATTTCCCTAAACAAAGTTCATAAGGATTTTCTCCCATATTTTAATCTCAAGCTATCCTATAAACCTATGTTTTCCATTTAGGGTTGGAGGTGTGGCTCAAGTGAGAGAGCACCTGCCTAGCAAGTACAAGGCCCTGAGTTCAAACTCAAATGCTGCTAACAAAACAAAACAACAACAACAAACAAACAAAAAATAAGAAAATCAAATCTAGGTTTTGCATTTAAAGTTGTGATATATTTGTAGTAGTTTGTTTGTGGTGTGAGGCATGGATCAGTATTTCACTTTTTTATAAAACACAGATTTTCACTCATCCAAGCATTATTTGCTAAAGACACTCCTATTATTTATCCACTGAAGGTCTTTTGCATAATTGTTGAAGATTAACTAACCATACGTGTGTGTGTAGATGTGTGAGTGTGTGTGAGTGTGTGTCTGGATGGTAATCTGATGCCTTGACCTCTTTGCCTTTAAATATCCTGTCTGCCCTGTGGACTCCAGGTACCTTTCACCTAATTCTTTCTTGCCTTGGACACTTTCCTCACAGGCACTAGTTGATCTGAGTATCGCACCTTCTAATGATCTGTGGGTTTTTCTTTCCTCTCCCTCAGTTACTCTGTGCTTCAGACTCTAGCTACCTTGATTCCCTAAGACTCTCAACTCAGGAATACATGGACCTCTGAATAGATTTTTCCTCACAGCACCACAGGCTGGAATATTCTTCCAACACAAGGAGGCAGCAACAATAGATCTTAACTCATTTGTTTCCCATGTTTTGGAGACTATTATTTTTCATTGCATGGTATTTATACTTTGAAAGTCATTGTTTTACAAATATTTGCCTTGATTTTTATATGTTTTATGCAAATGGGAAAAACATGATTTACAGAATCATTGCATGATTCTGATTAGTCCATCTTGGATAAAAACATCTTCATCTTCCTGAGACGACTTTTAAATCTTCATATTAGAATAATTTAAGAAATCCATTTAAGAAGATACAGCACTGGTATATGAAGAGCAAAGAATTTAAAGTAAAATTTATACTTATTATATAGATATATTGGTTTGTCTTTTAACTTTAATCAAAGATTTATAATTTATTTATATATACATGGATGTTATTTCCTAACTTGTCAAACTTAAGGGGAAAAAACTTAAATAATTTCTTTTATTATATTGACCTGAATTATAAATTTATAACAACTATATTCTGGAAACCAGCAAATTATTATTTCTTTTATAATTTTCCAAATTTTTGTCACTGCTGTGGCCACAAAACTAGCATTTTACATGAAGTAAAACTTTAACACCTTACATGAAGTACCTTACATGAAGTAAAACTTCATGTAAAAAAATCATCTCCTGTGGTTTCTCAATAGGTAAGAAGAAGAATGGGAATAACTGTTTGTATAATTGAAGTTTACAAATAAATAAGCAAAGACAATAAAACTGTTATTTGAAATACTTCTAAATATAACAAAGGCTTAAATTGTTGAGGATATTTCCTGTACAAATCAATTCACAAATAAACTGTGGTTTCAATTATCTGGGATAATGTCCATGTTCTGTTTTACTTGCATCCCCCCACGTTGAAAGAGGATAAGGGGATGAAGACAAGTATCTAGATAATTCAGAAAAGAATCATAGGCCATATTAACAATTGTTAGTCTATATTTACACATAGCATTTATCAAATAAAGGACCAGCACTGACTAAGGTTGGAAGCACAGAGCAATTACTTGATTTTCATGGTTATGAAAATAACCTTTCTATTTAAGCTTCTCCTTATAAGGAAACTGAGGTATGCAAAGCTAAAAGAAGGGAAATTCTTTATTAAGCTGGTACTGGAATATGCTGCCTGATTAACTTATGGACAGTATATGGTTAAAATATTACATTAAATATTACTTTAAATTATATTAAAATATTATGTTTTGATTATGATAGTTCCATTTGCTTTTCTTAAATATCTGTATTAATTTTCTATACTATATGATTGGATGAGCACAGAGATATGCTACCCAAAGCAGACCTTTGGCTTTTACTGACCCATCTGCAAACAATGCATTTATCAAATAGCCTATAATTATCAGGTCCTTCAGTGATTGGCTTAGCTATAGAAAGATGACTGCCATAAGTTTAACAATTTTCCCAAGACCACCTAAATCCAATGACAGATCATTACACAGATCTAGGCCATCAGTGTTGATATGAGATACTTTTGATGGAAGATTGTAGCCTAAGTGTTCTCTGTGTGGTTAGCTGAGAGTGATCTCTGGTCTGAATAAAAACTCTTTTTACTCTTGTGCTCAGTCATGCCTCTTTTCCATTCTTTCCAAAGCTGTTGCTGTGAACAGCACTCCTTGATGAATTCTGTCCTTTAACTTTTGTGTTAGAGGCAAAAGTTGCCAAGACAGTATTCCTGGAAGTGGCCCAATGAACAGGCCATAAGAGGGAACTGTAGAGTTGACTAAACTCCCAACCAGCTCTCAATGAGAGTACCACACTGGTGAGCATTATACTGCATTGATTTTACCATCAGCATTTAATGCTATACATAGCAATACATTCTTTTTTCATTTTGCTTTTATTTGTAATTGATCAGAATTTGTTGAAAAATCTGTTTAAAACTGCTAGTAAAACGTATCCTATATGATTCATCAGTCTCAATCTAAAGATGATAAATAGCTCATTCACTTCCCATTAGGAATAGTAAAATCAATTGACACTCTTGTCAGTGAGTAAGGTTGTATTTCCAATATTTAAAGCTAATCCTTTAATAATATAACTGAGACTCTATACACACATGAGAAATGAATGTAGAATTTAGATGGTAAAGTTATACAATGAGCAAAAAGTAGCATAATGATATTCCCCTACAAGGAAAAACAACTCTACAAATACTAAAAACATCAAGTTCTGATTTAAAAGCTTCATTTAAAGAGAGTTTTTGCCAAACTGTAGATTTTCTATCTAGTGAGTAAAAAACTAGGTGAAAGGAAAAATAAATAGAATGGGTCTCCAAATAGGTTGTAGTAATAAATTAATGCATTTACTTTATGTATGAATTAGCTATGATTTACTTTCAAGGTCAAATTAAAATTCTGATTGTTCTTTGAAAAAGAATGTTTCCATGTGAAAAATATTAACACTGATACTTTAAAAATAAAAATGATTCTGTATACATTGGTGGTAAAATTATCATGTTAAAGCGTTGGTTTTGAAATCAATTTTGGCTCTTAAATATTGTATTTTAATCATTCTGTTAGTATTGTTAGTATTTGATTATCTCTTAGTGTTGCACATTGTGAGTGGATAGGAACATACTTTTTGATCTACTCCATTACATTTTGAATATTAAAACATACATTTCTGCTTTTGGTTTTCACTTTCATTTTCCCTCAAAATGACTCATGTTGAATACATTTTAGTGTTAAAACACTGCAGCAATCACATAACTCTAAGGGTCATAATTCAGTAGGTCACAGGGAGTAAACAAATCAATGAAATGAGGGTAATTACCACCTAGAAGTAATACTCCTGTCTTGACATAAAGAATGTCTTCTTACATTTTTATGCATTATTACCTATTATAGGCTTCAATGTCTAAAATTGGAAAAAAATTTGAGAGAACTCCTATTGCATTGGAATTTATTACATTATCTCAAGAACTATAAAGGTTCTGATGGGGGAGAAATTCTAGGTGCAGTCTTGTGTGAAATATACACATGAGTACGGTGATATGAGGCATGTGTACATTACAGCATTCAGCAGATAAAGGCACAGTAAATTGTCTTCAAAAGTTGGCTATATAACAAAGGACAGTCAAGACACTAATGTAACCATTTTATATTCAGGTTTACACAGATGAGACCTCATAAAGTATTCATTGAAAATTAAATGGAAATAGAGTTGGATTATACAACCATGAAGAGAAGCCTTCTTCCCAAGCATTGGCACATATGTCCCTTTTGAGAGGTAGCTAGCTCCTCATATTAACTTTTAAAATGGGAGGACAGTGGTCAGATTTATATGAAATCTCAGAAAGGTAGAAGTCTTGATTATTTTTATTACTATGTTAGCTTGCAATTAAAAAATTAAAAACATTAGTTATATAATTTCCAGGATAATAAGGGATAAAACATTTGCCAGTCAAAAAATGTAACCAAAGAAAAAAGGCCAGATGTGGTGTGTGTGGTAGTACATGCTCATATTCCCAGTGCTCAGAAGGCCAAGGCAGAAGGAGCTGAAGATTGAGGCCAGTTAGAGCAACACAGAGAGACCTTTACTACAAAAGGAAAAGAAAAGAAAAAAAAAAACCCCAGATACTTGGGAAGTGGAGCTAAGTGGATCAGGTTCGAGGCCAGATAGGCAAAAAAGTGACCAAGACACTTTTTCAAAGAGCAGGCCAGGCATGTGGGACATTCTAAAGATCATGGTTCAAGATGGCCTGGGCAAAATCACAAGACTAACTGAAAAATAGTTAAGGCACAAAGGGCTGGAGGCAAGGCTGAAGTGCAGAGCCCTTACCTACCAAATGCAAGGCCATGTGTTTGAAACCCTAGTTCTATCAAAAAAGAAAAAGAAAGGGAGGGAAGGAAGGAAGGAAGGAAAGAAAGAAATAAGAAGAAAGTTAAAGGAACCAGAGAAGAATATCAGGATAAATGCAAAGCAAAAATGAAATAGGATAAATCATTTAAAGAAATAAGCAATTGGAATAAATGTAAGATAATTCAGTCACCAGTTAAAACACAGGCACTCTGATACTGTTTTTTTTTTAACTATAGCCTTATGATTTTTAAAAAATTAACTTAAAAAGAACACAGAAAAGTTAAAAATAGATTAGAAAAATACCTAAGAACAAAAACAACATAAAATGTATTGATAGTAACACCACATGAAATAGTTTTTCAGAAAAAATAAAGATATGAACTGAAAAACACTGAAACTTACCAGAATGATATAAGACTTTAAAACCTGAGTGACTATAATAATCTATCCGGAAATATATGCAATGGAATTAGACATAAAGAAAGTCTGATACAGCATAAGAAAACTCCTTTTACAGAGCTTTTTGAGCTAACCGATAGGTGAAGTTGACAAAATGAGTAAGGCTTTGAAAGGTTAGGCCATCTTAATTGACAAATTAATTTAAGTTGATTTAAAAGACAGATTTATATCTATATATAGCCCAAATCTAGCAATTACAGAATCCATATCCTCTCAAGGAAACAAAAAATATTTACTAGAAAGTAAAACAATCTGTTTTAAAGCAAGTCTGAATCTCTTTCAAAAAAATTTGATCATATGGCCCATATTCTGTGATTCTACTATAGATATGTCTAAAGTGAAATAAAAAGATAACTGAAATTGTAAACAATGTGTATAAGGACAGGGTTATCTTGTGGCTGGTCCTGACAGACTATGTTTATCATCAGGGAGTCAGACGTCTGCTACTAACCCTTGGCTATGACAAGCATGAAATATATTAGTGATATAAAATGTGCTGTTTAGACTTTATCCAAACCTTCCCTGGAGTCACTTGCACTACCTTATCTATGTTACTTGCTGAAAACATATTTCCTGATTGTTTACACATGGCTTAACCAGTTGTCCAGACTGATTTTATGACCAGTGGTGTACAGAAGATCTCATCAGTAAATTTGTGCCTTTGTTCAATTGTCCTCCTTTGCAACTGCAGTGGTTGGTGTAAAACAGTGATTTGAATCAGTTTATTGGGAACCCAAAAGCTCATCTACAATGAAGTAGAAAGAAGAGAAAATGATCAAGATTATTCAGCAAAAAATAAATGAATGAATAAAAATGGAAAGAGAACAAGAAAATCTCTAGACAACTAAAGGAACTGGAAATATTCAGATAGTTAATTAAAAATGGCCTGAAAAAGGAGGCAATAGATGAAGTAGCTACCAACATTTTAATAGATTAACTGAGCAGGTAGACTGGCTACTCACTCAATCCCTCATATCATAAAAGGACCTTACAAGATTCTTTCAAATTATCTCAGATTTCACGAAGATTTAAAAATCTGATAATAACCCAATGAGAAATCTATAGTCTCTGTGGAAACAGTGTTGAATACAAAGTTGTAAGATTTTTTTTAAAAAGTATTGTAGAATGGCTTTGGTTTCTTAGGGAAATTCTAACAGGGGTATGACTAAAATGGCCTGGGCCAGTAGAGACAGTTTGGTTATGTTGTTGGACACTGGTACACATGTGTTATCATAATCTAAGTGCACCGATGAAAAAATCAGAGGGGAATGACTAAATTAGAGAGATATGGTTATGTAACTCTTGAAGGCTTTGTTTGAAGTATGTATGAATGCAAAAATTTATTAAGAAAAGTTACGAATAGTTCTGTTCAGGCTAGCAGTGTGCATTATTGAGATACTATACAAGTATGGGGGTCTCTCTTTTTCCAAACAATTGAGGAAAAGAATATTATATAAACAAATTCTTCCTTCTATTTTAAGCAAGCATGTAAGAATAGAACTTTTAGAACTAAGATCAATCAGAATTAATTTAATGCAAGATGAAGTAGATGAGGAACGTCAAGAAATTTAAAGTTAATTAAAAATATCTCAGACACAGATGTATTAGTACTCACAAATTCATTACTTCACTATTTGGTATGGGATGGCAATTAACTGGAAAATTAATAAACTAATAGCACCATGGTATTATATAAAATATAACAGCTAACATTGTATAGTAAGCTACAGGAGTTTGATATTTTATAAGCAACTTAGCTGATCCTTTCTTTTAATTTTTATTTCTGAAGAAAATTAAAGAAAACTTGCACTCATGGAGGACCTATTCCAACACATATTTACTAGGTTCCCATATTTATTATCTGTTTTATGTCTATTTATTATCCTAAGTTGAAGACAATTAATTTGGTTCACCTGAAATACATGTTATAAAAATTCTGATAATGTTGATATTAATTAGAAGGTTGAGCTTAAACTTAATTTCAAGTCCTGATTATTCAAATGACCAACAGAATATCTGGTTACTCTGGCCCAGCATACACCATCAATATTTTAGCAGCTACATCTGCCAGAGTTATTAGAGATTTTCCTCAAACTCTCAATACTAAGTTCTTATCTAATTCAGTTCCAGAATCAAGGCACGAGGCATAAAGATTAATTTGTATAATTTAGTTGTTAGAGAAATCACATGCCATGTTACATCCAGGGATTTTACTACCCCTATTCATTCACAGAGTTACCAGGAAGAAAAGCTGAATTTCAATGGAAATTTTATTGGTAGAAATAAGATAGGAAGCATTAAGTTTGTAAAACTTTAATTATTATTAAATCATAAAATTTATGATAGAAGAATCATAAAACATGATATAAAATCATAAAAAGTACATTTATGTATAGAAATGCAAAATATAAAATACAGTAATAAATCTTCAAACTTATGAAAATTAAATGAATGTCTTGCCACCCATCCTAACATCCCACTGACTGCCTCTCTTACTCTACACTTTCTTTTTTCCTTCATAATTGCTACTACCCAATTTTTTGTTTATTACTGCCTTGATTTTCTTTATTGATTTGTTGTTTATTGTGCATGTATATATGATAATTTGTGTCGTGTCATGATTGTTCTTTACATTTATGTAATTGGCATTAATATGTGACTTTTTCCTTCAAAGTTGTGTTTTGAGATTCAACTATATTTGTGTATGAAAGTAATTGTGTTTTATTCTTTAAATTGATGTCTAAATGATATTTCATCATTTAAAAACATTAAAACTACAGCCTTCCATATAAACATGATAGCATTTTTCAAATATTTTGATATAGGTCTATATGAGCATAAACATGCTACAAATATTCCTGGAGATGTGATGAATTCTAACTTTCTCCTAGGTAAATTACCAAAATCCCTGGGATCAACACCCTAGCTATATTCAAAAGTAACAATAAAGAAAAACAATCAGTAGATGAGCCTGTTAGAACAGCTATCAATAATAATTCTGAATGCATTTGCCAATACATTTTCTTTTTAAAATTCTTTGCTAGATAGCATTTGAAAGGTTTCTAAGGGTTCCTTGTTCCCCGCATCCTCGCCAACACCTGTGTTTGTGGTGTTGCTGTATTCTAACAGGGGTGAGGTGGAATCTTAGTGTGGCTTTAATTTGCATTTCCTTTATTGCTAGAGATGGTGAGCTTTTTTTCATGTGTTTTTTGGCCATTTGAATTTCTTCTTTTGAGAAAGTTCTGTTTAGTTCACTTGCCCATTTCTTTATTGGTTCATTAGTTTTGGGGGAATTTAGTTTCTTAAGTTCCCTATATATTCTGGTTATCAGTCCTTTGTCTGAGGTGTAGCTGGCAAATATTTCTTCCACTCTGTGGGTGTTCTCTTCAGTTTAGAGACCACTTATTTTGATGAACAGAAGCTTTTTAGTTTTATGAGGTCCTTTTTATCTATGCTATCTCTTAGTTGCTGTACTACTGGGGTTTCATTGAGAAAGTTCTTGCCTATACCTACTAACTCCAGAGTATTTCCTACTCTTTCCTGGATCAAGTTTAGAGTTTGGGGTCTGATATTAAGATCTTGATCCATTTTGAATTAATCTTGGTGATATACATGGATCTAGTTTCAGTTTTTTGCAGACTGCTAACCAGTTTTCCCAGCAGTTTTTGTTGAAGAGGCTGCTATTTCTCCATCGTCTATTTTTAGCTCCTTTGTCAAAGACAAGTTGGTTATAGTTGTGTGGCTTCATATCTGGGTCCTCTATTCTATTCCACTGGTCTTCATGTCTGTTTTTGTGCCAGTACCATGCTGTTTTTATCATTATTGCTTTGTAATATAGCTTGAAGTCAGGTATCGTGATATTTCCAGCATTGTTCTTTTGACTGAGTATTGCCTTGGCTATTCGTGGCCTCTTGTGTTTCCATATAAATTTCACGGTAGATTTTTTGATCTCTTTAATGAATGTCATTGGAATTTTGATGAGGATGCGGGGAAAAAGGAACCCTCATACACTGTTGGTGGGAATGTAAACTAATACAACCACTCTGGGGAAAAAAAACTGGAGGCTACTTGAAACACTGAACATTGATCTACCATTTGATCCAGCAATACCACTCTTGGGGATATACCCAAAAGACTGTGACACAGGTTACTCCAGAGGCACCTGTACACCCATGTTTATTGCGGCACTACTCACAATAGCCAAGTTATGGAAACAGCCAAGATGCCCCACCACTGACGAATGGATTAAGAAAATGTGGTATCTATACACAATGGAATTTTATGCAGCCATGAAGAAGAATGAAATGTTATCATTCGCTGGTAAATGGATGGAATTGGAGAACATCATTCTGAGTGAGGTTAGCCTGGCCCAAAAGACCAAAAATCATATGTTCTCTCTCATATGTGGACATTAGTTCAAGGGCAAACACAACAAGGGGATTGAACTTTGAGCACATGATAAAAGCGAGAGCACACAAGGGAGGGGTGAGGATAGGTAAGACACCTAAAAAATTAGCTAGCATGTTTTGCCCTTTACACAGAGAAACTAAAGCAGATACCTTAAAAGCAACTGAGGCCAATAGGAAAAGGGGACCAGGAACTAGAGAAAAGGTTAGATCAAAAAGAATTAACCTAGAAGGTAACACCCATGCACAGGAAATCAATGTGAGTCAGTGCCCTGTATTGCTATCCTTATCTCAACCAGGAACACTTGTTCCTTCCTATTATTGCCTATACTCTCTTTTCAACAAAATTAGAGATAAGGGCAAAATAGTTTCTGCTGGGTAGTGAGGGGGTAGGGGGAGAGGGAGGGGGTGGAGTGGGTGGTAAGGGAGAGGGTGGGGGCAGGGGGGAGAAATGACCCAAGCCTTGTATGCACATATGAATAATAAAACAATAAAAAAAATGAAAGGTTTCTAAGTCCCTCTATGATGACAGCAGAATAACATATGACAGCTAACATTATTACTATTCCTGAGGGCACATTACCTGAAAGTAAATCATTCTAAAATTTAAGTGACTTGGCTTCTATTGAAATATATAGAATCCTTCAGAAAGTAAAACTCTGATTAAAACTAAAATTTATTTTGCAATTGTATGAGTATAATTTTATATTATTTTAAGGCCAAAAAGTATATAATAAAAGGCATAAAATGTGCTTTACTTTTAACCAACCACTTTATAAAAATCAGTATTTGATTAACAATAGGTCAAGGGAAAAAGAGATGGCACAACAAAGGTCACAGAATATAAAATGGTGGATTTCACTGGCAATATTTCTGTAAATTGACTATTTATTCAAGAACAAGATAAGAAGACAACATTTTGAACAAAGGTTGTGGTCAAGGAGTGTTTTGAAATTAGTAAGTGAAACATTAATCTTAAATACAAACAAACACAGATCCTAAATCTCATTAACATTTTATTTATAGGAATAGATTTATTAAAATAGACCATGGTATCTGACCTTCACAAAACATGTCACATTTTCTGTGCAAATTGATGATACCAAGATAAAACATTCCAGTCAGACTCAGACAATATTAAAGGCAGGTAGTGATGAAGGGTAGGCCCATGCCTGGTTACTTGGGAGAAGTACTTTCTCAAGAAAATTCTAAAGGATGAAAAGAGGTGTCTTCTTATTCCATATGCATCTCATGCTTCCAACACCTCACAGGCACATTTGCAAAGATTTGTGTACCAAAGTTTATCATTAACATTCTCTGTGATTGTAAGAGTGCAAACAATACACTTCTGACCAGCACTTGGCCAGTAATGGCACCTCAACCAATCAGCTAATTTCAAGTTCTCCTTCAGGCCATCAAGACCAGTGAACTCTGTATTCAAACAGCTTATGTAAATCTCCCCAGATTTGCCTTTAAAAACTTCCACTTGCCTCGACCTCTCTGAATACATCTATAATTTCTATGGCATATGATTTCCCATTGAAATGTTCTGCTATTCCCAAATAAATATTATTCTTTGAAGAATCACTACTTGTTATTTGGATTTACATTTCAAATAAAATATGAGAAAATTATCTAGAAATATATAGTTTAAAGAATAATTTTTTCAATCAACAACATAATTTAAGTTTAAGAAAGTTTTTCTTACAAATACAATTGTAGCAACTCATATAAGACATATTTTTATAACAGCATTTAAATAATTTCTTAACCTAATTAGAAGGCTAATTAAAGTGATGACATTTGCTTTATTTGAATAATTTCAATACACTGAAACAAAATTCTTTTTAATAGAAGGTGGAATATAACTGAAGATACAGTAAAGTTCAGAGAAAAGGGAGCATAGTTAAAAGTCTTTTATAAAGACATTGATTTATATGAAGCAAATTAATATAGTAACATAAAATTGCTGTAGGTCAGGAAGTTTTGTAAATTTATTAATCTTTAAAGGACAGAGATTGTTAATCTTATAAAAAGTTAATGGTTATAAAAACAAAAAACAAGCCATGCAAACTATTTTAAATCTCTTTTATTGACTTCAAAACAAAAGTAGAAAGAAGAAACACAAGTAGAGAACAATGTTTCAGTTGAGTACATAGCTGAAATAATGAATAGGAAATTAAAATTGAATATATTTTTATGTCAATGTACTACTGAGTTCACTGCAGTGGTAGCCAAGATATTCCAATGTTAAGCAAACTATTGATATAAATTCCCTTTTATTAGACTAATAGTAAAGACTTAATGACAAGCGGTACATGAAATTGATTGAAAAAATGAATAAATTAATCATCTTTTAAATTATCATTAAACTACAAATAGAAGGGAATTTCCTTAACCTGATAAAGACTATGTCTAAACATCCACACAATATATGTCATATTTTTAAAAATTCCAATAAAAGTCAATCCAATAAAGATGACCTCTTAATCCCAATAATTCCACATTAAACTGGAAACTTTAGTAGTTATCCAATTAAATAAGACAGACAAACAGAAGTATGAAGCAAAAACATTTTAAAGGACAACAAAATCACAGGTACTTGCAGACTTTTACAGGTAATTTAAGGTTGTCTAAAGCCACTAGAACTAACAAGAATTCTTAGTAAAATTATAGGGGAAACAAGTAACAGATGTCTTCAAGTTGTTTATGAAATTTTTTTTTAAATGGCATTCTGAAAATGAAGGTAATGGAAGACTAACATCATAGAGAAGCCAACTTTTTGCAAATTTATCAGTACAATTTACTTCCAATGCAAATCCCCAAAAAATTTCTTGTAGATCTTGAACAAACTGATGTGAAACTTCATGAGAGAAATTTTAAAAACAATTCTGGTTGAAAAATAAATCAGAATGATAGAAGGTTCTGTTTTGCCAGATATCACAGAGTAACAAGTACAGTTGAAAATCATAACTAGAGACAGACACAGGTGGATTGCTCCTGCAATTCTAGCTACTTGAGAGACTTAGATTGGGAGGATTGAAGTTCCAGGCCAGCTGAAATAGAAAAAAAAGTTGACATAGAAGAAATACAATAGTGAATGAGCACAACAAATACTAATAAGAGAATCAGAAGATTAAATGAAGAAAAACCCTCTTAGATTACCTAAAAATTCCTCATGTTGCCATCTTAGGTGACTTGAATGTTTAAGGGGTCCTTTCTTCTTCCATATTCCCGTTCAACTCTATTGCTCACCAAACTGTATGCCCCCAACCCATCCCCCAAGTCTTTTAGCCAATTGGGGGACACTGTGAACCTTTGACCTGGACAAATCCTGGGTTAGGGGCAGGTACAACTGTTTCAGGGATATAAAGAGGAGCCATGGTAAGCCATTTTGTGCTTGCGTGTCTGCTCAGCTGGAGTAAGTACATGCTTGCACACTTTTGATCAAAAAAAAATTGCTTTGTCAAGATTTTCTGTCTCTCATGTGTGTCTGTTTCTAGCACCAGAGGGTCTTTAATTCTAGCACTAGTAATTGTGAAGTCATGAGTACAAACCTTAGCACCACTAAAAATAAAAAAAGATCAGAAGTAGATTCTAGATAATATACCAGAGCAGTAGAACACAAGAAAAACACCCAGCAAATATGGGATCTTCATAGAGGAGACAATAGAAATTAAGTACACGATGCTGGAATAATAGTATCTCCATAAAGAGAAAAAAATTGATCCTGATCTCAGGTTATATAAAATATTATCCAGTGGAGGAAAAACAACATTTTAAAATATTACCAAGGAATATAGTAGATTATATGTCATATATAACAGCAAAAGATTTCTTAAATCAATTACATTAGCAAATCTTATAAAATATGAAAGATAAATTTGATTATATAAAAACTATGAACTTCTGCTCTTCTAAAGTAATCACAAGCCAGGTTAAAAGATAACTCCAACCAACTAGTAAACAATACATCTCACTTTGTAAAAGATAAGTGATTATTATCCATTGGTATTCCTGAATTCAATAAGAAAAAACACATACATCCCAACACAAAGAAATGATAATACTATGGTAATCACATCACTGATGAACAATTGAGTTGAAAAATATCAAAATATTCCAAAAACTTATACCAAGACAAGAAGTTCTAGTTTAAGAAAAATATAGTATCTTTTATATATATTGACCAAAGCATCTAAAATAAGATAATGTCACATGCTGGAAAGAATCTTAGAGAAAGAAAATGTTAATTTAGAATTTCTGGGAATATAAAATGGTACAATATTTTGAAAGAAAATTTGGCAATAGTCAGTTCCAAGTTAATTATATCCCTTTCAAGCTACTATTCTATTCTACATAAAAATATGTATAAAATTTTAGCTCATTTTGCAATAGGAGACAGCTAATAAATAATTTTCTATGTCTATCAATGAGCTAACAGATATAAAACATATTATTTACTCTGTCATTAAGTACTATATGTAGAAGAAAAATTAACCATATTAGCATATACTGAAATAATAGAGGGCAAAATAGTAATTTTAGAAAGGAAATTATAAAAGTATGCTTAATATTTAAAAGAAACATGAAATCATAATATGCAGTTTATTCTTGTGTGTTCTCTCTTTGTCAAGAAACATAGCATAAAGTCACACAAGTTATGTGAATTATTATTTTCACAATGGAACAGGGAATAGGATTTGGGATGTGGGACACAGGTGACTTTAGCTTTATCTACAGTTTGTTATTTGTTAAAATAGGTGTTGAGTAAATATGATGCAATTTGAAGAACACAGAAGAACAAAATGAAATACAAATCATTTATCATTCAATTACCAAGAGAACATTACCATTGGTATTTAGTAAACAGTAGCTCAACGTTCTACTGTTGTTACTATTGGCATTATTACTTATATAATCAGAAAAGGAAAGAAAAATAATCTTAAAACTGTATACTATTGACTTTATCAGTGAAGGAATCTTACAGCAAAAAATGTTTAAAGTATACTCTTTTATTATGATTCTCAGTGGTTTTTTTTCCCTTTCTTCCCTCCCTTCCTTCCTTCCTTTCTGTTCTTCTTTATTCTGTCAATGATGCAAACACACTACTATTTCTTCACAATATAGTTGAGAAAATTTGGTCCTATTTTTAGAATTTATAGTTTTGTGAGCTGGACAGTGCTTCTTCTTTATAGGGCTTGTTTAGTATAGTTTAAGTCTAGTTCTAAGGATGAGTTGTCATCATTCAAGTTTGTTATCCATACTTTCCATAATAGTAGTGTATTGACTACTTCAATCAAGAGGCTATGAATGAGTCCTAATTGCCACCTGCTAGCTGCAAATAATTGTGAAATTGTTTAAGTTTTTGAGAAAGACTAAATCATTTTAAATATTTGAGTCTACAAAACTAGGGTTATGAAAATAGCAGACATTATATGGGTCAAAGTAGAGGTGGTGATTAGTACGACCACTATTTAAAGCAGTATGGAGATTCTTCAAAAAGCTAAAGATAGAATTTCCATGTAATCCAATGATACCACTCCTAGGCATCTACCCAAAGGAATGTAAGACAAAATATAATAGAGACACCTGCACACTGATGTTCATTGCAGCACTATTCACAATAACCAAGCTTTGGAAACAACCCAGGTGCCCTATGACTGATGAATGAATCAAGAAAATGTGATATATATACACAATGGAGTATTACTCAGCCATAAGGAATAATGACATGTGATTTGAAGGTAAATGGATGCAGTTGGAGGACATCATGTTAAATTAAGTAAGCCAGGCTCAGAAACACAAAAGCCACATGTTTTGTCTCATACGTGGAAGAAAGATCCAGAAGGTAAACATATACTCAAAAACAAGCATGATCATATACAAACCCAGATGTGGAACATGTTTGTAACAGTGGAACTACTCTATGGAACTTGGGGAAAGAAGGAAAGGAAAAGAGGATGATAGAGCCTCAGTAATATTGTAAAACATAAGATGTAAATGTAGAGGATATAAAGATGTGTATAGAAAGCTGTTGAAAAATGGGGAGTAGAAGGTAAAAGGTTAAGGGAGAGTCATGGCAGGGGCTAAATGGACTTACCAAAGTAAAGTATATCCACAGTGGGCATACATTGAGATACCCATTTGAACATCAACTTAAATATTAAATAATGAAAAGCAGGACTGTAAAATTGGTACAGTGTGTGGAGAAGAGTACTAGAGGGCGGAGGGAGGATGAATGAAGGAGATTTAAGGTGATGGTATATGGTTGATGGACTTCATATACTTATATGAAATAAAACTAAGAAACCTCCTGCAATTGCTTTAAGAGAGGTGGGAAGGGGTTGGGAGAGGAAGGCGATGAGGGCAATGTAAATAATATACAACATGAGTCTAATCAGAATTGTCACTAGAATTCCCCCTTTAATGAATATATCCTGATTTAAAAAAAATAAAATGTGACTTCTAGAAAAAATGGAGAAGTGGTGAAAAATGAGTGAGAAAAAGTTGTTTTTTTTTTTTAATTCCATACCCAGACATGTGCTTCATGTGACAGACATTGCACCTCATTAAAGGGAAAGAAGATTAAAGCCCATAATGGCCTGAATGTGGCACATACCATTAATTCTCAAAGCTGAGTTACTATGAGTGTGGTACACTCTTTTGCTTTGGGTATTTTCCAGATATAGTCTATGTTATAGATTTAGGAAAGAAGATTTGTTGAGAATAGTTTACAGAAGTTGTTAGGCTAGCATCTATCCAGGAACTTATTAGAAGCACATTTATTTATGAAAACAAAATAATTTACATTCAAGGATTAAATAAATGCATCATTCAGCAAATGTTTGATAGTATTTAATAGTATAATAGTTGTGTTTTGCCAGATTAAATATAAAAGATTTAATTTCTACCCTTGGGGGTCTAGGTGATTTTTTTGAAAGCAACATTTTTCACTAAAGAAACAATAAATAGGAATACATTTTTCAAGTAGTATGGCACAAGTTAATACACTAAGAACTTGTTAAGGGTTAGAATTATTGGAGAATATCATAGAAAATTGCATTTTTAAGCTTGTTTTTTATAATAAGTGTAAGGAAGCCAAGAGTAAGTTGGCCATGAGGCACTTTTTAGCAAGTGTAAAATGTGAAAAAAGTTAATATTGACCAGTCCAAAGAAAACAGGTAATGGCTAATGAGTTCAGCTGGTTATAGCCTACGATCTATGTAATGTTGAACAAATTTAACTAAATTAGTAGGGATATATTTCTTGACTGGTTAATCTAGCAGTGTCATGAAAGATGAATTCCAGAGCAAAGAGATTTCATTTAAGGGAGACATGCAGGACAAGCGCAGTGACTCACATCAGTAGTATCACTTCTTCAGGAGTTGAAGCTAGAGAAGAGAATAGTTCAAGGCTAGCCAGGATAAAAATCTAGTGAGACCCCATCTCAACAAACAAACCAGGTGTGGTGGTGTCTCTATAGTCACAGGTATGCCAAAGAAATAGCTAAGAGGAATCTGAGACCAGTCTGGGCAAAGACATGAGACCCTATCTGAAAAATAACCTAAAGCAAAAAGGATCTGGGATGTGACTTAAGTCCTAGCAAGCACAAGTCTCTCAGATCAAACCTCAGTACTATCAAATAAATAAATAGATAGATGATATGAAAGATAGATAGAAAGACAAACAGACATCTGGATAGATCAAAAAAAAAAAAGGAAGACATGCAGAAACCCAAATACAACAGCAAAGTTCAAATAAACTCAATCACTCATGGTGATTTCTTAGTTCTCTAAATATTCAAGAATAATATTTGGAAATAATCTGACAGAACTATAAACTGGTGACTAGTTAAGACCATTAATAAATGGAGTTTTTCTCTCTTTTACATTCTTATTTTGCATTTCCCTTTTATTCCTCATTGTGAGTATTCAAGACTTGTGTTTTTTGGGGTCATTCAGTCCTGCAGGCAAAAATTCAGCTCAATTACTTTGCTTTCTGTTGTTATTACCTTTTCAGTAATGATGCTTTTCTGAGACATGAAACACCACAGATGCTGCAATCATGAATATCATTTAAATACCTGAATAAACAAATTTATCCATGAGCTATCAGTTTTTCTTTTTGAAGTTCCCTGAAACATTTTTTAAGCATCACTCTTTTTTAACAAAGTAATCATGTTTCCAAGTAACATATCCCTTTCTAGTAGGAGCAGTGTGCTAAGTGACTTTTTGGTAAGACAAGGAAGAATTAGAGAACTCTGAGTCTCTCTTGTCTAAGAGCCAAGCAGACATGTCAGGAGTAGCCATCATCAGGTCTATGTGTTCATTGTGTTTGGTGCACCTTGTCTTCACTAGTATTCATGGGGGGTCCACCTTAGCATCCAGCTCAATGCCTGGCATACAGCTAGCCTTTAATGACATTGTTTTTAGTAGAATGCTTTTAGATTCATGAATCTTCTTAAACATTGAAAATCCTCTCCTGAGATTAACTCCTTCATGCTGAGTCCTTCATGGCTAACATCTGCCCTTATCCATATGCTAGACACTCAGTGTTCTGAACAACTGGATAATATGTCCAGATCATCTTGTCTTGCCTTCATGTCTGCTACTTCGCCAGTCTCCTTTGGGAGGAAAGCTGTTCATTAACAGCAAACCAAACAAACAATCTACACTCCCTGACCACATCCTTTATCAGGATACTTATTCACCTGCCTTAATATCCCCAGGGCTGGTGTCAAGACAACTATAGACTGCCCAGCCTACTGAAAATATTCACACTTGCCAATTCTACAATTACTTGCCCTGTCTTGCCCTCTCAAAAACCATAATAAAGTCTTTTGACCACAGTTTCCCCCTCTCTTTTCCTTTAATGACTGACTCAGGTGCTTCCCTGTGTAGGTCTCTCCCACCATGGTCTGTTAGTCTTACTGAGACAGATCAGAGGGACTCACTTCTCTCTGGGGCACTGGAACAAGAGTTAGCAACGTTAAGCATTGCTAAACTCTGCTAAGTACGGTTGGATGCCATTGGAATTGTTAGTCTTGTGTTGAGCTTTTCTAAGCCTTTGTTGTAAACTTTACTCTTTTAATGCTATCTGTAAATGATTATAGTTGTCAAGAGTGGCTGTTTGACAAATCCCTCCCCTATGCCTGACAGCTATGAGCAGGTAACTGTCAGTCAAGTAGCCCCTTTGCTGGCAGCAGACCAGACTGCCTTTAGGGCAGCCCAGCTGTTTTAGATGTTTTCCAGTTACTCTGAGGATACTCCAGAAGTTGCAGAGGACCACCATAATCAAGGCTGAAGATGTGCTCCAGTCATGACAACTTCAGGTAGACTGTGTCTGCCTTGGGAAGCAGTATAAGCAAGACTAGCCTCAATGAACTTTGGATGACCTTGAAGTCATTTTTACCCAAGCTGCAGAAGGAGCATTTATTTTCCCTGGTGCAAATGCAATCTTCCATTTGAATGAAGAGTTGAGCCATGATAGGTGCAAACATCCTTGCCATACCTCCTTGAATATATAACCAGGTTGCTCAGCTCATTTTTCAAATTATCAGGAAGATATCCTCCTGATCTGTCTCCTGGTGTTGTAACATTAGGACCCAAAAAAATATTTCTCTCAAGAGGTCTTTTCTTGCCTTATTTTAAATTAATTATTAGTAGAGTGGACTGAACTGGTAACATGAAGAGGAAATGGAGGAAGTGGCAGAGAGTGATGGGAGTGAGAAAGACAGCAGCAGGGAAAGCAGCAACCACAGAAGAAGCATCCAGGGGCACAGACAACAGGAAGCTGAGGCTGTGTTGACAATGAGGGACAGTGAAGGTATAGAAGGCAAGAGAGGACAGATAACCAAGGCTGAAGGGACATAGAAGACTAAGAGGCAAAGATGAGATACCGTGGACCACAGATACAGGAAGAATTCCAGGGAGCTGCCAAGATAACAGCCAAGTATTCTGAAATTCTTGACCCAACAGCTCTATCACTAACTACTATAGGAACTGAGGGTTCCAAGACCTAAGAACTTCCAGGGGATATATCACAAACAGTCACTGCCTACTGCTGCCTGCTGCTGCTACTCACTAACGCTGGAAGACAAGGACTATAATAGCTACCAAGTGCTGAGGTCACTCTAGTTAAAGCCCACAGCAGTTAATCTACAATCTGAGGATCTACAGCCTGTGGCTTCTACGGCTTGAACGAGTAAAGCTCCAGCTCTCAGGGTTTGGAGCTGTAAGCTTCTTGGTCTGTCAGTTCAGCCCCTGGGCCTGGGGCATCTGAGGGCCCAGGACTGTTAACATTAGAAGATCTTCTTCTTACCTATTCATGATTTCTATCTGAGTAGACAAAAGGATCCCAGTCAACCGAATGGCCGTGTCTCATGTTTTCTATTAATGCACTACATGCTAAAATAGTCCTAGCTTTTCTTTCTGTTCTTTTTCTTGTGTGTATGTGTGTTTTATTCCTTTATTTCTCCTTAATTTCATTCAAGGCCTTCCATAGTAGTGCATATTATTGTCTTCACCTTGACCCTGATCAAATTTCCTAATTTGATCATGACTCTCTCAATAAATCCCCAAGTATATAAATTGAACATTTTAGGTTCTCCATGATCTGGCTATCGTTTGCTTATCTCTCAGATTTGCCTGTCATTTTCTCTTGCCTTTATTTTCTTTTAATCTGAATTGCCTGTGGTTTCCTATCAAGGTGACAGTGTTTTATACTTCATGCCTTTGTGATCTTTTTCCATCTGCCCACGATCTTCTTCTAATTATCCCCCTAGATATTTCTTCCGTCAGACTTTAAGACTTGATTCAGCTGTTATTTCCTCTAGGAAGACATTTGCTGAAACCCTGTGATCATTTGAATTTATAATCAGTGGTGCCTTTAAACTTACACATTTTTTAAAAAATCCCGTAAGGTGTAAATGTTACTGAAGAATATGTCTTAACTTTGTGTTTTGGTGCCTACAGCCATGCAATTGCATCAAAAATACACTTTAAGAAACTGCTATCAGCTAATACTCCTGATAGAAAGCAGATAGACTGTACCCCGCAATTCCCCATCCCTTGATACAAGGAAAAGATGAATCAACATCTGGATATTTAGAAGAAATTACTGAAGGACAGATTCACTTTAAACAGTGCATCAGATTCCCAAAAACAGAAACTAATCAAACCTAAATTCAGAATCAGGGTACAAAAAAACTGACAAAGTTAAAATATTGATGAAAATTGCCTGCAGCATAAAACAGTTTCCAGGTTTCCTTTTATATTTATGCTCATCATATCATCACTAGCTCAGTGTCCTTTTAGAAGTGGATCCTTGCTCTTGTCTTTCTCCTTTTGTCTTTAAAATCTTCTTGTCTGCCTGATTGGCTTAGAAACTAATGGCTGATACCTGTGAAAAGATTACATTGCCTTGGGATGAATTTATCCCTTCCAACCTCTTACCTGTTGGCATCCTACTTTTTATTCACTAACATAGCAGCCATCAGGACCTGAGCCTTCCTCCAGATTCACAGATATCAACATTGGGAAATTTGGGTCTTAAATATCAATTCACTCAATAATCTATATGAGCCCTCTAACATAACAGCACCAGGTAAACCTAAAACTAAACTCAGAGCTCCTGTTTCAGGATCATTCCATTTGTCTTTGACCCATCCTACTTAAGCTTGTGAATTTAGGTCATCTGAGATACTTAAAGCAGTAGTTTCTCCACATTTCATCCACATGGTAGTATAGCTTTAGTAACATTTTTAGAAATTTAGAAATGTCAGTTTCCTATACTGTATAGAAAAAAACACACACTATTATTCCCATTTTACATTGAGTTTGATGAAAAAGAGATAAGTATAGAAGAGAAAATTATTTACTCACAGCAAGTGGGTAATGGTTCTTCCCATTTTCTTACTTATGGTACAGTTTATTTGTAAATTATCTTATATACATATTATTGTTAATTGTTTTATTATGCTTTTTCCTTTTTATGAATTTTTTTATTGTGGAGAAAACAATTAACATGATATCTATTTTTCCAAACAAGTTTTAAGTGTTCCATACATTATTGCTAATTCTAGGCACAATGTTTTACATAAGACCTCCAAAATTAACTTATCTTGTGTAACCTGAGCTACATACCTGATAAGCACCAATCCCATTCCCACCTTCTATTCCCTGTTTGTGTAAGTTTCATTATGTTAGGTACCTTGAAATGGAATCATGAAATGTTTGTCCTTCTGTGACAGGATTATTTCACTTAACTTTAATTTCTAGACTGTCACAAAAAACAATATTCTCTTCTTTTGTGGTTGAATAACATGTGCTACTTTGCCCAAACAGCATGTTTTCTAATCTGTTCTTCTGTTGATGAGCATATAGGTTGTATCAATATGTTGACTATTATGAATAATGCTGCAATGAACATGGGAGTGCAGATATCTATTTTAAATCTTTTTTTGTTGTTAAAAGTTAAGTTTACTCACCGATTTTTCCCCACAAACACTTCAAAGATTAGCATGTTTTGCCAATTGTAATATTTTAAAAAATGAATAAACTCAGTAATATTACCAAATCTTTGATTTCTATACATTTATCCAATTAGCTTAGATCCTCAACCAGTTTTGAAGTCGTTTTTTGCTATTTTTTTATTTTTATTCATTTATTCACATGTGCATACATTATTTGAGCCATTCCTCCCCCCCCCACCCCCTGCCTCTTCCCTCTACCCCTTCACCCCCTCACTTCTAGACAGAACCTGTTTGGTCTTATCTCTAATTTTGTTGAAGAGAAGACATAAGTAATAATAAGAAAGACAAAGTGGTTTTGCTAGTTGAGATAAGGATAGCTATACAGAGAGATTCCTAGCATTGTTGAAACACATGTACAAAATGTGTTACAACCCAAGTTGATTCATTTCTAACTGATCTTTACACTGATTCCTGATCCCCTTCTCTTGATGACCTCTGTTGCTTTAAGGTTTCTGTATTAGTTCCTCTGCAGTGGGGACACCAAATATTTTCATGCTTTGGGTTTCCTACATATCCCCATACCTCCCACGTGTGCTCTGACAAACGGGACCCAAGTCCTACAACATTGCAGCATTAGCCCTAGATCTAAAGTCTGTATATGAGGGATAACATATGAATTTTAGTCTTCTGAACCTGGCTAACCTCGCTCAGAATGATGTTCTCCAGTTCCATCCATTTACTTGCAAATTATAAGATTTCATTCTTATTCATGACTGAGTAAATTTCCATAGTGTACAAATACCACATTTACTTGATCCATTCATCAGTAGTGGGGCATCTTGGTTGTTTCCATAACTTGGCTATTGGAAATAGCACTACAATAAATATGGGTGTGCAGGTGCCTCTGGAGTAACCTGTGTCTCATTCCTTTGGGTATATCCCCAAGAGTGGGATTACTGGAACATATGGCAGATCTATGTTTAGATTTTTAAGCAGCTTCCATATTTTCTCCAGAGTGATTGCACTAGTTTGCATTCCCACCAGCAGTGTACAAGTGTTCCTTTTTCCCCCACATCCTCGCCAACACCTGTTGTTGGTGGTGTTTTTGATGATAGCTATTCTAACAGGGTTGAGGTAGAATTGTAGTGTGGTTTTGATTTGCATTTCCTTTATGGCTAGAGATAGTGAGCATTTTTTCATGTGTTTTTTGGCCATTTGAATTTCTTCTTTTGAGAAAGTTCTGTTTAGTTCACTTGCCCATTTCTTTATTGGTCCATTGATTTGGGGAGAATTTAGTTTTTTAAGTTCCCTGTATATTTTGGTTATCAGTCCTTTGTCTGATGTATAGCTGGCAAATATTTTCTCCCACTCTGTGGGTGGTCTCTTCAGTTTAGAGACCATTTCTTTTGTTGTGCAGAAGCTTTTTAATTTTATGAAGTCCCATTTGTCCATACTTTCTCTTAGTTGCTGAGCTGTTGGGGTTCTATTGAGGAAGTCCTTGCCTATACCTATTACTTCCAGAGTGTTTCCTGATCTTTCCTGTACTAACTTCAGACTTTTGGGTCTGATATTAAGGTCCTTGATCCATTTTGAGTTGATAATAGTACAGGGTGATACACATGGTTCTAGTTTCAGTTTTTTGTAGACAGACAACCACTTTTCCCAGCAACATTTGTTGAAGAGACTGTCTTCTCTCCATCGTATATTTTTAGTGCCTTTGTCAAAAATAAGGTTGACATAGCTGTGTGGACTCATTTCCGGGTCCTCTATTCTCTTCCACTGGTCTTCATGTCTGTTTTTGTGCCAGTTCCATGCTGTTTTTATTGCTATTGCTTTGTAATATAGTTTGAAGTCAGGTATTGTGATACCACCAACATTGCTCTTTTTGCTGAGTATTGCCTTGGCTATTTGTTGTCTCTTGTGTTTCCAAATGAACTTTAGAGTAGATTTTTCAATCTCTGTGATGAAAGTTATTGGCATTTTGATGGGAATTACATTAAACATGTAGATTGCTTTTGGTAGTATAACAATTTTTACTATGTTGATTCTACTAATCCATGAGCACGGTAGATCTTTCCACCTTCTGTAGTCTTCCTCAAGCTCTTTCTTCAGGGGTTTGTAGTTCTCCTTATAGAGGTCATTCACATCCTTTGTTAAGTTTACTCCTAGATATTAGATTTTTTTTTGATGCTATGGTAAATGGAATTGTTTCCATATATTCTTTCTCAGTTTGTTCCTTATTGATGTAAAGAAAAGCTAATGATTTTTGTAACTTGATTTTGTATTCTACCACCTTGCTGTTGCTGTTTATGGCATCTAGGAGTTTTTGGTAGAGTTTTTTGGGTCTTTAAGGTATAGGATTATATCATCTGCAAATAGGGATATTTTGACAGTTTCTTTACCTATTTCTATTCCTTTCATTTCTTCTTCCTGCCTAGTTGCTCTGACTAGGAATTACAGTACTATGCTGAATAGGAGTGGGGATAGTGGGCACCCTTGTCTTATTCCTGGTTTTAGAGGAAATGGTTTCAGTTTTTCACCATCAAGTATGATGTTGGCTGTAGGTTTCTCATATATAGCCTTTACAATGTTGAGGTAGTTTCCTTCTATTCCCTGTTTTCTTAGAGTTTTATCATGAAGTGGTATTGGATCTTGTCAAAGGCTTTTTGTGCATCTATTGAGATGATCAAATGGTTTTTGTCTTTGCTTCTATTAATGTGTTATATTACATTTATAGATTTGTGTATGTTGAAGCACCCCTGCATCCCTGGGATGAAGCAGACTTGGTCATGGTGAATGATCTTTCTGATATGTCATTGGATTTGGTTTGCCATTATTTTATTGAGGATTTTTGCATCAATGTTCATTAAGGAGATTGGCCTATAGTTCTCCTTTTGGATGTATCTTTGTCTGGTTTGGGATGAGTGTAATACTGGCTTCATAAAATGCATTAGGCAGTGTTCCTTCCCTTTCTATTTCATGGAACAGTTTAAGGAGTGTTGGTATTAGTTCTTTAAATATCTGATAGAATTCAGCAGAGAATCCATCAGGTCCTGGACTTTTCTTTCTTGGGAGACTCTTTATTGCTGCTTCAATTTCATTTTGTGTTATAGATCTATTCAGGTGATTAATTTCCTCTTGGTTCAATTTTGAATGGTCATAATTATCTAGAAATCTGTCCATTTTTTCAAGATTTCAAGTTTATTGGAATATAGTTTCTCAAAGTGGTCTCTGATAATTTCCTGGATTTTCATGGTGTTTGTTGTCATCCTCTCTTTTGCCTTTCTGATTTTACTGATTAGGGTTTTTTCTCTCCTCATTTTAGTGTGGTTTGCCAGGGGTCTGTCAGTCTTATTTATTTTTTCAAAGAACCAACTTTTTGTTTCATTGATTCTTTGTATGCTTTTTGTTTGTTTGTTTCTATTTCATTGATTTTGGCCCTTTTTTTTTTTTATTTCTCTGCTTCTGCTTGTTTTGGAATTTACTTGTTCTTGTTCTTCTAGGAGTTTGATCAATGTAAGTTTGAAGTCTCCTTTGTCTGAGATAAGTATTGCTACTCCTACCTGTTTTCAGGGGTCAGTGGCTTAATAAATCTTCTTCCAACCTTTCACTAAGCCAATGTTTGTTTCTGTTGAAGAGATGGGTCTTTCTTTTTAATCCAGTTTTCCAAACAGTGGTTTTTGATGAGGAAATAAGTCCATTAATATTTAGTGTTAGAATTGATAGTATTGTGGTGATTCCTGTCATTTATTTGTCTTTGTTGTTTAAGGGTTTGATTGTGTGTAGCTGAATTAATGGTACTCTCTACTTTCTTGCCTTTTCTTCTTCTGTGTTTTGGCAATACCTGTCTTTTCATGGTTTTGTTTGCTTTCATTTTCTGTGTGCAGATTCCTTGAAGAATCTTTGTAGTGGTGGCTTGGTGGTCATATGTTGTTTTAGTTTCTGCTTATCATGGAAGACTTTTATTGCTCCATTTATTTTGAATGACAGTTTTGCTGGGTAAAGTATCCTAGGGTTGAAGTTATTTTCATTCAGTGCCTGGAACACCTCACTCCATGCCCTTCTGGCTTTTAAGGTTTCCATTGAGAAATCTGTGATTTTGATGGGTTTACCTTTGTATGTTATTTGTTTTTTCTCTCTTATAGCCTTCAATATTCTTTCTCTATTCTCTGTGCTTGTTGTTTTAATGATAATATGTCGTGAGGTGTTCTATTTTGGTCAAGTCTGTTTGGTATCCTGGAGGCTTCTTGCACCTGCATGGGCATAGTTTTCTCTTGATTTGGGAAATTTTCTGTTATTATTTTGTTGAATATATTATAAATTCCTTTGCTTGCATCTCTTCTCCTTCTTCAATGCCCATGATTCTCAGGTTTGGTCTTTTGTTGGAGTAGGTGAGTTCTTGCATATTCCTTTCACACAACTTGAGTTGTTGGACTAATAGCTCTTCAGTTTTTCCTTGAATTTCCATTTTATCTTCAAGTTCTGATATTCTGTCTTCTGCTTGTTCTAGTCTTCTGGAGTGATCTTCCATTGTGTTTTGTGTTTCTGTTTCGTTCTTTTTTCTGAGGTTTTCCATGTCATAGGTCACTTGCTCTTTAATATTGTCTATTTTTGCCTTTAATTCATTTATCTCCTTATTTATAGTGTTCTCTTTTTCACTTTTTTGTTTATTTAGGGCTCCTATGATTTCATTTATTTGTTCCTGTGTCTTCTTGTGTTCTTTATTTTTGGTGTCTTGAAATTTCTTGAGTGCCTCTTGTACCTTTTGTTCAACCATTTCTAGTATCATCTCCATGAAATTCCCTGTGATTACTTGTAGGATTTCATCTTTAAGGTTTTTCTTGTGGATATCGTTGGGTTCCTTGGCATCATTTATCTTTGGTTTTTTTGAGTCCAGAACTGGGTATTCATTTTCTTCATTTCCCTGTGAATCCTGTATTAAATTATTTGAGGGGGGGGATTGTTTCCATCCCTTTTTCTTCTTCCCATTGTTCCTGTTGGTATTGTGTAATTGTTCTTTATAGGTTAGTTGGTGGTTTCAGTCACCTGTTTTCTTTCCCTTGGTTAAATTTTGCTTTGTGGCTGTGTTGGGTTTTTACCTAATTGTATGTGTGCTGTTTCTGTCCCTGGGTTGGGTATAATTTAGTATTAACTAATTCACAGTGATAAAACAAACAAAAAAAAATCAACAAAAACAACAAACAAAAAACCCAAATAAATCAACTAGACGAGATGAGCAAACAAACAAGAAACAAGCAAAAACTCCAGGTTCAGGATCAATGGAATTTCAGTCTTAGTAGTTCTAGTGTTACTCCTTCAATATCCAGTCCTGGTGTTGGTATTGAAGCAGAAGCTCTGTCTTAGTCTTGCCAGGTGGTTGGCCTGTGGTTAGTGGTTTTTTTTTTTGGTTTTTTTCTTCTGTCTTTCAGCAGCTGCTATTTGGTCAGCTTCTCCTACAGTGAGGTGTGGTGGCTCTGCAGTCTACAAGTTGTCCTGCTTTGGAGTCGGCTTATCTGTATACTTGTTTGCTAGGGACTTGTGTCTTTGCTTTGCCCCCTTTCCCTGGGGCAGCAGCAAGTTCGGTGATCCTTCAGCCAGCTGTTGTTGTCAGCATGTTGTGATAGTTTGCTGTTTGTTCCTCAATACTACAGAGCTGTCAGACTGTGGATGCTCAGGGACTGGGCCCTGTAATCTGCCACCTTTCTCCTTCCCTACTTCAAGCAATGACCTATCACCCACCCACTGTCAGTCCTCCTGCCATTTGTTTACTGATTGTTTGTGCATGAGTTTGGGTCTTTGCCCCTCTCCCCTTCTCCAGTATGCTTTCTGCAACCCCCACCCCCTCCACTGTGAACTAGTTTTCAGTTCACTTGTTTATTCAGTTTTTTTTGGCGGGGGGGAATCAGTCTGTCTAGGGGGTTGTGCTGGTTTATCCCAAGGGTAGCTTAGGGATACCGTGTGATGCTTGGCGCTCACCTGTTTGGTCTGCCAGAGGTCTCTCAAGCTTTTATGGAGTCAGTGGCAGTGGCGGTGGTGTGGACATAGCAGCCTGCCCATTCCCTCAGTCTATCATGGCATGGAGAAGACTTCCAAAGGCTAGGAGTTCAGGGTGCCAAAGTTTCAACTCTCCCTGGTGCTTCACCTCTACCAAGTGTGGCTCCCACATCTTAGCAAGTTCCCTGATTCACACAGCTCATGCTGTCTGCATCTGTGCCCCAGTCACCATTTGGGATCCTTACATTTGAAATCTTGATTTCAATTCTTTTTGGATATATACTAAGGTGTGGGATTGCTGAATCATCACTTTAAGGTTGAGAAAAAATACATCTAGGGAAAGAAAATGAGAAGCTGTTCATGACGTAAAGCAAAATTCAGAATGAAGTTCTTGAGATGTAGTTTAGAGAAGTTTCCATGACAAAAGGAACAAAAGTTAATGTACAAAAACTGATTCTGCATTTCAGGAAGGTATAGAAAATGGTGGTGGATTTAGAAACATAGAATCACTGGATCCCTTCATGAGAGTAGTTTTTGGTTTAGCAAGACTAAGGAAAATACACTCTAATTAAAGTGAGTCCAAGAATATGGGAGATAAGATATTGAACAATGCTTTCACGGAGTTGAGATAGAAAGGGGTACAGTAGCTATAGAGTTTATCATTATAGGAAATTTCAATTTGTTTGCTTTATAAAATAGTTTAGAGTAAAATTGCAAACAGTAGGGATTTATCTAATTGAAAGTCTGATGATGCAAAAAAAAAGAAGATATAATTGGAGTAGCCAAGAAAACAAATGAGAAAGAGGGATAGAATCAGTATAAAAGTGGAAAAGATAATCTTAGTTGGAAAAAGAAATACTTATCCATTGTAATATACAGAAACCAATTCACACAGGTATGACTAGAAACACATCAGTAGCATTTTCATGAGTATTTCAACCCAATTTTCATTGTTTCCCTTTTCATTTCTTCAGTAAAATAAGGAGAAAGTTCATCAGCTCAAATTGGGTGAAGAGTAAGAGGTGAGGATTTGAGAACTTAGCTAAAGAAGGATTGCATAGGATTGTATGACATGTCTGAGGGCCCTATTAGACTGATGATCCAAACCTAAAGTGGGATCACTCAGTCTATTATATATCTTGCTCTATGAGTTACTCCAGTATAATCACCCCACCCAAGATAAGAAGCACAAACAAGAGAACGGGGACTGCAAGAACATTAAAGGGAGATAAAAATGTATGAGACTCTGGGTTTAATTTTTAAACATTGTTCTATTTCTTTAGTTGCCATAGTCACAATTTCACCTTTGACACCAATTAGCTAGATTGGTGAATATTAAAGTAAAGAGGGAATGATGATTATTTTTCTTTGTTTTCATACCTGTGACACAAAAGTGTCTGGTCCTCCCAAGTAGATAACTCAACAAGATCCTTAATATTAGAACAACAGTTTAATGTTTTAAAAATAGACACCTGAAAAAATGCAGTGATTTTATTTGAAGAGATGAGACATTACCTTTTCCATATACTTCATATTTTCCAAAATACATAAATGAAGTATTTAAAATGGGGATATATCACTCTGCTCTTGGCAAGAGTAAAGTAGAACCACGTAAAAGATTGAAATATGATCAACATAATTAATGTCTCTTTCTGTCTCTGTTTCTCGTGTGTGTGTGTGTGTGTGTGTAGAGAGAGAGAGAGAGAGAAAGATTATACACATACATACATGCAGACATTTTCTAAATAAGGTATATTTTACATAATTTAGTATAAGATTTCTGAAGGATGATGTCAAAGATGAGTGAGCTTTGTAACTTTTTAAATGAGAAGAATGGACATTTTGGGGAGTATGTAATGATTATTTTTCACAATAGATACAAGATTTGTCTCTCACTGAAGTAAACTCACCAACTGCGATTTCCTGGGACTCTCCCTAAAGGAGTTACATTTGCAAGCAAATTGTCTTCTTTTCACACACTGTTTCTTTGAAATGATTGGCTGTACATGGCCAACTGTTTCTCAGTTTCACTCTAGAGTTCCTTAAAGCCCTCGGGTAGATACCATCTGGTCCTGGTGATTAATCTGCATTTACTTTGTCAATTTTGTGAAACATCTGAGTATTGACCACTATTTGATCTTGTATATCCAACCTGTTCACTTGCAGCAACAATCTGGATTTGAGAATCTCCCTAATATCTTCCTAATTAAATTGAAGGCAAAGAATTAATTCAGTCTATCAAATTGCACAGTTTTATTCTGTAGTATATTATTTACCCCTCACTCACCAAAAGACACCGTGATAACCCTCCTCCCCAAAGTATACCTGCATTAGCTAACACTGGAAAATTTTTGGTTGTTCTTTTTTTATTTACTCACGATTCATGCTTTGCTGAAACTATTTGCATCAGTAAGCTACAGAATGTCTTTTCTCCAAATTCTGCCCATCTTTATGTCTCTTAGATATTTGTGAGGCAGTCTCTCTTCTCCAAGTATCTGTCATTTTGTATAATTGCCACTAAATTTAGACTCACAATAAGAAATATATCACTAGTCTCAAAGAATTTTGAACACACTGATTCTGAAAAAGACTCCTCAATTGTTTGTATGTGAATTTTTTATTGTTTTCCCATACAAGTGTTGAATGAATTTTCTAAGAGATATTACCTAAGACATTAGGAAGTATTATTAATGAAGTTTTTTTATTCTTTTCTGAAAGTGCCTAACATTCCTGACATTATCACTGTTTTCTTTAGATGCATACTCTGTCTAGAGAATAGCAGAGGAGTGATTTGAGCTTCTTTGTATATTATGAGAATGATTGAAAAAAACTCATAAACAGAGAAGACCTCATATTTTTTTCTGAAATTCTACTGAAAAATGAACACTGAGAAATATACTAAACTCAAGATGACTATATATCTCGATTTATTTGCAATACATAGGACTAATAACAATAAATTATATTTATCATTCTCAGAAGAACTCACAATCACTTTGCTTTATCATCTTAAAGCTCACAGCTATTGCTGTGAGGTGGAGAGGAGTAGAGAGACAGGGCGGTCTGGCCAGGACAAAATCCCTGAGTGCTATTTTTCTGCCACTGTCATTATTCTGCTTGTGGACAGAAATGCTAACATTTTCTACAGGACACTACAAAATAAGTCAATGCAGCTATCACCCATGAAAATGCTTCACCTATGCAGAATCCCAAAGACATTTTACTTTCATCCATAACCCATCAAACATTTATAAATATAGCTAAAATAAAACCTTAGTAATTGAGCAATTTCAATTCAGTGTTCATCTGCTTAGAAATTATTGCTTGCAGTGAATTAACAACCAAATCCAATAAGTAAATGAAATTGGGAGACATTAATGAACACAAAAGAAGTATTAGCTGTAAAGGAAATAGTGAAGTAAGATTTGTCGCAATACTAAATTCAGCCAGGTAAATAACTGCTTATCATACTCCCCCTAAGGGATCAATTAAAAATGAGTCTCAGGGTGAGGAAAAGTATTTTCAGCAATGGAGTCGGGCTCATTTTATCATTGCCTCTGTTATGTTTGCATATATTCACCATTAATTTGCATAATGATATTTTTCAATACTGTATATATTAAATGAAATACAGAAAGCCAGATGAGGAAACACACAAATTACACACATGTGCACACAGACACCAACATGCATGTGTACATTGAGAGTGCACAGCAGAGCCACAAATGAAGTTTCACTTTGGATATGATGGTGAACTGCTGTGTAGCTTTAGGCAAACTATTTTAATGCATGAGTTTTAGGGTATTTTGGAAGCAGTTAGGATGATCTACTTGAGATCAGTGTTGCTGACCCAGATACTAAGTTGTATGTGGAGGGTGTAACAGCACTAAGCCACTTTGAGGAGAAGTTATTTTTTGTTCTGTAGATCTCAGTGCTTTATTGAACCATCTTTATTTATCTAATGTTATGTTTTCATATTTGAAGTCCATATTCTTGCATCTGTTCAATTGCTACCTACCACGGCTGGCTTTTTGTAACTCAAAATTCCCTTCCAGTTCCTGATTAAAATTTCCTGTCACCTCCTTCCCAACCATCCTCCTCAATGACTTTTACATTTACAGAGATCAATATTTTACAATCCACTAAATAATTGTATGCATTTTATTTTGTTGCCTGAAGACACCATTTTGCCATCTAATTCTTGAAATTATTTATGTTATTTGTCATCTTGCCTACTTTTGTACAATTAATGAATATGTTTCTCACTCTCTATGGAGCATTTTGCTTCTCATCATTATACATTTTTCTTAAATTCTAACCTTTTTGGCCACACAGGGTTTTCTTTTCCACTTACTGTTCTATAAATAGTGACTTTAATTATGCTGCAAATAGTTTAAGAGACTCATGTCTTCCTCTAACCTTTTTCAAATTCAAAGCTCTATTTTGTTAAAGACTGTGTATTAGTCATTGAAATGTTTACCTTGACAGCCAGCGTGGTGCTTTGCTATTGAGACAAACTCAATAAACTTGTGAAGTGCAATTGAGTAAGAAAATATTGAGGATTGTGAATGCATTTCTATTTCTAATGATAAGCACATGTGTTTATCTTCCAGCCCTTCCCTATCATATTGAAGCGAGATTTTTTATAGAGAATTAATATATGTCAGCAATGTAAAATGGGAACAGATTCCTTAGGCTTATTAGAAAAATAAAGTGATTTTAATAAAATGAAACACATGAGAGAAATCACTATTGTAAAACAAGTGTAGAGGAGAATTGCTCCATATGTGACTGCCATTTCCTCTGAATGAGCTAGACAGAAGTTCCAAGACTTATGTCACTAAGCAAAAAATGTAGTAGTGGTCATGCACTAATCCAAACACAAAGAACAAAAAATATATACAAAATATGTATTATAGCTACAATACATACATAATCTTGATATGTGGAAGAATAAAATTTTATGTTTTAAATGAAATTAAGAAAATCACTAGGTTTCACTCTGGATCTGAGATGAAGGAAAGGTGCAAAAACCTTCAATCTATAATGTACAGTGCCCTTTTTTCTTTGCATTCTTTCTTTTATAATGAGTATGCATTTGGCGAATACAGTTATTTTCTTAATACATTTTCTGTAACTTCTCTGCTGGTAAGATTCAATGATTAAGCATATTGTTAAATCTCCCTTGTTCCCCAATATCCAACCCTCTCTAGCAACTAGAAATTGACCCCATGGTACAGATCTGGTCAATGGTGCTCATTCAGAAGTTTTCTGGTAAAGGGACAGAAATGTTGGCACTGAGGGCTTGCCTTTCATCCTGCCAAAATGTACACATGTTATCTGGAGCTATAGCAACCACTGGCATGTGCAGGGTACAGCTGGGGATAAAGTAGAAATTTCAGAAGACCAGGGTTTCTGATGATATTTTTGTGTAGCTGTTTGTCTATTCATGCAATTCCTACCTCAAAACCACAGGGTAAGGTAAGGAAACTTGGTCATTATTGTTTAAATGTTTTTCTGGTTATCTTCTAGGCTTATTCTTAATTAAACTTTCATTATTTTGAGGAAATCAATATAATATGCTATAGTTCCTCAGATTTAAAGTCTAACTGGAAATATATGATACACATAAATCATATAAGTGTTTGTAGAAATGTGCAAAATTATATGAAATGAATTAGACATGGCTTAAAAACTAAGAAAGATGGAATAACTCTCATGCTAATTCACCACAAATATTTGGCTATTCAAAAAATGTTAAACTTAACATTAATTTAATAACAAGATTTTGTTAGTTCTGACCACATCATGTCAAGCCCATTCAACTGATGTCATTTCCATAGCTCTGCACAAATAAAATAATGTTAAAATTTGAAAGTATAGCAGCTGTTTATTCAGTTAGGCCTAGAAGAAGACTCTGTGGCGTTGAGACATTGCTCCCTCCAAACTCACAGGAGTGCTTGAGTCACTTGGCAGTGCTGTGATCCAAAACACCATGTTCATGTGACTCGGGTCTGTTCCTCTGTTGACAAATTCTGGCACTATCAGAAAGCTGTCAATTCTTTTAGATGTGTAGTTTTATAAGAGGCTAATTTTTTCACACTGCTTAATGGGATTTTGCTACCAAATAAGTGACTAAAACATATGGAGATGATGTTCACTAGATCCAAGGAAACGCTTACCTTGGGAACTGTCAGAGTTGAAATTTTAAAGAGATAAAAGTGGTATTGTTTTTCAAAATTAATTGCTTTTGTCTACTGTTAATTACATATGTTAGAACTAAAGACAGAATTTGTGTTAACATCTACAAGTGTTTGACAACTTATTAAACAGCATCATATTTATACTTTTTTAGGAAAGTGAAATCTTACTATTTCTATCCAGGGCAAATGAGTTTATCATCAGTATAGTTTTATATTTTTAAAACTATAATGTAGTCCTAATGCTGTATGCTTTTTCTTTGTGTTTATGACATGTGTCAGGGTCTCAAATACAATTTTTAGAGTATAATGTATTGTATAAACTTTCTCTCCCCATCTTGAGATTTTTGTCCCCTAAAGGTAGATGTTACTTTAAAATTATTTTTATGTAATTGTCATGGCAATTGATTGGTGTTAGTGATTATGGTGATGATATGTTATGGTAAGAATAATATGCCTGCACATCAAAAGCATTTATAAGTGGTATACACCATTCACTTTGGTTAAGAATTTACTTCCATCTATAACTTTTGTTATCATAGAACTGGAAATTTCAGGCTGATATTGGATCATGCCTAATCAAATAAATGACATTTGCATATACCCACGAAAGTTTGACCAGATGAAAATAGTCTAAGTGGAAATACTGTGGGTATTGGTTTTTCAGCAGTATCCACCAGGAATCTCTGATAGAGAGACACCATCAAAATAAAGGAGGCAAATTCTTTGAATGAAAGTAAAGACTACAAGATCTTTTCTTTTTTTTTTCAAAAACCAGAATATGTATAGTAATCAGTCATGTACCTTTTTTTTAAGTCACGAGGAATATGTTACAGTCTTCAGTATTGACTAGGATAAAGATTTTGCTAGCTTCTTTGAGAATGTCAATCTGGACCCTTCTCTTGGAGCTTCAGCAGCCCTATGGTCTCATCTAACTCTTCCTAAAGATATATGGCAGCTCTGATATGTAACAGTGGCCTGCAGCCAAACATGAGCTGTAAACAACACTCAACACTGTAAGAGTATTTTTACCCTTGTAAAATTCACTCTGGTCCTCTTCTATCATCTATGTATAAAACAACTTCCAGTCCCACCTGACTTTAATGTGAGAGAAATTCCAAGTATCCCTAGGATATACACTTAGCAGTTCTAGAATGCAATCTAATCTTTCAGGGTAGGTATTATTATTTTACATTTCCTGGCTATTATTTTTTATGTAATCTTGGTAGATGATGCCATCTTTTAAGTCTTTGCTCCTCATTTGTAAAAGAAAACAATGCAATATAACTAAAATGAAGTAATGTGCACAAGACATGTAGTACAGTGCTTTGCATTCTACGTCACTCAAGAGATGGAGGAAAAGAGATGCTAATTATTTTTTCACATTTACTTAAAATCATGAAATAAGGGTATTGCCTGTTAAAGTGTCAAACCAGTACAATATTGGTCTTAGGACCAACACAATATAGAGGACATGAATATTTATAACATTAAAATCTGATGAAATTTCAGCAGTGATATAACAACATAGAAAGTTGCACTTCTCTATTATCCTGGTCATGAGTCTACCACTTGTTTAAAGTCTTACCTTACCTATAAAACCTCAAAATTCCATGGCACATTGATGATTATATATTTATTTCCAGTCAAATTAATTATTTCCTTTGCCTATTCTTAGCCAAATAAGCATTATTCTATATTTTACACAATGTAGGAACTCTTAAAATTTAAGTACATTCTTTCAAGATATCGCTTGAGTTATCTCAATTGAACATTCTATAAATGTGAAAATATCAAATCATTGAAATTAAATGCTCTTAGAATTGTCTATTATATTCCTTTAGAAAGTGAAGTTTTTGACTTCTCTTATTTTATCGTGGACAAATGCATTTAATTTTTTTTTCATTTTTCTTTTATTATTCATATGTGCATACAAGTCTTGGTTCATTTCTCCCCCTGCCCCCACCCCCTCCCTTACCACCCACTCTGCCCCCTCCCCCTCCCCCCCAATACCCAGCAGAAACTATTTTGCCCTTATTTCTAATTGACAAATGCATTTAAGTGTGTGATTGTGCTTCCCATCTGTAAATGAATAATAAGGAAATTCACTTAACACAGTTACATGTGAGATCAATGATTACTTTCTAACAAACCTAGATCCCAATCCTAGTAATCAAATTCAATATTGGCTAAACTACAATTTGTTCATTTTCTGTAATGGGAGGTATGGAATTCATTTTTAGTTCACATTTTTGTGACAGATGAACATGAATCTGTTTTGCAGCTTGCATGCCTCTGTCCTTTCAAAATTATACAGTCATATTTACAGGGAAATAAAGCCAACATTGATGGCAGTGTTGGCCAAAGTGATGCCAAGAAAATCTGACAAGAATATTAGAAAAATAGAGGACAAAGTAGAAAATAGAAAATTTTAAAAATCTTCTGAAAACGTTGTGCAGTAAAAGAAAGAGCACAGTAGCCAGAAGCAAGAGTACAGGGGGGAAAATATCACTTTAATCCCTTGCTAATTCTCACAGATCTGAATGCTGTGGAAACTGAGATATGAAGCTCACTAGCCTTGGGCATATAAAAAACATCAAAAGTGAAAAAGGTCACACCAAGTTTCCAGAAAGCTTGATCTTTATATAAAAAAATGAGAAAGCCTAATCTTTTGCTAGCTCAGTATAAGATGAGAGATTTCCAGACAAATCACAAACGTTAAGAAAGTATTTTCAAAATCAGGAATAGCATTTTGAAACTAAATGTAAGAGAATAAAATTACTTAGAGTGCCAAGGAATATATGAAAACGCATTGCAAAAATGGTTATCTTTTATAAAAGAAATAACATGTCAATATTGGCTAAAACTAAATTTATAGATTACATTTGAAGATTTGGGTTATAAAAAGGCACACTAATGAATGAAATGTAATTATGGAAAAATTTAATTCATTTAGGGCTTCACTTAAAAGGTGTTTTTTTTTTAAATAAATTGGAATCATCCCAAGCAAGATATTTAAATAGAAACTTAAACCAAGGTCGAATAATGAATTTATTATCATTGAAATATAAATACCATGACTAGTAACAAAAATCAAAGTTTCCTTTAACAGCAGCTAACTTATTATAGGTCTTAATTGAGATTTACTACTTACTGTATCCATTTGATCCCTTATATTGTAATTCTTGGTTGAAACAGACATAGAAGGTAAGATAGCAAATGACAGAATCTATATTGAAACCAATTCATCAGTCTTCCAATGACCCAAAGTTGGAAATGTCCTTTAGAACACAGATCCATGTATCATAGAGCTAAAGCCACTATGGGTTTAGGATTTTATTTGTTTAAATTTGATTAGTCATATGATGTTATACATCACAGAGTAGCACTCATTGAAGAAGTGAAGTTGATAGTCACCTGACTCTTCACCTAATGTGAAGAGTCATCTTTAATCTTATGGCCATAATTCTCTGATTTACTCAAGAATTCATGCTCTTACCCTATAAAAGCAAATACCCAGATCATGCTCTGAAGAAATGGATCCAGTGAGTCAGCTGAAAGCTTGGAATTACAATTTCAAAAAGTTCTTCATGAGGCTGTGTTGCAGTAGATATGGGCCTTCAATTTAAGAAACCATATTCTAGGCTAGGCATGAATGCCTACATCTGTAATCCTAACTACCCTGGAGGACTGGTGTTGGAGGCCAATATAAGCAAAAATTATCAAGATCCTATGCCAAAAATAAGCTGAGCGTGGTGGTTCAGTTCTAGCTACTTGGGAGATGGAAGTAGGCATTCATAGTCTGAGGCCAGCCAGAGCAAAAGTACTAGACCCTATATGAAAAGTAAACTAAAAACAAAGGGATTGAAGAAGTGGTTCAAGTGGCAGAGCACGGCCTAGCAAGCCAGAGATTCTGAGCTCAGTTCCCAGTATCATAAAAAAAAAAGAAAGAAAGAAACAATATGTTAGAGATAAGTGAAAATCTAATTTTCCCTTTTTGTAGTCCTTTGTGATAGAGAAAATCCTCATATCCTTTTGAAATTTAAAGAAAATACTACTGCACTGATAACTTTAAGAGATCTATGGCAGGGAGGCAAAATGCCCAACAAAGATAATTCTCCCTTTCTCTCATAAGAATACTTCACAGCATTTTGTTTTACAACACAACAGATCCAGTGATTCTTAGCAGAGTCCTACAGGGAAGACCTGAGAAGCTTCTTGGAGCTAAGAAATCCTTTATGACTCTTGAGACCCCTAAGTATTCAGGGTATCAAAAATTGCACTGTCTTCTTCCCAGGATCATCTCTCAGAAAGTCTCCTTGAACTCAAAATTCTGGGATCCTGGCACATACTGAGCCATTCCCTTGACACTTGGTTTCTCTATATTTCAGGAAATACAGAGAATCAACCAGTGTTAAGAATGGTCCAGTTACCTGACAACAAAGATTTGGTGCCCCTTCAAATAGATACATCTAAAATAAGTTGTAGAGATTTTAAGAAGCGAAAATGAGCACCTGGAACAGAATGGAGAAGGAAGTGCTATGGTAGTTCAGCTCAGGTACTCTCTGTAATGAAGGAAATTTTCCATAGACTGCAGGACTCTTGTCTCAGCAGGCAGTGTTCTGGGGTGTTGTAGAAATAATGGGGTTCTTTGGGCTGTCGTGACTGAGGCACATGGCCAGAATTGGTGTAAAGGAGCCAAGAGTGGCAGATTTTTGTGATGTAAGGTATGTTTTTTCTAACACAATGAGGAGCTACCCTTGTTCTACTGAGTTTTTATTTTATTGCACATATTTAAGATGTGCAGCATGGTGTTTTTACTTGCTTATCTTGATATACATATACATAATTAAGTGATTACTGAATTCAAGCAAATTAACATACTCTTGATCTCATATAGTTACTTTTCTTTCCTTTTTCTTTCTTGTTTCCTTTTCGAGTATAAGAATAGCTAAAATTTACTCTTTTGGTAAATTACTGGTATATAATAAAATGTTGTTAACTATAGCCTCCATATTGTAAATTACCACTGCTGAGTTATTCATTTTCTATAACTGCACCTTTGCATCTTTCACTTATATTTCTACCTCTTCCCCTCTCCCCACCCTGGGAGGCCACTATTTACTTGCTTTTAAATTTACTACATGTACATAAAATTACACAGTGTTTTTCTTTCTATGCCTGGCTTACTTCTTATGGCATAATGTCCTGCAGTTGTAAGCATGTTGTCATAAATAGAAATATCTCCTTATTTTAAGACTGAATAATCTTCCATTTTATATGCCAACCACAATTCCTTTATCCATTCATTCAACAAAGGACACTTGGACTGTCTCCATATTTTGGCTATGATGAATAGTGTTGCTGTGAACATGGGAGAGCAATTTAGAAGTAAATGAAAGTATCCTGCAGGAAAATAAAATTCTGCCACTTGGTCACATGGGGTTTACCATGAATAAAATGATAGAGAGCTGCGAGAACCTTCACTGCAGAAGCATTGCTCCATGATGACCTCCGCTGTGCCCACCTACAATCGGATTTACCATCTCTTTCATGCTGATCTCATGCTTCCGGGGCTTTTCTAGTCAGTCACAGAGCACAGGGAACAGACTAGAACAGGTTCATTCATGTGGTTCACTGGATTGCTGAGTAGCACAAGATTCTCCCACTGGCCTGTTCAAATCCTGACACTTCTCTTTAGTCCAAGGTTCTTCTTCCATAGTCCTTGTTTCCCCCTTGCCTTTCACAAGCAGAGGATCAGCATTGTAGGCCAGGCTTAGTGGTTTGTGCATATAATCCCAGCTACTCAAAATTCAGAGATTGGGAGGATACAGATTACATGTTACTTCAGGCAAAAAGATACATCTCAGCAAATAAGCTAGGTATCGTGGTGCAAACGTATAATCCCAGCTATGCAGGACACATACATAGAAGAATTCAGTTCAAAGCCAGCCCCAGGCAAAAAGTGCAAGACCTTTATCTGAAAAATAATCTAGAAAGGAAAGAGTTCTGGAGGCATGGCTCAAGTGGTGGAACAAGTGCCTAGCAAAAGCAAGGCCCTAAGGTTAAACCTCTACACTACTAAAAAATAAAATAAAGTAAAATAAAATAAATTTAGCATTGCATTTTGAAAACACTCTCTGTCTGTTCATTCCTCCACTTTTTTCTTCATGGACATTTCCTACAATAAATTTACCTAATCTTGCCATGATGCCTGCTTCTTGAGGGAGCTGACATCCATACTAACATTAACCATAGAGGAAGTGACAATGTTTACAAACTATATAATAGTTTATATGAAAAAAGTCTTTTCTTCAATATTATTGCTTATACAACAGGTGGAGCATAAAATAGGTTAATCAGGTACATGGGTTTAAAGCCACATTTTAAAAATTGTACAATATTCATAAGTCTTGCTTAACTCACATGAACTTTAGCTAAAAACTTGACATTCACACAATTCATTTAACCTACTGAATGACAGATAAATTTCATGAACTGTGAAAAGATAATAATAACTAATTCTAAAATGATTTATTCACTAATTGATTCTATTGTAGATTTGTTTCAGTTAAAGAAAATTTAAATGTGAAAATGTTGCAAAATGATGTGAAATATTTTTTGTTTTGTTTTATTTTGGCAGTACTGAGGTTTGAACATAGGAACTTGCTAAGCAGGTGCCCTACCACTGGAGTCACATGCCTATATTAAGGGAGCATACCACCATACCCAGCTTGTTTATTGAGATCGCATCTTGTGACCTCTATTGCCTGGACTGGCCTCAAACTGTGATGTTCATGATCTCCATGCGATTATAGGCATGAGCCACCAAGCCTGGCTGTGAAATATCTTTAATGAGTATTTAGAAAGGAAAATGAAGTCTTTCTCAAGAGATAAAGTATGTAAACAGTACCAAAAAATTATAAACAATATTCTACTATTTTTTTGTTTCTAAGAACTTTCAGTTTCTATATTTGCAGCAGTTAGATAATTATAAGCCCATGCATACATAAATGGAACTGTATGGCTTTCATTTGTGTGCTATTTGAAAAGATATGCTTCCATTTAAAAATCTGTAGGAACATGCAATATTAGATTGGATGATTAATTTATTTGAAATGGATATGAAACATGTTAGCCAATAATTCAAGAAGCGTTAATTAAAGAATGATTTTGAAGCCAAAGCATGATTCAATGCATCTAATTAGGATAGGCTTTGGACAGAATTAAAATGTACAAACCCACTCCTTGGAATGAAACTAAATTTATTATTATAGCATTTTGAATGACATATTTTGATTAGACCAGGTGTGTTTGTGCAATAATATTGTTGCTAAAAGGCAACAAAACTGACTGCAAATATATAAGAAATATATTGAAGACTTATTAATTTTTTAACAGTGGAAGATAATTCTGTTGAATTAACAGAGACACATAAAATGCAAAGATCTCTTTAGCAAAAGTGATTTGAACATTGTTTTATAGTCACTTATTATTTGAAAGTTACACACAAAATTAGAGATCTTTGTTTTCCAGTCCTATGGTTCATTGTAAAGCTTTTTGTAGTGTTGCCTTTACCTCCCCTCAGCCTTTCCTCTAGTTCTGTGTGATCACTCAGGGCTTTTTAACCCATAGGAACTGAATCCTTGCCTGAGTGGGGGTGAGCTGTCTGTGTCTTCCTTTCAGTGATAGGTTGCCCTGTATCTGGTCACACAGTCTCCTTTCATGTCTTTTCTGCACTCAGTTGTAGTCACATATCATGGCAAAAATGGGAAATAATAACTGAAACTTCAAAATCACCTTCTTAATGATGGAGCCTCTGTCTGATCCTAGGCTTCTCTTTCCCACTTGCTGGTTCTAGAAATAGTGACTCCACTGTCTGCCATGGTGGCATGACAGCCATCCCACCTGCCCTGGACTGCTCACCTCTAGATAGCATCTACTATGGTTAAGACAGTGAATTTGAATCTCTTTCTTGTAGCAACTTAACCTGTTTATAAACAAACGCAGATTTTAATATATGATTTGTTTTCCATGGCTCTTTGTTAGTACCCTATTCTACATCATAACACAGATAATTATTTTGAAATTAACTTACATCTAAGGTCCAGCTTACTTGTAAGAATACCTTCTTCCTCAATTCATCCTGGCTTATTACATTATTCCTATGCTGATTAAACTCATTTCCTTATTTCTATCATCAAATACATACACAAGGAAACCCAAAATGTGGCCTATTTTTATTTATCCTCATTAATTTTTGTTCTGCATTTTCTGTACTTTTTAAATAGAAATAACTTCTGGTTTTCCTTCACTTTTCTTAAACAAATACATTAATTATAAATGAGGTCTAGCACCAGGCTATTTCATTTTAACCTTTTATTTGGTCATGCCTAAGTAGTTTATATTAAAATGAAACATTTTATAATAAACCACTTTTTTTATTTTCAGAGAAGTTCATATAATTTTTAGAAATTTGGTGTTCTGTTACCTATGTTGTCCATGAAATTTATTTCAGGATGGTATATGGGACATATTTTACAACTTATATTTCATAATATGTATAATAAAAAGGAATATTACTTTTGAAAATCTTGGAACTATTGCTTCACTATGTTCAAGTGGCTAATCCAGAGTATTTTACAAACACAAGTGTTACATTTGCTGAGAGGAGGTATGGTAAATACTTTTTTGAGCCAATGTATTGCTGACTAGTGGATTAGAATCCACCGCTGTGGCTCACCTGGGACTTCACTTACCCAACTCTGGAAGAGTTACAACCATAAAAATGGTTTCAGGATCTTTGTGCCATGGGAGAAACTAGGATATAGTCAAAGTAATGACACTGTGCATAATGCTACAGAATCTGTTTTAATAAAGCAGAGGTACTGTAAAAGTATAGGATTGTAGCCATACAAATAGGTGTTGAATATATTCTGGAGTCTCTTTTATTCTCATGAGGATCAAAACACTGAGAAGATAAAACAATAAAAAATGAGCTGGAAAATAGAAATATAGAAGCTGTTTTAAAATTTTATCTATTTAGCACATTTGTCTTGTACCTTCCACAAATTGAGATAAGCCTTAAGAGGGAAATGTGCACCTAAAATGATTGAGAAGTCTTGTCAATCTTGTAGCCTACTAATTAGAAATATAAACTAGATTGATGTTGAGAATATTATAAGATTAACAATAGGTTATATAGTTTCTACATTCATTAATTTCTCATGAGGAAGGTATTTTTGCAGGATACTGAAGCCATGTGGCATGCTTCAAACACAAAGCATATAAACTCAGTTGTTCGGACTAAAAAGTTTTACAACTCTCAATGCTAGAGTTATAACTGAGCTGACTTCAGTTACCAAAAACACAAACAGTGGACCAATAAGGGTTGGGATCTTGTCATTTGTATTGAGAAGAAAGAAAGGAAAGACATAAAACAAACTTTTAATCTGTGACTGACTTACATTTGGCCTTTTGGAGATTCACAATAGGAACTTCATCATTTTTTTCCCCTGAGGAAAGGAAACCAAACTTTTTTATCCCACACTATATGTCAGCTTTTCAGAATATTATGAAGGCTTATGAAACATACTTAAGATCACAAAAATAGGAAAAGATTAGTTCAATACCCATCTTCTTTTTATTTTAAGCTGCTATCTTTCACCACCACTTCAAATATGTGTGATAGTGACTTCACAGCCTAGAGATAAAGAGACTTTATAGGAAGTAGTTCTCCAACTTGCAAAATAATTTAGGAAGCTGCAGGGCACTGAGTAGAAGTAAAATATTAAAATTTAAGGAAAATCATGTATTTATTAATTTAATTTTTACAATCCATGTATTTATTAATTTAATTTTTGTTGGTACTGAGGTTTGAACTCAGGGCTTCATGCTTGTTAGGCAGGCACGCTACCATTTGAGCCACACTCCATGTATTTAAAACCCCATTATCAAGGATCATTGAAGAGGACACTGAGGGAGGAAGACATTGCCAGGCTGTCACCATGTCAAACAAATGCATTTACCATTTCTACTATACTACACCTCTGGTATGACTTCATGCTGCGTGACAAGTATGAAACATAGTTTGCGAAGTTCTAATAGAGTCTTATGCCATATATTATGTTAGCTTCTTGTGTCTACTTTTTAGGGAACTTTTACCATACCCAATCAACATATTTTTCATGAATTTTAAGAGTGAGACAACAAAGGAAAACTGTGTTCTGAAGGGGCTCAAGAGTAATGACATACTACTACCTGTCAGGATATCCACCAAAAGAATGAGACTAACTTTAGAAAATTATGTTGATTTAAAATAAGATTTCTTTGTATTTTCTTTAATTTCTCAATCACTTATTTACTCACAACTTTTGCCTATTTGATTATAACAAAAGAGACTAGTGTTTTATTTTATCCATTACCTTATATTATCATCTCTTCTGAAGCTACAACAAAATACCTAACAGTGGGTAATTTATAAGCAAGTGTGTTTCTCGAAACTGGGAAGTCCAAAAGCATGGTGAGGTGTTGGCATCTACTTGACCTCCGGTGAGGGCCTCCATACTGCATCATGACATGGGGAAAGCATCATATGTCAGGATAGAGTCATCAGGCTAGCTCAAGTCATTCTAACTCTTCCTAAGAAGCCACTAATGCCTTCATGGGGCTTCTACTATCAGGATTTTATGTAATCCTAATATCTCCAATGTCTTACCTCTAGATAACATTGGCATATTAGGGGATTAATTTTCCAATGAATGAACTTTGGGGGACACATTCAAACCATATCATCCCTATTGTTTCTTATTTTGTTACTGATTATTACTAACGGGAATCTAATTTCAATCAGAAAGTAGATGAAATGGACAAAGTGAAAGAAAAGTAACAAAGAAAAAGAGAACACAATAAAGTCTAACACAAATAAGCCTATATTAAACTGAAGTGGACAAGCGCTGGTTTAGTCTGCAAGGCATTCATTTGCATTTGGAGGTAAAGTTGATTGACTGTGGTTAGGTTCAGGTGTGGACTCAGTCATCATCTATTTCTCATTCACGCTTATTCTTGGCTACAGGCGGGCAAATAGGCCATATTTCTCTGAGATTTGGATCTTGCACAGAGTGACATAAAATTTGACAATATTTGTAACTCATTTATATCAATACTCTTGTCCTAAAGATATTATCCATTATTTCTTTTTCAAAAGAAAAACTAGTGAGCCCTGGATTTTTACCTTTATCTTTTTCCTTTGAGTATCACCATTGGCTTGCTGAAGTCAGAAGATTTCTTTTCTCTTATTGGAACCCTGGATAACACAATATTCTTTCTACTTTCATCTTTATTTCCCCCTCTCCTCATCCTCTCATTGTTAAAGGAGACATCCTTAGATTATGATAATTCCTTATTTATAATTAGATTGCAGAATATGGTTCATTATTTTGGGTGTGTGCATATGTATGTACTTTAATACAGACTGCAATGAAAAATTGAAACCAATTTGACACTTTCATGAGAAGTTATATTCACATCAACTTTAAGCCTCAAATCTTACTCCTGTGTTTTTATCTAAGACAAATGAAATACATTGAAAGATTTATGAAAATTTATTTGAATGTTCATAGCAACTTTACTCATAATAGCTGAAAAAACCCAAATATTTACTAACCAATGAGCAAATAAACAAATTTTGGTATAGCCATATAATGGAAGACTATACAATTCATGCATACCATACTATTCATACATGCAACTTGTGTGAATGTCAAAAACATGCTAGTCAAATGAAGTCAGAAACAAAACCACATATTCTCTAATTTAATTTATATGAGCAATTCTATTGTGCTATATACACTATATCCACTATTCTAGAACAGTAAAGACTATTGCAGTAGAAAGCAATACAGTGGCTGGGGATTGGAAAACAGGTTGGGGTGGGATGGTGATAGTAAAAGGACATAAGAAATTATTTGAGGTGACAACATGACTATGCATTTTTCAACACTCCTTGTAGCTTTGACACTCCAAGTCACTTGAACTGTAACTTCTACTGATGTAAACTCTGCCTAAGTGAACTTGATTTAAAGAAAAAAAAAAAACTCCTTGTGTACTAATTTAGAAGGAACGATTTCACCAGAATCAGTTAGCTGCATTCATTGTTCAGTTTGACTAGTTCTCATGCTAAAAAAAACACATGAGCTCATTCAGTTGGTTGAACAGTCATGAGCCTTGATCAAGCTGCCAAATATGGTAAAAGGAAGAAATTATCCTGCCCCTGTGGGAAGAAGAACAGGCGCCAAAAAGAGTATGATATAGGTTAATTCCCTAGATTTTTCAATTTGCCAGAAGCTGTCCCTAAATAGGCCACCCCAAATCATGAACATTAATGCTGTTCTACTTCCTCTAAACTTTATTTGTATGTTTGTTATCTTACATTGCATTTAAGTAAATCAGGCTAATTGCTATAAACAAACATGCATGAGAAGCAATATTTGGACAAGTGATGATCAACTTAAAATGTCAGTACATAGGTGATTGGAATTTCATTAGAATTAAAAATAGATGTCCTTGAAAAAAAAACTTGCATATGAATAAACTTGACTCACAATGTTCTATTTCTTTCATGAAAGAGAAGGGACATGATTTTGCCTTACAACATTTTGACCATTTAATGTTTTGAGAGTGAAATAAAAAAGAGGAACTAATGCTGAGTATATATATAAAAGTTTATATATATACATACATGCATACCTATGTATATATATATATATGGTTTGAAAAGTGTTTACTAGTACATTACCTTTGCATTAAAGAATTATTATTAAATAGCATGACTACAATGTGAAATTTAAGGTTTGTGGTGGTGGTGCATGCCGGTGATCCCAGCACTTGGACTATGTATTGCGGGTGTGGGGGCTGAGACAGAAGGATCCTGACTTAGAGGCCAGTCTGTCTGGTCTACATAGTGAATTTCTAGTAAGCTTAAGTTGCATGATAAGACACTGTCTCAAATAAAAACAAACACAAAAATCTGAAGCGTAGTATTACAATAGTAAATTATTTATCTCAACATATAAGATTGAAATTTCTTTTTGAAGTAAAGTAACATTTAACACATTTTGGTAATGCACATTTAAATGGGGTGATTAAGTTACTAAATAAATATTTACATAATTCTTTTTGTTTCAAGCACTATACTATGCCAAAATTACTTGAAGAAAATAATTCAGGTGGATTACTTTAAGTGTTACATATACGACAAAGTGTTCTTTTTAAGAGCCTTTAAAGTTTGAGAGAAGACAATTTTCAGGATAAGGAAAGCAGTGCCTTAATGATACTTACTCTAAAAGATGCCATGTCACTAAATATATACAATTAGTATAATAGGGTTAAGTCTTTTTATTTTGGTGTTTCTTGGCTTTCTAAAAGATGTAATTGTAATCATTGTATATAGCCTCTCCTCAACTTACTAGGAGTTTTTGTCCAAATAAATCCACCATAAGTCAAAAGTATTATAACTCAAAATGTATTTAATACACCTAACCTGCCAAACACCATAGCTTAGCAACACAGCATACTCTAGAGTGTGGGTTTTTTACTCTCTTGATCTCATGGCTAATGGTTGTGATTTGCTATCACTGCCCAGCCTCATAAAAGAGAATTATCAGACACATCATAGCCTGGGAAATTATCAAAATTTAAAATATGAAGTACTGTTTACACAGAATGCCTATGGCTTTTGCATCATCAGAAGTTGAAAAATCATTAACTGCAACCAGGGTAAGTTGAAGACCATCTGTAATTTTATCACAAGTTCAATTGCACTAATTCAACAAATATTTATTAAGTTCCTTCTAAGTGTCAAATGCATGATATAAAGGTACTCTGATAACTAAGATAAAAATTAACGTCTTCTCAAGTAGCAACATTTACATATTTTGTGGGACTTTCCTGAGAATTTGTTTAATAGCATTCTTCCCTTCTATATTATAAACTCATGAAAAGATGTATTAAGTTCATTTTGCTGACCACTTACACTTCGCACAGAGCACAGTACTAGGCACATAGTAATTGTTCATTAAGTATTTTAAATAAATTATTGAACAAATTAAATAAGTGAATTTTTACATCAAAACTGAGCAATATTCCTGCAGTTGATAAATAATAAACTATGAACTTAGAAACATTTTATTGGATTTACCATTTTATTTATTTATTTAAAGCAGTAAAATATTACACTTGGTGCCTAATTCAACAATTTTGAAGGCTAGTAGGTGAAGAAAGACATATAAGAAAGTAAAGGCACCAAAGAATCTGAAGTCTCTAAATGAAAAGATGCAACTAATGGCTGACCCCATCCTCAGTAAATGAACACTGGGGAGGAAAGTAAGCTGATTTTTTTTTCTTCCTTTTTCCTGTTTTTTTTTTTTCATTTTGGCTCATAACAGTTTCAACAATAATCCTCAAGCAATCAGAAATACACTTCCTTTCCCCTTACTAAAATTTGGGATCATGTCAGTTTTATTCCCACTGTAAGATTGACATGTGATAATATTCAATAAGTTTGCAAATTTTGAATAAATGTCAACATGGAAAATATTCCAAATTATGAACAATACAAGTTGCTCATCAAGGCAAATTAGCACTCATTTTAGTCATATGTTCCTTGATTAAGCAAGGACCAAATCTCTGCTGGGTGTCTGCAGTGACATATCAGGTGACTGTTTGTTGGGTGTGGAAGATGGAAAAGAGCACCATAAAATTCAAATTCACCTACTGCAAAACCTCAAATACAGTTGCCTGCCTGAGTGACAGTGGTAGTGATACTGGATTGCTGACTCCAAGTTGATGACTGGCCTAAGTCAATGGTTGAAGACTCCGGACCAGGAGAAAAGTTTATTGGAAAGACATCAAAGCTCCCAGCACAGGAAGGGTTTAGGGAAAGCTAATTTATCTTAGAGTTGCAATCTTGGAGGGTTGGGAGGCTTTGTCTGGCTTAGATCTAAATATTCTATCTTGAAACTATGTCATTTGTTGGCATCTAGTCAACCATTCTCTGAATCAGGCCACCTGCCTGTCCCCCTTCCTTATCAAACTCTGGGAAGATCTGGTCAGCTTATTCTGGCCTTGGGGCTCATCACCTACATTTTGCAGCTGCATTCTGTCTTCTTGGTAAGAGGCCTGTTACTTCTTTGAGAGGCCTGTTGTTTCTCATGCCCCTTCACATGCCTGCTTCTAAAACGTCTCCCTCATCCAAAATGGAGTCACTGCTGACATTCGTTGCTCTCACAAAAAAATGTTGCAAAAAATAGAAGAAGAAAATGATATTGAATGTGTTACTAAAACCCCAATTGGTTTAACTTCTCTAATTTTCTTCATTCTATATGGAAATATCACAAAGAACCTCTCTGTGTAGCTACCTTTATCTCAAGATAAAATGTCATGTTTTTTATCTTTTCTTATTTTTCTCCTACAAAATTGGAGAACAGGAGGGAAGAACAAGTCCTGCCCAGGAAGGAGGGCTGGCACCCGTGGGAGGGGTGAATACAGTGCAGAAAAATGACACCTATCAAAACTACATCAGGAATTGGGAGGGGGAATGAGGGAGAATGCTGGAGGAGGTGAATTCATGTATGATATGCTTGATACATTTTAAGAACCTATGTAAATGCCACAATGTACCCCCACACATCACAATGATGAAGGGAAAAAAAGAGAAATGCATAGGCTCAAAATGCAGATATTATTTGGTCAAACAGAATATAGTCCATATTACAGTATATGAGAGATATTTTTAATGTTGACACAAAAAAGCAATTGTAGAATAATATCATAAACCAAGAATCAGAATCATGCCATCACTTGTGTTCCCTATGAAAACTGTTGTATAAGATAGTAGAAAATATATATTTACCAGGAACATGAATGATTTGATTTGATTCTGTATTTGCAGAATTACGGAAGAAGTTATATAATGCCTCCTGAGCCTAAATTTCTGCCTAAGTCACTGTATAATGAGTATATGCTAATAAAAATGAAAAAAAAGGAGAGACAATTGCAAAGATGAAAGTGTGACTGGCACAGAGGAAAAGAGGACAGTGTGACTGGAGCTGCAGGAGTAAAGAGTAGATTGAAAGACATGGGATAAAAGAAATAGTACCTAAGTTATCTGTGTTAATATTCCAGTCCTTCCTGGAATAATAAAAAAAGTAAGAAGTTTATACATTTTTATAACTTTAATTTTTACACTGGGACAGTAATGCCATGGTAATGCAGACTACAAAATCTGTATGTCTGTGGAGCATTTCAATGTTTAATGTCCAAGGTATGCGTGTTTCTGAATCTCATACTATTCTACTAAAGAACAACTCAGTAGATTGTCCTTCAATTTTATTTAAAACATTGGTAAGATGTAGCAATGCCTTGACTGGCAGGAGTATTAGTCATTCAGTCCTTTTCAGTTTTTCATTTTCTCAACACTAACATTAGAATCTCTACAGCTCCCTAGTGTTTTTAGACCACTGGACCACAGTGAGTTCAAGAAAAGTGAAGGTATAACTTTTTTTTATGAAACAACAGAAGAGTGACTATGAAAGGGAGCAAAATAAACTTGAGTCAATATAAAGTAGTCTCAGGCAAGAATAGAATAGTAAAGTGAATCCCTTAAAACTATTTGCTATTCGAAAAGTTTGCATAACCTAATGTTTTTGCACACATCAATTTGGAAATCACTGCTCTAGAGAAAAGTATCAGAAACAGAATGGAATCTGGGACATCAATTGAAGAGAAGTTTTTTTAAAAAGGGGTAGTGGTCATCTGCATCAAATGATGCAGTCTGGTTGAGTAAGATGGAGATTGAAGGTTAAGTACTATAAAATTTAATGTAGACTTGTCATGGACTTGACAGTGGAATATGATGTTGTAGTTTAAGAAAGAATAAGCTGGGTGTAGTTGTACATGCTTGTAGTCCCAAGTACTTGGGAGGTAGAGGCAGGCGAATCACAAGTTTGAGGTCAGCCCAGGCAAAGTCAAGAGACCCTACCTCAAAAACAAAATAAAAAAAAGAACTGGGGTGTTATGCACGTGGTACACCACTTGCCTACTAAACATGAAGTCCTTGGTTCAATACCCAGTACTACAAAAAAAAAAAAAAGAAAGAATAAGATACGAGCTAATAGAGCCAACGAAACTATATACTGTTTCAAGGAGACCAGGAAGACCTAGTCTACTGTTGACAAGCCAAGTATAAATCTTAAGTTTTTGCCACTTTTCAATTATACAATATATCCTTACAGAGTGTATGTGTACTTTTATTTACAACATGTAATTTCAGCACAGAATATACATATTCATATACTAACACACATATACACATACATACACATATTCAGTGCTCATTTTTCATGGATTCTGCATTTTCAAATTTATCCACTTGTCTAAATTCATGGATCACTCTCAAATCAAAACTGGTGTTTCTCAAGCATTTGAGGATGTGCACAAAAACATTTGAGTCACCTGATTAGCACATTCTTAGTTGGATTGAAGCATGATAACACCTAATCTTCTTCTTGAAGCTCTCATATTGTTAGCAAATGCTCTCTTCATGGCCTATTTCATTCCAGAGTTTTGCGTTTTTGTGCTTTTTCTTGGTAAGTTTACCAAGAAACTTACCCCTGGTGTAGTGCTGAGCTTCCACTGTCCAGTGTTCCATAGCTCAAGGCTGTTAGTGCCTTACAGAGTATATCCAAGTGTTTAGATGAGCTTCATTTAGAGATGCCTTCCAGTACTGTTGTCTATGAGATCAATGCTGATGAATCAGCAATTTCTCATGCTCAGAGAAAATGAAGAAGAAATTCACCAATACTCAAGGGAAGATACTACAGAATGTGCTAAAATAATATCTATAAAGAATGAAAAAGCCAGAAAGAAGATGGGAAAATGGTGTAATTTGTACATTTGTGAGATTATGAAAAAAATTTTTAGGACAGTAGACTACATTGTTGTGAGATAAAAGCCAAAAAAAATTTAGTTTTATTATTCAAGGTCAGGAAAACGTTAAACCCTTCTCAACTTGTAATGACTGACTTTCATATTTCAAAAGGAAATATGGTGTGAAAATATTAAACTTGAAGTAATGCAAATTCAGGAGATCAGGAAACTGTGGAACTATGAGAAATGAATGTCTGTTGTTTGTAAGTCAGCCAGTCTATGGTATTCTATTCTATAGCAACCCTACAGGACTAACACACACTCATGTGTACACACACATGTGTTTATGTGGGCATACATGCTTATATACTCATATACACACTCCTTCTAATGTTCCAATACACATGAAAATAGAAAGAAATTGAAACCCAAGGAATGATTTCAGAAAGAAAGTGTGTTGACTAGTGAGGTATTGCAATCCAACATACAGATCAAAGTGCTGTCATTAAATGGTGTCAGTCACTCCATTGTAGCATACAAAAGACACATCTATACCTACCGATATATTTCAGTGGTTGACATGTAAATAAATGCACCTACACGTTTTCCATTATCTCTATTAAGGGACAGCCTGATTACAGTGATGAGAGAGGAAGAGTAATGGAGTTGAAGGAGAAAGACCAGATGAGAGACAGTTGAGTGATAAGAGTAAATTTACCAGGCAAATATAAAGTAGGACTGCCTGGCAGTACTGAAGTCCTCCTGAGGTTTGTAATCATGAATTTTAAATGAGTCCAGTCAGCATTTTTATGGATTTTCTCAATCCACTTTCAATTTTTTCAGGTACAGGGAAGGAATATATGTAGGGTTGCATTTAACCATGTTGAAGTTTTGCTAGAAGGAAAATTGTGAATGTTATGATTTAAATATATTTTTAGAATTGGAACTCTGGAAGTTTTTTACTACTTTTGGGGGAAAAATTCAGAACACAGATTTTGAAAGTAGGTGAACTTGCCTTCAAGTGCCCAATATATTTATTCTTAGTAATAGAATAATACTTTTTAAAATAGTAAATTGGAAACAATAATTTATTTCTTTCAAAGTAACTTTAAAATTAAAATAAAACAAAAAGAAAAATGCATAGAAAGCATGGTTTATAGGAACAGACTCCTAATTAATAAGACATTTGGCCTTGGTCTGCTCTTAAAAGAAAGGCAGACATTTACAAACATTTTTAGAATCTCAAAATATTTGCATGCTTTTTCATACCCTACTATTGGCTGTTTTACATTCTCAATGACCAAAATAAAAGAGAAATTTTAGTAGGCAAACCATGGTGGGGGGGTTGGCTGTTTTAATCCAATGGAATTTGCCCTTTTTTAAGGTCAGAGAGTCCAGATCAATAAGAGTAACTTCTCTTTAGTAATTGGTCTTTTTGAATTTTTCTTATTACATTCCTCTTGATCAGTATTTAATAAGGCAGTAGGTTTTCATCTTAAAGTCTATCATCAATAGAAAAAATGGCAACTGTGAAGTTCTTCCTGAAGAGTAAAACTCTCCCATGAATCTTTTCACACTTCTGTGGAAAGTTAGCATTGGGATACATTATTTAGCACAAGACGTGGGTTTATTTAACAAATCCCCTTTGGTGATCCTCCTTTGTGGTTCCCAGTGCAGTCACAAGTCTGCTGACAATTCCATAAATCAGACATTCAGACCTTAGACTTGAGTTTTAAAATTGCTCCACTTAAATGTTCTTATGGCAACCACCTCCCTGTTAGTTTCTTTTTGCTACTATAGCTCAATCCCACTCATAGATTCCTTTATTCTAAAATTAAGCTCTCTTCAGGCCTACCATGGCAGCTCTACCCTACCCCTACTAAATCCACCTGTTGATAATGCATTTCTAGTCAACCAATGACTAGAAACATGTTGTCTCATTCCTGCCTCACTTCCAACATACAACACAATAGCTATAGTAATATTACATTAAGAAGCACTCAATGTGTAAAAGTCACTCAAACTAAGCACTTTTCCTGTATCATGCATTTATTCTACAGAGTAGAAAATAATAAATTTATGAAGGTTAAGAGTGAAAACAAAGTTAGACAGTCCTTTTCTTATTGGGGCTACATTCTAGAGGCAGAAACAATGCTAAGTAGAAGAGTGATTGCTAAGTACTGTTCAGTATGGTTGGACATAATTAATATATGCTATATCCATTTATGGAAATATAACATTGATTCCAATTAATATGTGTTAATTTAAAATTTTTCATTTCGTAGTTAATCACTATATGGTAACTGTGATAAGTGCTATAACAAGGTGCACTAAGAATATATCATATACTATAATCTTACTCTTTAGGAGTCATAGGGAAAGTAAGAGCCTCTTTGCAGAGATGCTGTTTTGAACTGAATTACAAAAGATGTGCTGAGATTAACTGATTATGGGGGAAGAGAAGAAGGATGGACATTTCATTAGAAGAAACATCCCTTTAAGACATTACAGAAAGGACTGAGATGAACACAGAGAGCCTGGAGTACATAGAAGGAAGGACCCATGTCATGAGAGGAGACCAGAGAGTCAGAAGCCAAGGGGTGCATTGCATTAAGGAAGCCATAAGACTTGTTCATACTGAGATCAAGGTGAAGTATCTCAGAGTGATTTGGGGAGAATGACAGGAGGTATCAGAAGTGAGGCAGGAAGACCTGTTCAGGACACTTTGCAGTACTCCAAAATGATAAAAGATTATGACAGTATTGATGATGGTGCTGGCAGATGGAAAAGAATAAGTAAAAGATTTTAGGGGAAATGCGATAGAAGTCAGCTGTATAAAATGGCTGACTTAGTTACAAGGGTGAGCATAGTGAATGGATGTTAGTCAGCCAGCTACATGAAGTGCTCTAAAATAAAAAAATAAGTATTATTTATTCTATTTAAAAAGTATTCTTATCTCAGGTTGTTTCAGGGGTCAAAAACATTTCTTTTCATGATACATCTCTGTCACACAGAATTAAATACCAGAGGAAAGGCCTACATTGACAGGTTAGAAGTTCAACCATGGTGTGGACCAACCTACAGATAGCAAAAGAAACAAAGATCCACACCAAGGGGCTAACTCATTGTCAGTGTAGCTTTCAGTACTGGGTAATTTACTCAGAGGTCTGTATTACTGCCACATTTGGATAATATATATTATCTATGAATATTATAATAACATAATTACAATTTATTCTGTTTCTACTTTTGCTATGTACAGGTAAGACTGATCTTTTTAAACCCTATGGCTAATCTTCTGGGGTAATCCTCTGGGGTAATCCCAGTGGTAAAATGGCTCATTCAAAGTTAGAAAGGTGGTACCTGGGAGCAGCAAGATATGACCTAAGTCTGTGTTGCTCCTGAAATTAAACTCGAAGTCATTCCAAAACACAGTAAAGCAGGGAGGGTCAGAGAGCAAGGTGCCTCCATTCCCTGCCACTGCTGCTTGTTGTGAGTGAAAACTAAATTCTCACTTGTGAACGAAGCCTAGTTAAACAAAGAGATGAGGTTTCAATCCTCATCTTTCTCTTTTGATTATAGATTCACATTGTGATTTGCCTTAGAAAAAATGGGTTGGGTGACTCTGTTTTTGTTTTGTTTTTTCTATAATCAAAAGCCCCATATAATGGGTGGGAAGTGTAAGTGGAAGATTTATTTGAGATAAGTACAGTTGGCTGGTGCATTTTGAAGAAATAGATGGAGCCTATGAAGTGTTACATAAAAAGTACCCAGCACTATAATACTTTCAAAAGAATCAAACAAAAGCACAGTCATAGTTTGTTTTATAGTTACTCTCTAAAAATAAGCCTACCATTCATCTTTTTTTTTCTTTATTCATTTATTTACATGTGCATACATTGTTTGGGTCATTTCTCCCTCCTGCTCTCCGCCTCCTCCCTCTCCCCCCACCCTCCTCGCTTCCAAGCAGAAGCTGTTCTACCCTTTTCTCCAATTTTGTTGATGAGTAGAAATAAGCAATAATAAGAAAGACAAAGCTTTTTGTTAGTTGAGATAAGGATAGCTATACAGAGAGATTCCTAGTATTCCTTCCACACACAAGTGTATTATAACCTGAATTGATTCATCTCTACCAGACCTCTTCACTATTTCGCAGTCACCTTCCTATGTTAACCTATGTTCATCTTAAAAGAAAATTTAGTTTCTTTTCAAATAGTGAACACTGAGATTCTTTCCAAATAGTGAACACTGAGATTCTTTCCCCATGTCATATCAGAACTCTGATGTCCATATCTTCCAAATCTCTTTTAGTGTTTCAAAGAAGAATGTCTTCTGTCAGGAAGATTGGTCAAATTTCTCAAGTTTTGAAGGCTTCTTCAGTTTGGGGAGACTAACTAACCAAAGATATTAGCAAATCCACAACTTATGCTGGGAATTGACCAATGTATTTTTATAGGTTTTTTGACAGACAGGGTGTAAAGACTACAGTCCAAACCTGTCTTTAGGTTCATGTCTATTGAACCTGTTTTTGTATACGACACCACTCCTATGTTATTGGATGGTACAAGAAATGCTGGTGAAGTTGGAAGAACTCCCCCACTCTTGACAAAACTTTCTTAGGCTGTGTGTGACGCTGAAGTTGCTAAGCTCCATCTGTAACTCATCATCTTTACCTATAGAGAAACAGCACTAAAATATTCTGAGCCAAGAAGTGCCTTCAGAAAAACTAAATATATGTCACTTCAAAAAAAAAGAAAAGGCTTATTTTTAAAGCCTAAGCACACTCCATATACTGTCACCTTACCTCATTCTCCACTAAATGAAGCCCTTCACAGGAGCTAATAGAGAAAGCCAGCCAACTAAATAGCTCATAATCAAAACTCTAAATAAAGGTTCTTAATATGATTTCCTCCAACTTATTTTTATTTTCTATGTGCTCCGGTCACAGCTCCTTATAAAAAGAAAACTAAGTCCATGTAGAATTTTTATATGCACCATTAAAATCACAGAATTTCAGAGCTGGAAGAACAAAGATGATGAAATTAAATCACCCTTTAACACTTGTAAATCAAGAGTGGGGAGCTTTGTGTGACTTTCATGAATACTGGGTTCCCTTGGGAGCTCATAGCTAGAGTGAAAATACAGGAAGGGAGTTATGTAACAAGACCACAGTGGAAAGATGGCTGCTGTTAGAAAGAAAAAATGTGAGCTGAAACATTAGGAAGGTCTTTATTGCAAATAAGCTGTGGCAAAGTAATTCCCCAGGACACTGTCCAGGAGAAAATGTGCTTAATAGAACAGGAACAATAACTTGCTACTGTGCTAAACTGTATGGGACTTTTATGCTATGGAGTCTAAAGTGTTTTTCTATAGATTGCCTCGTGTATCATCAGACATTCTAATGAGAAAGAAACAATTGTTTCTTATGTGGAGAAACCAAAGCCCAGGAAAGTGTTAAGGACTTCCAGGTATCCAAAATGTTTTTACAGAATCTCAGAACTAGAATCAAAGTATCAAAGTTTTTAGTTTAATAATTTTAATCATTAGACTGCAATATTTCTTGAGTTAGGACCTCATGTAATACCTGAATAAATTTATTAAAGTGTTCTTTAAAATCTCCCTTAAGATCTTTCTAGAACAATCAACACAACTGCCCTGCTTTTGATCCTAGTTAGGTGGGAAAGAAGTCTTGTCCTGTTTTCTAAGAGCTGAATCTTGCCATCTCAAAGTAGGTCAACAAAGAGTACATAATTCGCCAATATGGGAAGCATTTCAAATCACCCACCATGGACTTGAACTTTGAATTCTGGAATAACAGCTTTACATTGGCCTCATTCAATTTTATTTTCTCAAATGGCTACAAGGCCCATTGCCTAAAATTGAGTTTATATGGTGGCAGGATAAAAGAGTCTATAGCAAACAAAGCAAATTCTTTTAATCTGATTGTCCAATCACCAGAAACCTTTAAAGCTGTGATTATTTTATTTGTATTGCATCTTATTGCGAATGAAGCACAGACAAGTCATATTAGTAAAAAAGTGAGTCACCAAATCTCAAGACCAAAGAGGGCTTACAGGTCATCCATATCAATGTTGTCCCAGCTCTGACCCTTTAATATAAACAACCTGGGAGGTTTTTAAAAATATAATTCCAGTCTCTCCTCCTACACAAACTGAATTTGTTCAGTTGTAAAAGAATCCTTTCAGTAGTTTTTTAAAATGTTCCTCAGGTTATTTAATATGCAGGCAGGATTGAAACCCACATAGCTCTAACAACTCTACAAGTCAAGAGGAGAAAAAGAATAATTAAATTCTAGGAGTAAAGAGAAGTATTCTATTGACTGAGAAAGTATAAACTGATTTTTCAACAACCTGCCACTTCTACAGGAAAGATCCCAAAGCTCTTTCCTTAGAAAGTTCCTTAGTACTTTGATCATAGTATATAAAAACTGAACAATTCACTTAAAATGAAAGTACCTATTGCTATGATAGAAATGCTTTTATTTTTGTTTATAACAAAATTATAAATCAATGCACCATTATATAACATAAGTCTACGATAGAATGTCAAAATGAGTAAGAAGAACACACAATTTTTGAATGTCACACAGTCCTGGGTGCTGGAGAGAAAAAGTTCTTATGCCAGTACAAATTGATGCTTAACTTAAAAAATACAGATGGTTACATATAGGAATACTGATAGACAGGTGCATGTATGTGTGTGCTTACACACATGTGGACACACTTCTTGGTATATCATCTGAGAGGGCCCAACAGCATGACATTCCAGTTGGCATGAACATATATACCACCAAAATCTTGATTTCTTTGTTTTTTTTAAGATCTTGATTTCTAATACCATTCTCCAATAAAAAATATCAGGAATCCTTGGAGAAATAGCTGATTCTAGGACTAAAGAAGGAAGTATACAAGTGTGACCTAGATCAGCCTGCAGTGCCAGGAAGTAAGTGTAAAAAACAAATAAAAAACAAAATAAACTAGAATGATTTGAGCAGCAAAATAAGTAAAAATGTGTTGAATTATAATCAAATATACAAATGAGATATCCAAGTGCCCATCCATGATATAGAAATGATTGTATAAATAAATAAATAAAGGAGAAGAGATAAATTTCCAGAACAGAGAAATTTCTAATAATCAGTGCAGACGTTCCACTTTAAGGAGGTAAAGCATAACCCTACTCCTTAAAGATGAGCCTGCATCTACTGACTTTGTCACAGCTCATTTAACAAATAAAAAGACAAAATAAGTAAGTAGTAAACAAATGGACAAGCACTACCTCAAGTCCAATGCTGAAGATGAGCTTCAAAAGTGGTAAATCATGTTGATAGACTGTGTCCTTACTACAATGTGAGGAGAATTGCATTTTTACCTTTGTGATATTCCTCCCCAAAATATATCACCTTAGTGTAATGCAAAGATAGTATCAGACAAATCCCAATAGAAAGAGATTTGACAAAATACTTCATCAATATTCCACAAAATCATCAAGATCGTGAAAAATAAGGAAAGTCTGAAACCATTAAAAGTAAGAGGAGCCTACGGGGCATGAGGAGTGAATGAAATGTGGTGTCCTATATAGGATTTGTGACCAGGAAAAGACATTAGACAATAACTAAGGAAATCTGAATAAAATATAAATATTAACTAATATATATCATATATATCAATTAATTGTTCAATAGATGGGACAAATGTACCCTACTAATATAAGATATACCTGGGATAAATGAGAACTCTGTACTATTTTCAAATAATTCTGTAAAATTATTCTAATTTTAAAAGTTTATTTAAAAAATATCCCTTACTCCTTTAGGAAAGGATAGATTAAAATCCCTCCTGCCTTTTATTCTTGCACAGTCATGTTGGATTCAAAGAAAAGGTCATCAGGGTGTGTGTGTATTTGGAGTTGCCTAAATATTATCAACAATTTCAAAACCCAATCATGGAGAAATTTTTCTATACTAAATCTGGAGTCAGCAATTATGGCACATTATCTGTGTCATAATCATTTCACATTACCAGGAACTAGTCCTATATCCTATGGAGCATACTTTAAGTTTTCAAGATAGAAGCTTCCATGTGTAAATCCGCTAACATTTTTCTCTCACTAGTAATGAAGACTATTTTTTGTTATGGTCACTAACCCTGCCAAGCTATTTTTGTACTGGATATTCTCATGTATTTTTTTCCAATAGTGGCTACTGTTCAAACTTACATAATAGAATTGTCACACTTTATAAACTGTGTTGAATATTCTCATCCCTTTCATGTGAAGAGGTCCTCTATTTCATGCCCAACTAGCTTTGAGGTCCTTCTGAGATAATCAAGTAGTCACTGGCACCTTGCATGTAATAGGCACTGCTGCATGAAGAGTCCATAAATTCAATTCTCTGTGCAAAAACCATGGAAAACAGAACCTTCTAGCTTAAATCACTTGCAAGCTTCTCTATTAGATTTCTGAGGCTGACCCTGATAAAATTTTGGAGGAAATCTTTTGTTATGAATTGTCCAATAACAGAGACTTGGATGTAAATTTCAGCAACCCCCACACTATTATTCCTGCTACATATCAGATGGTGAGCTTGCCGATACATGTCTTAAACTAGTTACAAGTTAGAATTCCATCTAACTAGTATAGATTGTCACTTATTTATGGTCAACCTGAGGCTGTTTCAGACACAGGTGACTGTCTTTATCTTGATCTAATTGAATGCTTCTCATGTTCTTCTGAGAAGAGTTATAGCAGACTAGCTCTCTATTACCAGGCACATTATTTATAAATCTTACCCTAACACCAGTGGTGTTCCACCAAAAGACTTCAGTTACAAATATTTCTTTTAATATATATTGTTTTCTTATCAGAGCCATGCATCTTCCCTTATCAGTGTCAAAACTTGACAAGTCAAAAAAAATCCTCATTCTCATCTTTTCTACTTTATAATGGAAAAGATATGGCATCACAAAGATCACCTAAGCAAGCAACAAACTAAAATAAAACAGAAAAATCTCAAAAAGTCCAAGGCATAAATGAAAATAGTGGAGTTAATACATATGTTTATATATATATATATATATATATATATATATATATATATATATATATACGTATATATATATATATACATATCTACACATTTATGTTCATAGCTAATATCGACTTACAGATATGTAAATATGAACCCAGAGAATTTGCATAAAGAAAATACTTAATTTTCACTTCTTATTTTCAACAAACTCAAACTTAAGTATAATGTTGTATTGTAAATTCAAGTTAAAGGATACACAGAAGATTCCAAATTGGAAAAAAATAGATTGATACAATGACTCACTCTTCCTCATTAAGCAATATTGATTTTACTGTGGTCACAGCAAAATTTCTAGTCAAGAATTTTCAATACTTTCTATACTTTACCAAAGTTGAACTTAGTTCCTCTCTTTTCATTACCACAAATAGTACAGTGCAAATAAAAAACATTTTGAGTATTATTTTTGTCTAATTAACAGTATACTAAATTTACATAAAGCATCAAAACTCATTTCAAATGTCTCTAAAATTTCTATAAATTATACTTATTTTTATTGACCATGGATAACCTAATATCCATAAAAGCTAAATTTGCCAATGACACAAAAATTGATCAAATCACAATTCATCTAACTGCAGAGCAATTATTCTTATGTATTCAACATCTTTTTTAGCATTAATTAAAAACACCCAATGTTTTGTTGAAAATATTTCCCAAGTCTATTTCATGTCTATTTAATTCACATATTTCATGGAAGAGTAAAAATAGCAAATATTTTGATATAAAAAAAGCATAATTTAAATATCAGGTTTTGACCATGCTAACTACAGAGTCACAATAAGTTATTAATCTTACTGAATTCTGTTTGCATATATGCTGTGTGTATGTATGTGAAGATGTGTTTGTGTATATGTGTATGTGTGTGATATAAATGCAAAAGGTTATCCTTTAAATAGTTTACTGAAAGGATCAAATTAGAAAATAAATACAAGGTACAGTACAGTGCCTGACTGCTAAGAAAAACACATTAAGCCTCTCCCTTTCTAATCACTTTATAAAGGAAAGGCTTTGAATTTATTAAACTTTCATTCTTTCCTTAACTCAAGAAGTACAGATTGAACACCTTGACTATGTTAGATACCATACTTGGAACTACTATAGTGGTAGGGAAAAGGAGATGCAAATTGTATTTTAATAGAGCTTGCATTGGTACAAAGAATATTTCTTATCTGTGTGGCCTTGAAAAAAATGCCTAGATGTTCTTTTGCTTCTATTTTTTCAGCTGCTAAGAAGGAATAATAACTTTACTATCACAAGGCTGAACTTAAATGAGATACCAAATATAAAATTAATCTATAAAGTATTAATTATTTTTATTTATGATTTACTACATATTATTCATGTTATATAGTATTGTGAGGACATGGTTTAGTATTGTGAGCACTTGCCTAGCATAGATGAAGCCTTGAGTTCAATTCTCACCTCTACAAATACATAATAGATGCCTTTTATAAAAAATTCTTTACAGATACTATGATAATGAAGTGAGAGGAAAAGAGGAAGTACTTGGTATCTTCCAAAATAGGTTAAGGTAAAATACTTGATGAAAACTATAATATAGAAATACTTTCAGTCCAGTTAGATTTATATACTGGAAAGTTTATTCATGACAGGACTCACAGAGCTAGAAGCATCATCAGTGCCTGAGTTGTGTCTATTCTGTCCTCTTGTATACCTAGGCCTCTGTCTCCTTTCCTGACACAAGGCAATAACTCCACAGATCTTTTCTGAATGAAGGAAATTCTTCTATTTAAAGCCAATGCATGTGCACGCACACACACACACACACACACACACAATTTTAAGAAAAAATTATTTTAAAAAAACTGTCACCCACAAAATTGAAGAGGATGGAATTATCCTAAATTTATTGGGTAAGGTCAATATTAATCTGATAATACAATTCTACAAGAACATAATAAAGACAACAAGCCAATATCCCCAATGACCATATATGTAGAATTTCTCAACAAAATCAAACTAAATTCAACAACACATTAAACCAGTTACTTATAATGATCATGTAGAAGTCATCTGGAGATACAAAGATGATTCAATATTAACTAAATCAGTAAGTGTGATAGATCCTACAGCAGACTAAAAATAACTATATGATAATTCCAAAAGCTGCTAAAAGGTATTTTTCAAAATTCAACATCCTTTGATGATTAAAAATACTCAACAAATTAAGTATAGAAGTCATATATCTCAAAAAGTTGATATGGACAAGCCAATACTTAATATCAAATTCATAAAGAAAAATGTTAAATCTTTTACCCTAATATCAAGGTGAGGACCCCTTTTCTCACTATTTCTACTCAACATAGTACTGGAAACCCTATTTACAAAAATTAGGCAAGGAAAAAAATTTCTAAGTATCTAAATTGAAAAGGAAGAGGTTAAATTTTCCATGTTTTCAGAAATCAGTAACATGTCTAACATTGCTATCAACAATCTATCTGAAAAAGAAAAATTTTTAAATCTTATTTCAATAGTTATAAAGATTAGAAATAAATTTAATCAAGGAGATAAAGATAACTGTATATTGAAAAGAATATAAATTAATGAAAGAAATTGAAAACAACAAATTATGTGAATTGGAAAAATCAATACTGTTCAAATACCCATATTACCTGAAGGAACCTACAGATTCAGCCCAATCTCCATCAAAATACCAATGACATTCTTCACAGAATTAGAAGCAGCAATCCCTTTAAAATTTTTTAGACAACAAATAGAGATTTCTAGCTATTGTACCTTTGATCCACTATTAGCATTTAGCCTTGGTTATTTACCTACTCAGCACAGATCCTGTAGATGATACTTTCGAATGAGAACCTCCAGACTGATCTAAGATTATGAAAAAATGTCTACTTGCTGAAAATATTGTCACCTCCTGTAGGTTTGTAAATATACAGCAGTATTAGTTTAGGAATATGGTTGTTTTTACACTCCAGGTTTAAAAGGTTCAAACATATCATAATGTGTAAATATGAAATTAATGAGGATCTTAAAATCCAGTCATTTGTATGTAATTAAGTAAATATTTGAAATAATACCTGTTGAAACTGTTCCAGGAATGGGGGGAGAGGAAAATAACAGAATGTGGTGGACAGAGTGAATTCAAATATGACATTTTTGATGTATTGAAAGAACTTTTGTAAATGCTACAATGTATGCCCACTCAGCACAACAATAAAAAAAGAGAAAAGTACTACTTAAAAGCAATTTTGTAAATGTTCCAGGGTGAAACACATCTACTATATTCTCTTTAACACACAACCCAGGCTAGCTGCTCATGTTAGTAGTTTACTGTGCATTATTATCAACCTTTTTAATTAGGTTGAAAAATAAAAGAATATTCTCTCTGAAGAAGGAAACACAGAGTTACTTATCACATTATATGAACTCTGTATAATTTACATTTTGCAAGCTGTACATTTTTTCATATCACTTTATAGCCTTAATGAAGCCAAATGTTTTCCAGAGCTTGTTGCTAATTTATAAACAGGCATTCCTCTTCAATCATAATTAGAAAAAATACCAAGGAAATTATTTTATCTCCATTAATATATATTTCCCAAACAAATGATTTCTGGTATCCAAAACTGTCAAAAGCATGTTCTGTGTTATCATTATTTCATATATTATTATTGATTTTTAAAGAGAACAGCAATTAGCTTATGATCTCTCTATAATATCCCTTTATCCAAATCTAACTTTTTAATCTGATTGGATGTTTTTAATAATAACAATAATGACAATAATATAGTGGTGGTGGTGGTAGTTGTAGGAGTACACAACACATATACAGTTTTGTTATTTGTCAGTCAAGTTCAAATGTTAATTTATTTATTCCTCCTAATAAATTTAAATTGGGATTCTGATCCTGATCAGACAAAAAAATTGAGGTGGATATATACTCATAATCACAAATTTAACAACAGAAGAATTGGCATATACAAATAGATAGTCTGATTAGACATTAAGTTCTTAAACATTGTATTAATGACTCTCTGCAGGCAATGATAGCAGAGAAGAAATTATGATAAAGAGTTAGAATATAGCCACAACTTGAATCAGTTGGTTCTGATTTCATGCTTCATAGTCCTCATTAGTATGTACCTCCAAAATAATTGGGTAAAATAATGCAGTCATTGCTGCTGTATTATAACATTACTTCAGCTATGACTGTTAATAGTATTTTGCTGCATAGACTTTTTTAATATAAGAATCATTAGGCATTATATTGTGGTTTTGCATGTACTTGGAAACAAGAATCTTGTGCAATTTAATGATGTTTTGTGGGGGAGATGGCAATAATTGTGTTTGGACTCAGGGCCTCACGCTTTCTAGGCAGGTGCACTACCGCTTGAACCATGCTCCCAGCTCTTTTTACATTAGTTATATTTTGAATAGGATATAGCATTTTTTACCTGGGCCAGCTTGGACCACCATCCTCCCATTTATGCCACTTGCATAACTGAGATGACAGATAAGCTCCACAACACCCAGTTTATTTATTGAGATGGGATTTTACTAACTTTTTGCCCAAGCTGTCCTTGAACAACAATCCTCCAAATGTCTGCCACCCAAGAAACTGGGATTGCAGGCACAAACCACTACTTCTGGCCCTAATGATTTTTATTTTACCAATTAAAGTGCAAATACTTTTTCTCAAGAACAAACTGCCCAGATTAGGGTATTATTATACATTTGAAATAAGTTAAATTTATTTTCGCTCATTCAATAGTAAGATAATTGAATGGGAGCATCCTTCCTTAACCCAATTCAAATTTAATGAGCATTGAAACACTAAGTGGGATATCTTAAAAGTTGAGAACTCGAGAGACTTCACCCATAATTGGAAGTAATTTAGGAAATAAGGAGCAAATTAGAATATCATAATAACATTTGTCTTACATAGATCTAATATTCAGTTGATTGGAAATTTTCATACATTTTCCCTATTTCTTAACAACTCTTGATCTCAAGACACATTAATAAGAAAGACACAATTTAAATAGATTGTGATTAGTTGACAGGAAAGAGGAGAAGTCAGTTCAATCATATAAAATATCTTTCAGTCCACACTTAACTGATTAGGTGCAAGTCTAGAACTAAAGTTGGGGAGGCTTTATAGCTTACAGGGATTGAGACTAAATATATAGGACCCTTCCTCCAACTCAGCTGGCATAACACAGGCTAGAGTCTGATTTTACTTTTCTTAAAAATAGAGAATTAGTACACAAGATAGATAATAGTCTCAAGAAAATAAACAATAGATTTAGAGGGAAAATCTTCAGATGTCTGAAAAACAACAGCCCTATAAAGAAAGACAACAAGCACAATCGTCTGCACAGAGGACACAAGAAGAGTCAATGGAACAGTCAAGGTTAGACTTTAAAATATGGATATAAACATCTTCTGAAATGTAATTAATATAGTCAAAAAATGAGAAGAGAAAGATACTATGAAACAATAGATGATGTCAGACAAAAAAGTAAATAAAAGATTCAATAGATTTTTAAATATGAGGAAGGCTATTGCTGAAGAAGCAATTAATGATACAGAGGAATAGTAATATAGAGAATAAGGAAGTCCTCCACAAAGGAAGAAGAAGAAATAATTACATAGAAAAAAAGAGAGAGAAAAAGTAAAGATAAATGAAAGAAAGATAGGGGAAATGAGGTAAGAAATATTAGAAAGTAATGACTGACTAAGTTTTATAAAAGTGAAAGGAAAGTTAAGATGGCTTAAAATTATTATCAGTAGTAATGAAAACATCATATTGGTTTACAATAGTACTAAAACTTCAAGGTAAACTAAAGTAATTTTCACACTATAAAGAAGCTCCTTAAATAATTCTTAGAAAATGTCATGGTAAAAGGAAAAGATGCACCAAGAGAATCTATGAGCTCTATCAAATAATTTTGTTATGTGAATGTGGAGATCAGGCTGAGCCCTGCTCTAAATTATTACATACTGTGATGACAGTAGCCTTTCAGCTATGTTTTGCTCTGAGTGACTCCATTTTGTAAAATAACAGTGTGCTCCATTTTGAGTGCAAGTGCTGACAGAATGACTGTACATCTTGTTTGTGCAAGTAAACAACATTTGTCCAACACAGAACATGAGACACAGACTGATAAATATCTTATTTATGTAAATCGAATATTGCTACCTACAAATTTGTCTAATTAAACCAGGAATACATGAACATACGTATAACTAAACCAGATACATTAGCTTATTGAACACAAACACACACCAGATCAATGAATTATTCAAATGCCTTACCTGAATTGAACACAAACACACACCAGATCAATGAATTATTCAAATGCCTTACCTGAATCAGCCACCTACAACTGGGTTATGGGGTCATCCACAACTGACGACCATGAGACCATCAAGTGAGTGTGTCACTGATGAACAGGTGTTGAGTTCCTGTGTCTATCCCTGGGATTTAACTCAGTATGATACCTGATTGACATAAGTCACTCAAATTACTGTCTGTCCAGGTGAGTGACCTGGAAACGACTCTACAGCTTGAACCAGAATGGATCTTTGAATCAGCACTGTTTTTTGACACCCCTTCACCACAACAGCTCTTTGACTGGATTCCCTTTGTTAATACCTTATTTAACCACCTACAGTGACTCTCTTTGCATTTATATCAGCTGTCTGCTCTTGCCTTCTTCTTTGGAACCTTATATCTGCTTTAACCCATTCTTAGTCATTCTGTAACCTACATGTTATTGTATGAAGTGTAATGTGTGGTCTGAGAGTTAATATTAGGCACTAAGATTGGAACAAAAGAAAGTGTTTTGCCAGTGGCCTTGGCCATTAAGTGAAATCAGTAGTACTTAGTGCATTAAAGCCAATGAAATTGATGTAGTTTGTGGATTTATTGCTATTTAATAAATTCTGGCATTGTGGAAAGTCATAAGCATGTCCATTTATGTTTCTGATATTGCTTCTTCATGGCAGTCAGGGATTTATTGACAAGTATATTTGTTTGAATAAATAACAATAAAATGGTATTCCATAATATACCAACATGGCAGTGAAGTCAGGAAGGGATGAGGAACTGAACATAGATGCAGAATATTAAGCTTCTTATATTCTAGGGCAAGGGACAAATAATATGAAGGAGCTGTATGTTTCACCTACAGTTAGTGTGGGATAAGTTGTATTATGTGGATATTCCTGCCTATGAGAACTATTAACTGTAACAGGCTATGAAAGCAACTTCAAGAAAGCACTAAAGAATGACAAAGCAGGTAGAAACTGGCAGGTAGTTTCACAAAGAGGACAGAGAGCCCAAGCAGAAAGCAACAGTTTCACTCGATTGAAGAGCTGAAGATAACAGTATGAAGACATAAGACCTAATGAGAAGAAACAAATACAATCCTGAGAAAAAGGGGAGACCAAAAACCTGCATAAAATCACTCTGATCTTGATTGACTCCTTAATTGCACATGCCAGAGTAAGTCTCACAGAGGTTCAATGGAAAGCAATAGCCAGAAGGCTGAAGTAGCTGTCTTCTTACATCTGAGAAACAAAGATTGCAACCTGAGAAACTGGAGAAATTCTCACAGCATCACACCTTATTAGAAAGACAATACCCTGGGAAAAGCAGCAATGCCCCAAGATAAAGGGCCTAAAAGAAGTTTCTAAAGGGACAAGCACTTCTGAAGAAATGTAAGAATTTGAGCCTCAGAGGAAGAACCCAGAACACAGAGTACTTATTACATATCCTTCACAATGACTAGAATGTAGTATTTTAAATTAATAGTAATTAGAAAAAAATTGCTCCACATATAAGAAAGAAACTTTTCATCATAAAAAGCAAAAAGAACTTACTGGAAACAGAACCAAGTGAATAAGGTATTGGAACAGGGACAGGGACTAAGATGATTATTAGGATTATCTTAAAGAATTTATGAAAAGTAAATGAAATGTAAACAATAGGTCATTTAAATAGACATGCAGAAATTCTGAAAAAGAATAAGATGACTTTCTGAAACTAAACCAGTGAATATCTATAACAGAATAATCTTTTAATGAAACTTTTACTTCTTACCACAGTGGAGTAATTGGTATCGGCTTACATTACATTAATATACACATACACGTACACACTCTTCCAAAATGTATACCTGAAAACACTGGAAACAAATGTAGTGAACACAAAAATCTCTCCATTTTTTTGTATGTTGGTATTATTTCAAAGCATAATTGAAAATTGAAGAATTCATTTTATAGGCTACCATGAAAAAATGAATACATGAAAGAGATTTAGTTAACAGTTCAATAGTGGAGATAAATAGAACATTAATAAATACACAATTTAGTACAATTGAAGGAGAGCCCAGTCACTGGATTAATTAACACCATTTTGTTCCTCTGTGGCTCTTTTTTGCATCTTTAATATTTTTCCTCCCGAGTCTGTCTTTTCTACAATTACCTTGTATTCCAGAAATGACAGGACTGATTGATACACATCTTTATGACAAGAGACTGAAGCTACTATAAGCAACAATTAACTTTGAAGAATAGATCACCTATGATGAGATCACCCCCAAATGTAAGCAATTACTTTACGACACGCATTTTAGCTATACCCCAGAGCAGGAACAATCACCTCACAGGAAAAAGATTAGTCCCTTCAAGTGATATAGTAATAACAATTTCTCCAGAACTGAAATAATAATCAGACCACAGACCTGCTAAGATTAGCTGCTCTATCAGCTATGCAAATCCCCAACTATGGAAACCTCTAACCCTAACCTTTGCTTACTTTGTTTTCCTATAAAATCTCAAAGTTCCTGTCAGCCCTTTGAAGACAGACTTGGGTGGTGTTACTGAGCTTTTTTGTCTTTCTCTCCAAAATGATAACATCAATTAAAGTTCCTTTCTCTGTCTTCACCACTAGCAGGCCTAGTTGATTGGGGTTCCCAGAGACAGGGCTTTTTTCCTGAAGCTGTGGCAACACAATTATATCAATACTTGCTTTAATCATCAATGGCTTAAATATACCCATTAAAGGACAGTCACAGAGTACATCATTAAACAAGGCTCAACTATATGCTGTCTGCATGAAACTTTCTTTATATATAAAGACATAATCAAAGTAAATGCAGATGGATGGAGAAGAATATAATATATTAAAACTAATCAAATTAAAGCAAGAAAGTTATATGAATTTCAGGCAGAATAGGCTTCAGAAAAAGGAAAGCAATCCAGAATAAAGTGTTGCACTACATAATGATAAAAGGGTCAATAATGCCAGGAAACACAAAATCTATCTGTATATATATCAAAAAACAGATAACAAAAGCTGACAGACCTGACAAATAAATTGCAATTGAATAGTTTAACAGCCCTTTATCAGAAATGGACAGATCCAGCCTGCATAAGATCTGTAAGGACATAATTGAACTCAACAGCACAATGAATCAACTGGATTAGGACAACTATGGACCACTTTACCCAACATCAGCAGAATACACATTCTTCTCAAGCTCACATGGAACATTTACCAAGATAGAATACAATCATAATGACACCTACACAAATTTCAAAATGTAGAAATTATACAGTGACTATTCTTACAATGGCATTGTAGCATAAATCAATGACAGAAAAATAGTTAGAAAATCACAAAATACCTGAAGATTAAAAACATATTTCTAAGAAGCATATGGATCAAAGATGAAGTCTTAAGGGAAATGTTAAAATATTTTTACTGGTAATGGTGGCTTATACTTATAATCCTTTCTACTAGGGAGATGGAGATTCAGAGGACTATGGCTAGAAGCTAGCCCAGCCCCCCCCCAAAAAAAATTGTAAAACCCCCAACTCACCAATAAAAGTAGGTGTTGTGGCAGAAAGCTTAAAGAGCAGGATTAGAGTTCAAGCTGTTCCAGGCATAAATGGACTCTATTCAAAAAATAAAGACTGCAAAAAGGGCTGGGGTCATAGCTGAAGTGGTCAAGCACCTGTGGAGTCACTGAGTCTTTTTGTTTTTCTCGCCAATGTGATAGCATCAATTAAAGTTCCTTTCTCTGCCTTTCACTACTAACTAGGCCTAGTCAATTGGGTTTCCCAGAGCCAGAGTTTTTTCTCTAAAAGAGCAAGACCCTGAGTTCAAACCCCAGTGCCTCCAAAAATAATTTTAACTATATGACAATGGAACTACAACTTAAGAGATTTTATAGAATGTGGAAGCAGCAGTACTTTGAGAGAAATTTATAAGATTGAGCACATGTATTATAAGAAGAAAAATCTAAAATCAGCAAGCTTCCATCTTAGTAGAGAGGAAAATAAAGAGCAAAGTAAATCAAAATAAGCAGAAAATAAATAAACAAACAAATAAATAAATTAGAGTGGAAATACAAAAAAGCAAAAATAAGATAATAATGGAGGAAATCAAAAATAAGAGCTAGATTTTTGAAAGGGCCAATAGAATAGATAAGCCTGTAGCCAGGCTACCTAAGAGAAAAGAGCAAGGACACAAATTACTAATACCACAAATGAAAGAACACCACTACAGAGCCCATAGAAATTAAAAGAATAATAAAGAAATATGATGAACAAATCTATGACCACAAATTCGATAACCTAAAAGTAATGGACCAATTTTCTGAAAGGCATAATTTGTCAAAACTCACAAAAGAAGAAATAGACACATGAATAAGCCTATATCTATTAAAGAAATTGAATCAATAACTAATAATCTTCTAAAACAGAAAGTGTTAGGCCCAGATGATTTCGCTGATAAATTCTACTAAACATTTAAGAAAATAAAAATTTTACCAGTTCTCTTCGGTATCTTCCAGAAGACAGAAACAAAAGAAATACTTCCTTACTCATCTCATCAAGCCACTATTCTCCTAATAATAAAACCATAGAAAGACAAGAAAGGAAACTATAGGACAATATTTCTTATGATCTTATATGCAAAGATCCTCACCAAAATAATAGTAAATGAGATCCAACAATGAATACAAAGAATTATAAGAAATAACCAAGTAGCACTTTTCTCCCAGGAACACATAGCTGATTCAACAGTTGAATATTACTAATGTAACTCACCATGTTAATAGACAAGAGAATAAATATCACATGGTCACAGGTATCATTGCACATGAAGGACTCAACCAAATTCAACATTAATTCAAGGCTAAAACAAAACAAAGCAAACTCTCTTATCAACTAGGCATATAAGTTATGAAAAGGAACATCTTCAGAAAAACTTCAGCTAATGATATACTTAATATTGAGAGACTTAAGCTTTCTGACTAAGATGAGAAATAAAGCAAGATATCCTTTTAACCACTTTTTTCTACATTGTACTGACTGTTCTAATTAGTGCTATAAAGCATGGAAATTACAGGTATAAAGATTGGCAAGGAAGAAATAAAACTAAATCTCTTTTCACATGACATGATCATTTATGCAGAAAATTTGAAAATAGCAAAAAAATTCTGAAACTAATAAGTGATTATAGAAAGGCTGCAGGATAAATGGTTAATACATAAAAGTCAATCACAGTCTTATACACTTATAATAAGCAATTGGAATTTGAAATTAAAAGTACATTACCATTTATATTTGTACCCCCCAATATGAAACCCTTAGGCATAAATATAATAAGTTTTGTACAATATATATGAATAATACTATCAAACTATAATAAAATAAGGAATCAAAAAGATGAAGAGGTATTTCAAGTTAATAAACAGAAAGACTCAATATTGGTGAGATATCAATTCTTCCCAAATTAATCTATAAATGCAAGGCAATCCCCCCAAAAATCCCAAGTTATTTTGTGAATATCACCAAATTAATCCTAAAGTTTAAATGGAGAGGCATATATTAAAGAAGAACATAGTCAGATGCCAGGTCTGACTCAAGACTTACTGTAAAGCTGAAGTAATCTTGACAGTATGATATTGGGGAAAGAAGGTGAATGTATCAATGGAACAGTGTGGGTAGCCCAGAAACAGATGAACACAAATATAGTCTACTGACCTTTTATTTTTTTATTTTTTTCATTTTTCTTTTATTATTCATATGTGCATACAAGGCTTGGTTCATTTCTCCCCCCTGCCCCCACCCCCTCCCTTACCACCCACTCCACCCCCTCCCGCTCCCCCCCTCAATACCCAGCAGAAACTATTTTGCCCTTATCTCTAATTTTGTTGTAGAGAGAGTATAAGCAATAATAGGAAGGAACAAGGGGTTTTGCTGGTTGAGATAAGGATAGCTATACAGGGCATTGACTCACATTGATTTCCTGTGCGTGGGTGTTACCTTCTAGGTTAATTCTTTTTGATCTAACCTTTTCTCTAGTTCCTGGTCCCCTTTTCCTATTGGCCTCAGTTGCTTTAAGGTATCTGCTTTAGTTTCTCTGCATTAAGGGCAAAACATGCTAGCTAGTTTTTTAGGTGTCTTACCTATCCTCACCCCTCCCTTGTGTGCTCTCGCTTTTATCATGTGCTCATAGTCCAATCCCCTTGTTGTGTTTGCCCTTGATCTAATGTCCACAAATGAGGGAGAACATACGATTTTTGGTCTTTTGAGCCAGGCTAACCTCACTCAGAATGATGTTCTCCAATTCCATCCATTTACCAGCGAATGATAACATTTCGTTCTTCTTCATGGCTGCATAAAATTCCATTGTGTATAGATACCACATTTTCTTAATCCATTCGTCAGTGCTGGGGCATCTTGGCTGTTTCCATAACTTGGCTATTGTGAATAGTGCTGCAATAAACATGGATGTGCAAGTGCCTCTGGAGTAACAGTCTTTTGGGTATATCCCCAAGAGTGGTATTGCTGGATCAAATGGTAGATCGATGTCCAGCTTTTTAAGTAGCCTCCAAATTTTTTTCCAGAGTGGTTGTACTAGTCTACATTCCCACCAACACTGTAAGAGGGTTCCTTTTTCCCTGCATCCTCACCAACACCTGTTGTTGGTGGTGTTGCTGATGATGGCTATTCTAACAGGGGTGAGGTGGAATCTTAGTGTGGTTTTAATTTGCATTTCCTTTATTGCTAGAGATGGTGAGCATTTTTTCATGTGTTTTCTGGCCATTTGAATTTCTTCTTTTGAGAAAGTTCTGTTTAGTTCACATGCCCATTTCTTTATTGGTTCATTAGTTTTGGGAGAATTTAGTTTTTTAAGTTCCCTGTATATTCTGGTTATCAGTCCTTTGTCTGATGTATAATTGGCAAATATTTTCTCCCACTCTGTGGGTGTTCTCTTCAGTTTAGAGACCATTTCTTTTGATGAACAGAAGCTTTTTAGTTTTATGAGGTCCCATTTATCTATGCTATCTCTTAGTTGCTGTGCTGCTGGGGTTTCATTGAGAAAGTTCTTACCTATACCTACTAACTCCAGAGTATTTCCTACTCTTTCTTGTATCAACTTAAGAGTTTGGGGTCTGATATTAAGATCCTTGATCCATTTTGAGTTAATCTTGGTATAGGGTGATATACATGGATCTAGTTTCAGTTTTTTGCAGACTGCTAACCAGTTTTCCCAGCAGTTTTTGTTGAAGAGGCTGCTATTTCTCCATCGTATATTTTTAGCTCCTTTGTCAAAGATAAGTTGCTCATAGTTGTGTGGCTTCATATCTGGATCCTCTATTCTGTTCCACTGGTCTTCATGTCTGTTTTTGTGCCAGTACCATGCTGTTTTTATTGTTATTGCTTTGTAATATAGTTTGAAGTCAGGTATTGTGATACCTCCTGCATTGTTCTTTTGACTGAGTATTGCCTTGGCTATTCGTGGCCTCTTGTGTTTCCATATAAATTTCACAGTAGATTTTTAAATCTCTTTAATGAATGTCATTGGAATTTTGATGGGAATTGCATTAAACATGTAGATTACTTTGGGGAGTATCGACATTTTTACTATGTTGATTCTACCAATCCATGAGCATGGGAGATCTCTCCACTTTCTATAGTCTTCCTCAATCTCTTTCTTCAGAAGTGTATAGTTTTCCTTGTAGAGGTCTTTCACATCTTTTGTTAGGTTTACACCTAGGTATTTGATTTTTTTTGAGGCTATTGTAAATGGAATTGTTTTCATATATTCTTTTTCCGTTTGCTCATTGTTAGTGTATAGAAATGCTAATGATTTTTCTATGTTGATTTTATATCCTGCTACTTTGCTATAGCTATTGATGATGTCTAGAAGCTTCTGAGTAGAGTTTTTTGGGTCTTTAAGGTATAGGATCATGTCATCTGCAAATAGGGATATTTTGACAGTTTCTTTACCTATTTGTATTCCTTTTATTCCTTCTTCTTGCCTAATTGCTCTGGCTAGGAATTCCAGTACTATGCTGAATAGGAGTGGAGATAGTGGGCATCCTTGTCTGGTTCCTGATTTTAAAGGGAATGGTTTTAATTTTTCTCCATTAAGTATAATGCTGGCTGTAGGTTTGTCATATATAGCTTTTATAATGTTGAGGAACTTTCCTTCTATTCCTAGTTTTCTTAGAGCTTTTATCATGAAATGATGTTGGATCTTATCAAAGGCTTTTTCTGCATCTATTGAGATGATCAAGTGGTTTTTGTCTTTGCTTCTGTTAATGTGGTTTATTACGTTTATTGATTTTCGTATGTTGAACCACCCCTGCATCCCTGGGATGAAGCCTACCTGGTCGTGGTGAATAATCTTTTTGATGTGTTGCTGAATTCGATTTGCCATTATTTTGTTGAGGATTTTTGCATCAATGTTCATTAAGGAGATTGGCCTATAGTTCTCCTTTTTGGAGGTGTCTTTGCCTGGTTTGGGGATAAGTGTAATACTGGCTTCATAAAATGTGTTTGGCAGTTTTCCTTCCCTTTCTATTTCATGGAACAGTTTAAGGATGGTTGGTATCAGTTCTTCTTTAAAGGTCTGATAGAATTCAGCAGAGAATCCATCATCAGGTCCTAGACTTTTCTTTTTGGGGAGACTCTTGATTGTTGCTTCAATTTCATTTTGTGTTATAGTCTACTGACCTTTTACAAAAGAATAAAGGCCATGTAATGGAGCAAAAGTCATATTTTCAACAAACGTTGTTGGAACAAGACACCTGCATGTAAAAAATATAGACATAGAATTTATTCCTTTCACAAAAATTAACTCAAAATGGAATACAGACCTAAGCAGAAAATGAGTAACTTCTGGAAGATTTATGTAGAAGATAACCTAGAAAACCTTGAGTATGGCAATGATGTTTCAGATACAACACCAATGACACAATCTATGAAAGAAATGATTTCTAAGCTGTGTTTCATTAAAATTATAGATGTCTGCTCCATAAGAGGTAATATCAAAGAATGAGGAAACAAGCCATAGAGGGAGAGAAAAATCTTTGCAGAAGACACATCTACTAAAGGATTCTTACTCAAAATACATAAGTAACTAGAAAACTCAACAATATTAAAGAAACCCCATTTAAAAAGTAAGGGAGAGATCTTAACAGATACCTCACCAAAGAAGATATGCAGATGACAAATAAACAGGTGAAAAATGTTTAGCATCATGTGTCATTAGAAATTTGCAAATTAAAACAGCAATGAAATACTACTGCACACCTATAAGAAAGGCTAAATCCAAAATAATGACCCCAAAGGCTGGTGAGGGTTGGCAGGGGCAGGAACTTCATTCATTACTGGTATGAACGCAAAATGGAACAGCCACTTTAGAAGACATTTCGTGTCCCTAGTGTCTAACTTAATTGTTCTGGTGTATATAAAGTGCTCCATAGATGGTTATGGAATAAATGAATGAATTGATGAATGAATGAATGAATGAATGAAGTGAAGGTGTACAGATGGATGAATGCCATTTAGAAACATTCCATAATGTGATTTGGAAAAATGTTATTATTTAAAGGTATTTGTTAAAATGAGATGCTAAACTCCTCTGAAATGGAGTATCCTTATATTTATGAGTGAGTAGATCTTATTCTGTTTACAAGCAATTCACAAGTGTATATGGTCAAGTTAGGGAATCAGATAGTCTGCTGTTCAGATGAACCCTTACCTTTCTTCCCGAACATCATTTCCAACTGATAAGTTCTGGACTGGTTGTTAGATATATTGGGTACTAGGCTTGTTCAGTTTCCAGGTTCAGTATTTGCAGAGACAAAGAAGATACAATTCAACTGTGAAAAGTTGGAAAACATATTTTTTATTGCTATTTAATCTAACTGGAGGCATAGCTATGAACCTTTGGTCAAATGGCTTGCTAATATATTTTGTCAAATTATCCTGAGTTACCTAATTAAATATGGTACATTTGGGAATCTCTAGGTCTACCACAGGGATAGTTCCTACTCTGCTAAGCCTCACAGACAATGAGGAACAAAAAACAGTACACCTTCTCTATAGGCAATAATTTCCATAAAGAAGAATGAAAGAGCTAACAAACATGTACAATCATTTTGTCCAATTATACCATAGGAAGGCATGAGAGATAGGAACCAAGTTCAGAATAGTATCCAATACCTAATGAAGTCACTTCAAAAAGAAATGAAGTCAGGAGAAAAAGAGACACATACCCTAGTGAAATAGTACTGAGGACACGTTTTTTCTTTATAATAAATAATAAATTTAAGATGCTATCTTTTCTACAAATCCAATGAGGCATTAGCTTAAGTTTCCAAATTAGTATCTTTTTAATAATCAAAAATAAAGATCACACAAAAGGATGCTGTTGGCTATTAAAATTCATTAAGTTCCAAAACCAGTACAATCAAGTGAAAGATAGAATATATATATATATATATATATATATATATATATATGAAACTAATCAGACAAGTTTTAGATGACTAGACAACAGAAGTATACTGTATGACTCCAGCAGTTACATTGAATCCTGAGTATGTCAAGTTGTTTGCTTTACCAAAATCAAGTCTCTGTGTTAAACTAGAACATAATTGGGCAGGTGTCTGAGTAAGTATGGTTGCTGAATTTAAGCAAATGAGTGAAATTTAGCAGGGTTGGTTCAGGCTAAATGAAGTAAGAAACCATGGCTTGGTATTTCTAAAAAAAGTCTGGACTAGAAGCTGAAGTTCCAAGTCAGATCCTAGTGCTTTCCCTTCCTAAAACCTCACTTTAGGACACCCACTTTATTTTCAGGCAGCATGTTTGCAATCACGAAATGCCTTTGCTTGTGGCATTCTATAGATGTAAGTGAAAACTATATCCACCAAAATCCAAGATACTTCATTATCATTTCTTTGTCTTTTCTGAAAATATTGGTGCTTCTTTTATGATTTGTTGGTCATAACCTATTTTTTATTGCTTACTATGTTTGTTAAGAATATAATTTCTGGGATGAATACAACTATGATATATTTTAAGAACTTTTGTAAATGTCACCATTAACCCACGGTACAACAATAATAAAAAAATTTTTAAAGAATATCATTTCTGAGGTTTTATGAAGGAAGATCTTAACTTTCAAGGAGTAAAAATTATACTCTAGACTTTCAGACTTTTAAAAGAACTAAAAGAATTAGATGAAGCTGCCATCCTTGGAAATTTACACCAAGGTATTTGGATAAAAGAGAGCTCATTCATTCATAGGGAGTAGAGTGAATTTTCACCTAAAATACCATCAGTTAGAGAAATTGAAGAGATTGTGTAGTTCAGGAAAATTGGCTAAGGAGGTTTTTCTTAAACTAGATTGCTTTAGAGATACTGAACTCACAAGCTGTAAAATATGTAGTAAAAAACAATAGATTTCATGCAAGTTTTCTAGCTGAAAACTATGTTTAAGTAGTATTGTGGCTGAGGGGACAATCAGAATTCATCCATGCATGATGACTACCTGACTACCCTACATCCATGGAAACCTCAGCAACAGTAAATAAAGCCAGGATCATGGAGGCAAGGTCACAAAATTTTCAGATAATTCAGGTATCTATGAAACAGTGTGCATGGGCCAGCCCATTTACTTTTGGAGAGCAATTTTTGAAAATGAGAAAATATTCGACATTGGTAATCATCAAGCAAATGCAAATCAAAACCACAATAACATATCACCTTACCCAACTAGAATGGCTATCATCAAAACCACAAATGTAACAAATATTATAGCTCTTATACATTGTTGGTGAGAATGTAAATTAGTATAACTATTTCAGGGAAAATTGGATTCTTAGAAAAACTAGAAGTAGGATTACTATATGATCCAGAAATCCTGACACTGGATAAATACCCAAAGGAAATAAAACCAATATGTCAATATAAAATATTTAAATTTACTATGAAACTTTTAAAATATAGAATATAAAGAAAATAAAGACTTTAACAGGAAAAGATATCCCTACTGAAGTGCTTTATTGCTGTGTAATGTCAGAGAAGTAAGCTATTACTTCACTTTGAAGCATACTACATTTCAAAATCAAGTCTACAAAATTAGCCATCAAGATTTTAAATGCATCCAATTCTATGTTGCCTTAAGACAAATAAACATTTGCTTAACTTACTTGATTAATTGTCTCTTTCCTACAAGCAGGATGGGAATTTTTTGGCTGTTTTTTTTTTTTCCTGCTATATCCACATCTAAATTCTTAAATGTTGGCACATAACAGCTTTATAATCACTTTTACTTCTGCTTCCTTGTTCCTGCAGAATAAAAGAATGTTAAACACAGAACTTATGATACCTACCTGCCAAATTGCATTAATGTCATACTTTTACTAATTAGACTTCTATTTTTAACTCACTAGTAGCAAACTTCCCCAATCACATATCCACTTCCTAACAAAATTAACAAAATATGAATAGCTAAAAGACAATAAATATAAATGAAACCAATAGTAATGGGCTGACTTTTAGTAGGATTTCTAAAATCTAAAGTAAAATAAATTACTTCTCTACCTACATCTGGTAGAAGTTTTTGTACCTTATTTTTATCTTTTTTTCTTCCTTCTATTGTTTTATGTCTTTCTTCCCCTTCAAAATTTAAAACATTAACTAATGTTTTCCCTATATACAACTAAAGAAAACCATAAACAAATGGATAGATTTGCCTTTAAACCTATTAAGTTCAAAAATTTCTTCATGTAAAACACTAGTCACACGAATGCTTTACCTGAGTTTATGTACAACTTTGGACTTCTTTATAAGACAAGAAATAAGGTGCAGTATACAAAACAAATACAATTGATTAAGAACACTTTAGTAGACAAAGAAAATAAAACTCGGTTAAAATACCAATAATTGGGGCTGGCAGAGTGGCTCAAGTGGTAGAGCACCTACATAGCAAGCATGAGGCCCTGAGTTCAAACCCTGACACCACTGTTAATAACCATTTATTGAATTTCTACAATATGTCAGTTATATATATATATATATTTAAACATTTTAATTCATGTGTCTAATCACATTTAATTTCAACCACATTCCAGGATTAACTTTCCATTGCTGCTATAAAAATTACTATAAATTTAATGACTTGATATAAATTTATTATCTATAGCTCTATAGGATAGAAGTTTGACATGAATCACTGAACTAAAATCAAGACACTATGAAGATTACATTTCTCTTGGAAGTTCTAAGAATCCATTTCCTGCCATTGACATCTTATAGAGGCTACGCACAATCCTTGGCTGTGATCTCCTTCCTCTATTTTGAAAGCTGTGACATTCCATCTCTTGCCCATTTTTTTCTGTACTCCGTGTCCCTCTGTCTTCTTCTGACTCCCTCTTTAATTACTTTGGGGTTGGGGGACCTTTGTGACTATATTGGGCCCACCTAGAAAATACAGAATAATCTCTATCCTAAAGTCTGCAGAATAGCAAATTGCAAATTTAATCCCATCTGCCACTTTAATTCTCCTTTGCCATGTAACTGAACGTAATCCCAGGATCAGGGAAGTCAGATGTGGACATACTTAGTGGTCATTCTGTCCATCATAGCTGTTCTGAGGTAAGTGCAATTAGTATAATTTGTAATGAGGTTATATTTTATTATTTGTTTCAATATACTTAGCTTCTTCTTTGTTTTTGTTTTTTTTTAATTGGTACCAGGTGTTGAACTCAAGACCTGGCACTCGGTAGGCAGGTGGTCTACTACTTGAGTCACCTCCAGGCCTTTTGGGATGGGCCATTTTTTGAGATAGCATCTTGTTTTATCTTGCTTTATGCCATTGTGGAAAATGATCCTCCCACCTGTGCTTCCCAACCTTGCTGGGATGACAGGTGCCCGGCACTCTGCTCAGCCATTGGTTAAGATGTGGTATTATACTGGCCTATTTTTTTTTTTGAGCTAAGATTTATTATACTGCCCAGGATGGCCTCAAACTCAATCTTTCTGCCCCATGCTTCTAAATAGCTGGTATTATACGTTGGTACCACCATGCCCAACAGTATCTAATTTCATGGTCATTTTTTTCCCTGATGATGCAGGGGCTTAAATTCAGGGCTTTGTGCTTGCTAGGCAGGTGCTCTACCTTGAGCAAGAGTTGCAATTTTATGATAAATAAAACATTATGCATATAAAGCTCTACTACAATGATTGGCACATGGGAATTACCCAAAATGTGAACTTCACCTATTAGATGTATCTCAGCAGTACATCTAATTTGTGAATGTATTATTTATTAATCATATGTCCTAGAATAAGCTACTTTACCTCTTTGGTTCACAATTTCTTTGTCTATAAAAGAGTACTTTAACAATTTGGTTTGTCTAGAGAATTAAATGAGATCCTGACTATAAAAACAGTTACAAACTATTAAAAACTTACATTAATAAGTTATTCTAAGACCACTTACTGGTACAAAGTTCAGAAATTCTTAATTCTAAAACAGTTATCACTGTTCCACATATCAGAATACCAAGGACCAATGCAAAACTATTAAAGCAAAAACCTTGAAACATTTCTAAGCCAAAATTCAGAACTTTTTCCCTAGGCTTCTCAAACCAATTGTCTTCCTATGTAACACAGGCTAACAAAAAAACTCTAGGAACTGTTCTCCAAGTACATGTCTGCAATTCCAAACAGACTCATGCTGCCATCTGTTCCTTCTGATAAGAGAATCATCTGTCTGCTGAGAAGCTGGGGGAGGCTCACAAAAAAAGAGTAATGCCTGTCTGCAACCCTACAGCCTCGCTGGGTGGCTCAGAGACATGCACCAACTAATTAGGGGTCACACCAACATTTTTAGGATGTATTTGGATGGGATTAAAATTCATTGTGACTGCACTCTACACAGCACTACATACTGCTACTGGTGTATTTTTGACAATGAGCCCAACATCTGCTACCTTTCAGAAGTAAGGCATAACAGGAGAGAAAAATGGTTAAGGGAATTCACATTCCTCAATGGTTTTTATGATTTTAAAAAGCTGAAATGGGCTTGTTCTTGCATAGACAAGTGTGTGTTTATGTGCTTGATGTAAAAATAACTATAACTTTAGACTTATTAGAGATAATCCCAGTCTTTTTTCCATTATAAAAAGAGGTGCTCTTCAATTTAAGAGAATTATCAGTACTTAAGTTATTAACATGACTGGTATACAATATAACTATAAAATTTCTATTATGGCAGCACTGAATTTAAAGTTAGAAAGTGAATTAAGAACACTTATACACATAATTTTTATTGTTATAAACAATAGCAAAAAGTTAATAATACATACCTCTTGGGAACAGAATAAAGTTTTGCTTGGTAGGGAAGAACAGAGAAGATGAATTTTAACTGCCGCTTTTTTAACACATTGACACTCTGTACTCTGCTTGTTTTGAAAATCCTGAATCTATATTACTTTATATAATTGAAAAATGTTCACCTAATTAACAAGAGAATATTGGAGATTAAATTCTATCTTGATCTAATCAACTCAATTTTAAAGTAATTTTGAGTGTGGAATCAAAAAAACTAGTTAGCTCTCTTTCTTCTACTGACAGTACTGTAATTGATATGGAATTATATTGAATTAGTTTATCTAAATTATCTTCCTTTTGCATCAATGAAATTGGAATGGTATAATCTAACCTAATCTACCTTTCAGAACTATGTTATAGTTAAAATTAGGTTAATAGTATTATTCTGGATTTTACTGTTATTATTTTATTATGTTAGTAAACTGTATCTAACTGCCAAGTAGTGGTGACAGTTTTTATATATTCAAGTGAAAATTTCCATTTATTCAGATAATGCTATCAATAAAACCAGAAATTCATTAAAAATATGAAACTAATATTTTTAATGAATGCTGGCACTGTTATATAATATGTACACTTCATAATAGCTAATTCATGGGCTTATGGGCAAAAATAGACAAAAAGTATGGGATATTTGATATTATTATTCAAAATCCCATATTTGACATTTCTTCCATTTAGCATTCATTTTAATTCAGTGGAGAACTGTAGCAAAGAGTAAAGATAAGAATATACATTAGATCTTTGACTTTTGCCTACTTTTTACTCTATTTCTTTCTATAGTATGTAATTCTTGATTTACATATATGAAAGTGCTACAAAATGACCTCCCAGGTTGAATGGAAATGTAGTCTAAAAAGAAGGCTACAGCTTCTCATTTTTTGCCCTCCTCCCTTAATTTTTTCCTCTAATTTTATCTGAGGAGTAAAAATCAGCACCAGTAAATAAATGAATCAGAACTAACAAATTCTGTGACAAATTTGGCTTCACACTTCAGCTCCAGAGGTAAAACGGAAAAGGATATTTATTTGTTCCAACCCATAGAATGACACAAAGCAAATGTAACTAATGGGAAATCCTTGCGATGTTTGCAGAATCTATGAGAGTCTGAGGCACAGTGAATTTGTAAATCCTATTGGCCATATTATAGCTGTGCTTCTGCTGCAGCAGACAATAGATGTAAGTATGTTTTTTCTTTAATTTCTTAAGTTCTACAGTCAGTATGTTATGAAGCTAAACTAGAGTCATCACATTGCAAGCTGGATTGCTCTACACCTCAATAGAAAATGTCAAAATGGAATAATGGAAACAATAATGGCAAAAATGTTCCACGCAGCAGAAAGGGCTCCTGTTTTTTTTTTTTTTTAATTTTTATTTTATTCATATGTGCATACAATGATTGGGTCATTTCTCCCCCCTTCTCCCCACCCCCTTCCTTATCCCCCTCCCTCCCTAATCCCCCCTTACCCCTGGGTAACCAGTACTTCTTTGCACAGGTTTTTAGAGTCTTGGAGGAACACTCAATACTTCTTTTCCAATAGAACATTCTTTTCTTTCAGCCAATGACAATCTCATAACAATATAATATATTTCTAATACCTCTCCCCATATGAGACCAAAACATTTTGTAGATATTATCTCATAAATCTTGCAGATTTCTGTGAGCTTTGTGGAACTATATATTATTACGTTCAAGTTTCTTAGCCCAATCAAGCCACAAAGAGGGAAGATACATTCCAATAAAAACTGAAGATGGCAATAGAGATTATACTTCATCTCATGGAGTCTGATTTCTTTTCATTGGGATTTGCTTTCCCATAATGACAAGATTGACTGTTATGGCTTGAGATCTATGGACCAACAGTGCATCATCTGGGAATCTGTTAGAAATCAGATTTTGAACCAAATGTACTGAATCATAATCTACATTCTATCAAGATATGCAAGTGATTCGTATGATCAACTTTTTGAGAGGTAAGAGACTATTATATTTTAAATGCCTATCTTTTAAAAAAAATCTTTTACTGATATTCATGCCAGATACTTAATAGTTATTTAGCAAACTCATTTCTCTTTCTCAACATACTGAGATTACATTTCTCTTATGCAGTAATGTAGGATGCTGTGATTGAGTTTGGGCCAATTATAATGGGTAGAAGTATGCTGCATACATCTACCCAAATGGCCCTGAGCCCTTCCTCTTTCTTACCCTTATCTCAATTTATGAACTGACTGGGGAAGTAACACAGAAAACGGGTCACAGCCTTCAACAGTTTGGATTCCTAAATGACTATGTGGAGTAAAGACCCTCCCTATCCACCCACAACACTCTTAGACTATGTATAAGAGTAAAAATTCTTTTTTTTCTTTCTTTTTATTTTATTTTTCATATGTGCATACAAGGCTTGGGACATTTCTCCCCCCTGCCCCCCACCCCCTCCCTTACCATACACTCCGCCTCCTCCCTCTCCCCCCTACTCCCTCAATACCCAGCAGAAACTATTTTGCCCTTATTTCTAATTTTGTTGAAGAGAGAGTATAAGCCATAATAGGAAGGAACAAGGGTTTTTGCTGCTTGAGATAAGGATAGCTATACAGGGAGTTGATTCACATTAATTTCCTGTGCGTGTGTGTTACCTTCTAGGTTAATTCTTTTTTTTTTTCTTTTTTCTTTTATTATTCATATGTGCATACAAGGCTTGGTTCATTTCTCCCCCCTGCCACCACCCCCTCCCTTACCACCCACTCCGCCCCCTCCCTCTCCCCCCCCCAATACCCAGCAGAAACTATTTTGCCCTTATTTCTAATTTTGTTGTAGAGAGAGTATAAGCAATAATAAGAAGGAACAAGGGTTTTTGCTGGTTGAGATAAGGATAGCTATACAGGGCATTGACTCACATTGATTTCCTGTGCGGGTGTGTTACCTTCTAGGTTAATTCTTTTTGATCTAACCTTTTCTCAAGTACCTGTTCCCCTTTTCATATTGGCCTCAGTTGCTTGAAGGTATCTGCTTTAGTTTCTCTGCGTTAATGGCAACAAATGCTAGCCAGGTTTTTAGGTGTCTTACCTATCCTCACCCCTCCGTTGTGTGCTCTCGCTTTTATCATGTGCTCATAGTCCAATCCCCTTGTTGTGTTTGCCCTTGATCTAATGTCCACATATGAGGAAGAACATACGATTTTTGGTCTTTTGGGCCAGGCTAACCTCACTCAGAATGATGTTCTCCAATTCCATCCATTTACCAGCGAATGATAACATTTCGTTCTTCTTCATGGCTGCATAAAATTCCATTGTGTATAGATACCACATTTTCTTAATCCATTCATCAGTGGTGGGGCATCTTGGCTGTTTCCATACCTTGGCTATTGTGAATAGTGCCACAATAAACACGGGTGTGCAGGTGCCTCTGGAGTAACCTGTGTCACAGTCTTTTGGGTATATCCCAAAGAGTGGTATTGCTGGATCAAATGGTAGATCAATGTCTAGCTTTATAAGTAGCCTCCAAATTTTTTTCCAGAGTGGTTGTACTAGTTTATATTCCCACCAACACTGTAACAGGGTTCCTTTTTCCCCGCATCCTCGCCAACACCTGTTGTTAGTGGTGTTGCTAATGATGGCTGTTCTAACAGGGGTTAGGTGGAATCTCAGTGTGGCTTTAATTTGCATTTCCTTTATTGCTAGAGATGGTGAGCATTTTTTCATGTGTTTTCTGGCCATTTGAATTTCTTCTTTTGAGAAAGTTCTGTTTAGTTCACTTGCCCATTTCTTTCTTGGTTCATTAGTTTTGGGAGAATTTAGTTTTTTAAGTTCCCTATATATTGTGGTTATCAGTCCTTTGTCTGATGTATACCTGGCAAGTATTTTCTCCCACTCCGTGGGTGTTCTCATCAGTTTAGAGACCATTTCTTTTGATGAACAGAAGCTTTTTAGTTTTATGAGGTCCCATTTATCTATGCTATCTCTTAGTTGCTGTGCTGCTGGGGTTCCATTGAGAAAATTCTTATCTATACCTACTAACTCCAGAGTATTTCCTACGCTTTCCTGTACCAACTTTAGGGTTTGTGGTCTGATATTAAGATCCTTGATCCATTTTGAGTTAATCTTGGTATAGGGTGATATACATGGATCTAGTTTCAGTTTTTTGCTGACTGCTAACCAGTTTCCCAGCAGTTTTTATTAAAGAGGGTGCTATTTCTCCATCGTATATTTTTAGCTCCTTTGTCAAAGACAGGTTGGTTATAGTTGTGTGGCTTCATACCTGGGTCCTCTATTCTGTTTCACTGGTCTTCATGTCTGTTTTTGTGCCAGTACCATGCTGTTTTTATTGTTGTTGCTTTGTAATATAGTTTGAAGTCAGGTATTGTGATACCTCCTGCATTGTTCTTTTGACTGAGTATTGCCTTGGCTATTCATGGTGTCTTGTGTTTCCATATAAATTTAACGGTAGATTTTTCAATCTCTTTAATGAATGTCATTGGAATTTTGATGGGAATTGCATTAAACATGTAGATTACTTTGGGGAGTATCAACATTTTTACTATGTTGATTCTACCAATCCATGAGCATGGGAGATCTCTCCACTTTCTATAGTCTTCAATCTCTTTCTTCAGAATTGTATAGCTTTCCTTGTAGAGGTCTTTCACATCTTTTGTTAGGTTTACACCTAGGTATTTGATTTTTTTGAGGCTATTGTAAATGGAATTGTTTTCCTACATTCTTTTTCAGTTTGATCATTGTTAGTGTATAAAAATGCTAATGATTTTTCTATGTTGATTTTATATACTGCTACCTTGCTATAGCTATTGATGATGTCTAGAAGCTTCTGAGTAGAGTTTTTTGGGTCTTTAAGGTATAGGATCATGTTGTCTGCAAATAGGGATATTTTGACAGTTTCTTTACCTATTTGTATTCCTTTTATGCCTTCTTCTTGCCTAATTGCTCTGGCTAGGAATTCCAGTACTATGTAGAATAGGAGTGGGGATAGTGGGTATCCTTGTCTGGTTCCTGATTTTAGAGGGAATGGTTTCAGTTTTTCTCTGTAAAGTATAATGCTGGCTCTAGGTTTGTCATATATAGCTTTTATAATGTTGAGGTACTTTCCTTCTATTCCTAGTTTTCTTAGAGCTTTTATAATGAAATGGTGTTGGATCTTATCAAAGGCTTTTTCTGCATCTATTGAGATGATCAAGTGGTTTTTGTCTTTGCTTCTGTTAATGTGGTTTATTACATTTATTGATTTTTGTATGTTGAACCACCCCTGCATCCCTGGGATGAAGCCTACTTGGTCATGGTGAATAACCTCTTTGATGTGTTGTTGAATTCGATTTGCCATTATTTTGTTGAGGATTCAATGTTCATTAAGGAGATTGGCCTATAGTTCTCCTTTTTGGAGGTGTCTTTGCCTGGTTTTGGGATAAGTGTAATACTGGCTTCATAAAATGTGTTTGGCAGTTTTCCTTCCCTTTCTATTTCATGGAACAGTTTAAGGATGGTTGGTATCAGTTCTTCTTTAAAGGTCTGATAGAATTCAGCAGAGAATCCATCAGGTCCTGGACTTTTCTCTTAGGGTAGACTCTTGATTGCTGCTTCAATGTCATTTTGTGTTATAGATCTATTCAGGTGATTAATTTCCTCTTGGTTCAGTTTTGGATGATCATATGTATCTAGAAATCTGTCCATTTCTTTAAGATTTTCAAATTTATTTGAATATAGGTTCTCAATGTAGTCTCTGATAGTTTCCTGGACTTCCATGTTGTTTGTTGTTATCTCCCCTTTTGCATTCCTGATTCTACTAATTTGGGTTTTTTCTCTCCTCATTTTAGTCAGGTTTGCCAGGGGTCTATCGATCTTGTTTATTTTTTCAAAGAACCAACTTTTTCTTCCATTAATTCTTTGTATGGTTTTTTTGGTTTCTATTTCATTGATTTCAGCTCTTATTTTCATTATTTCTCTCCTTCTATTTGTTTTGGGATTTGCTTGTTATTGTTTTTCTAGGAGTTTGAGATGTATCATTGGGTCATTGATTTGGGATCTTTCAGTCATTTTAATATATGCACTCATGGCTATAAACTTTCCTCTCAAGACTGCCTTAGCTGTGTCCTATAGGTTCCAGTAGGTTGTGTTTTCATTTTCATTGACTTCCAGGAACTTTTTAATTTCCTCTTTTATTTCATCAATGATCCATTCTTCATTAAGTAATGAGTTACTTAGTTTCCAGCTGTTTGCATGTTTTTTGTCCTTACTTTTATTGTTGAGTTCTACTTTTACTGCATTGTGATCAAATAGTATGCATCGTATAATTTCTATTTCCTTATATTTGCTGAGACTCCCTTTGTTCCGAGGATATGATCTATTTTGTAGAAGGTTCCATGGGCTGCTGAGAAGAATGTATATTGTATAGAGGTTTGATAAAATGTTCTGTAGACATCACCTAGGTCCATTTGATCTATTGCATATTTTAGATCTTGGATTTCTTTATTGATTTTTTGTTTGAATGACCTATCTATTGATGATAATGGGGTGTTAAAGTCTCCCACAACCACTGTGTTGGCGTTTATATATGCTTTTAGGTCTTTCAGGGTATGTTTGATGAAATTGGGTGCGTTGACATTGGATGAATACAGGTTGTTAATTATTAGTTCCTTTTGGTCTATTTCCCCTTTTATTAGTATGGAATGTCCTTCTTTATCTCATTTGATCAATGTAGGTTTGAAGTCTACTTTGTCAGAGAAAAGTATTGCTACTCCTGCCTGTTTTGGGGGGCCATTGGCTTGGTAAATCTTCTTCCAGCCTTTCATCCTAAGCCTATGCTTATTTCTGTCAGTGAGATGGGTCTCCTGTAAGCAACAAATTGTTGGATCTTCCTTTTTAATCCATTTCATCAAGTGGTGCCTTTTGTTGAGTGAATTGTCTGTTAACATTAAGCGTAAGTACTGACAGGTATGTGGTGATTCCTGACATTTAGTTGTCTTAGTTGTTTGAAGGTTTGATTGTGTGTACCTAAGTTGAGGTTACTCTCTACTGTCTTACTTTTTCTTTTCCTGTGGTTTGGTGCTGCCTGCCTTTTCATGGTTAAGTTGGGTGTCACTTTCTGTGTGCAGAATCCCTTGCAGAATCTTTTGTAGTGGTGGCTTTGTGGTCACATATTGTTTTAGTTTCTGCTTATCATGGAAGACTTTTATTGCTCCATCTATTTTGAATGATACTTTTGCTGGGTAGAGTATCCTGGGCTTGAAGTTATTTTCATTCAGTGCCCAGAAGATCTCACCCCATGCTCTTCTTACTTTTAATGTTTCTGTTGAAAAGTCTGCTGTGATTTTGATGGGTTAACCTTTGTATGTTACTTGTTTTTTCTCTCTTACAGCCTTCAATATTCTTTCTTTAGTTTCTGAACTTGTTTTAATGATGATATGTCATGGGGTAGTTCTATTTTGATCTGTTCTGTTTGGTATCCTGGAGGCCTCTTTCATCTGTATGGGAATATCTTTCTCTAGATTTGGGAAATTTTCCATTATTATTTTGTTGAATATATTATGCATTCCCTTCGCTTGCACCTCTTCTCCTTCTTCGATGCCCATGATTCTCAAGTTTGGTCTTTTGATGGAGTCAGTGAGTTCTTGCATTTTCTTTTCACAGGTCTTGAGTTGTTTAATTAATAGGTCTTCAGTTTTTCCTTTAATTACCATTTCATCTTCAAGTTCTGAGATTCTGTCTTCTGTTTGTTCTATTCTGCTGGATTGGCCTTCCGTTTTGTTTTGCAGTTCTGTTTCGTTCTTTTTTCTGAGGTTTTCCATTTCCCTGGTGGTTTCATCTTTAATGTTGTCTATTTTTGCCCTGAGTTCATTTATCTGTTTATTTATCATATTCTCTGTTTCACTTTGGTGTTTATATAGTGCTTCTATGGTTTCTTTTATTTCTTCTTTTGCTTTTTCAAATTCTCTATTTTTGTTGTTTGGAATTTCTTGAGTGTCTCCTGTACATTTTGGTTGACCATATCCAGTATCCTCTCTATAAAATTCTCATTGAGTACCTGTAGTATGTCTTCTTTTAAATTATTCTTGTGGGCTTCATTGGGTCCTTTGGCATAGTTTATCTTCATTTTGTTGGAGTCTGGATCTGTGTATCTGTTTTCTTCATTCCCCTCTGGTTCCTATACTAATTTTTTGCTGTGGGGAAACTGGTTTCCCTGTTTTTTCTGTCTTCCCGTCATTGTCTTTGGTGTTGTTACTGTCCCTGTACTGTGTGCAATTAAGTATTTTCTAGCTTGTAATAATAACAATGGTAATATTTAGAATGGAAGGGTGAGCTGAGATGGAAAGCAAGTTAAAGAAAAGGGAAAAACAAATACACAGACAAGAAGGAGGAAACAGAAGAAGGTATCAGACAAGAAGGTTTCAAATGTATAAACAGGGAGCATTAGTGTACTAATCAACAGTAAGCTGAACAGACATTAGAGAGACAGAGAGAGGATTTAAAATCAGAAATTAAAAAGAAAAGATAAGAATAAAAATAAAAAATAAGTAAATGAAAGAAATATCTATATATAAAAATGAATTAAAATAAAATGAAAAATAGAAAATTTTAAAAAGAAAAAAACAGAAAACCTCCAAGTTCAAATGCAATGAAGTTTCAGTCTTAATAATTTGGGTGTCCGTCTCAGTCTCCAATCCTGGAGTTGGTGCCTCAGATGTTGTTCTGTAGTTGTCTCATCAAATGGGATGCATAAAGTAGAACAAAACTGCACACACACACACACACACACACACACAAACCCACCAAGTGTCCCAAGTTCAAATGCAATACAGTTTCAGTAAGCTTTTCAGCATGCAGGTGTCATTTGATTTTTCTCTCAGCAAGGGTAGGGAGAAAAAGAAAACAAAAGAGTCTGGAGACAGTTCTGAGAATGGTATCTGCAGCTGTGGCTTGCCTGCCCGCTGTTGTCAGCCTGCTGTTGCAGGTGGCATTATTTATGCAGATCTCAGGGGTGAGCTTAGCACTCACCTGGCCCCGCAGTCTTTGTTTGCTCAGATTTCTCCTGTGCGGGAGTCTCTGCTACAAGCTTTCCCCTTTCCAAGCACACTGGGAAAGGTGACACTGCACCCGTGTTGTCAGGCCTGAGTGTTTATTTACAGTTCATGTAGGAGGTGGGTCTTCCCCCCTCTCCTGTGGAGTTTTCCTCCCACCGCCACTTTCACAAGCTTTCCTGCTCCTGATTACTGGGCGGTGTTGCTGCTCCTGCCAGCCGCCATGTTTGTTTAGAGTTCATGTGGGAAGTGGGTCTTCCCTCGTCTCCTGTGGAGTTTTCCTCCCTCCACCACTCTCACAAGCTTTCCCGCTCCTGGTTGCTGGGCACACACCCCCACTCCCACCAGAGTCTCTCCGGCCCTCCTGGCTTTTTTATTTACAGTCCCGGGAAGGATTCCCTTCCCCCAATCTTTGGCGTTCAGTGTGCCCCACCCTCTTTCCTGTGTGTCTTTATTGTTCTTATTGCTTATTAGTCAGTTTCTCTTTTTTCCCCGGGTGGAGGTCAGTCTGTCCAGGGGGCTATGCTGCTCTGGCCCAGGCTTGTCTGTGGGAGTACCATGGTACCGCGAAGCTCACCTGGTCTGTGTCTTTCCAAGCTGTCTGGGCACTGGGAGACTGGCAGCCCGGGGGCCCTCCTGGTTTCTCCGTTTAACGTGAAGTGGAGATTCTCTGCACCAGCTGGAGGTGTTGAAGGGTCAAAGTTATGCCTCTTCTCAGCAATTATGCCTGCAAAGTGTGTATCCAGCATCTCTCCAAGATTTCACCATAGGAGGCTTGTTTTCTGCTTCCTCCCTCTAGCCACCATCTTGGAATCTCCTCGTAAAAATTCTTTTGTGTTAAACCATAAATTTCAGAATTTATCTGTTAGAGGATCTAGCATTACTATAACCTTTTAGAGCTTATGAGAGGCAATTATTACATTTTACAAATAACAGTTTCAAGTGCAGTAAGTTAAGAGAATACTAAATAAATAATATTGGGTTAGTTTTGGCTCTCTTAGCTCACTAAGCACAGACATCTTCATTTCTTTGATCTCATTTCATGTTATGTTTCTCTTTCTTCACGACATCCTTACTCATTTCTCCTTAAAAATCTATGATTCTTATAATTATTTACATTGCTTAATGATTCTTATTTTGAAAGTCAGGGAAAATTGAGAGAAAATTATTAGGTAAGGTTCCAGGTATTAAGGGTGCAATGACCCTTGATCTATGTTATTACTTATCAATGACACCAGGGGGCCATAGCAATTGATAAGTATATTAGAATCCCTTAGTAATTTTTCTTTTTCAAGATATATTCAATAATTCATGCATGCATTCAGAATGTTTGTTTATTTGGTCTTTGTTGTAAGTGAGCCTTTTCTACTTGAGGAAAAATTAGGAATCCCCACTGGTGAAAAAATTACCTCTTATGACTGACAGTTTTAATAAATGATTTATAATTAGCTTTCTGATTTCTTGCTGTGACTGCTCTTCTCAAACACACCACTCTTACAGATGTAAATACAAATACAGTTTCTCTTTCTAAAACAACTCTGCATTTACATGGAGGAAAAAGATGAAGGATCATTACCCTTCATTTTATAAATATGTCTCTGTAGACTAAAACCACCAAATAGGCAATGTCTGATTATGCACAAGGCAATTCCAGACATTTGCTAACCATACACTGGTAGAGACATTTTATTTGCAGGTCTAAGTACTTAGTACAAAGAATGAAAATTAGACTTAATAGAAAAAAATTAAGAGTTTCCAAAGAAAAACTTGGGATACTTTTTTGAGGAACAACATAAATTTGAATGTTAGAATCTTTTATCATTTGTACTTATATTCACAAATTAAAATATATGAAGTAAACAGTATATTATTAACAGCCATAATTAGTATGAAGTAATTTCATTATGCTAAGTAAAATAAATTAATTTGAAACTAGTAAGAAAGCAAGAGTATTTTGAAGATTGTAAGGTGATTTTTTTTTAAAGCTATGTGGGTTGCCTCACAGCAACCACATAGTTTTCTTTCTTTGAACTTTTAATGTAATTTAAGTTCCCATTGCAAGTTTGTAATTACACACACACACACACACACACACTAATAATAACAAATTAGGTCTTTCTATCACTCACATGGAAGTTACTAGAAACTTAAAATATTATTGATCAGTCATTATGGAATATTTCTCAAAAAACTTTACTATGGTTCATTTATTTTGTATAAAGTCCTAGGTAGTCCACAGCTCAGGTTTCTCCTATAAGAAAATAAAATTTTAATTGTGATCATCCATTTTAGATATTTGGGTTTTTTTAAAGTTATTAACTGAATATATTCTGCTTTGGAACTCCAAGGTTTGAGCTATTGGGGTTACATTTGAAAACTTGGAGCTTTTTGTGGTTTTCCGCTACTTACAGATTTAACTGTACCTAAAAATGTGGCAGAAAATGTACTGGAATTTTCCATTGAAAACAATTGACAAAGAGCAATTGTCAAAGAACTTTCCACAGTGTCAAGTTCTTCATTTGTATCTTTTCATTTATCCTGCCTCCTATTATATCTTAGAATATTTAAACACATTATGGCACCCAGCTTCTTTTTCTTGTTCTTTCTGAGTACAGAAGATTTGGAAAAAAAATTTTTTAAAGCCAAACACAACTAAAATCACTTTCAGATACTAGGCTCAGAAGCTGTTTTTCTCTCAGAGCCACTACCAGAACTTTCTGGTTAGTTGATGTTATTGGTAGTCTATGACTGCAGAATGAGTCCTGTTCAGGATGTTCTGGCCTGCACAAAGAATTCTCTGTAACAATCCACACTTTCCCTATTTCTTCTCAATCCCACTCAAGTGTGTTGGTCCTATTCCATTCAATGCAGTTCTTCAAGTTTTAATTTGGGGAAAGTTAACAAGCCTACCACAAGGAAACTGAAATTTTTGTACAAATATACAATTTTATTTATAATTTCAGCTGCTCTGTGACTACTTAAGGCATTTCTATTGACCATTGGTTTCTGAAACCTTTGCTTTCAATGGTTTGACCTAATGGCTTAATTGCTTTGTTTCTTTAGCTTTCCTCCTGGATTGTAATGGACACTTATTACCTTGCCTGTCTTTCTGCAACACAAATATTCTAATGATTAGATAGGACTTGGAGCATGCTACCTAAAGATGGAGGAGGTTTGAGAATCATTTCTATATCCAAAATTATTGAGAAATAACCATATTGTCTACACAAACCCTGCCACCCCAAAAATCGGACCAGACTTAATCACTTCTCTGGAAATCTTTTAGGTTTCCCAGTATTGAGCTAATCAAAGGCCTGGGAAATTTTCTAAAGTGTTTTTTTCCTTCCTATAACTTTTTGCTTACTGGTAAAGTAAAAGGGAGAAAGCCAGAGAGAAATAAACTTTTAAAAGAGCAATGCAGTTCTGCCTATGCTGTACTTATCTTTCAGTGGTCTTGGAACAAAAAAGTCTGCTTGGGAGGACATATAAGGGAACTGAATCAGGGTTTAGAATTGAAGCCCAATACCACCATAGTTATCGATGACATTCCACTGAAGACTTGATATTGTTCTTCTCCTTCAGTGAAGATATTACAATAAATCTCTATTCATTTTTAAATGTGAAGACATACCAGTAAAATAATAAAGAAGAAAGTATCATTCCTTTCCTCTCAGAGACATGAATAGGCAATTGTGTTTGTAAAGTCTAGGACTTAGCAGAATTATTTATACCCAAGGAAGAAAAAGGATGATTATTTTCAGTAGACAATCCAACTCATTTGTGTGAGATGAAACCACCAAGTGATGAAATGCATCCTTTCATGACTAAAAGCCAAAACAGGAAAGACAGGGAACTTAGAGAAATGAAGAAAGATGGATCAAATCCTTAAACAACAAAAACAACTAAATGACAAGAATCACCACATACCTATCAATATTAACACTGAAGGTCAATGGATTCAACTACCCCATCAAAAGACACAAATTGGCAAACTGGATTAAAAAGGAAGATCCAACAATGTTTATAGGAGACCCATCTCATTGACAGATACAAACACTGACTTAGGGTGAAAGGCTGGAAGAAAATTTACCAAGCCAATGGTCCCTGACAACAGGAAGGAGTAGCAACACATCTCAGACAAAGAGGACTTCAAACTTATATGAATCAAATGAGATAAAGAAGGATACTCCATACTAATAAAAGGGAAAATACACCAAAAAGAAATAACAACTATCAACCTATATCTCAGTCCACCCAATTTCATCAAACATACTTTAAAGGATTTAAAAGCACATAAAGAACCCAATACAATAGTAGTGGGAGACTTTAACATCCCCCTATCACCAATAGATAGGTCATCCAAACAAAAAATCATAAAGAAATTTTTGAACAAAATCGCATTATAGATCAAATGGACCTAACCAATATTTACAGAATATTTCATCCAACATCCACACAATATACATTCTTCTCAGCAGCCCATGGGACTTTCTCCAAAAATTGATTATATCTCACTTTGAGTGAGCCTCAGTAAAGGTAAGAAAATAGAAATAATCCCATGCATTCTATCTAATCACAATGCATTAAAACTAGAACCCAACAACAAAAACAACAGCAAAAAATACATAAACAGTTGGAAGCTGAACAACACATTGCTCAATGATCAGTGGGTCATCAATGAAATAAAAGAGGAAATTAAAAGGTTCCTGGAAGTTGATGAAACATGACATACCAGAATCTATGGGACACAGCAAAGGCAGTCCTAAGAGGTAAAGTTATAGCCATGAGCACATATATTAAAAGGACAGAAAGATCTCAAATAAATGACCTAATGCTATATCTCAAACTCCTAGAAAAAGAAAAACAAGCAAAAACCTGAAAGAAGCAGAAGAAGAGAAATAATAAAAATAAGAGTCAATATTAATGAAATAGAGACCAAAAAAAAATATAAAGAATCAAAGAAACAAAAAGCTGGTTCTTTGAAAAGATACAAGATTGACAAACCCCTGGAAAATCTGACTAAAATGAGGAGTGAAAAAACCCAAATCAGTAAAATCAGAAATCCAAAAGGGGAGATAACAGCAAACACCATGGAAATCCAGGGAATCATCAGAGACTACTTTGAGAACTTATATTCCAATAAATTTGAAAATCTTGAAGAAAAGGAAAATTTTCTAGATACTTATGACCATCCAAAACTGAACAAAGAGGATATCAACCACCTAAGCAGATCAAGAACACAAAACAAAGTTGAAGCAGCAATAGAGTCTCCCAAAAAAGAAAAGTCCAGGACCTGACAGATTGCTGAATTCTATCAGACCTTTAAAGAAGAACTAATACCAACTCTCTTAAATCTTTCCACAAAATAAAAAGGGAAGGAATACTGCCTAACTCATTCTATGAAGCCAGTATCACACTAATCTCAAGACCAGATAAAGACACATCCAAAAAGGAGAACTATAGTCCAATCTCCTTAATGAACATTGCTGCAAAAATCTGAACAAAATAATGGCAAACCAAAGGTAATAACATATCAGAAAGATCATTTACCACTAAGTTGGCTTTATCCTAGGGATGAAGGGGTAGTTCAACATACACAAATCTGTAAATGTAATACAGCACATCAATAAAAGCAAAGACAAAAACCACTTGATTATCTCAATAGATGCAGAAAAAGTCTTTCATAAGATTCAATACCACTTCATGATAAAAGCTCTAAGAAAACTAGGAACAGAAGGAATGTACCTCAACATTATAAAGGCTATATATTACAAACCTATAGCCAACGTCATACTTAATGGAGAAAAACTGAAACCATTTCCCATAAAATCTGGAACAGAACAGGGTGCCCACTCTCCCCACTCCTATTCAACATTGTCTTAGAATTCCAAGCCAAAGCAATGATGCAAGAACAAGAAATAAAAAGAATACAAATAGGTAAAAAACTGTCAAAATATCCCTATTTGCAGACAACATGATCCTATACCTCAAAGACCCAAAAAACTTGACCCAAAAACTACTAGACACCATATACAGCTTCAGCAATGAGGCAGCATCCAAAATCAATTTACAAAAGTCACTAACCTTTCTATACACCAACAATGAACAAATTGAGAAAGAATATAGGAATACAATTCCATTTACAATAGCCTCAAAAAAAAAAAATCAAATACCTAGGAGTAAACTTAACAAAGGATGTGAATGACCTCTATGAGGAGAACTACAAACCTCTGAAGAAAGAGACTGAGGAAGACTACAGAAGGTGGAAAGATCTTCCATGGTCATGGATTGGTAGAATCAACATAGTAAAAATGGCTATACTACCAAAAGCACTCTACATGTTCAATGCAGTTCTCAGCAAAATCCCAATGACATTCATCACAGAGATTGAAAATTCTACCCTAAAGTTCATTTGGAACTAAAGCAGATACCTTAAAAGCAACTGAGGCCAATAGGAAAAGGGGAACAGGTACTAGAGAAAATGTTAGATCAAAAAGAATTAACCTAGAAGGCAACACCCACGCACAGGAAATCAATGTGAGTCAATGCCCTGTATAGCTATCCTTATCTCAACCAGCAAAAACCCTTGTCCCTTCCTGTTTTTGCTTAAACTCTTTCTACAACAAAATTAGAAATAAGGGCAAAATAGTTTCTGCTGGGTATTGAGGGGGTGGCGGGGAGAAGGAGGAGGTGGAGTGGGTGGTAAGGGAGGGGGTGGGGGCGGGGGGAGAAATGACCCAAGCCTTGTATGCACATATGAATAATAAAAGAAAAAAAAAACAAAACATAACCTAGCCCTGCTCCAGCCAGTGAGAAAATGAAATTATACTTCACCGGCATGGAGCAGAAGCTCAATAAATATTTGTTTACTTAGAAAAAAAATAATAAAGTTCATTTGGAAACACAAGAAACCACAAATACCCACAGCAATACTCAGCAGAAAGAGCAATGCTGTAGGTATCACAATATTCGACTTCAAACTATATTACAAAGCAATAGCAAAAAAAAAACTGCATGGTACTGGCACAAAAACAGATATGAAGACCAGTGGAACAGAACAGAGGACATGAATGTGAATCTACACAGCTATGCCCACCTTATTTTTGACAAAGGCACCAAAAACATACGATGGAAAACAGACAGCCTCTTCAACAAACATTTCTGGGAAAAGTGGTTATCTGCTTGCAGAAAACTGAAACTAGATCCATGTTTATCACCTTGTACTAATATCAACTCAAAATGGATCAAGGCCCTTAATATCAGACCTGAAACTGACACTAGTACAGAAAAGAGCAGAGAATACTCTGGTAACAATAGGTATAGGCAAAGACTTCCTCAGTAGGACCCCAGCTGCTCAGCAACAAAGAGAAAGGATGGACAAATGGGACTGCATGTAATTAAAAAGCTTCTGCACAACAAAAGAAATGGTCTTTAAACTAAAGAGACCACCCACAGAGTGGGAGAAAATATTTACTAGCTGTACATCAGACAAAGGACTGATAACCAGAATATACAGGAAGCACAAAAAATTAAACTCTTCCAAAATCAATGAACCAATAAAGAAATGGGCAACTGAACTAAATAGAACTTTCTCAAAAGAAGAAATTCAAATGGCCAAAAAACACATGAAAAAATGCTCACCATCTCTGGCCATAATGAAAATGTAAATGAGAATCACACTAAAATTCCACCTCACACCTGTTAGAATAGCTTCCATCAAAATCACCACAAACAATAAATGTTGCTGAAGATGTGGGGAAAAAGGAACCCTCACACACTGCTGGTGGGAATGTCAGGTAGTACAACCACTCTGAAAACAATATGGAGTCTTCTTAAAAAACTAGACATAGATCGGCCATGTGATCCCGCAATCCCAGTCCTAGGGATATCCCCAAAGGAATGAAACTCAAATTACTCCACAAGCACCTGCACACCCATGTTTATTGCAGCACTATTCACAATAGCCAAGTTATGGAAACAGCCAAGATGCCCGACCACTGATGAATGGATTAAGAAAATGTGGCATTTATACACAATGGAATTTTACTCAGCTATGAAGAAGAATGAATCTTACCATTCACAAGTAAATGGATGGAACTGGAGAGCATCATCTTAAGCAGTTAGCCAGATTCAGAAAACCAAAAATTGTATGTTCTCTCTCATATGCAAACTTTAAATATAAAACAAATGCAGTAATATTATTAGACTTGGGTCATACGCTAAGGAGAGAACACATACAGGAGGAATAGGGAAAGGTTGAAAACACAAAACTAGAAAGTGTTTGATGTCCCCACTGCAGAGGAGCTAATACAGTAACCTTAAAATGAGAGAGGTCAATATGGGAATGTGACAGGGAAGAAGTGAAGAGGTCTGGTAGAGATGATCAATTTCAGTTGTAATACATGTGTACCTGGAAGCAATGCTAGGACTCTCTCTGTATAGCTATCCTTATCTCCAACGAGCAAAAACGCTATGTATTTCTTATTATTGTTTATGTCTTCTTTTCAAAATTGGAGAAGAGGGCAGAACAGGTTCTACCTGGAAGCGAGGGGGTGGGGGAGAGGGGAAGGGTAAGGGGTAGGGGGATGAAATGGCCCAAACAATGTATGCACATATGCATAAATGAATAAATAAGAAAATAAAAAAGTAAAGATGAAATTGATCTAAATCTAGATGAAGCTCTATTTCTGAACACTATCTAAATAGGTTACAGGCTTGATTTGTGACTCAAAGGATCTAGTAGATGGAGTGCTATTGGATTGTCCACACTGGGATCCAACAAACATCCTCATCATGTAAGAAGGCTTGTCAATTGTTCATCATTGTATTGTCATCACTCAATCATTTTATCACCATGTTGAAATAATTCCAGAAAATTATTCCATTATGATTTAAGACCTAGGGGACTACTGGATACTTAAAAATTTATAGGAGATCCCTAAATATATAAAATTTGCATGCAGTATATAGTAAATTAATAAATATTACTCTGGTAACCAAGAGGATAGATTACATCTATTACACATACCTTATTTTTGGTGATATTCTACAGCATTCTCTACTATTACTTCTAATTCATACAAATGTCTCAAATATATGCAGTGTGTTAGGCATGTTGTATTTGATGGACATGTACTACTTCTAATTCTGATAGCAGATAGGTATTCTGAGATAAGTCTTACCATCTTAATTAGGTAATCAAGAAGCTTGTGATTTGTAGGGTTAATTAATTTGGCCAAGGTCAAACAGCTATTAAACTGAGGAGCTGTGATTTAAATCAAAGTGCATGTAAAATGCATATTTCACAGAATTAGGTACTTTTATGACATCTTAATTTTTCATCTTTAGGTGAAGTATCTACCTGAGTTGTTTAAGATGGGATTATCATTTCTGATGGCTTACATTTACACTTCATCAGGTAGTGTTCTTAACATTGATCAATTTGAGCAATCTGTTTATTATCAGACTATAGTTATCATGCCTACCCCAAAAACTTGTTACGAAGTATAGTCCAGCTTTATTTTATGTTTAAGAGTCAGATTTTTTGCTTTCTCTATTCCTTGCAAGGACTTTAAAAAAAATAGAAAAGTATTCTCATAAAGGTACCATTATCTGATTGAAGGTAAGATAATCTCATTGAGCAGGATTCTGATAAGAGGCTTATGGTGATGACCCATGTAACAAAAGCTTTCAAATAACATCATAAACTTACATTTCAAACCCTAGATCTTTTAAAGTTAATAGTAAATTTCCAGTCTAGCTAACCTCTACTCTTTCCATTATTTATGCTATGCCTTTCATCTTGTCAATGCATAGAACTAAAGCTTTGCAGAAGTCTTGCTCTAATATCGTATTTTCCCTCTACACTTCCAGAAGCACGACTATAACATTCTCAGTACACTTGTTCATCAAGCTCAGAAATTCTCTATTTAGATTACCAGGTGATTTCCAAGTCTGATGCACTTGTTCTTCTTCTTTTCTCTATATTGAAATCTATGATTAAGCATTTGACCTAAACTGTGACAAGATCTTATGTTTTCATGAAGCTTTGATCTTTATTCTCACCTCTTCTGCAAAAGGTATCCATTCACCCAGGGGTGAATCAACAATACAATTTCACTTTTTTCGCTACATATTCCCAAATTACTGAATGTTACTCTGTGGATTAGAAATAAACTTATACAAAGATTAGCACTAAGTAAACTGTCAATGTATTTCAACTACAATATTAACTGGCCCCATTAGTCATTTTACTTACTTTTACTTATCTCACTCTTTCATTCCTTTCAGCAGTTCTAAAAATCTACCTCACCTCTCAGCCATTTCAATCACCATCAACTTTACTTTTAGCAGAAAACTTCAAAATTAGTCTCTTTACTTTTCTTTACATTTTAACTGAAAATGTGTTTATATTGTTGCCATGCATACTCCTCCTTAGTCAGAAATACCAGTGAATTCTGCAATTTGTCTTCTACTCATATGATTCATTCACCAGAGTCTTTGGTACCAAAATGTCCCATATTATTTTTTCCCCCAGAGCTTTGTTCCACTAGTACTTTTACTTGTCTGTCTGTTCCTTTTGCAATCTACAAACATAAACAAATCTCTATTTTCATCTTCAAAAATCTCTCTTAACAATGTGCCCTCTTTATGGTCCTGCAAAATCTTTTTGATTATTCACATAAATGTCTAAAAAAATACAAGTAAGTTTGTCACTTTCACCTTCTCACCTTATTTTCACTCAATTCCAGTGGTTTAACTTCTAATCCCTACAACATTCTGAAAACACCAGTTCTTAAAGTTACTTGAGATGTCCTGATTCTTAGAACCCATGAACAAATTCATATGAATCCTACTGGACCTTGCTAACAGTATTTACTACTTAGTCACTACTTTTTAAACTTCTTTGTAGTTTTCAATTCTGTGATGCTCTACTTTTCTGGTTTTCCCTGTACAACGCCAATAATTTATATGCTGTTATTTTATTTAAAATAATACATTCTGCTATCTGCATGAATGCCTTTTTGTCCCATGGTCCCATCATCACCTGCTTTGTTTGTTCCATTCAGTTTTCCGTCTCTTCTGCCATGACTTTAACAACAATCTATATTGGCTACTATTAAATTTAATTTCCACACTCTGCTCTACCTGATCTTTATACTTCTATAGTAAAAGAAGTTTAGCACAGTGATTCAGAGAGAGCATTGTTTCAGCCAGATCGCCTAGGTTTACATTTTGAGTCCACTATGTGTTAGCTGTGTGGATTACAGCAAATTACTAAACACCCCTAAGCTCTATTTCCTCAGGTTAGAAATGGAGGTGATAATAGTATCTGTTCTGATATTTAATGCATTGATATGAATTAAATGCTTAGAGTAACAACTACTGCAAGGCATTCTTTGGGTGGCTTTTGGTGGAACCATTTCTCTCCCCTTTATATTTGTTCTTTTAAAGGATTGCTATAGTAAATACTGACAATGCAAATGTTGACATGGGAGGGACACAGTAGAACAGCCTAGGTTTGTTTGTTTTCCTCTTAGAAACAGTTCAACATCATGTCATGTTGTCCCTGAGGTATATAACCTACGGCTGGCTGCTTTTCAAGGTTCCTCATTTGTAGTGCAAGTGGTTTGTACACAATGAAGACTCCAACCCTGCTGGGCAGATTTCCTGAGCCTTGCAGCACCAGCCCTCAAGACTTTTATTAACGCTTGATACTTATTTGAAGGAATGATACTGTTTCATGAAATCTGTTGTGTGAATGATTGTTCTTTCTTACTGGACTCAGAAAATTGGGTAACCAGTACACAATCAACCTGCTTCATGCCTGATAGATTGAAAGGATTATATACAGAAGCTAATCTTAAGTAAAATTTCTGGATAAATATGCTCAAATGCCTCACAGTTAACCTCAAATTCCACATGTGCAAAACTCACTCAGTTCTCTTTCTATCTCAAAGATAAAAATAAAAAGTCAGGAATCACTCTTCCTTTCTCTTTTTTGAGCTCTCCACATGCCAATCAATTTCCATATCCACTATTCTTAACTCATAAATATTTCTTGGATCTGTGTTCTCTACATATGCCTTTTCTGTCTTCCTCTTTTTAGTTCATTTTTATAAACTCATCCTACTCTGTCTGGTCATCAATATCAGCATTTCTCAAAAATTGTCCTAGGTCTTTTGTTCTCATTCTACCTCCAGTAAATCTCAGCTCAAACACATCTTTAATAACCTTTTTTATGCATAAATTATCCCAATTTCTCTTTTTAGCCTATCCTTTTCTTCCATGCACAAAATTTATATGTCTACCTGTGTAGTTGATATAGTGATTTAGATATCTAAGGGCATTTCAAGCCTCTATATTAAATTTGGTTCATTCTATAATCTTGTCAATGGCTGGCATCAACATTCATCAATTTCCACAAGATGAATACTTGTATACCATCCTTGACACATCCTTGTTTAACTACTGATTTCACCAAATCTAATCCATTACCAAGCACGATCATTTTTCCTACTACATACTAAGTATCTCTTGTATCTTTCTATTGCTCTCTATTTCTATCCCTATCATTACAGTCCTAGCTTCTACCTCTCTCAGCCAGATCTGTCTGAGTTACCTGGAGATAGATATACTTGAAGTTAATAGTGATTTTCCAAAATCCAACTTAAAAAACAAACATTCCTCTTAGCTATAATATTTTGATGACTTGATATAGGTTTAAGGATAAAGAACAAAGTTCTTCGTATGATGAGCAAAGACTGTTTTTGTCATCTACCTAACACTTCAGCCTCATTTTGCCTCAACCACATTTGATTCTGCTCTCCACTCTACCTTCTGTATTACAGCCTTGCTAACATTTTACCCTAGACATCATTTGTACTGTGTTCATCCAAGTGTAGGTATTTCTCATTGAAAGGGTTATATGCATAAGCTGATTTTGGCAATAACATTTCTAGATGTACATGCTCAAATGTCTCACTGATACCTCAAATTCCAAAGATGAAAAACTTACTCAATCTTCAAATTCCAAAAGTAAAAAATTCACCTAATTCTCTTTCCTCCTCAGCCATTATCTACCCATTCATTCAAACTAGAAAGCTAAGAATTGCTCTTCCCTTCTCACCTAGACACATTGTGTCATGACCCTCTGTGCATGGCATGCCTTCTCATGGCATCCACTGCAGTGACCAGATCAGCTCATGCATTGATCAGTTCCCCACAAGTGTGGCTGACAGAATTTAGCCTTGACCAGGACTTCTCACTTCCTCTCCAGAGTTTTCTCTGATGTCAGTCTTTAAATACATATGGAAAAATATTTGAGCAGCATTTCACAAGGTCATGGCATCATCACATACTAGTTGTCTCCAACAGAGTCAACAGCATAATACATCTTTGTATTGTACCTTTCTCTGTCTTTGTTTCATTCCCCTAATCCATCATTTGTACTCTCTGGGACCACTTTCTAAAAAACACCTGCATGCAAATATTTTCTTCAGCTTTCCCTCAGGAATAATTTTGGCTTAGACTCACAAGTTATTCCCTATTCTTGGACTCCTTCCTCCACCATCTTTATAATTAACACTTAATAATGTTTTGAATATTACCAAAAATATCTGAATCCTCTCAATACTCCCTTTGCCCTCATTTTGTCATCAGAAGTTCTTAAGTGTTATTGAGGTGATAAACCAAAATAATAAAATGTGTGGGGCCATGTTCTAGATAAACTTATTTATGAAAACAAGTGTCCAGAGATTTTCTAGAGCTGTCCAAACTTACAAAAACTGTTTTCTTAAAACAACAGAAGCTATCATCTCACAATTGGGAGGTTATAAGTTTAAAATCAAGGTATCACCATGGCTATGCTTTCTGGGAGAACTGGTTGGAGGAGGGGGATCTTCCCTTGTTTCTTATAGCTTCTGGTGTTCTCCAACAGCTAGCATTCTTTGCTCTGTATCCCTCAGTCACATAGCATACCTTATGTGTCTGCACTTAGTTTTTCCTCTCCATTTGTCTATTTCTATGCTCAAATATCTTTTTTATAAGGCACCAGTCAGATTGGAATAAGGAATACACTAATAAAATCTTGATTACTTTTATAAAGGCTTATAAGGTCACATTCTGTGGTACTGGGGATTAGGACTTCAACAAGACCTTTTCAAAAAAAGTTATTTTGTTAGCATATATTAATTTTACAAAGTGAAGGATTTTATTCATATTTCCATAAACACACATAATGCACTTTGATCATATTCATCCTTCCATTAGCCTGGCCCAAAAGACCAAAAATCGTATGTTCTCCCTCATATGTGGACATTAGATCAAGGGTAAACACAACAAGGGGATTGGACTATGAGCACATGATAAAAGCGAGAGCACACAAGGGAGGGGTGAGGATAGGTAAGACACCTAAAAAATTAGCTAGCATTTGTTGCCCTCAACACAGAGAAATTAAAGTAGATACCTTAAAAGCAACTGAGGCCAATAGGAAAAGGGGAACAGGTACTAGAGAAAAGGTTAGTTCAAGAAGAATTAACCTAGAAGGTAACACACATGCACAGGAAATTAATGTGAGTCAATGCCCTGTATAGCTATCCTTATCTCAACCAGCAAAAACCCTTGTTCCTTCCTATTATTGCTTATACTCTTGCTACAACAAAATTAGAAATAAGGGAAAAATAGTTTCTGCTGGGTATTGGGGGGGAGAGGGAGGGGGCGGACTGGGTGGTAAGGGAGGGGGTGGGGGCAGGGGGGAGAAATGAACCAAGCCTTGTATGCACATATGAATAATAAAAGAAAAAGGAAAAAAAATTAAAACTTCATTCATATTCATCCCTCCATTAGTCTTTTTTATCCTTCCTCCTCCCAGTGCCCCTTTATCATCCCTTCATAAAATAGATAAAGTTGCCTATCTTGATTGCTAAATTAGCAAATTCTCTTCTTTACATAAAGTTTCTATTGGTTATCACTATGGATAAGTTCTAAAATTCTAAAGATTACATGTAAAGTTCTCTATTTTGTGACTATTTGGCTAACACTCTAGTCTTATCATTCATTATTCTCTGGTTGACATTTGGTGATGCAATCACATTATAATATTTCTGTGGCTGAAATATGCCAAGCTGTTTTATATTTTAAGCTTTTGATTTAGGTTGTTTTTTTAGACCCATAGTTCCTGGTCTACTAATTAACAATTAACAGTAAAGAGTCAACTCTGATATTATATAATCCCAAAAGATTCTCCCTAGTTTTCCAATGAGGGATTAAATACCCATTTTTCTTGTCTCGTAAGTACTTAACACATACCATATTCATCAGTACACTTACCACAAAATTCTAAAATTATAAAATTCCATTCTATTTTTGTCTCCACTAACAGACTACAAATTTCTTAGGATATCATTTTATAGGATAAAACTTTCAAAATAATTTTATATTATATATTCTGTTGGGTTTTTTTTATGGTACTGGAGTTTGAACTCAGTGCTTTGTATTTGCAAGGCAGGTGCTCTACCACTTGTGCCATGTTCCCCATCCCTTTTTGCTTTTTTTTTTTTGTAGTACTGGAGTTTGAATTCTTGGTTTCATGCTTACTAGCAGGTGCTTTACCATTTGAGCCATGCCTCCAGCCCATTTTGCTCTGGTTATTTTTGAGATAGGGTTTTGCATTTTGGCCAGCTTGGACTCCAATCCTCCTCTCTTATGCTTCCTGCCATAGCTGGGATGTCAGGCATGCACCATCATGCTCAGATTTTTTTCGGTTGATATGGAATCTAGCAAACATTTTTCCTAGTCTGGCTTGGAACCACAGTCCTCGAGATTTCAGCCTCCCAAATAGTTAGTATTACAGGTGTAAGCCACTGCACCCCACTTGCTTTAGCTATTTTTTAAATAGTAACTTGTGCTTATGTCTGACCTGGCCTGGACCTTGAACTTCCTATTAAGTTTCCCTGGTACCTGGGATAACAGGTATGTATCACCATGCCCAGATTTTATTGGTTAAGATAAGATCTCAAGACTTTTTTTTGCCTCTACTGAACTTGAAGTATGATCTTTCCAATCCCTTCCTCACAGTAAGTAAGATTACAGGCATGAGCCACCACTCTTGGCCAGTATATATTCTTTTTTATAATTCTTGGACACAGGAAAGATATGTTCAGTTAAACATTCACCAAGTAAATGAATAAGTTAATGAATAAAAATACATTATTGTTTTTAAGCCTATAGACACTTGTAGAATCTCCCACAATGTGCACATGACCACTCAATGAGGAGAGACATAGTATCAAAATAAAAACATCTTTTCTGACTTTTCTCCACTTTGGATGTACAAAACTATTTATTACAAAAAACCCCTTTTAACATAGACTGTCAATAGAGAAAACTGAATGAAATTACTTACTGCACATAGAAAGATCAAGGTAAAGGTAATAAGACAAAGAGGAGGAAAATAATATGTGCTAGTATCACCTTCTGAACTAGACACGATCTCTCACCTCTTTGTCATACTTGTTAACATCTCAGGTAATTTTCTTGGTATCTTATCAGCAGTAATATAAATAAACAGCACCATGACAACTAACAAAAGACATTTAAACAGTTCCTAATTTCCAAAGAACAGATTCTCATCTTACCTAAATAAACTAGAGGAAAACTAAGAGCTAAATTCAAAATGACAGTGTGATAAAACTATGAAAAAGGAAAAGCAATGGGCTTTGGATGATACTAGTGGGAAAATTTTCCCACTCATTTGCATTGGGTTTATATATACAGATCTTTCAAAATTATAGAGAAACCACTTGCCAAATATTATCTATATTTAAGAAAGCAGTCATGAAAGGGCATTCTTTTGTACACAACCAGAATAAACCAGGGAATTACAGAAGAAATTCAATGTTACACAGAGCAAAAAGAAATATGTTGAAAAGACTTTATTTTGAAGCGACTATGTAGTCATATAAGGAAAGATGTAAAAGCAGAAATCCTCCAGGAAAATAAATCTGTTAGGGAAAATGCATCTCCTATGATATAAGTACATTTTCATTCAACCAATAAAAATATTTTGAATAGACAGAGGGAAAACAAATCCCAGTCTAAACTCTTCTATTTAGAAATTCCAGTTGTTTCAACAATAGGGGGGATGACAGCTCAAAGAGCAAATCTAAATGTCCAAATTCTGCCCAGATTATATAATTTTATAAGGCAACAATAAGCCTTTTTTAAAAATTGGATATGCTGATTTTTAATTTTCAGCATGGTGATTAGCTACAGAGGAAGAACCAAGGAACAGAGGTGCATTGCCACATTCTATGATTTGTCATATTTTCAAGGCAAATGAATACATACTTAAAATATGCAAATTACCAATTAGCAGCTTATATCTTTGCTATAAAATATGCTTCTTTAAAAAATAAGGCTTTTATTGAATATTTTCCTTATAGTTATTTAACCATTTCTACAAAGGAATTCATATTTTATTGTTTCTTTAACTTATTTTATAATAATCTGGGAAATTGTTAAGAGATGAAATTGATGAAAGCTACTAACACTTTGGAAAATGTAATTTTTTAAACAGTTTCTGCATCAGCTCCCGCAAAGCTGCACAAATGGCCCCTTGACAACATAGTATATTATCTACATGTATAGACTTTCTACAAGAACCTTCATGATCATCCATTAAAATTAAGAATTCATTTGTGTATGTATATATACTTGGATACGTTGGATTTTTAAACAAATTAAACTTAGAATTTGATTAGAATATCATTTCACTTTATTAATATAAGCAAAATTAAATAATATGCTGATTTTCAATTTTCCATGTCTCTGTTTATCAGTTATTTTTGGTATATTTTTAGTTATTCTTCAACTACTTTGTAACTACTAAGATTTGAAAAGAAATCAAAAGACATCAGTCATGGTATGAGCAAGTATCTGACCTTCTATCTTTGCCTACACTGTCCAAAGCAAATATTAATCAACTATTTAACTTAAAAACTGTATGTAATGTCCATCAGTTCTGTAAATTTATATAAGTGCTATTTAACTATGTACAAATTGGAAATGTTGATATTGTAAAAACATAGCCATACATATTTTTTAACTCATAGTTTTCAGTAAAGCATGAAATGAAGGACAATATGGATGGATAACACAATCCTTATTATCTAGGTGGTACAAAGACCAGAAGAACTAATATAACATTATATTGGGAAGTTTAGATAAATCCAACACAAGAGAGCTGATAATCTTTGGCTCCTATGTAGAAAAATGTTTTGTTCAGTTCCAGGTTACATCTTTGATTGGAACATAAAGAAATGGAGTACAATAGAAGAGAACTGCCAAACTGAAAAAGGGAGTCATAATCTCATCATTCCAGAAAGAATAAAATATTAATCTATAAAACGAGACACAAAATTGTTCTCAAATATTTAAAATGTTTCAATGGAGTAAAGATTAAACATATTCTTTATAGTTCAATGAGGTAAAACAAGAATCCACAGATAAAAAATTACAGGGTGTCAGGATTTAGCTCATTCATTTTTTAATATGTCCATTCTGACATAAATCAGAGGGTAGGCTGTGAGGATAATGTGATAAATTAGGTACACAGGAATGCTGTTCTGTATTCTTGAGGAGAACTCTCAAATGGCTATAAGGATGTAATGGAATTATGCAAGTAAAGTTGTTTAAAACAGTACTTTGTACATAATAATGACTCAATAAATGGTTTTCACTAGTACTACTAATAATAATACCAGTAACATCAGCCAAAAATGTATTATATTTAACCCAGTAACTCTATTATTTACACATTGAGTAAAGGGAATTTATTTTAAAATCATGGCATTATCTGAACATTGTGAACAGACATGATTTTTTCATTTACTGTCATATCAAGTTTGAAAGAAATGTTTTACTATTTTTCTCCACTGATAGGTCTGCTTAAAATTTGCAGATTTTTATAGCCCGTGTGTATATATATATGTATATATATATATGAATATACATATTCAAATGAATATATATTCAAACCCAATTACTAATTTATGAAGCTATCTAAAGTTAAAGATCATAAAATCAATGGAAAAGACTGTCATTTATCCAAACATAATTGAAAGCAAGTATAGTTGTAAAGAACTTCACATTCTTGACATGTGATTTCAGAATGTCTTAAAGGATTTGGTTTCACACTTTTCTTTCATAGGCTGGAAGAAGTTTTTGACTGAAGATCTTGACATGTCAGAATCTTTTGGACTGAGAATTTGGAAAATAAAAATTGAAAATGCTCCCCAGTTAATTCTGACACATACCATTCCCTCTACTAACTGATGAGAATAATTCATCTAAATCCTAATAAATTTAGGAAAAACCCACTCTCCTGTAAAATGCTGGAATTTTGAACTGAATTAATTACATATTGAATTGCATGAATTTATGGTTAAGGTCAGTTAAACTTTTTACTTTTAAAATTCATATTGTTAAGAATTTTGTTCTATTTCTTTGACAGTAACAAGAAAGCCAACACTGATTAATAATCTGCAACATGCATAGCACTGGGTACCAGGCCTCACTTGCACAGTTACACCAGTGTTACATGCAGATTTCATTCTTGAGAAGGTAGGCAGCACTGCCCTTATTATACGGATGGATATTCAGAGTTTCAGAGTGATTAATTCTGCCAAGGTTATACACCTAACACTTAGTAAACCTGGTATTCAAGCCTGGGTCTGCATAACTAAGGAGGCTAACTTCACAAAAACTACCTGCTCAGTGAACACAGAATTCAGAAGAGAGAGGATTTAGAGTAAATTTTTTTTAAGTTACAGAACTCAATAAAAGGTTTGCAGAACAGAACTCATTGGTCTCACTTTGGTAAATGTGGTGAATTCTTTCAAAAGGACTAAGGTGTCTCTTAAGAAATTCCTTCATAGAAAATTCTGATTGAGAAAGTTGATCCCTTTATTATTTTGTTTTAAGTTTATAACAGAAGCTCTTCATAGCTTTAGAAATTGGAGTTTATATCAGGTCACCTGAGAAATTAAGCAAATGACAAATAATCATGACAAAGGTCAATATTGAAACAGGTTTTTTTTCAGTGAAGTTACAATAATCTTCATCCAAGGAAAGGTAGTAATTAGCTGATAAGTGTTTCATTAAATGAATATGCAGTGTCATGATGTTGAAACTGGGCATAGATCACTGGTAGCTTTACAGGTTCTCCCTTAGGCTACAAATTCTGACACCACATTTATCATTTGCTCTATTTTTAGAATTTTAATGAGAAGATCACCAAGCCTTACCTCATTAACTTGGGTTTTGAGAAAACATTATTTACAGAGATAATAGTAGGTTAAAATAGTCACTACTCCCGAGTTTATTAGGAAATAAAACATGCAGACCAAGCTAATATATTTCCTTAGTAGAGGACAATTTTGACCTTGTTTAACAGGTAAACTTTTCAACAGTTGTTATCCTACAATTAATCTCCTTAATCCATCTTAAATGTGTGTATATATTTTCAAGGATAAATGGATATATGCAATATATTTATCTAATGCTATTGCTCCTGTGACTTACAAAAGGTCATCATTTAAAAAATTTTTGTGACTTTCTATAGCTATAGTGATAGAGATTATAACATAATTACATGAATTTTGTATACTTTGAAGTATAAAATCATTAACTCAAGAATTTTATGATAGAATATTGCATATAAAAATATGTGTCCTCATCTACAAATTCTACAAAAATAGTTGTAAAAAAACGTGAAAATAATGCAACAGATCCAGAAGGGAAAAGAAAGGAAAAAAGATAACAGGAAACATAGAATGTCTTCAATATTTTTAAGGTAGAAAGTACGCGGTCAGTAGTTACAGCTGAGTAAACAGGTCATAGACACTGAAAAGGGAGAAGTGTAAAGAGAATCAGTTTCATCATCTACATGGAGCCATGAAGTACTTGGGGAATGCAGGCAAGAGTGAGATAAGAAATCCAAGGTAGGTGGTCTGACCGCACACCATTACAAGGAGAACTTATACTCAAGATTCTCTCCTTGAAGCTCTTAAATCACAAAATTCTCTTTCTAATATGTTACAGTGTTCCTTTATGGAGATATAAGATAGTCTGTGACACATGCCAGAGCTGGTAGTAATGGGGCCAAGGGAAGGTAGGATTCTCCTAAATACTAAGAGATTGAGACAAAGGATGGGTATTAAAACCTGAGCTTTTCAACTCCACTTTCTTTCTTATTTCAAAGCCCTAACTACAAGATTTATAATTTCCAATCACAAAATTAAAGGAGTTTTCTCTGGGAAACCAGCCTGAGAAAAGGTACGAAAAGCTATGAGACCATCACTAAGTCAACACGGCCTGATTGGTCCAGAAAGGTCTGCTTCTATATTCAGTTTTCTGTTTTTCACTTTTGGGGTCTAAATATTAACGAATGCTCAAGGATTATCAAAGTGTTAAGGAATACCTTCAAAAGGAAGCACACAGACTTAAAATAAAACAAGGTTGGGGTATAGTTTAAGGGTACACAGTTTGCTTAGCTTCCATCTTCAACATTATAATAAAATAAAATATAAGCATAAATTAAAATAAGGGAATCAGTAAGGAGGAAGAGAAAAAATTTAAAACTTTATTATCTTCAGAAAGCTGAAAGAATTTATACATTCAATAAAAGCAGAGGGGTTTTTAAAAAAGAAATATTCACAGAGCAAGAAATTGGTCTGAGGAATTAAATATAATATGTTATAAATACTTTAAAAGTCAACAGAGAGGTTGAGATATAATGTTGAATATTCTTTCAGAAAATAAAATAAAAACATGGAAACCTGAGAAAAAAAAAAGAGCTCAATCCAGTGTGCCTACCACATAAAAAGTAGGGATTCCCAATGGCGAAAAACAGAGGAAGGGAAATTGTTAAAGAAATAATGCAAAAATAAGTACTAGACTTTAATATCATAATTTTTCAGAAAGTAGCAGCAATTAAATGCTCCAAACAACAAATAAAATAAAACTCACATAAAAATATATGTCATGAGATTTATGTGTATTGAAAAGAAGAGGAAAAAGCTTTCAGAAAGGTAAAAAATACGAAGACTGAAAGTCAGAATGCCTCTACATTTCTTAATAACGGCATTAGAAGTTGGAAGGATAGAAGTAACTTCAAAATTCTTAGTAATGACTTTTAACATTCAGTGATCTCCTTGATCAAACTATACATTAAATATAAAGGAAACCAAAGAGTACTTTCATAGTTGGTAGGTCTCATAAAGTTTGAATCCATGTCAATCCTAAAAAATTAAGTTTGATACTCTTGGAGGATGTGCTGTGAAGGAACCAAAAATTCAAAGTATGGGACCCAGGAAAAAGGGTCTCCAAAGTAGAAAATAGGAAAAGAGAATTTCCAAGATGATAATAATCATCTTAGACTAGTAGAGATAATGTCTATATAGCACATTTAAAGGATCACTAATTAAAATTAGAACAAAACTGGCACCAGACATGGTGGGTCACAACTGCAATCTTAGCTACTCGGGACGCAGAACAAGGATCATATTCCAAAGACAAAAGCTTGAGACTCTTTCTGAAAAAAAAAAACCAAAAACTGAAAACAAGAGGACTGAGTGAATCAAGTGAGTAAGCACTAAGCCCTGAGTTCAATCTCTGGTATTGCCCCTCCCCCTAAATCAAAGCTTGGAGAAAACTGAAGGCTCTGGGAGGAATATCTCTGCATTGGTTAAACATTGTTGAGTAAAACCTACTCCAAAACTTAGTTGCTTTCAAAAATATAGTACTTCTCATATAGCTACAGAGCAGCTGAGTAGTTCTACATATTTGGACAAGGCTAAGGCAATCTTGGTTAGACCTATTTATGCATGAAATCAGTAGTTGGCTGGGGACTGACTGTGTTATAGTGAACTTACAGACAGTTCCGCTCTTCTTGATTTCTTTCATTCCTCAGCAACAGATAACCCAGGCATATTCTCATAAGTGAAAGGAGAAATGCACAAATACCTATTTAAGCTGCTTCTTGTATCAAGTTTGCTACTCTCATAGTGACCAACAAGTCATATGGCCAAGCACAGAGTCAGGGTGAGAAAGTACTTTGAAAGGGCATAGGTCAGGGAGATGGGGAAAACTGGATCAACTAATGCAAAAATTTCTCTACTAAGAAAAATGTCTGATGTTTTGAGAGAAGTTTTGCAGTTCTGTATGATGGCTGAGGGATAAGTTAGTTATAGATACAGAAAATGCCAACCACATAAACAAATGTAGTGATTATTTAAAAGGGGAAAAAAGGTAAAACATCACAGGAAACATGCAATCATTGTATTTTATGTGACACAATTGTGAACAGTATTTACAAAGTCAGAATGATGTAATGCCTGAGCATGATATGAAGCAATCTATGTGAACATATTAAGAAGGTGGAGGAAATTCAGTATGTGTAAGTAGCCTAAGGAAAAATATCATCACTTCTAATAATAGGAAATCCATAATAATGTCAAGACTTGAAAAAAATCAAAAACTGAGATAAGCATGTAATTAAAAATCTCAAAAAAAAAAAAACCTTTAGGAGAATGGAGAAATGTAATAGGAAATTACTGAATCTGATACAGATCTTACAGTGTCATTTGAATTCTTGAAGTAGAAGCATGAAGTAGATGCAAGCAAAACGAAATTCAATGAACAATAATATATTTGATCATAAAGAACAATTTACAAAGGTGCAATAGCTAAATGATCTTGAATTTCTTTATCTTCATTTTCCCTACAGGAAAATAAGGGGGAGAGGTGAGGATAAGTTAATCAATCTCCATCATTTATTTCTATTGTTTCAAAAGCCCTAAGATGCACAATTCTATAAATCTTGCCAAAGAGTTAATATTTAATAGCATGTGTCTTTGACTTTACTTTCAAATAATAATTCAATATCTCTTCATCTAATTTCCTTTTTATTTTATTCATGTGTTCTATATCAATTAAACCCTAAATTCTAACGTTGAAATAGTCACTACCTGCCTAACAGGACTGCCAGTCTTGTTCCCTAACTACCTGAACTGAAATTACTCCATTTATTTCTGGAGCTAAAATAGAATTTCTAAAAGGACTGCAGAGTGATATAAGTACCTCAGGCAGAAAGGTAATTTAGAGCTCCTTCAAATGGATGCTCTTTTAAGTATTGCTTCAACAGCTATATAGTAAAGTATGGCCAACCAGAAACATTTTATATGTTTTTTAAAGTTCTACTTAAGGGAATATCTACTACAGGAAGAAGAGAACAATTTTGCAGTTCAACAATGATGTAAGGAGCTACATGTGGATGTGCAAACTGGTATCATTTCTGATTCATTTCAATGATATTTCAGGCTGTTTAAATTCGATGCACCAAGGAACTCCCTGAGAAGTTCACCTGAGATAGAACTCTGGTCTCAAATATCACTATATACTAGCATATCATATCCACAGTGAGCAGCAAGCATCAATATGCCTTTTCTTTATTGCAACAGTCTTATTTTCATGTACACAGTTTGCAAGGCTTTTTTGTATATTTCATCACTATTGTTCCATTTCTTAGTGTGATGGTATAAAGCATACTAACATGATCATGAACTATTTCTTCTCCCAGTTGGCAAGAGTGAAACCAGGAATTCCCAGCTGAATCACCTGCCCCATCTCACCCATCACCATCACCATCTCAAGAGACCTATTTGGTTTGTTTCTAAATGCCATGGAGTTTTGTTTTTTTTTTTCCTAAGAACAATCAGTAATTAGAGGAAAAAATGGTAAAGGATAAAGGAGGGGAGAAAAGTCCCAGCCAAGGATAGATTAAATCAATTACATTTTAAAAGAGCAGGAGGTGGGAAGGAGACTAGGGAGGAGTGAAGAGGACTAGTGGAGATAAACCAATTGGGGTTGTAATACATATATGCATGGAAACAGCACAAGAAAACCCCTTATGTAGCTATCTTTATCTAAAAGATATCTAAAACTAGCAAAAACATCATGTTTTTCTTTTTATCTTTTATCTTTTTTTCTTCTACAAAATGAGAAAAGAGGAGGACAGAACAGGTTCTGGGACAGGGTAGGGTTGGGGAACGGGTGGGGAAAAGGGGTAGGAAGATGAATACACTGAAATAATGTGTATACATGTATGAAAATGCAAAAATGATACCTGCTGAAATTGTTCCAGGAATCAAGGGAGAGCGGAGAGCAGTGGAGGGTGTAAATTCAGATATGATGTATTTATTACATTGTAAGTACATTTATAGATGTACTCCCACCCAGCACAACAATTAAAAAAAAAAAAGAACAGGAGGTGGATGTCAGAATAGACAGAGTTGGGACGTAGAAGAAGAGTGCTTAAAAGAGGGCTTTAAAAATAAGTTTTCATTGTTTTTGTAGTGTTGCAGATCAAACCTATAGTCTTGTGCTTGGTTATACCATTGAGCTACACCTTCCCATACACACACTCTAGAGGGAGGAGAGTTTGGTGAGGTTGCTTGATGACCAAGATGATCTTCAGAGTGTAAGTGTGTTAAACGATGGGGAAGAGAAAAGAAGGGAGGAATTATGAATTGCATTTTCTTTCATTTTTTCCAGGAAATATGAGAGGAGAAAGGAATTCCTGTTTAGTTATTTTTAACTTCTCTGAAGTATAAGTCTTTAAATTGTATTCTGCTCCAGAATTAGATTACAATTAATAGTCACAGTGGGAACACACCTATTCTGTAGCTTTGCTTCCCACTGTCCCAAAGTGACCACCCTGAGAGATGAGGAGTGAATGAATAAAGGACTAACTCTTTAGCTCTTATTACACTTTGTCAGTAGGATTGTAATAGATAGTTTTTCATCACTGTGACCAAACTAACTGAATGAGACAACTTAAGACAGGAGGATTTATTTGGTCTCATGATTTCAATCCATGACAGGCTGATTCCATTATTTTGGGACCTTGATGAGGCTGGATATCTTGGTAGCAGGTAGCAGGAGGCTGCTTACCTCATGGTGGCCAGGAAGCAGAGAAACAGACAGGACAGGACCAGGGTAAGGTATATTTTACCAAGGCACAACCTGGTGACTTACTTCCTCTAACTAGGTCCCATCTCCTACTTTCCACTAATTCCTGTAAATGCCATAATATCATGAGTCCATCAAGAGATTAACCCATTGAAGCATACAGAGCCCTCATGATCCATTCATCTCTCAAGAGCACCACGGATGGGAAACAAGCCCTTATCACATGAGCTTTTTTTTTTTTTTTAATTCATATGTGCATACAAGGCTTGGGTCATTTCTCCCCCCTTCCCCCACCCCCTCCCTTACCACTGATTCCGCACCCTCCCTCTTCCTATTGGCCTCAGTTGCTTTTAAGGTATTTGCTTTAGTTTCTCTGTGTTAAGGGCAACAATGCCAGATAATTTTTTAGGTGTCTTACCTATCCTCACCCCTCCCTTGTGTGCTCTCACTTTTATCATGTGCTCAAAGTCCAATCCCCTTGTGTGATTGCCCTTGATCTAATGTCCACATATAAGGGAGAACATATGATTTTTGGTCTTTTGGGCCAGGCTAATCTCACTCAGAATGATGTTCTCCAATTCCATCCATTTACCAGCAAATGATAACATTTCGTTCTTTTTCATGGCTGCATAAAATTCCATTGTGTATAGATACCACATTTTCTTAATCCATTCGTCAGTGGTGGGACATCTTGGCTATTTCCATAACTTGGCTATTGTGAATAGTGCTGCAATAAACATGGGTGTGCAGGTGCCTCTGGAGTAACCTGAGTCACAGTCTTTTGGGTATATCCCCAAGAGTGGTATTGCTGGATCAAATGGTAGATCAATGTCTAGCTTTTTAAGTAGCTTCCAAATTTTTTTCCAGAGTGGTTGGACTAGTTTACATTCCCACCAATAGTGTAAGAGGGTTCCTTTTCCCTGCATCCTCGCCAACACCCGTTGTTGGTGGTGTTGCTAATGATGGCTATTCTAACAGGGGTGAGGTGGAATCTTAGTGTGGTTTTAACTTGAATTTCCTTTATTGCTAGAGATGGTGAGAATTTTTTCATGTGTTTTTTGGCCATTTGAATTTCTTCTTTTAAGAAAGTTCTGTTTAGCTCACTTGCCCATTTCTTTATTAGTTCATTAGTTTTGGGAGAATTTGGTTTTTTAAGTTCCCTATATATTATGGTTATCAGTCCTTTGTCTGATGTATAGTTGGCAAATATTTTCTCCCACTCTGTGGGTGTTCTTTTCAGTTTAGAGACCATTTCTTTTGATGAACAGAAGCTTTTTAGCTTTATGAGGTCCCATTTATCTATGCTATCTTTTAGTTGCTATGCTGCTGGGGTTTCATTGAGAAAGTTCTTACCTATACCTACTAACTCCAGAGTATTTCCTACTCTTTCCTGTATCAACTTTAGAGTTTGTGGTCTGATATTAAGATCCTTGATCCATTTTGAGTTAATCTTTGTATAGGGTGATATACATGGATCTAGTTTCAGTTTTTTGCTGACTGCTAACCAGTTTTCCCAGCAGTTTTTGTTGAAGAGGCTGTCTTTTCTCCATCGTATATTTTTAGCTCCTTTGTCAAAGACAAGTTGGTTATAGTGTGTGGCTTCATATCTGGGTCCTTTATTCTGTTCCACTGGTCTTCATGTCTGTTTTTGTGACAGTACCATGCTGTTTTTATTGTTGTTGCTTTGTAATATAGTTTGAAGGCAGGTATTGTGATACCTCCTGCATTGTTCTTTTGACTGAGTATTGTCTTGGCTATTCGTGGCCTGTTGTGATTCCATATAAATTTAACAGTAGATTTTTCAATCTCTTTAATGAATGTCATTGGAATTTTGATGGGAATTGCATTAAACATGTAGATTACTTTGGGGAGTATCGACATTTTTACTATGTTGAATCTACCAATCCATGAGCATGGGAGATCTCTCCACTTTCTATAGTCTTCCTCAATCTCTTTCTTCAGAAGTGTATAGCTTTCCTTGTAGAGGTCTTTCACATCTTTTGTTAGGTTTACACTTAGGTATTTGAATTTTTTTGAGGCTATTGTAACTGGAATTGTTTTCATACATTCTTTTTCAGTTTGATCATTATTAGTGTATAGAAATGCGAATGATTTTTCTATGTTCATTTTATATCCTGCTAACTTGCTATAGCTATTAATGATGTCTAGAAGCTTCTGAGTAGAGTTTTTTGGGTCTTTAAGGTATAGGATCATGTCATCTGCAAATAGGGATATTTTGACAGTTTCTTTACCTATTTGTATTCCTTTTATTCCTTCTTCTTGCCTAATTGCTCTGGCTAGGAATTCCAGTACTATGTAGAATAGGAGTGGGGATAGTGGGTATCCTTGTCTGGTTCCTGATTTGGAATGAATGGTTTCAGTTTTTCTCTGTTAAGTATAATGCTGGCTCTAGGTTTGTCATATATAGCTTTTATAATGTTGAGGAACTTTCCTTCTATTCCTAGTTTTCTTAGAGCTTTCATGAAATGGTGTTGGACCTTATCAAAGGCTTTTTCTGCATCTATTGAGATGATCAAGTGGTTTTTGTCTTTGCTTCTGTTAATGTGGTTTACTGCATTTATTGATTTTCGTATGTTGAACCACCCCTGCATCCCTGGGATGAAGCCTACTTGGTCGTGGTGAATAATCTCTTTGATGTGTTGTTGAATTCGGTTTGCCATTATTTTGTTGAGGATTTTTGCGTCAATGTTCATTAAGGAAATTGGCCTATAGTTCTCCTTTTTGGAGGTGTCTTTGCCTGGTTTTGGGGTAAATGTAATACTGGCTTCATAAAATGTGTTTGGCAGTTTTCCTTCCCTTTCTATTTCATGGAACAGTTTAAGGAGGGTTGGTATCAGTTCTTCTTTGAAAGTCTGATAGAATTCAGCAGAGAATCCATCAGGTCCTGGACTCTTCTTTTTGGGGAGACTCTTGATTGCTGCTTCAATTTCATTTTGTGTTATAGATGTATTCTGGTGATTAATTTCCTCTTGGTTCAGTTTTGGATGATCATATATATCTAAAAATCTGTCCATTTCTTTAAGATTTTCAAATTTATTTGAATATAAGTTCTCAAAGTACTCTCTGATGATTTCCTGGACTTCCATGGTGTTTGTTGTTATCTCCCCTTTTGCATTCCTGATTCTACTAATTTGGGTTTTTTCTCTCCTCATTTTAGTCAGGTTTGCCAGGGGTCTATCGATCTTGTTTATTTTTTCAAAGAACCAACTTTTTGTTTCATTAATTCTTTGTATGGGTTTTTTGGTTTCAATTTCATTGATTTCAGCTCTTATTTTTATTATTTCTCTCCTATTTGTTTTGGGATTTGGTTGTTCTTGTTTTTCTAGGAGTTTGAGATGTATCATTAGGTCATTGATTTGGGATCTTTCAGTCATTTTAATATATGCACTCATGGCTATATTTTCCTCTCGGGACTGCCTTAGCTGTGTCCCATAGGTTCCAGTAGGTTGTGTTTTCATTTTCATTGACTTCCAGGAACTTTTTAATTTCCTCTTTTATTTCATCAATGATCCATTCTTCATTAAGTAATGGGTTATTTAGTTTCCAGCTGTTTGCATGTTTTTTGTCTTTAGTTTTGTTGTTGAGTTCAACTTTTACTGCATTGTGATCAGATAGTATGCACGGTATGATTTCTATTTTCTTATGTTTGCTGAGACATGCTTTGTGCCAAGGATATGATCTATTTTGGAGAAGGTTCCATGGGCTACTGAGAAGAATGTATATTGTGTAGAGATTGGATGAAATGTTCTCTAGACATCAACTAGGTCCATTTGATCTATTGCATATTTTAGATCTTGGATTTCTTTATTGATTTTTGGTTTGGATGACCTATCTTTTGATGATAATGGAGTGTTAAAGTCTCCCACAACCACTGTGTTAGCGTTTATATATGCTTTTAGGTCTTTCAGGGTATGTTTGATGAAATTGGGTGCGTTGACATTGGATGCATACAGGTTGTTAATTATTAGTTCCTTTTGGTCTATTTCCCCTTTTATTAGTATGGAATGTCCTTCTTTATCTCATTTGATCAATGTAGGTTTGAAGTCTACTTTGTCAGAGAAAAGTATTGCTACTCCTGCCTGTTTTTGGGGGCCATTGGCTTGGTAAATCTTCTTCCAGCCTTTCATCCTTAGCCTATGCTTATTTCTGTCAGTGAGATGGGTCTCCTGTAAGCAACAAATTGTTGTATCTTCCTTTTTATCCATTTCATCAAGTGGTGCCTTTTGATGGGTGAATTAAGTCTGTTAACATTAAGCGTTAGTACTGATAGGTATGTGGTGATTCCTGTCATTTAGTTGTCTTAGTTGTTTGAAGGTTTGATAGTGTGTACTTAAGTTGAGGTTACTCTCTACTGTCTTACTTTTTCTTTCCCTGTGGTTTGGTGCTGCCTGTCTTTTCATGGTTATGTTGGGTTTCACTTTCTGTGTGCAGAATCCCTTGCAGGATCTTTTGTAGTGGTGGCTTTGTGGTCACATATTGTTTTAGTTTCTGCTTATCATGGAAGACTTTTATTGCTCCATCTATTTTGAATGATACTTTTGCTGGGTAGAGTTCCTGGGGTTGAAGTTATTTTCATTCAGTGCCCAGAAGATCTCACCCCATGCTCTTTTTGCTTCTAATGTTTCTGTTGAGAAGTCTGCTGTGATTTTGATGGGTTTACCTTTGTATGTTAGTTGTTTTTTCTCTCTTACAGCCTTCAATATTCTTTCCTTAGTTTCTGAACTTGTTGTTTTAATGATGATATGTCATGGGGTAGTTCTATTTTGATCTGGTCTGTTTGGTGTCCTGGAGGCCTCTTTCATCTGTATGGGAATATCTGTCTCTAGGTTTGGGAAATTTTCCGTTATTATTTTGTTGAATATATTACGCATTCCCTTCGCTTGCACCTCTTCTCCTTCTTTGATGCCCATGATTCTCAAGTTTGGTCTTTTGATGGAGTCAGTGAGTTCTTGCATTTTCTTTTCACAGATCTTGAATTGTTTAATTAATAGTTCTTCAGTTTTTCCTTTAATTACCATTTCATCTTCAAGTTCTGAGATTCTGTCTTCTGTTTGTTCTATTCTGCTGGATTGACCTTCCGTTTTGTTTTGCAATTCTGTTTCATTGTTTTTTCTGAGGTTTTCCATATCCTGGGTGGTTTTCTCTTTAATGTTGTCTATTTTTGTCCTGAGTTCATTTATCCGTTTATTCATCATGTTCTCTGGTTCATTTTGGTGTTTATACAGTGCTTCTATGGTTTCCTTTATTTCTTCTTGTGCTTTCTCAAATTCTCTATTTTTGTTGTCTTGGAATTTCTTGAATATCTCCTGTACATTTCGGTTGACCCTATCCAGTATCATCTCTATAAAATTCTCATTGAGTACCTGTAGTATGTCTTCTTTTAAATTATTCTTGTGGGCTTCATTGGGTCCTTTGGCATAGTTTATCTCCATTTTGTTGGAGTCTGGATCTGAGTATCTGTTTTCTTCATTCCCCTCTGGTTCCTGTAGTAATTTTTTGCCGTGGGGAAACTGGTTTCCCTGTTTTTTCTGTCTTCCCATCATTGTCTTTGGTGTTGTTACTGTCCCTGTACTGTGTGCAATTAAGTATTTTCAAGTTTGTAATAATAACAATGGTAATATTTAGAATGGAAGGGTGAGCTGAGATGGAAAGCAAGAAGTTAAAGAAAGGGGGAAAAACAAATACACAGACAAGAAGGAGAAAACAGAACAAGGTATCAGACAAGAAAGTTTCAAAGGTATAAACAGGGAGCTTTAGTGTACTAATTGACAGTAAACTGAACAGACATTAGAAAGACAGAGAGAGGATTGAAAATCAAAAATAAAAAAATAAAGATAAAAGTAAAAATAAAAAATAAGTAAATGAAAGAAATATCTATATATAAAAATGATTTAAAATAAGATGGAAAATACAAAATTAAAAAAAAAAACCAAAAAACCAAAAAACCTCCAAGTTCAAATGCAATTAAGTTTCCATCTTTATAATTTGGGTGTCCGCCACAGTCTCCCATCCTGGAGATGGTGCCTCAGATGTTTTTCTGTAGTTGTCTCATCTAAGGGGATGCATAAGGTAGAGCAAAACTACACTCACACACACACACACACAAAAAAAAAAAAAAAACCCACCAAGTGTCCCAAGTTCAAATGCAATACAGTTTCAGTAAGTTTTTCAGCATGCAGGTGTAATTCGGTTGTTCTCTCATCAAAGGTAGGGAGAAAAAGAAAAAAAAGAGTCTGGAGACAGTTCTGAGAATGGTATCTGCAGCTGTGGCTTGCCTGCCTGCTGCTCTCAGCCTGTAGCTGGCGGCGTTATTTATGCAGATCTCTGGGGTGAGCTTAGCACTCACCTGGCCCCACAGGCTTTGTTTGCTCAGAGTTCTCCTGTCTGGGAGCCTCTGCTACAAGCTTTCCTCTTTCCAAGCACTGGGAAAGGTGACACTGCACCTGTGTTCTCAGACCTGTGTGTTTATTTACAGTTCATGTGGGAGATGGGTCTTCCCCCCTCTCCTGTGGAGTTTTCCTCCCACTGCCACTTTCACAAGCTTTCCTGCTCCTGGTTGCTGGGCGCACATCCCTGCTCCAGCCAGAGCCTCTCCGGCCCGCCCGGCTGGTTTATTTACAGTCCCAGGAAGGATTCTCTTCCCCCAGTCTTCAGCGCTCACTGCGCCCCACCCTCTTTCCCAGGTGTCTTTATTGCTCTTATTGTTTATTACTCAGTTTCTATTTTTTCCCCAGGTGGAGGTCAGTCTGTCCAGGGGGCTATGCTGCTCTGGCCCAGGCTTGTCTGTGGGGGTACCGCGGTACCGCAAAGCTCACCTGGTCTGCGTCTTCCCAAGCCATCTGGGCGCTGGCGACTGGCAGCCCGGGGGCCCTCCTCATTTCTCTATTTAACGTGAAGTGGAGATTCTCTGTGCCAGCTGGAGGTGTGGAGGGGTCACAGTTATGCCTCTTCTCAGTGATTATGCCTGCAAAGTGTGTTTCCAGCGTCTCTCCAAGATTTCACTATAGAAGGGTCGCTTTCTGCTTCCTCCCTCTAGCCACCATCTTGCTTTCTCCCACATGAGCTTTTCTTGAGGGACACTTCATGTCCAAACCACAACAAGCACCTTTATCTTATTTGCTTATATGGAAAGTCTCCTAAATTGTTCTGTTTTTGGCTCATAAAAGGGTGCATCCAGCACACTAAGCCTAAACACAACTAAATATTAACTTCAGTTATTAACCAATTAATAGTTATTAACCTATTATCTTCCTCTCAGTTTTCTAAAAAGTGAAAGAAGAAAAGAGGAAAGAGAGATAGGAATGAAGGGAATGGAAGGAAGGGAGAAAGAAAAGAAGAGTACATATGTGGTTGGTATGGGAGTTATCAACCTGAAAAGCAGATGGAAAAATGCCTCCTTATGTATCCTGTATCTATGTGGTCTATCCTTGAGGGCTATGACTGAATAAGTTTGCAATATCTAAATGGGCAATTTGTGGCTCAATTAAATATCAGAGAGATAGAAAGAAATCTATGTACTGATTAAAAACAGTCTATAGACTTAGGGAGAAATTGAAATTTAAATTCATTCATGATTACTTACTCCCTTTTGATCTTAATCTGTAACTGTTCTGACTCTGTTTCCCCATTTGTAATAGAGTTAGATGTACAGAATTATAAAAATCTCAAGAGATAGAGCAATCAAGAGAAAAAGACCAAACAAAGCAAATGCACAGCTTTTCATGTGCTTAAATATTTAAGTAGTAGATGCTCCATGCAGGGCTATTGTAGTTAAATGGATAAATTAAATATAGCACTGATCCTAACGGAAACCAACATTCAAGTAGATGAAATAAGACATGTCAACAGAGACTAAATCAATTTAGTTGAGAACAAAGAAAATTACATTTATTTGGGACTAATTATGAATGCAATCCAAGAAAACAGATTTAAGTAGTCTTGAAAATGAGCTCTGAGGTTTTAAAAATTGGCAGTTGTATTTATAACATTAAGCCTCAAAGGAGCTGCAAATTACATTACTGGTTAGTTAGGAATTATGATTGGTACTAGATAAACTGTCTTGCAAGAGGATTGGGCACAGTCTCAGTCTCTGGGTAGTTTAGGGGAGAAGACCACTGTAGTTCAGTAGAGGTTAAGGAATATTTCAGGAAACTGTGGTTTACCCCAGTCCAAATCTCACTTTGGGTGCAGAAGCAGTCTGCATCCCAGTTCAAAGTTTCAGCTATAGACCTGCAGAGATCACATTAACACTAGTCATTCTACTCTTTTGAAGTGCTACTCCATTTTGATCTTTGTTTCCTTAACAGATACTCATGTGATCAAATAGATGGAGAAATGCACTAGTGTCATCATGGAGAAAACAAAGAGTCCTAGAGAGCAGCTGAAAAAAAGACAGGAAATGTACAGAGAGATGGAGTGAAGGCTGCATTTCTGCAGGAAAAAAAGACAAGACAGTGGACTATAAAGCACCCAGATGTAAACATCACAAAAGGCAAAGATCTCATTGAGATCAGTAAGATTAGAGAAACAGTAAATAAAAAATTTTTAAATATTCTGAAGTGGAGAGAAAAGTATTTGAAAATGCTTGTTAATTGATGGGAAAATTCAGGCTTGTTAACAAAGTCAAAGGTAGGTCATCATTAATGTACAAAAAATGAACAGAAAAATGAGAATACTAGAAAAAAATACATAGAATCTGGTGAAATAATGGATATAGTAACTGGCCTGGAGTGCTGTCTTGCCTGCCTCCATTCTAACCAATTCAAGTTGCAAGCCTGCAACAATAAATTTGTCTTGCCTCCTTGAAAAAAATTCTGTCTCTGTCTTCTCTCATTTTTTCTCTTTTTATATCTTCTTACCTCTGCAGATGACATAAAACTTTATTATATACATGCATGACCTTTTCTTCTAAATATTTCATGGATAAATCTTGCCTATAAAACACTATAAACTCCTAAAAATCCACGTTGTGCTTTATTTTATTCACTGTTCTGAGTTCCAACACTGGAAATTACCTCCTTGTAATTTCAATCTATACAAACACAAATAGTGCAATGTGCAGGAAGGAAGGTTGTAAGAACCAAGAGTATGTCCCTTTTACTATTTCAGATGATAGTTAATTTTTGTAGGACTAGAATGAAGAAACATCATTAAATCAGCCAGTCACATTAGTGTGTGTGTTTGTGTGTGTGTGTGCATGCATGGACCTATGTGTATATAAAGTTCATAATTAAACAAATACTGAAATTTTATACAATGATTTTTGCGTTTAAATATAACTTCACTTAAACAGTGAAAATAATTTTATAAATGTTCTCAGTGAGATATAAAATGAGCTGGTCTAATTAGATTGCTAATTTTAAAAGAGGTCAAGTGGTCTATTACATAACAATGCCAAATGAATGAGATAATCACTGAGACTACAGAAAAGACAAGTGCAGAGATAAGTGAAACCAATACCCAGAAAGGACAGATACTAAGCTGATAAGACTCTCCTTGTAAAATAACTTGCACAACCATGGTAATCTTTTCTTTTTTAAAACATGGAATAAAATGCCTATTATAATTTCAAAATTATAATTTTATAGTAATTGTGGAAGCTTGGAATATTCAGAAAAGTATAAAATAGTAAAAACTACACATAAATGTTCAACCCAGAAATTGCCAGTGTTAGAAATTTGCTGTATCATAGTCCCAAGTTTCAATAACACATAAAAAGTCTCAAGGCAACTGTTATCTTGCAAGAAAATTAAAGAAGTGAGAGAAAAAGATGAACTCAGGACAAGATTCTTAAAGGCATCCTGGGAAGTATAACATTTTCTGCCATGACTCAGTCTAATAGCATGGAAGCAATACAAGTTATAAAAAGAGTCATTGGTAAATATTTATTGAGTTCTTATCTAATTCCAAAGAATTGGGCCAAGTAGTATGGGGATACAAAAAACAAGAACAAAAACAAGAAACAGATTCTGCCCTCCCCACCCCTGTTCTTGGAGACTCATAATCTAGTTATGTAAGTAAAACAAAGAGATGAAAAATGAAGCATCAATAAAATACTTAAAAATGATTCAACACCACAACCAAACAGAGAAATATTGTATTATATAATTTTAATTGCCAAATAAAGTCCATGTACAATAATTGCTATTTGGAATCACAAGCATTTTAACATGATTTATAGCAAAGGCACATTTAGGCAGCAGCTCTATTACAGCTCTTAAACTTCCTGAAAGAACTCTGTAAATGACAAGCACAGACATATTTTCACAGGTGCACTAGCAAATCAAAGCTATACTTTCCTGACTAGTTTGTCTTTTTTTCCACTTTTATGTCTCTTAAAGGGCATCTTGACTAGGAAGTCATATATAACAGGTATAAAACATAGTATTTTACATTTACATGTTTGTATAATGTTAATGAGGCAAGCTAGTAAGAGGGAAAAACCCACCATGGGACTCTCCTCAGCAAAAGGTCACCCCATGCTAAATTCCTCCTTCTCTCCACCTGGTACCACCCTGGAGGACATCCACTCAGTTGTAAATTCCTTTTTAATTATAAATTCCTTTGCAGATATAAGTTCCCCAAAAACAAGAGAGTTTCTTTCCATATTCAGACTAGAAATTGGCTCATGTCAGGTAAGGGAAATCTGTCCTCAATCTGACCTCTCAGGTAAAGCTGTCTATTTAAGACCTTATGAATATTGGTCACATATTACACATGCAATTATAGACTTGGGAATCAGCACAAGAACATATGCAGATAATAAGACCTTGTCAATCAAACCTGCCTATCGCTCTAACCCTTCCTGCAAAGACCACCCAGATTTCCAGTGATTTGCTAAGAATATGCACACTCTTCAAAAGGGTAGAGACAGAGAGCTGAAGGGCATGCTTGACAAATGGAAGTCCTGAAACTCACCTATTGTCCCTGTGTTTTCAGTAGGACTAGATCACATCTTTGCTTCAGAATAATAAATAGCACCCATTTTTACCATGTTTTGGGGTTCCTCAGAATGCATAAAGAACCCAGATAAGAGCCACTGTTTTGAGACTTCGTTTCCATTTCTTTCTTTTTCTATTTCTCCTTACTTTATCCAGTTACACTAAAATAAATCCTTGCTGAAATTTCCACCTTATGACACTCTTCTTTTTGTGAGACTCCCCTGAAATGCTTTCCACTGTGGATCTCAACTTCCTGTAATTTGCGTAAAAATGTTGAAGCCAGCCTAGAGAATCCCTTCATCCCTTCCCTTCCTTTGGTAACAAGAGAAATACAAAAGCCACTGAAGCAACATGAGGTAAAACAAAGAAAATGCAAAGCATACTTGAAAAATATTTCGGAGAAAAATGATTCCGAACTTAGTAATAAAAGCATAAGGAGACTCTCCTATGACTCTCAAGTTTCTCTGATGAGTCTATGGTTAGAGGTGTATGTAGGAGGATCATGATCCAAAGTCAGACCCATGCAAAAACACACTCTAAACAGAAGTTAACAAAGCACAAAAGGGCTGGCGGCTTAACCCAAGTGGTAGAGCACTTGCCTAGCAAGAGGCCAGCCATGGGTTCAAAACCCCAGTACCACCAAAGTAATGAAGGAAGGAAGGAAGGAAGGAAGGAACATTCTGCTGTTTTCCCTCTATTGAATTTAAGGGCATGGCAAGCCAACTAGGAGAGGATTCCGTAAGATGGCTCAAATTTCTCAAAACAATGCCTAATGGATTGATGGAACAATATAATGTACAGTTTATAGTAGCCCTTTTCCCTCAATATTGCTTTTAGATTTTTACTTTCCTGAAACTTCATTTATTAGTAAGCTACTGACTGATACATACTATTAATTACACAATTAAGCATGCACAAACGAAGTAAAAATAACACACTCTCTCATAGGAGACAAGCAAACACAGTAGAAAATGATTAATAAATATTGCATGGCATCCTCAGAGTAAATATTTGCTTCAAAATAAATTACCCATATAACTGACATGAGCATGAGGTGAATTTCACACCTCATTGGTAGATGGAAGTAGATATTATATTGCATTGTTAGAGAATTGTGAAATTATCCTTCTAATATATCAGTTTCATGCTTCCCACATAATGCTCAAATTTAAAAAGATTGCCTCTCACAAAATTCATGCTCAAGCAACTTTAATGTAATTTAGTGATTCTGTCAAGTGAATTCAACAATGAAAATATTAGGACAATCCCAATTAATATGACAGAATGGCAAGAGAAGCAGCTAGTTGAACAATATTTTCACCTCTGGATGTTGTCTTCAATTAAAATTTCTATCAAACGAAAGAATTGATTAGTCTCTTCAAGCAAGAAGTCTTGCTTCCTACAAGTAAACAGGATTGTTTCCATTAAAGCTTTCAATGCCTTCCCCGACTGAGGAAACTGTATGGCAGCAGCCACTTTCACTACATACGCTTACTTGCAATCAGTGGCAGGCTGCCGTTCAGGGGCAGAGTCTGGAAAGGTCATTCAGGGACTGCTGATAACCACACTGAAAGGTCAGCTAGTTCCTGTGGAATTTTATATGTGTACTCCTAAACTTTCATAAGTAGTTTTGTATACACAATCCAGTTAGTGTTGATGCTAGTTTTATAATGAGACAATCCACTTTCTTTCTTGATATCTAATTTTCTCATTTGTGACATCTTTGATTAAAAAGAGCACACCACCCCATCTTGGTGATTGCAATGAGCATGATGGTCATTATTGCATTATTAAGGCAATACACTCAGTGATCAAATGAATTTGGCCAGGAAAAAAATCACATTTAAACTAATTATGTTAAAGTAGTTTTAATGGAGTTAATCACACATGATTTAAAAAGACACATGAGCTTCCAAAGCTTGAGGTAAACTTGAGCTTAGGGATCTTGGATACTCAATTTATGAAAAGATGTAAGAACTAATAAAGATGAATATTGTAGTTTTCACTCAATATTATGCCTAAATATGGTTCAATTTATGCAATGATTATTCATGTACCACAGTTACTAATTATTCTTCAGCAATTAAAAAGCTGTGCTCACTGGTTATCATTGAGTTATCTTTGATTACTAATGTTTAACTTTTTAAAATTTTTTTCGGGGTATAGTACTTGAGGTATGCATCCTCATATTTACATAGGCAGCTAACTAAAATGCAAAAGCCTTATTTTTCCAGTTTATGATGCGCATCTCCATACTTTACAATGAACCCCCATTGCAAAAAATATTATGCTTTTGAGATTTCTTTACCTGTTCTGTTTATGTATTGTTTCTAAGAGACACAGTATCTATTCATAATCCAGTATCAATTTGCAAAAAGATGTGAAAACTAATAAAGATGAATTTGGTCATTTTCAGCCAGCATTACATCTAAATATGACTCAATTTAACCTGTCTATTCATGTATCTTAGTCATCAATTTGCTGTCAGCCTCTAAACTCTGATTAGACTATGTATCAGAGATATTGAGGTAATCAGAAGGCTATCAATATACTAGTGACTATTATGGAAGACGGGTTTCAATTACAACTACCATGTATTAGATTTATAAGCAATAAAAGATAAGAAATGTGTATAAATACCACATTTTCTTAATCCACTCATCTGTAGTGGGGCATCTTGACTGTTTCCATAGCTTGGCTATTATAAATAGTGCTCCAATAAACATGCATATGAAAGTGGCTCTATTGTATCCTAGCACACATTCCTTCAGGTATATGCCCAGGAGACATATGACTGGATTGTATAGTAGTTCTATTTTTAGTTTTTTGAGGAATCACACATGAATTTAAAAAGACACATGAGCTTCTAAAGCTTGAGGTAAACTTGAACTAAGGGATCTTGGCTATTCAATTTATGAAAAGATGTGAAAACTAATAAAGATAAATATGGTAGTTTTCAGTCAATATTACAGCTAAATATGGTTCAATTTATGCAATGATTATTCATGTACCACAGTTACACGAAAACATACTGTTTTCCATAATGGTTGCACTAATTTGCATTCCCACTAAAAATGTGTAAGTGTTCTTTTCCCCCCCATCCTTGCCAGCATTTGTTGTGTGTGTTATTGATGATAGCCATTCTCACTAGAGTGAGGTGAAATCTGAATGTTGTTTTGATTTGCATTTTCTTTATAGGCTAGGATATTGAGTATGTACGTATGTATTTACTCTTTTGAGAATTGTCTGATCAGTTCCTTTGCCCACTTATTCAGTGGTGTGTTGATTCTTTGAGAGGTTAGTTTTTTGAGCTCTCTGTATATTCTGGTTATTAATCTCTTGTCAGATAAATAGCTGACAAAGATTTTCTTGCATTCTGTAGGCTGTTTTTTCAGTCTAATTACTGTTTCCTTTGCAGTATACAAGCCTTTTAGTTTTAAGCAGTCCCATTTGTCAATCCTTTCTCTTAATTTCTGAGGTATTCATAAAGTCATTACCTAGGCTTATGTGATCCAGTGTATTCCCAATTTTATATTAATAAAAATTTTTTAAAGAAATGTAAACATGAATTTTAAAATAAACCATAATCTTAACATTTTTATATAAATGCAATATTAAACTATACAGAAAGGTAATGTTTTTACTTCAGAAATTCATAGTTAATATCATTGCCTGTGGTTCCCAGGATGAGTTCACATGTATTTACCATATAGATATAATTTATGTTACAAAGAGAATTCTTATTTAAGTTTGAAACGCTCTCACACAGGAACTGAAAATTGTTCTATGAGATAACTATTAAATATAGGCATTGGCCATAAATATAACTGGGCTTTGATTTTATTCTTGCTTTCATTCTATTTTGATGACTTTGCCAGTGTTGTATGTTCCTTTAAATATGTTTTATCAAAGGGATACTGCCAGGTGTCTGCTCTGTTGTACTTGCATCTAGAACAAATGCACCTCTTAGATCTTTGATCTATAAAACATCTTCATGCTTTTCTTCCTTTTCTGTTATAAATTCAATACATCATTAAAGTAAGTTGGTGAACAAATAAATGGAGGGGGAAAATCATCATAGCTATAGCACCCAAACACAGCTATTTTCAAAATTTGGTTGTGTTCTTATGTGTTTTATTTTTCTGATATGTAGATGGCTTTTTCTTCTTTTTAGACAATTTTGTACTGGTATGTAATTATAATGTTCTACTTCTATTATACCACAGACATTTTCATGAATCATATTTTTAAAATAACACACTTTGCATTTTAAAATAGTTTTGGATTTTTAGAAAAGTTGTAAATGCAGTACAGAGAGGCCTCATATACCCAAAACATTTTCCCCACTATGGGCATCTCAGATTATCATGCTATATTTGTCATAATTAATGAAATTACATTAATACATTATTAAAAATTAAAACAAGTACTTTACTCAGATTTCCATCATTTTATCTACTTAGGTTTCTCTTGCAACAGACACTTTCTCAGAATTTCCTTATGTTGATGACCTTGACAGATTGAAGATTATAGTCACGAATTTTTGCAGAATTCCCTGACATTGGAATTTATGTGAGGTTTTTTTTATGATTAGCAATTGTCATGGAAGGGAGAGCTTAGAGGTAAAGTGCCATTGTTATTATATCAGATGTATCATTGTGACTCATTAGTGCTGTTTTTGACCTTGATCACTGCATGAGGTAATGATTGTCAGTTTTTCCTACTGACAATCTTTGTTTTGATTCTGTATCTTTTTGAAGAAGTCACTAAGTGCAGGCTATGCTTAAGGATGGGAGGAACTTCCTTAAGAACAGAGTATCTCCATAAATAATTGAAATAATTCTCATTCAAGAGTTGTCTTTATTTACCAATGTAACCAATAACTTATTAATGTTTTCATAGACTCCTGAGTATTTATTTTGTACTTTGGTTTATATCCATTTCTACCTTATTTTGTTCTCAAGTAGCTCTTCTAGGTTTGACTCTCAGGAGCTCTTTCAGTTGACTCTTGCACCCTTATTCTGTATCATCAATTATGTAATGCAATATTTGTTTCCTCAGACCTCAACACCTGGGAGTTCCATAGAGTCATACTATCTGTAATAAAATATTAGCTCTCCCACATATTATCACCCTGTATCCAGATCCCTGGCATGCTGGTTCTTGTTCCTCTCTGTGTTTTAACCAGGTGGCAGAAGTTTCCCTCAAGTAATTGTGAACAGCTATTACTTACTACGTCTTCCACCTCACAGTTTCTATCATTGACCTGCCCTAAGGGTAGCTCTTTCTTCACTGCAAGCAAATAATGTAGGTCACCTCATCATTCTTCATGCTATGAATGCTGATAAAACTTGGAAAGTTACTTCTTTCTCTAATTCTCAGTTTCTTCATTTGCCAACTGAGAGAAAAAATATACAGGTCTAGCAGAGATAGTAGAAAAATTAAATATTATGTGCATCATGTATATGCATATATATGTATAATTTACATAAATAAAAAATATAACAATGTGTTCTGTACATACTCATAGAGTAAATATTTACAGATATTAGTACATCTAATTCCTTTTATTGTTTGGTTTCAGAATGAGTGCATCTTTTGATGCTATTTTTGGTTCACTCATACTTTAGTACATAAATCTTCAGACTGTATAAATCTATTGCCTTTTACTATTAAAGGCTCACTGGATGACTTCTATTTAGGTCTTCTCATTCAAAATGCTAGTCTATGTTCTTGAGGTCTAACAGAAAAATGGAATATCACTCAGAGATAATCTTTTTTGAACTCAGTCTTTGTGCCTCAACCAATTTTGTGTAGGTTTTTCATCCTTGCTTGTTCCCTTTCAATTCCTAGTTGAGGAGACTGTTTCTCTCTTACAGCTTTTAGTGGCCAACGTGGGGCAGCTGAGTCCCCTTCTCCCTCATGCCTATGCCTGTGGATGAGATTCTAGAGCAACTGACTAAAAACTGGCAAGAAAGGCAAGAATTATTCACCAAGGGCAAGTCTCCCACCCTTGAGAGTGAAGGGAAAATGTTTTGTCTCTTCCCAAATCCACTTTTTAGCAGGAGAGAATAATTTGTTTGGATTATGCCTCTTATGTTTTGATTCTAAATCACTTTTCTTTTATACTTTTCTTTCATTATTCTTTTATTTCAGGGATGCAAGCTATAATCCTTGGGATGAATAAGGAAAAGACCCTCTTTTTCCCTTATTGTTTCTGCCTAATCTTAAAAGGGACAGGATAGTTTTGATGTTTCCCATGAGGATACTTCACCAGGAGAAGCTTCATTTTCTTCATGAATACTGTCCTAGACACTTGTGTTTTCTCTCCATACAGCCACACAGGTCAGAATCCACCATGATGTACAGATCCCTCACTCTGGGTCCTTCACTGCATTCAGCCATTTATCACTCATTTCTTATATGTTTGATACCATTCCCATGCTATTCTTTAAACACTGTTTAACACTTTGCTTGTCTTTGAATACTTTCCTGTCCCTACAGGACAGGAAATCACCTACAATTCCTAGACAAGTTCCCAGCTCCCAACTCCCAGCTGAAGTTACACAGGCCAGAGAACATTAGAGGAGAAAAATGATTGAGCAAGGTAATGAAAATATGGAGAAACACATTTGAATTTATTGGATCAATAGATTCAAATTCATATCATAAAGAGTTATACACAAATTTAAAGTATGCCATAGCTGATATTTTGAGTTTAGCTACTCCTTACTTCATGACTAGTAAATCAGTAAAAGTGCTTCATTAAAATATAATAAGCCCCTAAATATGACTGACCCAGTTTGAATCTCACACACAGTTTACATGTATATTATCACACCCAAAATTTTTCCAATTAAAATAATAATAAAAGAAAAAAATTATAAAGGATGCTCCAAGCAAAGTACCTGGAACAATTTATACTTGGCTTTAGACCTGTGACAACAACTCACTTTTTTCCATTCAGTCCTGGTGGTACAGCGATGTTTGCTGCTCCATATCCTAGAAATAGTATTGACTCAGAAAAGGTTTAATATTCTCTGTGGCGGCATCTTCTGCCAACCACTTTCTATACATATGCATAGATTATTTGGGACTGCGTACACAAACAGTAAAGATTGCTGGGAAGAATAAATTTATGGCCACTTATTTTTAAAACTAATGGTAACTTATTGATGCTTAACTAGTCACTTAAAGCTTTCTTTTGTTTTTCCCATGAATTTCCCTTTGAGAATGAAATTGTAGGAGTGATCTTGACATAAGTCTAGGTTCTTCACCCTCTGCTCCCCTTTGCCAGAAAACTCCTTCTAGAAGCACTGTACACTTTCTGCCTTGTCTCCCACCTGGAACAAGGCATTACTTAGACTTAACATGTAAGTTCAGACCCTGTTCTAAATCCTTCAGTATATTCACAGTATTGCCCTGAGACATCTCTGATGCTTACCAGACTGCTTTTGTCAAATTTGAGGGAAGCTCGCTCTACTACAGCCATACCTCATTTGTGGGCGTCCACATCCATTGAGGTTCCTCAACACCTCCCCTACCCTCGGACTTCCCAAGGCTTCAGTAGCTATAGCAGATCTAATCTTGGCTTTAGCCAAGAACCACCCAAAATGACCCTATGTTTCCAAGAGATGTCTTAACTCAAAGTAGAAGTTGGGAGTAGACATAGGCAAAAGAGGAAGTTTACTGGGTACTTACATGTCTGGATGTCCTAATTGTTTATCTAGGACATCCAAGAACACTGACAGCATAGAACCAGGAATCAGGAGATAGGGTCTAATGGGCTGATGAAGCAGCATTTGAATGGCATTCTCAGTCCCATTAAAGGAAATACACTACTCCTCTTCAGAGCTTGCATTTGGCTAGAGAGTGGTTACATGCTTCTCACACCCGTTTCCTTTTTAAAATTTTTTTTACTTTTATTTACTTTTTTATCATTATATAATCATTGTACTAGGGATATAATGTGACATTTACAAAAGTTCTTATAATGTATAATACTTGAATTCATCCCCTCCATCATTCTCCTTTATCCCCTAACCCCATTCTTAGAATAGTTTCATCAGGTATCATTTTTCCATTTTCATACATGAGTACATAATATTTCATTCATCTTCCTACACCTTTTTCCTTACATCCTCTCCCCTCCCACTGGTACTAACCCCCAGACAGGACCTGTTTTACTTTCCTGTTCTCCATTTTTGAAAAAAAAAACATTTTTGTTTATTTAAGATAGCTATAAAGGGAGTTTCACTGTGACATTTCCATGTATATATGTATTATAACCCAAATTGATTCATCCCTATTTTTTTCCTTTCTACCTTAGTTACCTTCTGATGAATGCACACCCATTTCTTAAGGATAGTCTGTGTCTAATCACTGGTGGGTACAGGTACATAAGGTTTCCCTTGTCCAAGTCTGGAAGACCATTCAACTGGGAGTTCTAAGGCCTTTCTTGTAACTGCAATGCAGCTCACTTCTCTCTGTTCCTAGTTCTGTTTCCATCATCCCTCTACACATGTTGATTCAAAGAACACCCCAATAAATTTCCTGCCTGTTAATTTTCTTCTCAGTGTATGCTTTCCAATTAACTGACCCTGCAATACATGGGTTCCAGCATCATCTTGCACTACTGAGGTTTCTAACTGAAAAATTAAGGAAGCTGGATTGGTTCTATAAAGCCTATTCTGACTTCCATGAGTGTAACTGGAAAGATGGAATGAGGGTGGGGGAGTCTTTTGCAACCTTAAATCCCACCAAGTATGTTCTTTTTCTTAAATCAAAGCCTTGGTCATTCATGGGATAGAAAGCCCTACAGCAATTCTTCACTGTCATTGATCAACACCATTTATTACATATTTTATTCTTTTCTGGGATTTTTTTGTTTTTCAACATGTATGTATGCCATGTGTGAGATCATTTTTTTCCCCTTCAAATAAATCATGCAACTTCTGTGTTTATCAAGAAACCCAAAGTAGAGATATGTGAAATATGAATTGAGGAAAGTTCAGCAGGCCAAGTTCCATTAATTCTCAGGAATGACGAGTCAAGGTCAGGCAAAGAAAGAAGAATGAAAAATATCACAAAGTGTCCTTTTTTTTTTAAAGGAGGTAAAAACATAAGCCTTAGGGTGGTATTTACCTTAGTTCTTTTGAAAATATTTTATAGCCTATAAACAAGATTTAGGAGCTTATAAAACAAAGCCCACAAAAGTAATACCATAGGGAAGTAAAGGACTTGGCAATTTGATATATTTTGACTATATTTAACATCACTTAAAATGAATTTATTATATTCAATTATCAAGAGCTCCTAAAAATTGTTGTTTAATTTATGTTAAATTTATGTTAAATATCCAGATGTTCGACATCACTTAAGAAATCACTGAGTTGATAATATATTTTTAATTCAATTTTTTTAGCATCACATAAATACATCAGTGGCAGGAACAAACCCCAGAGGTAATGAAAGCCTAAAAGCCCTAAACTTTGTAAGGCATTATCACTGAACTATTTAATCTTTCTTCCTTCTCAATAAATGATACAAAAAGTTGTGCTTACTGGTCCCATAGTAATATTTCTTTAGAAGCTGACATTGCTGATATATTTAAATACATTGATTACAATGTTGAAATCACTCAATTATACCAAGCTTTTTCCTTAGCTATATGAACAAGTCGCTGTGCTATTTTTCCTAGGTAATTTCCCTAGTCTTCAAACTGATTCCACTAGTTCTTCTCTTGTCTTTCTATAATTGATTTTCTGAACAGGTTTTAGAATATAAATATGATTTTGCTACTCCTGTGCCTAAACTCCTCTAAAAGGATTCTCATGACACAGAATAAAATCTATTTTCACCACAGCCTGGAAGCCCGCACATGGACAGACTTATGGCTTTATCCTCTGTTCATTCTCTCCCTCTCTCTCTCTCTCTCTCTCTCTTCGCCACATAGTTCCTTTAACAAACCACCAAGACCTCCAGCACATTTGCATAAATTATTTCATTATCTCAAATCTTATCATAATTTTTACTGAATTAGGGAGATAAATTATAAACCATAGGTCTTAACATTTCCTTTAGATTTTTATGCCCCAGATTTTACATGACTGCTTCCTTTCATAATTCTAAATCTTTACTTCAATTTTATATCTTTGAAATGCCCTACCTGACTATTGAATCTAAAGTAGCATCCTTTCTCCCTAGCATTCTTTATCATTTAATCTATTTTCTCTTTTGTCACAATCTGAAATTACCTTATTTTAAGTTTTTTATTTATTGTTTTTCCTCACCAAAGGAACACACATGAAGTCAATCAAGGAATTTCACTATATTCTTAATATGTAAAATGATTCCTAAAATCTATAAGGCACTATGATCTATGTTGTAGTGATGTTTAATCAAAAAGAAAAATATTTGCCTCACAAGCTTTGAACAGCTGGTTATGAAGGGGAGTAAAAGGAATAAATTAATTGAATCCTTATAAATTGGTCTTTACTCAATTTCTCAGTAAAGTTTAATATTCCCAACACTTATCTAGCCTTTCATAGTCCATTGAGTTTGTTTGCTCCACTGATGATCAATAGTCAGATAGCTCTGTATAAAGAATCAGTCCTGCTTTTTAATTTTATTATGAAAGCCTACAAGACAATTGTAGAAGGTACAGACAAGTTGACAAATATGATAGAACTAATCTATGATTCTATCACTGAACTTTAGTTACAACTTTATGTTCATTTTTCCAAATTTTCAGTTTATTTGTATTGGATAATTGCAGGATTAGAATTTTGATCTATGGTCTCAGAAAATTAATCTGATACTCTCAGTAGAATTTATGAAAATAGAAAAAAACTGGAAATAGGGGTAGTAGAAGGCTTTGCAATATCAAAAGAGAAATTTAATAAGTCTGCAAATTATTACTAATTATTCACTTAGTGAGAATATAAATGAAAAAATTGAAAAATCATTCACAAAATCTAAAAGAGCTAGATTTGAGGGACAAGTAAGGAAAAATGGTCAAAATTGATATGGAAGTTCATGAATTCATAAATCCAGGTATGTGTAAAAAGTTCTTTATTAATAAACTTGCCCCGTGTCAGGTATTGGGCTAGGCATTGCATACAACAAATTAGAAAAAAAATGTGCTTTCACAGATGTTTCAATCTTGGCCTTAACAGAAACAAGAATACACAGGGGAAAAGCTGCTAAATTCAGTTATAAGAACTGTATTCGGTGCTAGAAGAGAAAAGTGAGTAACACAAAGAGTTGAAGAAGTAAAGAATATCATCAAAACAGGTATAAGGGTTCCTATGAAGAGGAGGCATGATACAGGATCAAAGAGCTTCCAAGAGTCCAAGAGTCCAAGGTCGCTTACACAAACACCCCAAAACAAAAGTTTGTTTGTGCTGCTGTTAACAAAAATACCTGAGACTGTGTAATTTACAAAGAACAGAAAATTATTCTCTCACAGTTTTGGAGGCTGGGAAATGCAAGATCAAAGAAGCATCAGAATTAGTGTATGCTAAGACTGCTCTCTGCTACCAAGATGGTGACTTGATGTTACATCTTCCACAGGGGAGGAATCATGTCTTCACATGGTGGAAAACAAAAGAATAAAGAAGGATCAAATTCGTTTCATTAAGTCTTTCCATAAAGGCACCAATCTATTAATAAGGATGCAACCCTCAGGACATACAATCCACATTCTGCTTTAATGAGTTGCACTATTTAAGATACCTCATATAAGTGGAAACACACATTATTTGTCTATCTGTGACTGGCTAATTTCACTTAGCACAGTTTTTTTAAAGGTTTATCATGTTGTAGTAAGGCAAAGAGATGTTCTGTCCATGGTACAATTTCTTTATCCCTTTACCCAAAAACAGACATGTAAGTGGTTTCCATAACTTGGCTATTGTGAACAATGCTGCAATGAACATGGGAGTGCAGGTATGTCCTCAAGTTTCTGATCTCATTTCTTTTAAATACTAACAAGTGGCATTGCCAGATCATATGGGACTTGTATTTTTTTAATTTTTTGAGTATTCTATTTAATGTTTTCCATAGTACACAAGTTTTCCAACTCTTCCATATCTTCACGTTATTATTTGTTTTGCTTTGTTTTGTTTTGCTCTGTTTTATTATAATGTTCATCCTTAACAGAAGTGAGGTGATACCTCATGGTGGTTTTGATTTACAGTGCTTTGATAATTAATGGTGCTGAGCATCTTTTATTTGCTGTTGGTTTATTTGTATGTCTTCTTTGGAGATGTGTTCACTCAAGTCCCCCATTCATTTGTTTAACTAAACTAGTTGATTTTTGCTATTTTGTTGTAGGTAACCTTTAATATGTTTTAGGTATTTAACCTTATCGGATAGTTTGCAAATATCTTTTCCATTCTGTAGGTTATCTTTCACTCTGTGAACTGTTTACTGCACAGAAAATTTTAGTTTGTTGTAATCTAACTTGTCATATCCAAGAAATCGTTGCCATGACAAATGTTATAAAGTTTTGCCCCTCTGTTTTGTTTTGAGAAATGTTAAAGTTTCATGCCTTATGTTTAAGTTTTAATCCTTTTTGAGATGATTTGCGTCAGGTCCAATTTTTTTCTTTTGTATATGAATATCTGTTTACCCCAGACTATTTGTTAAAGAAACTATTCCTTCCCCATTGTGCATCATTAGCCCTTTTATCAAAGATCAGTTAGCCATATGTGAGCATTTTCACTTCTGAACTCTCTGTAGTGTCTATATATCTTTTATGCCATTATCACTTTGATTGACATAACCTTATAATATGTTTTAAAATCAGCAAATGTAAAAGTTCCAGCTTTGTTCTTTCTCAACATTATATTGACTATTTAGCGTCTTTCTCATTTCATAGGAATTTTAGGATTGCTTTTTATTTCTGCAAAAAAAGAATTATTGACATTTTGATCAGGACTAGGTTGAATATATAGGTTACTTTGGCAAATATGGACATTTCAACACGATTAATTATTCTAGTCTATTAATATGGGCTGTCTTTCCATTTTTTTTACCTTTTTTCATTAATGTTTTATAGTTTTCAGTGTATAAGTCTTTCATCTTCTTGGTTACATTTATTACTGGTTTATTATTTTTGATGCTCTTATGAGGCTGTTTTCCAAATTTAATTTTTGAAATAGTAATTTTTAATACATATAATTTTTGCACATTGATATTTTATCTTCCATCTTTACTAAATTTGTTTATTTTTAACCATTTTTATGAACGCTTTACATCTACTTACCTAGGTCTACCTACATTTAATATCATATCAAATGTGAACAAAGATTATTTCTTTCTTTCTGATTTCTCTGCATAACTTTTGGCTAGGACTTCCATTGCTGTGGTTACTATGCTGAATAAAAGTGTTGACAGTGGACATCCTTGCCTTGTTCTCAATTTTTTAGGAAGGTCCTTCTGTTTGCCACTGGTGATTATTATGTTACTGTGACATTTTTACATATGGCCTTTATTATGTCAAGGTAATTTCCTTCTATTCCTAGTTCGTTGAGTAATTTTACCATGAAATAGTGATGGATTTTGTCAAATGTTTTCTCTCCATCTATTCAGGCAACTGTGTGATGCTCATCCTTCATGCAGTAGACGTAGTATACCACACTGATATTACTTGCCTCAGGAGAATAAATATTATTTAGTCAGGATCTTTCTTTGATTCCTTTCTCATTTGCTTTTTTATATTTTTAGTAGATATTTTCTTCATAGTTAGCACAAAGTTTAGTAGTGTTAAGGTGATACCAACTTTTCAATTTCATACAAAATCTCTACATTCACTTCCTTCTCTCATGTAGTTATGTTACTGATGTCACAAATTATATCATTTTTATTGAGTATTGTTAAACATATTTTTATAGTTATGTTTTTGAACACTTTTGTTTTTTAACTTTTGTATAAGTATTAAAAATAATTAACATATCACCTTTGAAGTATTATATCATTTGCCAATATGTTTACCTTTATCAAAGAGACTTTACAGTTATATTTTTTATTCTAATTAGTGTATTTTAATTTCTACTTGAAAGACTCCCTTTAGCATTTCTTGTAATCAAATCTACTAATGCCAAAGTTCCTCAGCTTTTGTTTACTTCTGAAAGTATCACTCCTTTACTTTAGAAGGACAGTTTTGCCAATTGTATTATTTTGGTTCAGTAGTTGTTTCATTTTTTTTTTCTTTCAGGACCTTAAATAAATCATTTCACTCCCTTCTAACTTACAAAGTTTCTTATGAAGAATACATTGCTAGTCTTGGAAAGGCTCCCTTCCTTATCAAGAGATGCTTCTCTCCAGCACTTCTCAGTTTCTTTTCTTTGAGTTTTGGCTCATCACAGTTTGAGTACAATGTGTTCTGGTATGAACTTCTTTCAGTGATCTGAGTCTTCCAGACTTCCTGAATCTGGGTTTGCATGTCCTCCCCATATTTGAGAAGATTTGGGGCATTATCTGTTAAAAGATTTCTATCCTTTTCTTTCTTTTCCTTCAAAAATTCTCATATATGTATATTGGTCTGCATGATGGTGTCCCATACATTCCTTAGGCTTTCATCACTCTTTTTTCAAACTTCTTTCCTTTTGTTTCCTGACTAGATAATTTTAAATGTCCTCTTTCAAGTTCAATAATCTTTTCTTTCACCTAATTAAGTCTTTGTTAAAACTCTCTAGTGAATTTTTCAGTTCAGTTGTAGTCTTCAACCTCTAATTTTCTATTTGGTTCTTTTTTACATTTTTCTCTCTCTTTGATGAAATTATCATTTCAATTTATCATGTTCTTAGCTCATTAAGCATTCATTCACTGAAACAAAGAATTTTAAGTTTGGTGTCAGGTTGTATGGACTGGCTTTCTAAGAGAAAATCTTCAGCAATCATCCTAACTGGAGTTTTGGGGGCTTCCTACAGCCTTTCTATGGTTGCAGTTCCTCTTGATTTGTGAATGTAAATTACTGATTGGAAGGACTCGAAGTTCCCATTTGTCAGGAGATAACAATATTTTCCTCTTTCTGGTGTCTATTTTCTTTTCTTCTCTGTGCCAGATGCCATCTATGCTCCAATATAGGCAAGACAGAAATTTAGTCTCTTGGGCATTACCAAATTTGTTGACTATTTAGGATTTATCTTCTGTTAATCAAAAAATTATACTAGCTCTATTTTTAAGTAAAAAAGTCAGATTTCTTCTGACAGAAGACAGCAGGAATCTGATTGAACTAGCAGGGCCTAATTCCAACTTGTACTGTTGTCTTTAGCATATTTCTATGCTATTTGTGAATTGCTATTCTAAACACTGTGTCTGAGTTCATTCTTGTCCTTTACTATGAATGTGTTATTGTCACAGTGTGCAAAAAAATTACACATAAAGCCTGAACAGTAAATTTCTCCCAAATAGGCTTATCTTCAACTTATGATTTTTTTGGGGCTTTACCTCTCATAATGGTTAATACCACCAGGTATGGCTTAGGTTATTTGATAATGCAGCTACCATACTTCAGGAGTCAAATGGTGGAAAAGTACTTAGTATGCTATGAAAATAACATCTTGTGACATCATAATTAATGAATACTTTTGTCACATGGAATACAAATGCAGGCAATAAGTATCAAAAGTTAATCTTGAAAACACACATACACACACACACACAAATACACACTCTTTTTTTAAAAAATTGCAAAAGATAGCTTTGTTTGGCAAAAAAAAGATCAATGGTTCATGAAATGCACCCATGTAAATTGATGAAAACCCCAGGAGATTAAAAGGACATGTCTGTCAATGAAAGGGTTAATGGATGAAGTAGAATAATGCAATATATGAGCTAGGGATCTTAGATGCAGATCTATTTGGCTAAAAAGTTGTCAGTTTTGGATGGAGAACCTTTAGTTTCAATAAAGTAATATGTTACCAAGAAAAGAAAGTTCAAAGAACCTAGAAAATGAATAACTGTGAGCTATTTGGGAGATGGAGATCAGGAAGGTCAGTTTAAAGTCAGCCCAGGCAAAAAGTTAGAGAGCTATCACAACTAATATGCAAGCATGGTGGTGCATACCTGTAATTCCAGCTCTGCAGATGATCATAGGTAGGAAGATCATGATCCAAGGCCACCCTAGGGCAAAAATGTGAGATCTTATCAGAAAAATAACTAAAGCAAAAGGGTGGGAAACATGGCTCATGTATTAGGGCACCTGTTCTGCCTAGCAAGTGCAAGGCCCTGAATTCAAGCCCCCAGTACTGCCAATAAATAAGTAAATTAAAATTAAAGAAAAAACTTTGAAGAGATGAAAACTTCATCTAAGTCACATGATACAGGCAATACTGTAAGAAAGAAACATTTTATAGCTGTTCTTACTTTGTTTATATTTTCAATTTGTTACTTAAAACCTAATTACTGCTTTTCTACATATTTTAGTACTTTTGGAAAAAATAAGTCATCTGGTACTTTCTTAACATTAATGTCAAGCCTCTTACCTTTTGTCACTAGTTCTTTTGAGCTGTTATTGCCTTGTATCTAGCATTTAACATTTTAATATAATTAAATTTAAATTTTTAACATAATTGCATTGAGTATACTGAGGACTAACACTTTCTCTGGTGTTCTGGATACAAAATAGAATCAAAACTTTGTCCTTATCCTCAAGAAAGGAATTCTAAGAGAATAGAAACAATCTTTGAACAGTTACACTCAAATATTATACAGTAAATGGGGTGGGGAGGTAAGAGTTACTCAGTCTGTGGAGGAGATGGGTGCACTTCAGAGACAATGTGTCCTTTGAACTGCATCTTACTGTGATGTCTGCTTTCAAGAAAACAGACTTTGAGTCAAGTATATTTCAGGTCACAGAAGCATTGTGAGCTATGGCAAAGAGATTGTGATAACCCTCAATACTTAGAACATTAATAGACACCAGATTATTATTTCATTTTAATTTACTTAATCATTTATTTTGATAGATGCAGGAGAATAGTGGTTAAAAAAAAGAGAAGAACACAGGCACTTGATTATGTCATTTATTCTGTACTTAATAACAAGTTTGGACTTTATTTAGTAAGCAATAGGGGGTTGTGGTGAACACATAAGATTGCTGTTGTATTGATTGACTGTATTGTGTTAAAGTATGGAAAATTGTTGTAATACGAATTATTAGCTAGTGTGTGTTAGGACTAAGAAGCCAAGCCAGAGAATCACAGACCGATATGCAAATGAGCCAACCCTAAGGTGGCTAGACCAATAACACCAACTATAAAACCCCAAGTCTCGCTACCACTCATCGCTCACCTCCCGAACACTGGAGACGGCGCTGTTGGAGCCAATCCCAAAGCTCCCACGCAGATGAGAGCACCATCCCTTCTCCCGACGACCTGGTGCTGCCAGCGAACTGCGAGATCCACCTGCAACTAGAATCAGCTGTAAGGATTCCCCGGAGCTTGGGTGGACTCCCCTTATCAGCTAAGAAAACATGGAACAGTGAGTGAGGCTTGGGGAAGGCCTGAGTAAATTCCTCGCTGGGGTGCTAGAGGACAGGACATTAGGATCCGTGTGAGAGTGCCATGTGGATTTGTTTGAATAAAATCCTGCTCTCTGAAGTAAGAGTCTCCTGAGTACTGCTTACCTGCACTCCATTGGTAATAAACCATAAGTGCTCGCAACAGTTGGCATGGTTGGCAGGATCTCGCAAAGGGGATTATGATCGTGGCTTTTTGGCTTTTAATAAGCCTAGCAGGAGAAAGGGCGATCTGGACACAGATCTTGGTCCGGGAACTGATTGAGGTATTGGAGGCACTAGAGCGAAGGAACAAAGAAGAGCACAGTGAGCACAAACTTTGACCAACCACCCATAGGATACCAACCCAGCTTCGGTTGGGGAAGAGCTGGTAGCTCAGGTGTGAGTCCTTCTCTCCTGCATACCTAGGCTCACCACCCAGACGAAGCCAACCCAGCCTTGGTTGGAGAAGAGCAGATAACTTGGGTGAAGGCCACCCCTTGCTCTGGAGCAAAGGGAGCCCTCAACACTGGGATTCTCTCAGGGATTTTAGAACTTATCCCCAATAAGGAATGCCAAGCGGCTATGAGACAGTGATAGCTAAAAGATTATATTGAGTTGGAGACTCGCTATTAGACAAACAAATTCGGGAACTGAACACGGCCGGATCCATTCATTAGTACCTAAGGAAGGTGCTCATTAAGAGAATATGTACCCTAACCACCTGCTGAGAACCTGAAGCCTAGGTCATAGCGACCACCAGGAGTAAAGTATGGGAGAAGCTGAGAAAGAAATGGGGTAAAAACAAGACAAGGGTAGAGATAGAGCCAGGATCCCATTAGAAGGAGACAGAGACACTAATGCAGGAAAAATTTAAAGATTACCCTAAGGGGATAGATATAATTATTCCCCTTACAGACCCACACACTGTAAACACCATAGTGAGAAGGGCCCAAAAGGAGGAAATACCAGCTATATTGTGCAAAATAATAGATGACATAGATATTGACCAAAAAAGGGGAAAACAACTGGTCAGTAAGGCCCTAGGCAAGAATAACCCCTTCACTGAGGCACACCCAGCAACAACTTGAAAGGTGACTTACACCCCTGTAAAAGGGCATGAGGAGTCAGGAGAGGAGACCACCATAATAGAAAAGAGATCTCTGACAAGAACTGAGTTGCAACCATATAGGACAGAATTTGCCCAGAGAGGAGAGAAGGATGTAACCTACCTAAAAAGAGTAAACTGTCAGCAGCAGAAATGAAACAGCTGGCAGGCAAGATAGAAAACCCCCGCATACACGAGGGACTACTAATTGCTCTTGAAGCGTGCCCAGAGGTCACCAGGACCTTGTTTGCCTGGATAGCAGAGGCATGGAGGAATATAGTACCAGACATGGGTATGTCATTGGTAGAGGCGGAGGCAGTTCAATGGAAGAATTTAGACGAGGCCATAAAACTGGTAAGGAAGGTAGGGATTTTATATAAAGTTTACCACCCCGAAAGGAGGACACCAGTCTCGAGAGACATGAAAAAGATAATTATAAATGGAGCTCCAGCACATTTAAAAATGACTTAACAAAAGCCTTAGCACAGGCAGAAACTTTACAGGACATCACAGACTTTATTAAGGAAGTCAGAAACTTAGAAAAATACAAGGTACTGTCCTTCCCAGTAGAGAGGAAAATAGAAGCTAAATAGCCGCCAAAACAGCTTACCACCTTTATAACTGAAGTATCAACGTGCTTCAGGTGTAGTAGGCCTGGAAGGGAATGTCGTTGTAGACAGAGACAGAATTTCCCACCCAGAACCCAACCACAAGGTACATATAGACACCAGCTTCCAAAAAAATGGGGGAAGTCCATATGGGGGCCAAACACAACAAAAAAGGCCAGGATGGAATAGATGGGGACAAGTGATGAGGAATATCAGCCTTTTGGGAACCCAAACATAAGCAGAAGCCTAAGGCCGGAAACACATTCATGGGGACAAAGGTCATAGGGCTGAACAGTACAGAGGCAACAGATGTCAGACCCTACATCCAACTACCAGTGCTTGTCAATGGACAGACCCACTTCCTAACATTTTTAATTGATACAGGAAGTGAAGTCACAATATTACATTGGTGCCTTGCCCCAAACTACAGGATCCTATACAGATACAGGGAGTAAATGCTGTAAATATTGCTTATAGATGCCCAATAAGAATATTAGTGTATGATAGAGAGCCTATAGAAAAAAATGCAGTCTTCATGTCTGCACCAACAGACTTACTAGGAATGGATATTATTCCACAAATATTTGGTACATGGCCACCTTTAAAGAAAAATAAAATGTTACAAGTAAATCTGGCAGAGGTAAAAATAGAACCAATACTACTGCCAGAAATACAACCTTCCTTTACTAAATAATATCCATTGAAGGGAGGACATGATGAAGTGACAGCATGTATAAATACCCTGAGAGATGAAGGAATCATTGAAAAGACACAGTCCTTTAATTTTAACAGTCCAGTCTGGCTGGTTAAGAAACTAAATGGTACCTATAGATTCACTGTGGACTTTAGAAAAATTAATGAGCTTTCACCTTCAATGCCTGGTAATTTACCAGATGTACAAGACTTATTTTATGGAATACAAAAAGGAGCATACACATGGTTTGCATAGGTGAACTTATCTGATATGTTCTTTCCCTACCGTTGCATCCTAAGTCTAGAGAAATGACCACTTTTACCTGAAATAACAAACAATATCAATTTAAAAGATTGCCACAGGGATATAAGAACAGCCCCATCATAGCACATGTGACATTACAATGGTCACTAGACAAATTGAAAATCCCAGATGAATGCTTAGTACTGTCATATGTAGATGATATAATTATAGCTGGCAAGAGCAAAAAAAGGTATCAAAATCACTAGAGGAGACAGTGGAGATATTAAGGAAAGATGGATGGATGATAAATCCAAATAAAATACAAAACCCACAAAACTCTGTTAAGTTCTTAGGACGGTGACAGGAACAAAAGTCCCTGACCCAGTCCTAGATAAAATTGCCAATTTAAAAGCACCAACTAATAAAACGTAAGTGCAACAAACTATCAGATTGTTTGGGTATTAGAGAAATCATATCCCATATTTACAGATCCTATTAGAACCCTTGTATCAGGTTGTTAAGAAGGCCTGTGATTTTGAATGGAGCCCAAAACAAGAACATGACTTTAAGGTGATAAAGGAGTTGATAACAACTCATAGTCAACTATATACCATTGCACGCACTGACACCATGATTCTGGATATTTCCTATCAAGCAGGATATGGAAACTGAAAGGTAATATGTAAACAAGGTGCATGCACAGTACCCATATCATTTTATTGTAAAAGATTCCCATATGTGAAATCCAAATATACAATTTTTGAGAGACTCACTGGATGCTCATGGAGGCAATGAAAATGGTGTGCCTGGTTCTGACGGATGAATGCCTAATAATCCATAGCCCAGTACCAATTGGACTAGATTAACATGAAAGGGGAAGCCCCCTAGCTGGAACCCTGTCTGAACCTAAGGTGTTGCAATGGAAGTTGTTCCTCTCTGAGTTCCTCAATAATCATAAGATCATGGCAAAGGGGAAGACTCCACTCTGGGAGGAGGAGATTGCCTCAGCCCCGATGGTACCATGACCCATAACCATGCCAGAAATTACACAGGCCAAGAATATCGGCCATTGGGGGACAGAGAGATGGGAAAACTCACAAACAAATGCCTGGTTCACTGATAGATCATCCATGTTGCAGAGTGGCAAGCTGCATTGGAAATCTGCAGCCTGGAGACCCACAGATGGGCAAATCCTCACAGGCCAAGGCATGGGTAGATCAGTGCAACATGAGAGGTCCATGCAGCCAGATTAACAATTGAACAATCTCACAAAGAAGGACATAAAATTGTTAGGATATATTCAGACTTATGGTGCATGTGCAATGGTATTGCAGTATGGTTAGGAAAATGCAAACATATCAGCTGGCAGATAAATGGCAAGGACATATGGTCTAAGGAAGATTGGATAAAAATGGACAAACTCTCCCAGTCTATTAGCATGTACATGACACACGTGGATGCTCACATGAGGAAAGGCAATCCAATATCTCAGCATAATGAAAAGGCAGATAAGTTAGCAGCTCTGATGATTACCAGAAATACATCTTGGCAGGTGAAAGAGTCCACAGAATCTTTCTATAGGAAAGACAACCAGGAAGATCCATGGCATGTGCATAAACAAGAAGGACTAAAAATGAACCTTAAAAGAGGACCTAGGAGTAGGGTAATAATACAAGATGAACCTAAATGGACTAGAACAAATACATTTGGGAATTATAAGACTGAACAAAATGAACAAATAAAATAACAAAAATTCAAGATATGTACCCCTTCAATACAAGAACTAAGACACCTTCATAAAGCATTAGGCTATTGTGGCACACATGCATTATTTCCTTGGGGACAATTAAGGAACATTGACCTGTCTTAGACAAAATATAAACAGGCAGTGGAAAACTGCCCAGATTGCCCAATGACAATCCAAAGATTTAAATATAGAGCCCCACCAGAATTGTATAAACCCAATTGCTTTAATGCCATAATACAGATAGATTTCATAGGACCATTACAAATACATAAGGGAGATTATGCATGCACAATGTTAGATGTGCATGCCAGCATAATGCTGCCAAAAGCACATAAGAGACCTGATGTTATGGCCACCAGATACAAACTATGGTGCTGGTGGACCAATATGGCCCCCCAGCCATTATTGAGTCAGATCAAGGCATGCATTTTACTAGTCAAATAGTCAAGAAATGTGCACAGGAGATGGATGTTATATGGAATTACCACCTAGCATACAACCCACAGGCAGCAGGTAACATAGAAAGACATAATGGACTATTGAAACTGAAACTACAGTATTTGAAGGATCAGCTTTAGAGATAGCCTGTTATGAGCTCAATTCTAGATTAAAGATTGGTAGACCCTCAGCCTTTGAAAGTGCCTTCCCCAGACCATTTTTTAATCTGGGGGTAGTAACTCAGGGTAACAAGGTACTCCTACCACACAAAGATACTTTGAAAGATCACAATAATAACCTCTCTTCACAGGAGATTGTGTGCTCTGGAGCACCCAACACTGTTTGGACTTCAGGGGAAATAGACAAGCTGGCGCCACAATGCCATCTTTAGCATCGCACTGCCTGAATTGGATACATACTACTTACCACTGCATTATTTTGCTCATTACTATAGTTATTCTAGTTTGAGTAGGAATCACAGTAGTTGGCCATTATACCTTCTCCCATGAAAGGAGGTGCCAGGGCAATGCCAATAGCAATACTACCAATGGTACTAACCTCATGTGCAAGAAATTTACTAATCACACTTTGTGTATCCTGGATCATTGGCTCCAGTGATGCTAGTTCTACCACCATCATTAAACCCACTAAGTACTTTCATAATGAAACCCTACCCACACACAAACTTAACCCTACACTTAACTCCTCAGTTTTCTTGGTCCCATGGAAATACTTAGACATACAGCCATTTTTAAAGTATAGGCTTTCCTATTGAGCTCTGTATACACATTGCTATGCTAGAGGAAAGTGGGTGGCTCCTCCATCTTACTGCAATGACTACTTTGAAACCAAGGATTTGTTCCATTTCCACCTTATGGGCAGAAAGCTGTTTCCGTCAGCCAGTCATGTTAAATCAAGTCCTGCAGCATGTGTTGAAAGTGTTTTATGGAGAAATGCCACTACTGAGTCAGCCATTTATTTTACATATGAGGCAGACATTAAACTTAACACCATAATGTGGAAATCTCCAACTTATTATATATTCAATAACACCAAGGGATCCAGTTCTTACACCAAGATTACCTTAGAAGAAGAACCTGTCTACACTTGTGATGATGCTATACAGACATCATTCCTTCAAATCTTCCTTTCCCCATTGATCAAACAAGAATTCAGAACTGAGGATTATTAGGGGGATGAGCATGGTGAGGAGGGGGGATGAAGGAAGCGGTACTCCAAGTACTTCAAGTACTTCAAGTACTATACATAGTACTCCCACAGCGTTACTACAGGATATACTTAGAAAACCTATACCAAATTTTGCTCCCACAGAAGGCAGAAACACTTCGTATCCAGATTATCCCACTGAGCCATATGGGGATATGCCCAGAAATAGCTATGAATAAGAGTATCCCATGGTTCATGCAGGAAAATGATACCAGGATAGTAATGTGTGTTGCTAACTTTCCAAATTTACCATATTATGGAGCCTTACACTATTACCATAGCAGTTCTTATGATGGCACACACAAGGTGACTAACCTGTCCTTTCCACATATTCTAGCATGGATGGACATACTCCCATTGGGTGTACACCATTGGAGATTCCCAATTACTTTGACTGAATTCCTGCCACAACAATTTCCACCAACAGACCCTTCCTTTGCAGCTCAAATACCAACCAATTACAGAGACAGACTACACTGGCAGAAAGGGATAAACAAATACACTAAACAAGAATTGATATTACAAGACCACTATCATTCTGTCTTGGAATTTCTTACATTGGTAAACACTACAGTGGATTTATCAAGGCAAGAAGGGTTACCCAAACACAATGCGCCTCTACGGAGTGCTCATCCCAAATTGGGTAATGATACCACAGGAGTAGCCATAATGTCATTCCTGTGTGCACAAAATTTTTCATACCAAGACCTTTCCAATGACACTGCACTCCACCAGATTAAATTGAATTCTACTACTGATCCTGATGCAAATGTAACAAAACTTACAATATCTCTGGCATCGGCTTAGCCAAACCTATATTCTCCATTAGCTGAAATAGACTTTGGCATCAAAACAGCCTATAAATTTTATAACAGAACAGAAGATGGTAATATTACTGAAAGTGTGGCCAGTTTTAATTTTTCATTACCCATTTTTCTGAATAAGACTTTCCATGTCGCCTTCTTTAACCATACAGGGCAACCTTCAGACACTGGTACTGCACCCAGAATGGTGTTCTCTCACTTTGTGGGAAAAATGAATTTAAAAGTGTATGCCTTAATGAATAAGACACAGTTTTCAAATATACATAGAATAGGCACAATCCCAAGTGGTTTAGATTGTGATATTCCAACATACATACACAAAGCTCAATATATACCTAGACAACTCCTACCATACCAATCTAACATAGCTGAACAACCTATCCCACTAGACTTAGTAACACCAGCTACTAAAACTACTATGCTTAATGCTCAAAAGTTAAATTATAAATGGCTACCAGGATCAATTAGGGCTATGACAAATTGGACAAACATTACATACTATGAGATCAATAGTTACATGGCACCTAATTACACCTTAGATGGCTTGATAACCTCTAACCAAGTCAAGGAATCTGCTTGTGCAAGACCTTTATTTCATGTTAAACCTATATATAAAACAGCATGGGCCAATGACCATACATTATGGTGGTGGTCCAATGCAGGGATGCGCATGCAAGGAACTAACTAAAATACACCATTATGGTATTCCGTACGCATTCTCCTTCCTATTACCATGGAAGGAAGATGGTATACAGTGGACCTTGTAGCCCACAAACCTAGATGGAGAAATGATACATCCAGTGCAATGCCAATAGATGGAATACCAGTTTCAATGCCTGGATATGATTGGGATACAATATACCATTTAGAAACTTCATTATAAAAATGTGTATTATATAGAGGAGGCTGGAATGAGACACTTAAATTTTACTCCATACATTATAAACTGGAGGTTCTCTTCACACCAAGGATATCAGAAAATACTTCTGATACACATAGGCATATCATCTGGAGAGAACCTCCGATGATTTTACCATTGACTTACACTTCTTTAAGAATATTGCCTAACCCCAGGATAAGAGAGCTTACGCTCACACTAAATCTCAATAACATGGTGCCTAAGGAGATGAAATGTAAAGGGATAAAGCTACCTACCTTTTCATATGGCCTAAATCCACCGAAAAGGAAACCCTTGTAGTTCTTTATGGCAGATGTCATTGCAGCTGTGGTAGCAACTGTGGTAACGACAACCTTAACAGCACCACTTTTCATAGCTCTGGATGACCTGAACCAGGTTACAAAACACCAGGCTGAGACAATAGAAGTTTTATCAAGAGGTCTGAGTCAATTAACACAAATAATACACCATTTGCAACTAGAAATAGAGACCATCAAGAATGCTCAGCTTCAATCTGACAAACTGGCAGCAGGAAGATTTCAGTGGCTTAAAGAACAATTAATTCTGCAGGAACATGAAATAGAATGACTTAAGGCCCAACAATCCTTAGATGCCATGATGGATGAAATTAGGATATTGTTCCAAACAGGTCAAGGAAGGGAAACAGCACATCTTAAAACTATATTAGATGACAGATACCACTCAACTTGTGTAGATGGATATTGTGAACTACATCTCTTACAAATTTTCTTAGACAATGCAGTCAAAGCCCACTACACAACAATAGTCCCAACAAAGTTAGGAGATAAATTTATAACACCATGATCTACACTTTTAGTAGTGGATGATAAATCAATTAATACTACATACTTTTATCCAAGAGACAAGGCAATACCTATCACACAAAACATACATATTATACCAGAACCCATGTTACATACTATACATGAATTGGACTTAGTAATAACACCCCTTAGAGATACAGCCACTTCTCTAGGGAACAATATATTTTTAGTATGCTCAGGTGATAATCACACCATACAATATTGGTACAGAAATATATCAATGATTGATACTGAGGCTCAGGACAAAACCTATGATACCTTCTTTGACAGCACCCAAGAAAGACCAGAAGGATGCTTTATACTAGAAAATGCATACAAAATCAATGTCACCTTCAGACATCAGCCAAATCCAATTTTCAATATTACTACATATTCAAAACAAGCTTGGGATAGAAAAGTAATATCCACACATTATTTCTCATTTTCATAAGCAGCAGCTCCAGATGCCTTAGCAAGAGAAGAAGCAATGGCAAAAGAAACCAATAGACAATTAGATATTATGAAGGATTTCTTACATAAAAATTCAAAACAATTTGCAACCAGGAATGATGCAGTACATAAGGAATTTAATCACATGGATAAACAATTAGTAGAAATAAAAAAGGCAGTGAACCTGGCTGAGACAGATACAATGGCATTCATCCACCATAGGTATAGACCCTCTCACTGCTCAGCAGGAGATGTGTTAATAAGACTTGTGAAATTTGACATTTCTTGTATCACCTCTTGGAACCCCTTTAGGTGGTTAAGAGATATATGGCACTATGCAGTGCTTATACTTATATTGATTATAGCAATAAAACTACTATCCCTATATCGCAGGCATTCTCAAAAGAAAAGTGCTGATTCAGCAATTTGGAAACTAGTTGTCCACAGCAATGCACAGCTTCTATGCCCTTGATTGCAAATATATGAATAATAGAAGGAAATGGAACCCCCAAACCCTTGGAGGAAATTATTTTAAAGAAATGACTTAGAACCACCTCTACCACACATATGAAATGCATACAGATGCTCGTTGGATTGCTAATAGGATGCTAAAATTATATACTACTAATGATTGTAGATTTTTGTAAGGCTAGATTTGCAATATATAATGGTTAGCAAAGGCAAGATACATACAGAGAATTCCTAAAACACATCTTAAAACATGATCTAAACCCTCACAACACTTATGGACACAAGCGCCACTATCTAGCAGTAGGCACTCTTCTTACATACTGGATAAGTATGCACATCTCACAATGAGTACACACATAGCCTTCAATTTGGGGCTATATGCTCAATAACCAACCTGAAACACTCTTGCAATTGATAGAATCCAAATATTACTCTGTTGAGCCAACCATGGATAACCCCATAGTCATCCAACCATCATTGAAGGACATTACTATCCGTGCAATTTTTAAACCAATCCTGATACATGCACTCAAACAAAACTTCACATTCCTTAATTGGAAAGAACACTTTGACACATATAGAAGAAACAAAGCCACAGAGTTAAATATCCTTTACAGAAGTGATATAGAATGGATTTTTTGTTCATATTACAGGATTGAACATCCAATAGGACAATGCCATAGGCACCCAGGAAACAATACACTCAATGCTTAAACCAGAAATAACTCTTATAGTCTTAGGCATAACATTTTCTATCACATACACACTCCCCTTATTCTTATTCCTAATCTTGAGGCTCTTTACTATTGATGGATATAGGTTTTATAAGCTTTGATAAGTAATGCTGAACGAATTCTTCTTCACTCTATTTTTCTTCTATCTAGTGAGATTAACATGGGGATATTTGGCAGGCTTATATACTGCAAGACACACAGGCCCATCACACTTTTTACCATCATGCTCACAGTCTATTCCATTCACTACTTATGTAATCCCCCACACACCAAAACAAACACAAATAGTCAGGCCCATGTCCCACACTCCTGTAGATACACACCAAATAATCACACAAGAGACACCATGAACTTCTTCTGGACAACTAACACCTTCAACATCTCAAGAACCAGAAGAAACCCTCTCTGACCACCCATCATATGTGATCCAGATGGACAGCCTATTGATCCAGTGAAAGTAGGACCCACCTTTAATTCACTTTCAGCATGTGTCATCATTTCCAGTGTGGGTACCCTATGCTACTCACCACTTGGAACCTTCATCGATGGACACAAAGCAACCTTCAGACTCAACGCTGGACCTCCACAACCCCAATCAGATGTAGGAGCAGGCACCAGTGCAAGAATCATTAACAATCAACTGAAAGCTGTGGACTTCAAGGATGACTTAATATTACAGTGGAAACTTGGACATTGGTCCAACTTGGCAAAAGACACAGCACCAGCTTTCAGACCAGGGGGTGGCATTTACACCATTTCCCCATCAATGCAATGGACTGCATGGACATACTTCAAAAATGGGCTGCAGAAGAGATTCACCCTCATCCATCAACAACAGGATTTCTCACCTTCTTCATTGTTTCCCACTTCTGCATGGTGGTAACACTAGTCCATTTTTACATGTATGACAGACTGGGCACGTGTCACTACTGGACTAATGAATGCTATACAGCGTGCTATATGGGACACTGGCATCCCATTGGTTGGGAAAAGGCCTTTTATTGCAAGTTTTGCATGGACACGAAAGAGGAATTGTTCCCATTTGTGATGCTAATTAACTCTTCCAGTTTACCATGGAACTCATCCCCAAGGCCCTATGTTGAAGACTAGGACCTCAAGGACTCCGCGGTGGGTGAGAGGGGTTGGACTGTGGTGAACATATATAAGATTGCTATTGTGTTGATTGACTGTACTGTGTTAAAGTATGGAAAACTGTTGTAATAAGAATTATTAGCTAGTGTGTGTTAGGACTAAGAAGCCAAGCCAGAGAATGACAGGCCAATATGCAAATGAGCCAACCCTAAGGTGGTTAGACCCGTAACACCAACTATGAGGTCACCACCAAGCATAAAAACCTGAGCCTCGCTACCACTCATCGCTCACCTCCCGAACACTGAAGACCTTCGGAGTCTGTCCCGAAGCTCTGACACAGAGGCACTCACCACTTGAGAGTGTGCCCCTTCTCCTGACGACTGGGTGTCACCGGCGAACCACGGGATCATCCTGCAACTGAGATCCTGAGATCGTCTGTAAGGATTCCCCGGAGCTCCCCTTACCAGCTAAGAAAACATCGCACAGTGAGCGAGGCTTGGGGAAGGCCTGAGTAAATTCCTGGCTGGCTGGGGTAGCAGAGGACCAGACGTTAGGATCTATGTGAGAGAGAGAGTGCCATGTGGATTTGTTTGAATAAAATCCTGTTCTCTGAAATAAGAGTCTCCTGAGTACTGCTTACCTGTACTCAATTGGTAATGAACCATAAGTGCTCATGACAGGGGTGTTTAGAGAATCTAAAGTAAATGTTTCCTCTCTCAATATGATCTTCACAGTAAGGAATAAATGATAAAAGTTTTATGAAGGAATCTGTTAACTATTTGGAACTCTTGGTTACCATTTTACATATTTAGCCTGAAAGATTGTATTGGTCTTTTAAATGATCTCATAATACAGTAGACAGCAGCCTTGCAGTAAGGCTAAAGCGATTCTCTATCTGAACATATATGATCATATGTCTCTTAACTATCAGGTTTTTTTTTATTCTTGGGCTGAGTGGGAGTACATTGAGGGATTTACAAAAGTTGTTACAATACATCAAATATATCATACTTGACTTCAATATTTCTTAAGCTTCCAGAAGCTGAATTGGACCAAATGACCATTTGCTCTCTCTTTTAAATTTTTACTTTACAATATACATTACAAATCCCAAATTATAAGCTTAAATTTAATTCTTTTGTGGCTGCTTGAAAGTCTTCCAACATTTACTATTTATTTACAAGTTAAAGCCTTGTTCCATGGAAGCTCTAGATTTAATAATGGAATAGTTTAGAACATTTTCTAAAACTTCAAATGCTAATCTCTGCACATGTGATAGAATGATGATTGTTTTCAATAAATATTTATTCAGCTGAGTAATATTTCTTCTGATCCTTTGAAAGTGATATGAAACATACATCTTAGGTAGAGCTAAAGGCCTGAGTCTTATAATATTGAAAAGATTAATTTTCATCAAGTTAACAACCAATGAAACTGCACATTGTTGTGAGTTTGTCAACAGAACGTGAAGCAAATAATTTTGAGTGAGATCCACACAATGAAGATCTCAGCATGGACTAGCCTGGCCACCTTCTTGTTCAATTTATTCAATCCATTTGGTCTTGACAATGTGAGACACTCTAGCTGGCAGCTGGCAACATTTCGAGCACGTTCCAGGTTCACAGCTCAATCAGGTGTTATTTAGAATCCTGCTGTTCTGGATCTATGTGGGATAAGAGTGTTGTGATTTTCAATGCTTGTGTAATAAGGGACACAATGAATTGATTTCTTTAAAAACTCATTTTATGACTCTGTCAGGAAAGGTTTTCTATAGTTCACTGTCTTCTTCCATTCATTAGCAAAAGTGTTTTCTGAGGTCATTGTGACAAGGCTAAGTATTAGAGGGCTTTGTTTCTACAGCAGACCGAGATCCATAATGCATGGCGTGACAAGCAGTGAGAAATTAGCTGTTATTCAGAGAGGTATTTTTCCTGTTAGTTGCCAAGAATTGATATTAAATAAGTATTACAGCTGCCATTCAAATGAATCTTTAAAAATTCCATTTGTGATTTCTAAGAGAAGGAAATTAGAGAGTATTACAGAGTTATATTTGTATGTTTTATTTTAAGAGATTTCTGGATCAAATTTTATCCTTAAGTTTGTATGAAACCTTTGTGGACTCCATGTATTTTTTAAGGTAGAAACGTTTTCTCTCTTAAAATGTTATTTCCTACTCTGGAGTTAGTAGGTATAGGTAAGAACTTTCTCAACGAAACCCCAGCAGCACAGCAACTAAGAGATAGCATAGATAAATGGGACCTCATAAAGCTAAAAAGCTTCTGTTCATCAAAAGAAATGGTCTCTAAACCGAAGAGAACACCCACAGAGTGGGAGAAAATATTTCTATACATCAGACAAAGGACTGATAACCAGAATATATAGGGAACTTAAAAAACTAAATTCCCCCAAAACTAATGAACCAATAAAGAAATGGGCAAGTGAACTAAACAGAACTTTCTCAAAAGAAGAAATTCAAATGGCCAGAAAACACATGAAAAAATGCTCACCATCTCTAGTAATAAAGGAAATTCAAATTAAAACCACACTAAGATTCCACCTCACCCCTGTTAGAATAGCCATCATTAGCAACACCACCAACAACAGGTGTTGGCGAGGATGCGGGAAAAAAGGAACCCTCTTACACTGTTGGTGGGAATGTAAACTAGTACAACCACTCTGGAAAAAAATTTGGAGGCTACTTAAAACACTAAACATTGATCTACCATTTGATCCAGCAATACCACTCTTGGTGATATACCCAAAAGACTGTGACACAGGTTACTCCAGAGGCACCTGCACACCCATGTTTATTGCGGCACTATTCACAATAGCCAAGTTATGGAAACAGCCAAGATGCCCCACCACTGACAAATGGATTAAGAAAATGTGGTATCTATACACAATGGAATTTTATGCAGCCATGAAGAAAACGAAATGTTATCATTCGCTGGTAAATGGATGGAATTGGAGAACATCATTCTGAGTGAGGTTAGCCTGGCCCAAAAGACCAAAAATCGTATGTTCTCCCTCATATGTGGACATTAGATCAAGGGCAAACACAACAATGGGATTGGACTTTGAGCACATGATAAAAGCGAGAGCACACAAGGGAGGGGTGAGGATAGGTAAGACACCTAAAAAATTAGCTAGCATTTTGTTGCCCTTAACGCAGAGAAACTAAAGCAGATACCTTAAAGCAACTGAGGCCAATAGGAAAAGGGGACCAGGAACTAGAGAAAAGGTTAGATCAAAAAGAATTAACCTAGAAGGTAACATCCACGCACAGGAAATCAATGTGAGTTAATACCCTGTATAGCTATCCTTATTTCAAGCAGCAAAAACCCTTGTTCCTTCCTATTATGGCTTATACTCTCTCTACAACAAAATTAGAAATAAGGGCAAAATACTTTCTGCTGGGTATTGAGGGGGTGGCGGGGAGAGGGAGGGGGTGGAGTGGGTGGTAAGGGAGGGGGTGGGGCAGGGGGGAGAAATGACCCAAGCCTTGTATGCACATATGAATAATAAAAAAAAATAAATTAAATGAAATTAAATTAAAAAGTTAAAAAAAAATAAAATGTTATTTCCACGTAAAATTCATTTGTCATAGTTTTTTTTAATTCATCTGGGTCTTAGTTATTCCAAACATCCTAAAATGCATTTTTCATCCAATGACAAGTAAGTGACATATCTCAATGTAAGCATCCTGATTCTTCCTCATTATCTTGTTATAGTGTAGATGGGGTGGGAAGGGGAATAACATTTCTACATTTCCCAGCTCTCAAAATTTAGAAATATTTATTGGGGCTCAACTATGAATAGTGTTGCTATCTTTTCCAAGAGACATTAGCACCAAATCTCACTTTTCATCTAAAAAATGAAGATTAAGAACTGGCCTTAATACTTGGGCCTCAACACATCCATAGTAAGAATTCACTGAATATAATAGAAAATAGTACCCTATTCTCCATGACTCCCAGTCTAGAGGAGGCAGTAAGTGCAGAGTACTCAATTGGATCACTGAGTTTTGCAACAGAATAAAACACAAGGTGCTAAAAGAGTAGAATGAGATCAGGAAATTTTCTCATGAGAAATAATTCCCATAATAGATATTAAGGGATGCCATAAGTTAGGCAAAACAAAGGAGTGAAAGGTAGAGTAAATTACAGCCATGCCTATATAGGGCATTGCAAGGTAGTTTAAGAATTAAGATAGGGACGATACACCGAAATGCATATCAATGTTAATTTTGATCCCTTCATAGATAAGTACCACTATCTCATGAGAGTCTTATTACAATTATAATTTTATTTTAATTATTTATAATTATTGCCAGAAAAGTGAAATATTTAATATAAGGTCTATAACTAAGGAACATATTCAGGTTATGAAATATTTATGTAATATATGTATAAGATGTGTATGTACACACACAGTTTACTCCAACACATTCATTTTTCTTTCCTTTCTAGCAAAATAGGCTTTTAATTAAAATATTAACATTGATAGTATAATTATAACTGACCTTTGCTATTATTTATTACACCAAAATTACAAATCGCTCTGCCTCTTTATCCAAATAGCTCCTAAGAATGCTTTCAAGTAGGAATACTGATCCATCAGTAATGTGTAAGCTAAAATATCTTTGCCTTATAAGACAATATAATTTGCTATAGAATTTTTCCCCAGGAAGTATTTTGTTTCTCTAGTTGACCTCCATGTACTATTATTCTCATAGACTATAAATCATAATCAATTTGTGTCCTGAGTCTTCTTCCTTAAGTGAATAAACTAGAAAGCCTTTAAATCCAGAAAATTTCCAGTGATACATCATTTCAGCGAAGATATCTATTAGTCAGCTTTCTCCAGAGAAACAGAACCAATAGTATTTAGGTATCTATTCTATTGTATACATTTATATAGGCACGCAAAATTAACTTTTTATAAATATAATATGTACAGAAAATACGTATCTCATTAGTGCTGTTTCTCTGAGCATCTTATATATGTTATAAAACTAGTTTTATATATATATATATATATATGTTAAGAGGTTTATTAAATGGACTCAAGTGATTATGTAGGCTGAAAAGTACCACATAATGCTGTCCATAACTTGAAACCCCAGGAAAGCTAGTTCAAAGGCCTGAAAGCTAGAGGACCAATAAAGGTAAATTCCACTCCAAAGGTCTGAGAACCAGGAGCACTAAGAGTGGGACCTCATGTCCCCACTCATTCAGCCAGCCAAAGGGAAAGCAAATCCATCCTTTGTCTACCCTTTTATTGTATTCAAGTCTTTAAGGGATAGAATGACACCATTCATATTAGAGAGTACCATTTCCTTTACTCTGTCCAACAACTCATATGGTGAACTCTTCCAGAAACACCATTACAGACCATCCAGAAATAGCTTAATCACATTTCCAGGTATCCTGTGGCCCAGGTAAGTTGATTAATAAAGTTCACCATCACAATAACCCTCAGATAATGATGCCATTATTGGGGATATAAATGATTCCAAAACTTAATACATAAACAAGTACATCCCCTCGTACTCCAAGGGACTTCACTACCACATTCCTTAAAAAATGGAATACTATATCCTGGAGTGTAGTAGAATGACAAAAGCAAAACAAAGAAACAAATCTTTGAACTCTGCCAACTATTACTAACATAACCTGCAGAAGAATGACACAGAGATCAAAGAACCTTCCCACTGGCCACATCACTCAGGATCTTGCTTTGAAACCTGGCAAGATTCCTTGAAACTCATCTTCCTAACTTTACATTAGAATCATTTAACTCAACATTAAGACATAATATGAATTTTGCAAATGCACATAAACATACAGCTACACAAACCCAACAAAATTTCCCCACCAACCCTTCAATATACATCTTCAACTTTATGGGTATTATTTTGTTTTTCAGGTGAGCATAAATAAGTTGTGAAATTTTATCTATAAACCTAGAAGAAGTACCAATTGTCTACAAGCAAGTTCAAATAAATTCCATGGGGTTCTAATATCAATGTGATTTTGTAGATGAAGCCTCCAGCAATATGCCAAAGATTTGCTTCATGAAACTTCCAGAGTATCTATTAGATAGAAGCATAATTTGGGATGTCTTGAAAAATCACAGTAAATTCCTATACAAAAAACCTGAAAGAGGGCATTCATTTAGCAAGAGATCATTACTTCAGAAATAATTTAAATTAGAAAAAATTTAACTATTTAGTCAAATTAGTAGATACGTTATGCCATTAATCTGGATTCTCTATTAAAGGGAACTATCCTTAATTGATAATTATAACCAAACATCTTCAGTCCATCATTGCTTATCTTCTTCCTAAAAGTAAACCCCCAAATTATGTGAAAGTATAATTTATTTTAAAATATAAACTTAGCTATTGATATCGATCACCTAAATCTTACTAAATGCATTCAGAAAGCTAAGATGAAGAGAAAAATTTAATACAAAGTTTAAAAATCATTAATATGTTCTGATATTTTTGTTGTGGAAGAATGACACATCCGTTTTGATCCTATTGTGGTTGAATCAATGAAGTGTTGATTATTCATTACCTTTGAAAGAAAGGCAGAAATATTATACTTTGGCTCAAAATCTCTAGTAAAGCTGGTGGTACAATACAATGATGAAACACAGGTGAAATCATTGAAAACAATTCTACATCCTTTCAAATTTTTATGAAGCCTCAGGACTTGCCTCTAACTCTTCCTAGGTAAAAATCTTGTGAGGCTATAACACATTCAATTTATGATTCAAAGGGATATTAATTTTTCTCTTAGTAAGGTACCTGAAAACATTATTTTAATGACTCATTGAGCGTATTATGCTTCCCAAACTTTCTCATTAATCAGGTTCTCAAATAATAAATTCTATTAAATTGTAGACCCACAGAATCCTAGATCCCATGAGAACTTAAGTTACCTACTTAAATCTTCCATCAGTGGAAGCAAATAGAGCCAATGGCTTGTTCTCAGAGTGATTAACTAGTTGTTAGTTCTATAATTCCCTACATAGCTCTTGACACTTTTTACTGTATTATTTCATCCTCTTCTATCATGTACTTCCTCTAAAAATATAGTTTTAACATTTGATTATCTTTTCTTTTTTTGGTGGTTACTGGAGTTTGAACCCAGGGCTTTATGCTTGCTAGGCAGGCACTCTTCCACTTAAACCACTCCACCAACCACTTTTTCATGTTGGGTATTTTTGAGATAGGGTCTCAAAAACAATTTGCCTAGGCTAACCTCAAACAGCAATCCTCCTGATCTCTGCCTCCCAAGTAGCTAGGATTAGACACCTGCACCTGGCTAACATCTGAATTTTTAAATGATTTATCTATAAATATTTTCAGATAATAAAATTACAGCAAAATATTAAGATTGAGACTAAAATTAGTATTTGTTGTCAAAGAACAGTTTGTAATTTTTATTGTAGCTGACTTCTGAGTTTAATACTACAAAATGTTGGAAATAAGGAAGCAGAGACCCTGGGAGTCTCAACACACAATGATTCATCAGGCTCTTAGGAAAACATAAAATTAACACATGTTACTAATATGTAGATGCTTTTGTGTTTCACCTTTTCCCTCAATACTGATTTACTTTAGCTTTAAGATTTTTGTAGATTTAATAATAATGAACTCAAGTTAACTTTTCCCTAGGAATTTCTTGCCCAGTTTTATATTGCTATTATTGAGATCTAGGAAGTAACCCAAAGGTCCATGTGTTAAAGGCTTACTCACCAGTCTGTGGCACTATTGAGAGGTGGTTAAACCTTCCGGAGTGGGTGGTCTAGTGAAAGGAAGTTAAGGCACTATGGGGAGAATGTTGAAGGAAATATTAGGAACTTACCCCTTTTTTCCTTTTCTTTGCTTCCTGGCAACCTTGAGGTGAACAGGCCTTCTCTATCATAGCTTCTCACCATGATGAACTGGGCTGCCACAGATCCAATGTAAACAAGTGCCAACACAATGAAATTTCTGCAACTGTGAACCAACATAAACTTTTCTTCCTTTTAGGTTGATTTATTTTAAGTATTTATCACAGCAAAACAAAGCTGACTAATGCATATATCAAAGCAAGACAAATTATCCACAGTTGTGTGAATTTAAAGCATACATATAACTACTGTTCCAACAATAATTATTTTGAATCTTCACATTATAACAAATGGCACATCTTATATTTGAAGAATTATTTGTAATAATTTAAGAAATGTTTTTTCCTTGATCAGGGTAGTACCATTTTTCAAAGTAGAAATAAATATTTTATGGACTATAATATTCACCAAATAGCTCATTCAATTATGTCACTTTTTTTGCTCAAAACCAAGGACACATCTTAATATATATACATATCCACACACATATATATGTAAATATATATATAAATCCACATATAAAACAATTGAACAATGGAGAGAGATTCATAAGTAAACCTTTAAAAGAGATGAGCACCTGATCACTCAGACCATCTACCTGAGAAGTTAACAATCCTCCCTTTAGGAAATTAATCTGGAGCTGAAAAATAGCAGACTAGGACATTGGTGTGAACTTCCCAAAGATTCATCTGCAAAGCCACGATAGTGATTTGATTACTACTGAGATGATGATCAGCAACATGTGCTATAAACTAAATAAGTAGATTTTGGACTAAAAAGTGATTAGCATTTAAATCAAATGATTAATTAAATAGAAGAATTTTTTAAAGTAAGATTGTACAGATGTAAAACAATATACAGCAAGTCTGTGTTTAGTCTCAACCACATTAATAAAATCCTTTTAACATTCTGTGAACTATAGCAGTAAAAAGAAGCAGGTCATAGACTGTGTCAAAGCACTAAATATTTTATTTCTCTTCCCTTTAAATAACATCTTTCTAGTGCCATAGGTGAAACTTCCCATTTTTTACCACTCTAAATCTGAGAGGTGAGAAAGCCAAGAGAGGGAGGAAGGCATAGAAGAAAAACAAGGTCAGGAGTGGTGAAGACAGGACACAATATCAAATGTTACTCTCTTTTTCCTTTTTTTCCTCTTTTCCTTCTAGTTTTTCTATTTGCAGTTGAATGATAATTCCTTAAATGAAAATCAAATCTAAAAGTTTTCCTAGTTTTATTTTGTTTTTCAGAAACATGAAAGGAAGAAAAAAAGAGAGTAAGAGAGACAATCAATTGAAAAAGAAGGAATCAAAAGTCAAAGAAGGAATCATTGGTTTCTCCATGCATAGGTAATCTTTCAATCAATACCATTTAATTGATCGGTAATGGCCAGCCACCTAAAGTTAAATCAACTGACAAAGGGAAGACTTATATATGCAATGAACTTACAAAACTTTTGCAAGGCAGTTAACTTTTTTTTAGTAATGAAAGTTTATTATAGGTTAAGGGCCAATTATTTTACTCTGTGATTTGTAAAACTGGAAGAGAGACTTGTTACATGTCCTCTTCTTTTAACATCTGTTTTTCATCTGTAAGATGCATTAATATCTTCTCAAACTAATTTAAAGTGTAAAATGAGATACAGGTGAGTAATTATTTCCAAATTTAAAGGTGTTAATTATAGCAATGTATCAATCCTTTAACAGCAAAAGTATGAATTCAGAGTAGGAAATTTCTATAAAACTGTTGACTTTGTGTTGAAATTGTGACAAATATGTATCTATCAGGAATACTGATACTTTTCTTGTTCCTGCTTATTAAAATAACCAGAGGCCAAATTAACAACTTAAATACCTAATTGGCTAATGAACTAATTGAATTTTATTTAAATACCTAAAAATGATATTTCCTAGCACTAGCAACTATTTAAGAATTGTGACTTAGAAGATTCCTGCATACATATCTCAACATCGTAACATGCTAGATAAACATAATTTGAAATATTTGAAAGCCTAATTATGTTTATTTATTCAAATTAAATAATTTATAATAATCTAAAATTTAAAGTAAATATATTCCATAAAAAGGAATTATTTATAAACTAAAGACATTTATAAATAATTTTCACTAGGCTATTTTTTTCGTTTTGATTATCTTATTTTCCCACTAAGCCCTTTTTAAGGGTGAATCTAATTCCTCAGTGTTTGATAGTGAATGTTCAATTTCTCTTCCTCCACATTCCCTCATGCCTACTCTATGCACATAATTCAAGTAAGACTGTCAGAGAAGAAAGAATTTCTGCCTTCAAACAGAAACTCCACAAGAAACCCCACAAAGTTTACACCTGAACACAACTGAAGAGCAGAACAAACTGCCACAGATGACCGAGTCTGTCATTCATTGGCCATCTGTGATTTCTCTATCAGGAATTTCATGTTGCAATTTTTGAGTCAGCATTATCACTCTTTAATCTTATTTTTAATATAAGAATAGTTGCATTAAGTTATCTATGCCAACTGGGTAGCTAAACCTGACAGTGCCATACGTTCCTAAAATAACACTTTCACAAATATACCCATATTTTTCCTTCAAACACATTCATTCTTCTCTTTTTTCCCTGATCTTGTTGATGTATGAAATAATCTTAAATCACTCTTATCCTCAACAGTGAATTAATCACATTGAATTGATTCAACCACTAAATCTTCTCTTGCATTTCTCCTCTCTTTTCTGCCCTTTAAAACTAGCGTTTTAATTGAGATCCATTTGTCTCTTGCTAATATTTTCAGTTACTGTAATGTGTCTCCCATCTAGTCTCTCCCCACTCCAATCTACTCCTCACGGCTGTAGATTCCTCTAAAACAGAACTCATTTGTGCACTTCTCTGCTTAAAAAATCATTTGGACAGGGCTGGGTTATAGCTCAAGGGGTATAGTGCCTAACAAGCTAAAGAACCTGAGTTCAAACGGTACTGCTCCAAAATAAATAAAATCACTCGGAGGGTTTATATATACATAACGATAAAGTCCTAATGCTTTATTGTGGCTTAAGTAGAATGTTCTCCACTGACCTCCCCTGCACTTGTTCAGGCCCACTCGTTCTTTTTCCCTCCATCCCATACACCAAGTTTAGAAGCCAGTCACCTCAGACAGCGGTTCACTCAGTATCCTTTATTTCCTCTGCTCCTAATCATCTTTGGTAGCCTCTTCTCCTAGTGAATAATGTCTTACCATCCAAGGCTCAGTAGAATGTTTTCTTCTCTATGAAAGTTTCCTATTTCCTATTTTGGGATAAAGTTAATTCCTTCATTTATTCATGTAATGTGTTAACCTTTTATATGCAGCTCTACAATAATAGGTCTCACCGTTATAATAAATTGTTATGACATTTGGAGTCAGAGTCCAAGTTTGAGTATTTGTTCTGCCATGGACTTTCTGGGAAACTTGGAGTAAGTTGGATTCCTAAGCCTGTTTCCTAATTTGTATTATGCTTACTGATTTGCACATGTAGAACAATCCCTGCATGCCTAGAATGAAACCAATTTTGATGATGGTGTATGATCATTTTAATGTGTTGTTGAACTGAGTTTACAAGTGTTTTATTGAAAATTTTTGTATCTGTGTTCATCAAGGAAATTGATCTATAATGTTCTTTTGTTATTGTTGTAATTGTGTACTTGTCTGGCTTGAGTATCAGAGTAATACTAGCTTAGTAGAATGAGTTTGATAGCCTTCCTTTTCTGTTTTATGGAATAGTTTAATGACACTGTTGCTAGTTCTTCCTTAAATATCTCGGCAGTGAATCTATCCAGTCCTAGACTCATCTTTATTGTGAGACTATCAGAGGGAAGCTTTTGCTACTTTTTTATTATTGCTGGTCTAACCTAGTCTCCTCTGCTGGTCAATAAGCTACTCAAAAGAAAAAAATATGTCTTTATCATTGTACCTCCTGTCCCTAACCACAGGATGTTCAGTATACATAAGGCAATTTATAAACACTTACCAAATAGCACATCTTACTATATAACATTATCTATTGAACATCATTCAGAAACTAATGATCATGGTGAGTTCCAAGAGAGCATAGAAACCGAATACTCAACCAACAATAAACATATCCTTTCTTCCTGTGAGCTTCCTTCAGTTCAAATTCAGCAACTTTTTGATCCATCAAAAAGTCAACAGAGACACAGAAGGATGAGGAATTTTTTTACAAAGAAAAAGGACTGTTGGCCTTGGCAGGGAAAAAGAGAGAATGATACTTTGCAAAGTCAAGGGCTTTTCAAGCACAATGTTTCAACCCTAGTTCTGAATCACATTATCAATTTTCAAAGCCCAGTTGCAAGATAAATTCATTTTATTAATGTCCTGCATGTAATGTCTTTCTTTTTATTTATATTATTCATGCTCCATTTAACAATTTCTCTTGGCTCTGAAACTCGCACTTGTCATTTCCAGAAGATTCATAATTATTTTGTTTTCTGTAAGGAGGCTGGAACAGAATCTGAAAATTTAGAATTGATGCCATGATAGTATTTGAGAAAGACATATTCATTGTAAAATATCCAGCTGTGTTAAAGTACATTCATCAATTAAGTGCATAGATAACAATGCCCATTTTCCATCAACCTGACAAAGGCTGGATAACATGGGAAAAGCCATGGGAACAGGGATGATTTATAAATAGCATGGTTTTATATTCAAGAACAAACATAACCAAAAACAGACTGCATCAAACTGGTATAAAATTTTAGGTGGATTATTGAAACATAGTTCATGGCTAAAGTGAAATTAAATTGTACCAAGTGATACTAACCTTCAAATAAATTTTTTAAACAGGTAGCAGGAGGCTTACAGCATCTAAGACTATAGCTTATGAGTGAGAAAATGAAGACCTAGACATATATTAAGCTCCTGTGTTTAAATTCTAGTTGGTTTAGGGAGAATTTAAGAGTAGAACTTGCATTGACACATTTATTCTTTTTATTGTTGTAACTTCCTTTCATTTATACTTTAGTTTCATACTTTCTCACTTTATGAAAGCTTCATTCATCTTTGTGAAGGAGGATGGAGTATTAATGTTTTCCTGATGTTACTGAGTTAAATAAACCAAACATGCCCATTGATAAATTCCTGTCCATATTGTTGATGGCAGTGGTTCAGAATTATGAAGAGTTATGCAGCTAATTTATCAAATAGTGACAGAAGAAAGTGCTGAGCAATATAACAGGTGTATACCACCAGCAATACTGGGATTTGAACTCAGGGTCTCACTTTTACTAGGCAGACACTCTACCGGGTTAGCTACACCCTTGGTCTCTTTTCACTCTTAGATATTTGTCAGATAGGGCCTCACATTTTTGCCTGGAGCTGGCCTCACACCATTATCTTCTTACCATTGGCCTCCCATTTAGCTGAGATCACAAGCATCACCCACAATGCCTGACTTATGTGTTGAAATGGGGTATCACTAAATGCTTTTCTAGGCTACCCTCAAACTGCTGTCCTCCTATCTTCACCTCCTAAGTAAGTGGGATTATAGATGCACACACTGCTCCTGCCCCTGGCTTATTTGTTAAGATGGGGTCTTGCTCACCTTTTCCTAGCACTGGTCTTGAACAGGCAATCCTCCTGCCTTCTGAGTAACTGGAATAACAAGTGTACACCACCATACTAGCTTCTTCATCCTTTTCCTGGGGCATACTTCTATACTTTCTGATTATCGCCAGGTATTCTAGGTTTATTTTATGAATTCTCTAGATAAACCCTAGACTTTGCCACTTCTTCAAGGAGTTTGTAAATATTTATTGTAGAATGGTGTATGGAAACAAAGGCCTGGAAATATTTTAATTGATTGAAGATCATCTCTGACATAATTGTGGAATATTGGTTAATTATGCAGTGAAAATAAAATTAAGGCAAATTAGGAAATTATAATCTAACTACCAAAGTGTTTAAGAACTAGAATAGACAAGATTTTGTTAAATATATAAAAATAATGATATTATTCCTTTTTGATGGGACTGGGGTTTGAACTCAGGGCTTTGTGCTTGCAAAGCAGGCACTCTACTGCTTGAGCCATACCTCTAGCCCATTTCACTCTGCTTATGTTTGGAGATGGGGGTCTCATAAACTATTTGCCCAGGCTAGCTTCAAACCACAATCCTCATGATCTCAGCCTCCTCAGTAGCTAAGATTATAAGCATGAGCCCGCTGTTCCCAGCTGAAACGATATTATTCTTAATATGAAAAGTATTTGCCATCCTGTCATACTATACTGGTGACATGTCTGCTTCCTCTCTGCAAATGTTTCAATCCAAGATCAGATGGGCTATAAAATAAATCCAGATCAAATTGTGATCACTTGGTTTCATAGCTAGAAAATTCAAAAAGATTTTAATCACTAAATATGTCCGTTTCTCTTCATTTTCTAACAACATGTCAGGGAAACACTTCTACACAGGATCGTTCATTATACTAGATAATATATATGAAATTTTCTTTTGAAATGCAAAGCTAAACCCCATAAATGTAACTAAAATCCTTGGGGCCAAAAATAAATGTAAATATCGGCAATTTGTTGACTGACAATGGTCATAAATTTGTATTAGAGCATGGTGTTTGGTGCTGTGTGTGGAAGTTACGATGGGTGAAAGGAACTTATAAATGCTTTCCACTCTCTCTTCCCAGGTATATGTTCCAGAGGAACACTTACTATGGCAACAACTTTTCCCTCATAATCGCAGGCAACTAGACAATTCATCTTCCCATTGGCTCTGTCTCTTCATTTGCTTCACTCATTTTATCCTTAACTTTTGTTTTGTGGATACACAATAATATATTTAGCTTCTCTAGCCTTTATTTTGGGGGCTTAGGCAAAGATAAGGAACAAATCTTTAATATTAGAAATGGAAGATATATAACCGCAGAGAAAGCAAAGATTTTTTAAAAGTAAAATCATATCTTAGTTAATTGAGTAATAAGAGATTTAAGGCACATTTTCTTTCAATTTAAGTGTTTTAATTTTCTTTTGAAATATAACCCACAAAAAGCAATTAAGACAGAAATTGAATACGTCCCTTTAATGTATTTTGACTCTATAACACTAGAAATCCACCAGTGTGAGCCCTTGGGAGACCATCTTCTTCATGCATCTAAATAACTACTTCTGCAATAATATCGTCCTGTCCACAAAGTGACATCTTGGGCCAATTAATTCAGTCTGTTACATTTTTTAAAAGAAAAACAATGAACCATACTCAATTTTCTTACCACTAGACTTTTCAATGTAAATCAGAAACAATCCAATATCAGGAACATTTATATCAATGTAACTCCAGGTCATGACATTTGAACAAAATTGTGATTTTTTTAAAGACAATAGCACAGTTCGTGTAATACATAATTTAAAATCCCCAATTTCAATTATATTTGTATGGAAAAATTGATATGATGTATTTCCAAAATACTATACTGATTATACTCCCTGTTTTTATTCATACATGATTAATCAGCTAATAATGAAAAGAACATTTCTCTATTGCTGTAACTATGATGATTATAGCAGTCCAATTTATATTACCATGGGATCTATCCTTTATTTTCATAGAAATGAATATATAACTGCTTAAATTCTTTGTAAGTGGATATTCTATTTCTATTGTGGAAAAATTATAAAAACATAAATTAAACATGACAGAAAACCTAATAGAATAGAGTCTATTGCAAGCTCACAATTACAAATTTATTGTCATCAGGGAGTGCAATATTTTAAGGCCATAAAAGCTAATAAAATTTTAAAAATTCAAAATAGAAACTATCAGTTTCTACTGGAGAATACAATTATTCGTTGTCTGGGTCCCCAGTTGGAGTTAAACATTTTAATTGAATATACCTATCATCAGATATCTAAACAAAGATATGTAATACAATTCATAGATTTCCATTTGGTATTAAACTTATATTAAAAATCACATGACCCATTTTATAAAGGACAATACTTACACATGAACTTCATCATGAAAGTGTCTTTTAACTCTATTTGCCAGTAAATTCATTAGACCTTTGTCTGTGTTTGTGCTCTGACAAGGTTCCCTTTCACTAGAGGTAAAGATAAAACCCAAACATGATTTATTTAGAATTTTTACTTAAACTTGACATAAACATTCATATGCTCATCTTTACTCGCTAAATATTTTATAAAAATGTTAAATTGAGCAAGCTACTTATTTATTTTAAAAAGGACTATGTCATGATGGGATTGTCAGGCTTAGGTCCTCTAAATCTCATTTTTATAGAAGAAAAGTCTGCACACATAGTTGTTATATTCAAAGGTGAAGTTTGCTTTAATTACAATGTATTTTTCTAAATATTATTTCTTGTTTGTAAAGACAGTCACATTCTCTAACAGTGAATGCTGTTAAATTAGGCAGCACTTGTGGAGTCTTGTCTCTGTGAAAAGTTCTAAATACCCCTTATTTCATTGGAAAGAAATTGCATTCATCAGTGACTGAGTCATAAAGATATGTATATCTACCTCAGCTGTGTAATCATGAAGGCTAGGGCTGAAAGCTAAAGGCAAAATTCAAACCCCTCCAACATTTCAAAAGTGAACTTGGGGCTTTTTGTGATCAAAATCATCAGAATTGATTATAACTACTATATAAACTTTTTAAAAGTGAATCCCTTCTATGGTTTTTCCTTTTATTTTATTTTGGTGGCACTAGGGCTTGAACTCAGGGCCTTACCCTTGCTAGGCAAGCACTCTTACCACTTGAGTCACTCCACCAGCCCTTTTTTTGTGATGAGCTTTTCTGAGATAGGGTCTCATGAACTATTTTCATAGGACTGGCTTTGAATTTTGATCCTCCAGATCTCTGCCTCCTCAATAGCTGGGAATATAGACGTGAGCAACTAGTGCGCAGCTGACTTTTCCTTTTATTTTTATCAAATTCACAAACTAGATTATGGATAGAATAGATTGACTTTCTAAATCTTTTTCTTCTTTTTTTTGAATCATGCAATTTTTTTGTGTTCTTTACAGAGAATAGGACCTACCAGGAAGTTGAAATCTGTTTCAGCTTTCAATATTTCTCCTACTTCTTGTTAAATCAATTAAAAATTACAAATTTTGTCAAAATACAATGTTTAAAGACATACTATAAAAACAAAACTTTCAACCCATCAAGGATGTGTTTTGAGTAATATAATGATATTCAATGTGAAATATAAAAAAAACTAACATGAAAATGTAACTACCCTTGTTTATAAATTATTAAACTGCTTTAAAAATAATGCATTCTAAATATTTTAGCAAACTACAGTTGAAAATAAAGCTATATATTTTACCACCTTTATCACAAATGAAAATAACATCTCTGGTTTTATGGAAGAACATAAGACCATTAGTGACATAATGTCCTTAGAATACAAATTGACACATTGGGAATTGTTCTTTCTAGTAGGAAATTTTTAGATGATCATTGTTAATTGTCTTATCAACTTTCCATTTCAAAGAAAATTGAAGAACTGAACCTTTCGACAATAAGAGTGTCTTATCAATCTCTGCATATGATTCTGTAGACACTGAGAGCCTCCTGACAGTGTCATATCAGGATTTTATTTTTTCCATCATGGTTTTCTTTTCATCTACAATGTATTGTCCAGAAGTTCCTTACGATCAGATCTGACCACACTGTAGCTATGTTGAATAACTGTCATGATCTAAAATGATGCCTGAAAATTACTTATCCCTGTATAGTAAAAGCTTACTTTACTACTTTCATTACAAAGAAGAATAAAAGAGCAATGGTGTGTGAAGTATCTGGACTATTATGATCTATTTTAAATTTTGGAGTGGATTCCAAGATGGCGGCTAGAGGTAGGAAGCAGAAAGCGAGCCTCCTATAGTGAAATCTTGGAGAGACGCTGGAGACACACTTTGCAGGCATAATCACCGAGAAAAGGCATAACTTTGACTCCTCCACACCTCCAGCCGGCGCAGAGAATCTCCACTTCACGTTAAACGGAGAACCGAGGAGGCCCCCGGGCCGCCAGTGGCCGGCGCCCAGACGGCTTGGGAAGACGCAGACCAGGTGAGCTTCGCGGTACCGCGGTTCCCCCACAGACAAGCCTGGGCCAGAGCAGCATAGCCCCCTGGACAGACTGACCTCCACCCGGGAAAAAAAGAGAAACTGAGTACTAAGCAATAAGAACAGTTAAGACACGCTGGAAAGAGGGTGGGGCGCCCTGAGCGCTGAAGATTGGGGGAAGGGACTCCTTCCCGGGACTGTAAATAAATGAGCCGGGCGGGCCGGAGAGGCTCTGGCGGGAGCGGGGCGCGCCAGCAACCAGGAGCAGGGACGCTTGTGAGAGGAGGGAAGACCCACTTCCCACGTGAACTGTAAATAAACACACAGGCCTGACAACGTGGGGCAGTGTCGCCTTTCCCAGTGCTTGGAAAGGGAAAAGCCTGTAGCAGAGGCCCCCCTCCCCCACACAGGAGAACTCTGAGCAAACAAAGCCTGTGGGACCAGGTGAGTGCTAGCTCACCCCAGAGATCTGCATAAATAACGCCGCCAGCTACAGGCTGAGAGCAGCAGGCAGGCAAGCCACAGTTGCAGATACCACTCTCAGAACTGCCTCCAGACGCTTTTTTTTTCTTTTTCTCCCTACCTTTGATGAGAGAACAACCGAATTACACCTGCAAGCCGAAAAACTTACTGAAACTATTGCATTTGAACTGGGGACACTTGGTGGGGCTTTTTTTTATTTTTTCTTCTGTGTGTGTGTGAGTGTAGTTTTGTTCTACTTTATGCATCCCCTTTGATGAGACAACTACAGAACAACATCTGAGGCACCAACTCCAGGACTGGAGATTAAGACGGACATCCAAATTATTAAGACTGAAATTGCATTGCATATAAACTTGGAAGTTTTTTGGTTTTTTTTTTTTTTTTTAATTTCCTATTTTCCATTTTATTTTAATTCATTTTTATAAATAGATATTACTTTCATATACTTATTTTTTATTTTTTTTATCTTTGATTTTCAATCCTCTCTCTGTCTCTCTATTGTCTGTTCAGCTTACTGTCGATTAGTACACTAACACTCCCTGTTTATACCTTTGAAACTCTCTTGTCTGATACCTTGTTCTGCTTTCTCCCTCTTGTCTGTATATTTGTTTTCCCCTTTTCTTTAACTTCTTGCTTTCCATCTCAGCTCACTCTTCCGTTCTCAATATTACCATTGTTATTATTACAAGCTAGAAAATACTTAATTACACATAGTACAGGGACAGTAACAACACCAAGGACAATGACAGGAAGACAGAAAAAACAAGGAAACCAGTTTCCCCACAGCAAAAAATTAGTACAGGAACCAGAGGGGAATGAAGAGAACAGAAACTCAGAGCCAGACTCCAACAAAATGAAGATAAACTATGCCAAAGGACCCAATGAAGCCTACAAGAATAATTTAAAAGAAGACATACTACAAGTACTCAATGAGAATTTTATAGAGATGATACTGGATAGGGTCAACCAAAATGTACAGGAGACACTCAAGAAATTCCAAGACAATAAAAATAGAGAATTTGAAAAAGCAAAAGAAGAAATAAAGGAAACCATAGAAGCACTGTATAAACACCAAAGTGAAAGAGAGAACACGATGAATAAATGGATAAATGAACTCAGGACAAAAATAGACAACAATAAAGAAGAAAACAGCCAGGATATGGAAAACCTCAGAAAAAAGAACGAAACAGAACTGCAAAACAAAACGGAAAGCCAATCCAGCAGAATAGAACAAACAGAAGACAGAATCTCAGAACTTGAAGATGAAATGGTAATTAAAGGAAAAACCGAAGAACTATTAATTAAACAACTCAAGACCTGTGAAAAGAAAATGCAAGAACTGACCGACTCCATCAAAAGACCAAACTTGAGAATCATGGGCATCGAAGAAGGAGAAGAGGTGCAAGCGAAGGGAATGCGTAATATATTCAACAAAATAATAACGGAAAATTTCCCAAATCTAGAGAAAGATATTCCCATACAAATGCAAGAGGCCTCCAGGACACCAAACAGACCAGATCAAAATAGAACTACTCCACGACATATCATCATTAAAACAACAAGTTCAGAAACTAAGGAAAGAATATTGAAGGCTGCAAGAGAGAAAAAACAAGTAACATACAAAGGTAAACCCATCAAAATCACAGCAGACTTCTCAACAGAAACATTAAAAGCAAGAAGAGCGTGGGGTGAGATCTTCCGGGCACTGAATGAAAATAACTTCAACCCCAGGATACTCTACCCAGCAAAGCTATCATTCAAAATAGATGGAGCAATAAAAGTCTTCCATGATAAGCAGAAACTAAAACAATATGTGACCACAAAGCCACCATTACAAAAGATTCTGCAAGGGATCCTGCACACAGAAAGTGACACCCAACTTAACCATGAAAAGGCAGGCAGCACCAAACCACAGGATAAGAAAAAGCAAGACAGTAGAGAGTAACATTAAGTTAGGTACACACAATCAAACCTTCAAACAACTAAGATAACTAAATGGCAGGAATCACCACATACCTATCAGTACTAACACTTAATGTCAATGGACTTAATTCACCCATCAAAAGACACCGTTTGACAAAATGGATTAAAAAAGAAGATCCAACAATTTGTTGCTTACAGGAGACTCATCTCACCGACAGAAATAAGCATATGCTTAGGATGAAAGGCTGGAAGAAGATTTACCAAGCTAATGGCCCCCGAAAACAAGCAGGAGTAGCAATACTTATCTCTGACAAAGTAGACTTCAAACCTACATTGATCAAACGAGACAAAGAAGGACATTCCATACTAATAAAAGGGGAAATAGACCAAAAGGAAATAATAATCATCAATCTGTACGCACCCAATGTCAACGCACCCAATTTCATCAAACATACCCTAAAAGACCTAAAAGCATATATAAACGCCAACACAGTGGTTGTGGGAGACTTTAACACTCCATTATCATCAATAGATAGGTCATCCAAACAAAAACTCAATAAAGAAATCCAAGATCTAAAATATGCAATAGATCAAGTGGACCTAGTAGATGTCTATAGAACATTTCATCCAACCTCTACACAATATACATTCTTCTCAGCAGCCCATGGAACCTTCTCCAAAATAGATCATATCCTAGGGCACAAAGCAAGCCTCAGCAAATATAAGAAAATAGAAATAATACCGTGCATACTATCTGACCACAATGCAGTAAAAGTAGAACTCAACAACAAAAGTAAAGACAAAAAACATGCAAACAGCTGGAAACTAAATAACTCATTACTTAATGAAGAATGGATCATCGATGCAATAAAAGAGGAAATTAAAAAGTTCCTAGAAGTCAATGAAAATGAAAACACAACCTACCGGAACCTATGGGACACAGCTAAGGCAGTCTTGAGAGGAAAGTTTATAGCCATGAGTGCATATATTAAAAAGATTGAAAGATCCCAAATCAATGACCTAATGATACATCTCAAACTCCTAGAAAAACAAGAACAAGCAAATCCCAAAACAAATAGAAGGAGAGAAATAATAAAAATAAGAGCTGAAATCAACGAAATAGAAACCAAAAAAACCATACAAAGAATTAATGAAACAAAAAGTTGGTTCTTTGAAAAAATAAACAAGATCGATAGACCCCTGGCAAACCTGACTAAAATGAGGAGAGAAAAAACCCAAATTAGTAGAATCAGGAATGCAAAAGGGGAGATAACAACAAACACCATGGAAATCCAGGAAATCATCAGAGACTACTTTGAGAACCTATATTCAAATAAATTTGAAAATCTAAAAGAAATGGACAGATTTCTAGATACATATGATCATCCAAAACTGAACCAAGAGGAAATTAATCACCTGAATAGACCTATAACACAAAATGAAATTGAAGCAGCAATCAAGAGTCTCCCCAAAAAGAAAAGTCCAGGACCTGATGGATTCTCTGCTGAATTCTATCAGACCTTTAAAGAAGAACTGATACCAACCCTCCTTAAACTGTTCCATGAAATAGAAAGGGAAGGAAAACTGCCAAACACATTTTATGAAGCCAGTATTACACTTATCCCAAAACCAGGCAAAGACACCTCCAAAAAGGAGAACTATAGGCCAATCTCCTTAATGAACATTGATGCAAAAATCCTCAACAAAATAATGGCAAACCGAATTCAGCAACACATCAAAAAGATTATCCACCACGACCAGGTAGGCTTCATCCCAGGGATGCAGGGGTGGTTCAACATACGAAAATCAATAAACGTAATAAACCACATTAACAGAAGCAAAGACAAAAACCACTTGATCATCTCAATAGACGCAGAAAAAGCCTTTGATAAGATCCAACATCATTTCATGATAAAAGCTCTAAGAAAACTAGGAATAGAAGGAAAGTTCCTCAACATTATAAAAGCTATATATGACAAACCTACAGCCAGCATTATACTTAACGGAGAAAAATTAAAACCGTTCCCTCTAAAATCAGGAACCAGACAAGGATGCCCACTATCTCCACTCCTATTCAACATAGTACTGGAATTCCTAGCCAGAGCAATTAGGCAAGAAGAAGGAATAAAAGGAATACAAATAGGTAAAGAAACTGTCAAAATATCCCTATTTGCAGACGACATGATCCTATACCTTAAAGACCCAAAAAACTCTACTCAGAAGCTTCTAGACATCATCAATAGCTATAGCAAAGTAGCAGGATATAAAATCAACATAGAAAAATCATTAGCATTTCTATACACTAACAATGAGCAAACTGAAAAAGAATGTATGAAAACAATTCCATTTACAATAGCCTCAAAAAAAATCAAATACCTAGGTGTAAACCTAACAAAAGATGTGAAAGACCTCTACAAGGAAAACTATACACTTCTGAAGAAAGAGATTGAGGAAGACTATAGAAAGTGGAGAGATCTCCCATGCTCATGGATTGGTAGAATCAACATAGTAAAAATGTCGATACTCCCCAAAGTAATCTACATGTTTAATGCAATTCCCATCAAAATTCCAATGACATTCATTAAAGAGATCAAAAAATCTACTGTGAAATTTATATGGAAACACAAGAGGCCACGAATAGCCAAGGTAATACTCAGTCAAAAGAACAATGCAGGAGGTATCACAATACCTGACTTCAAACTATATTACAAAGCAATAACAATAAAAACAGCATGGTACTGGCACAAAAACAGACATGAAGACCAGTGGAACAGAATAGAGGATCCAGATATGAAGCCACACAACTATGAGCAACTTATCTTTGACAAAGGAGCTAAAAATATACGATGGAGAAATAGCAGCCTCTTCAACAAAAACTGCTGGGAAAACTGGTTAGCAGTCTGCAAAAAACTGAAACTAGATCCATGTATATCACCCTATACCAAGATTAACTCAAAATGGATCAAGGATCTTAATATCAGACCCCAAACTCTTAAGTTGATACAAGAAAGAGTAGGAAATACTCTGGAGTTAGTAGGTATAGGTAAAAACTTTCTCAATGAAACCCCAGCAGCACAGCAACTAAGAGATAGCATAGATAAATGGGACTTCATAAAACTAAAAAGCTTCTGTTCATCAAAAGAAATGGTCTCTAAACTGAAGAGAACACCCACAGAGTGGGAGAAAATATTTGCCAATTATACATCAGACAAAGGACTGATAACCAGAATATACAGGGAACTTAAAAAACTAAATTCTCCCAAAACTAATGAACCAATAAAGAAATGGGCATGTGAACTAAACAGAACTTTCTCAAAAGAAGAAATTCAAATGGCCAGAAAACACATGAAAAAATGCTCACCATCTCTAGCAATAAAGGAAATGCAAATTAAAACCACACTAAGATTCCACCTCACCCCTGTTAGAATAGCCATCATCAGCAACACCACCAACAACAGGTGTTGGCGAGGATGTGGGGAAAAAGGAACCCTTTTACACTGTTGGTGGGAATGTAGACTAGTACAACCACTCTGGAAAAAAATTTGGAGGCTACTTAAAAAGATGGACATCGATCTACCATTTGATCCAGCAATACCACTCTTGGGGATATACCCAAAAGACTGTTACTCCAGAGGCACCTGCACATCCATGTTTATTGCGGCACTATTCACAATAGCCAAGTTATGGAAACAGCCAAGATGTCCCAGCACTGACGAATGGATTAAGAAAATGTGGTATCTATACACAATGGAATTTTATGCAGCCATGAAGAAGAACGAAATGTTATCATTCGCTGGTAAATGGATGGAATTGGAGAACATCATTCTGAGTGAGGTTAGCCTGGCTCAAAAGACCAAAAATCATATGTTCTCCCTCATATGTGGACATTAGATCAAGGGCAAACACAACAAGGGGATTGGACTATGAGCACATGATAAAAGCGAGAGCACACAAGGGAGGGGTGAGGATAGGTAAGACACCTAAAAAACTAGCTAGCATTTGTTGCCCTTAACGCAGAGAAACTAAAGCAGATACCTTAAAGCAACTGAGGCCAATAGGAAAAGGGGACCAGGAACTAGAGAAAAGGTTAGATCAAAAAGAATTAACCTAGAAGGTAACACCCACACACAGGAAATCAATGTGAGTCAATGCCCTGTATAGCTATCCTTATCTCAACCAGCAAAACCCCTTGTTCCTTCCTATTATTGCTTATACTCTCTCTACAACAAAATTAGAGATAAGGGCAAAATAGTTTCTGCTGGGTATTGAGGGGGGGAGCGGGAGGGGGTGGAGTGAGTGGTAAGGGAGGGGGTGGGGGCAGGGGGGAGAAATGAACCAAGCCTTGTATGCACATATGAATAATAAAAAAAATAAATAAATAAATAAATAAATAAAATAAAGTCTAGAAGACTAGTTATAGAGAATAAAGAGGAATCAGTAAGCAGTAAAAAAAAAAATAAATAAATAAATTTTGTATGGTCTGGCTTGTTGTATAGAATCTGTTTTAATTTTCACCAAAGAAGATCAAAACTGAACTTTAGCCACATTATAGGAAGAATTCTTAGAAAAGGTTGAGCTGACTTGCCTTCGAGCTTTAGCAGAAACATGAGGAGCTAAGAAATGTGACTTAATTATGCATGAGTAAGAAAGAGTCAAAAGCCATAGGAGACTCCCAGGTCAAGAAGGCAGTGAGTTAGCCCTGGCTGACATCGCTTCAAGGTCTCAGAAGCGATGACTTTCTGTAGTTATCTTTTGAGGTTTTATAAATCTGAGAAAAGTTCTTCAACTGGTAGAGAAAGACCTAAACATAACTGTGGATGGGGAGCTATCTCTTTTCTTTGTTTGGGGTAAAATCATTTGGAAGAAGAAAAAGATTTTGGGGGGAGGAAGTGGGAAAGTAGAGGAGTGAGGTGAGTATTTTGATAGACATTTTTAGATCCTGTCTGTGAGGCTTGGGGGTGAGGTAGTAAAGTGCTTGCCTAGCACGCTAGAGGCTCTGGATTCAATGCTCAGCACAGCAAAAAAGAAAAAAGAAAGAAATTACCCAGAAACTATCTCTACCTCCCGGACTAACATTGTCTATGAGAAACCTGGAAGAAAAATTTTCTTTGTTCAAGGAGGACAGATATTCACAGGAACTTCAAAATAGATGAAGAAAAGAGGGATTTTGAGGGATATTAGAATTGCATTACTGAATTTTTCATGTGACCTAAATTCTTCTTTTGTTCCCCTCAGAAATCTTTAGTAAAATCTACATTATTCACTAGTACTTTGCAAAATTGGCTTTTTTTTCCTGTGATAAAAATGTTATTTCAGTGTTGGCACAGGGTAAAAATAGAGGCTGCCTCCTGAACATCCAACCATGACTGGGTTAGATGTAGCACAAAATACTGAGGATGATAAAAGCAGCAAAGCTAAATCTTGACTCTCAAACTGCCTAGGTTTGTAGAAAAGCTGTGAGCTGGAAAACTCTCTTAGCCTGGACAAGGAAAATTAGGAGCTTCTAACTGGGGTTAGAATTTAGGGCCTCACACTACAAGGCAGACTCTGTACCATTTGAGCCACTCAGCCAGCCAGGAGTTTCTCTTAATAACTGACTGACTTAGTTTGTGGGGAGTTACCAAAACTGCTAAAAATGTTCCTGAGAAAATTGAAAAACACACTGAGCAACCAAGATGGTGGTAATGTACCCTCAGCTTGACTAAATTGTAGGCAGGTTTCTTCCAACTGTAGGTCTCTGACCTACCTTTTTCTAGAGCATTTACTTAACAAAACTTATAGTTGTAAATTCTCTCTCTGCCCCTTTGAAATGTTTGTAAATTTTCCAGAGTCTTATCAGTTTTACAGCCCATGAAATGTCTTTCTTAAAGACTTGGAAACCATCTCTTTGAAATGTAAATATCAATAGAAATAGCACCCTTATCTCTCCTTCTCTGTGGGAGAACAGGAGACTAGCCTGCATGGGTGTCTATTAGCAAATACATGACCTAATCACAGAGAAATGTATTTTCAGTTAGAACTACTTGATGTGCTCCACAAATCCCACTAAAGTCTTTCAGTACTTTTCCACCAACTCATGACTACAACTGAAACTCTTCCCTTTGTGTTTCACAGAGATGAAATACAGACCTGGTCTCTGTTCCTCTCCTGTTGCTGGCAACAATATCAAAATAAAATCAACTTCTGTCTACTCATCTCTCCCAGTGCATTTTTTTTTTACTTTAATAATGGATAATCAGTTCTGGAAGGACACCAGAAACAGACTTAAAAGAAATGTTTCTAAGAGAAAAGAAATGTGAGAAAATGACTATTTACCACCAAATGTTCTTGTTTTTAAATAGCTTTGTGTGTGTGTGTGTGTGTGTGTGTGTATGTGGTACTGGGGCTTGAACTCAGAACCTATACCTTGAGTCACTCCACAACCAGATCTTTTTTGTGATGGGTTTCATGAACTATTTGCCCAGCTGGCTTCAAACTGCGATCCTCCTGATCTCTGACTCCTGAGGACCTAGGATTGCAGGCATAAGCCATTGGTGCCCAGCTTAAACACCTCTTTTAATGTAACCTATATTGTACTTTTCTAAAGGTATCATTAAGAAGTTTTTATTCCATTAAGAGCTCTAATTCTTTAGAAAGTGGATGCATTTCTGGTAATTTATAATGAACAGAAATTTATTGTTTCATGATTCTGGAGGCCTATATCTGCCAAGGCCTTCTTGCAGCATCATCTCATAGTAAAAGGCAGAAAAATGGAAGGGTGAAATAAAGGGAAAGAGGAGTTTGAACTTATCCTTTTATAAGGCAATCACTCCAGCAATGATAGCACTAATCTTTTCATGGGGGCAGAACCCTAACTGCCTGATAACCTCTTAGAGGTCCTTCCTCTTAATACTGTTGAAACAGGAAAGACAAGGGACATGATACAGGAGAAGCAGAAACCAGGAATTCAGAAATAAGCCTTGTATTAATGTATAACCAGATTAGAAGTGTAAAAACATTGTTTTCTTTTCTTTAACTTTCCTTCACTAAGCAGTAAAATGATGACTTCCCCTCCTAACTTTGTGTCTTTGTTTCAGGTCATTTTTATGCCATAGGGATCAAGCACACATACCTTCAAGAAAACTGCTTGGTCTATTCCACTCCTTTCATTTGAAAGGTGATCATTAAAAGCCACAAAGAATAGATGCCTCTGTTGCAAAGATCTGAAATGAACTATCTCAGACTTAATGCCTTATTAATAAGCTGATAATATCAGAACAATATGACTGCAGGCATAATTGGGATATATCAGGTGTCTACAAGAAAGGAGCACTTAACTATGGAATGTTTAAATGCAACCTTCCTTCTCTGTTTTAGCTAGTATAACTACTTCCAATGTTACAATGTACAGTATGCCTCTTTCCATATGCCTACACCCAGGTCAACATGTGTACTGTCCTTTGCTTTGCTAATAAATGTCATTAGTTCTATCTTAAAAAGCTTTCCTGGGAAGTTTTTCTGTGATAACATCATGAACCCAGTACCCAAGCTGAGGACCTCTCCCTTTGGGGACCTCCCTGGTCATCCTTTGCTTTTTTGTTGTTTTTGTTTGTTGTGGTGGTTTTTGTTTGAAACAGTCTTGCTATGTAGCCCAGGCTGGCCTTGAACTCACAATCCTCCTATCTCAGTCTTCCAAGTGCTAGTATTACAGGCATATAACACCATACCCAGAAAGCACATGCTTTTTTGTGGAAATACTAAAACCTTAGCAATAACAATATCTATTTTATAAGGTGATTGTGAGGCTTAAATAAGATGGCATATGTAAAGTCCTAAGCAGATTGCTATATACTTGTTAAAATTTAGTGAGTCTCTCATGTAGTTGTTTTTATAAATATCAACCTAGAACCAAAGTAGAACCAAGTTCATCACACCTACTTAGGTATAGAGATTGCTACTTTAAGCCTCCTTTTTCTAAGGAGAAGTCCATTGCTAGATTTGTTCTCTGAACCCTATTCATCAGTACAGTACCATCAATGCTTTCAGAAATCCTTTCCTGAGCCTGAGGATCTTGCAGACCTCAAGCTGCAATCTTCATCATTCACAACTTGCTCAAATCAAACCCCAAAGAGTGAGGCTTATTATGATGGACAAGAAATAGTCTGAGCCTTGGAAACTCCGTTTCTGTGATACTGTAACCAAACACAATGGGATCACATCTTAGTGAGCACAAAGCCAAAAGCACAGCCAGGAGATAGAGTGAAGAAAAGTGTATTACCTACTGCAGGTAAGGAAAGCACTGGAACTGTTTCCAAAGCAATGCTCTCCCTGAGGTAGGGAAGCATTGGGATTTTATTCTAGAATTCTACTGCTATTCATATAAGAAAGCAGATTATGGGCGGGCAGTTTCTGAGTATGCTCCGCTTAAGGTGGACATTTCAGAGCATGCTTTAGTTTGAGGTGATAGTTCAGAAAAGTTTATTCTAGGTTTCCTAAAAGAATGAGTTAGAGTGCCTTGGTGACTTTGGCTCGTTCCTCATAAGTTCTCCAGAGAGTTTTAGCTGAAACAAAAAGAACAGCTTTTGAGGTGTATGAATAGTCTTTGAAAGGGGCATCAGTTTTCTACCCCCATGTGTAGAAGAAGTCTGTCCTCCTACACTTTGCAGCTAGTAATATGCATTATCTGTGTACTTTTTTTTTTCCTTTTTCAGGAGCCCACTGGCCCAACCTAACTTAAATACTCAAAACTTTCTTCACGTCTTTCCTTTTCCACAGTCCAAGCTCTGGGATATTCATGCAGATGACTGAAGGCTCAATCATCAGAACTTCAAACTCTTTCCTCTTAGAAGACAGGAATAGACAATCACTTATTAAAGAGCTCTTCCTCAGTTTCTGAGGCCTCACCTGTGTATACAAATGGGGCTCCATTTTTCTCCATCATTGCCTTAATATCTCTGACAAAAGGTCATCAGTTCCATGCAAATTTTCTTCTAAATATTTCTGAGTCCGTGATTCTTCATACACGCTTAGGAATGCATCTTATATCTTGCACCATACTGCCCCCTGCTGGGCACTGTCATATCTCCCAATGCAGCCACCCAGTAATGTGGTTTCAGTTGTTCCTTCAGAAGGCTGTGTGGTAAAGTGGAGTTGGGGAAGTAACATATTTATTTTCTGCTGTCTTGTTCTGTTTTTTTAAGGGGATTAGAAGTTCTCATGGTAGTGTTGTTTCTGATCCAGTGGTACTGGTCATGGCTCAAACAATCCAATAATATAAAAAAGCTTCTACTTTCATTAAATCCTATGCAATGCTTGTGTCTTCTTCCCTCTGTTTGAATGAATTGTCCTCAGGGACATCATTCTTTACATATACAGCTGCTTCACTGTACCAAGCCAGGATTCCATTCCCCTCCATTTTACCAGATAAGTTGGATTCTTATATGGTTTCAAGATGGGGCTCCTGACATCAAAATGAAACTATGAAATTTATACTAGTTACATCTAAGTGAAAAATGTCATTCACCTTGTCCAGCTTTCTTCTATCACCTTGCTTCATCTCTTAATTTACTTAATCTTAATCAATTTTTTTCTTATTAATCATTCTTTAATTACATTCACTACTTAACTTGATGATTTTAAATTCAACTTTGAAAACATAGTCATACTCTTAATGCAACCAAGAAACAAAAATGTTAATAAAGAGCTCACACATGTACTGAATAATAATACATTGGTATTATTATTGGTAAGTAGAGATGAGCTTTCAAAAAATGTAAAAATATTGCTAAAATACACGTTTGGGACACTTTGCTTTGTTTGTATGCAATACTATGAAAGAACCTGAATGTATTTGCTATTAGCAAATAACTTTTTAATATTTTATCAGACTGACTTTGGACTAGAATATTGTTAATATAAATATGCATGCTAAGTGGCTATCTTCCCAGATTTTTTAACTGTGCCACATAATTCTAGAAAAATGGGTAAAATATTATTTACAGGTTTAGAAATAGAGCCTTATTATCTAAATACATCTTAAAAGTGTGCTTTGCTGTCCTTGCTCTCAGACAGCATGCATTGGCCTCTACAGAGCAAGTGCTCTCACTTGCGTGTATAACTAAGCATGTGCCCAATGCTCAAGAGAATTCTCTATAGAAAGTAGAAAGTCCTGCTTGTCTCCGATATAAAAAGCAATATTGTTAGCATCCTCCAACATGTGTTTACAAACAAAATTGATGGTCTACATCATGTTTTTGAGTTCCACAGAGCAAGTGCTGTAAAGAATAACTTTGCATTTCCAAACACAACGTGCCACTGTTTCTCTGCCAGGTAAAATCAAGTTTTTGGATTATTGCTCCAATTAAAGAAAACCCTCTAAAGAATGATAGTGTTCAATAATTCTAAATCAAACATATTTTTGTCACCAAGGAGATAGCATGCTTTCACCTTTTTCTCATACCAGATGTCTACTATGGCCAGTTTCCAATTTTAAATAAATCTCAGAGACATCAATGAATCTGGTTCCACTCACAGGGGTTAGCATCCATGTGGCATAAAAATTGAAAAACCAACAAATGAAACTGGAGTGTAAATACCTAAAGCAGCACAAGTGAAAAAGACTATGGAAATTAAAGGAAGTAAATCCTGCTATATTATAATTCCATATAAGCAGAACATGAAAAGCTAGGTTTGGAAATGTTTTTAAAATGTTTTAACCCAACAATATTACTTCTGCTTCATTCAGACCTGCTTTGCTTCATGGATAACACTGTGCTCATCACATAATTTCATTTGATCTTCATGGTAACCCATGGAGGCAAATATTATTGTAATTACCTAGTAAGCAGGTGCATGGCAAAGCTGGAATATAACTGCAACCTCCAGTTTCAACTTTTGCATTCCTTCCAATGTATACTATTGGTATGAAATTATCCTCAACATACTCGGCTCTAATGACCAAATCTCAACTATCAAAAATACCAATCAGACACCATCCATTATCATAAATATGCACAAATTTAGGCATGGAGAAAAGTGTACCTCAACTTGAGAGCCAAGTTGAAGCTTGACTATTGAAGTAACACCTGAGGTTATTGAAGAATAAATAAAATGTTATCAGATGGGAAAAGAGTCTGATGAAATTTGGGACTAGAAACTTGTCCCAACTCTAATATATCTCTTCTTCCTTCATCCAATCTTGTTTGCTTACATTTACTTGGAATAAATGAAGGGAAAAACTGATGAATCCATTTGAAAGAAAATTATTACTTGCTAGAAAATCTATATCTTATCATTTGACCATATTTCCTATGATAGAGAGCATTGAGATTTTCCTTCCTTAATTCAATAGTATATAGCCTATTATAATTTACAACACATTTACATACCATTTATTTTTCACTGTGGTAATAAGAATAGAGTCTCAACTAACATAGATGGTACATTGCTTACGGGTTGGGAATAGGAAGGTAAAATCCATAATACTGAAATTGAGAACAGATTCTGGTACTTATACTTCTCTCCTATTGTAAAATCAGAAGCAATTTGAACTATACTTACTGAAGTATAAAAATGACAAATAATGGGACAGGGGGGAGGTGGCCCAAATAATGTATACACATGTAAGTAAATGTAAATATGATAAAATAAAATAAAAAACCCAAAAAATGACAAATAAAAGACAATTCCCCTTGCAAAAAATAAGGAGAAAATATCACCTTTCCCTTTTTAGAGAATTCACCCTAGAAAACTTGTACTTTCTTAGTCTCTCTCATGCACACTCTCTTGCGCTCTCTCTCTCTCTTTGAAAAATATGTAAATCTTTTTGAAAATCAAATGAGATATTTTCCAACTTATGACCCAAGAATGTCCTTCTCAAGGACCTGGAAACCATGTCATTGAAATGTAAACATGAAAAGAGATAGCATAACATCCCTGTCTCCTAGTCTCTGTGGGAGAATAAGAGCCAATTTCTTTTAGGAACTTACTTGCAAACTGCAGAACTCCCTACTGTCAAAAAGATTTGAAAACTGCTTTTCCAATGTACAGTATCAGTTTACTAACACTGAAAGCCATGCCAATTACCAGGTGAGTTTAGGATAGACCACATGTATTAACAGTGCTGTCAAGTTCTCTTGCTTGAGAACTAGCTATGATTCATCCTGAGATTATGTATGTAAAGGGTTGTGTCTGCTTGACTAAAAACACTCAGATTTTCTTCTGTTTTTGTGCTTCTTACACACTTGCCTATGATGAACAGATTGAATACTTATTCAGTAATAAACTTGGTTTCTTTCTAGACCTGAAAATCTGTGGAGAGATTTGCTGGGTGTGATTTCCTTAACACAATGTCATTTAAATAAAAATTAAACCATCCTCCCTATTATGAGTAAAAGCTAGATAGCATCTTTCCTAAGCTTTAGATTTTTTTTTTCTGAATTACTTCATAGCTTCTAGCAAGTCAGTGAAGCCATCTACCTAGTAAAAAAATGTATAAAAACCACATCCTTAAGCTCAGTTCAGTTTTATGAAGATGCAAAAATTATTGGTGATGAACTTGTGATAGTTCAAGTCTTTTTCTGTACTGTTATTATTCTGCCATTTCAATATACATCCTTTAAGGCTATACAGATTGGGACAATAAAATAAGAGGAAAATATTAAAATAATAGCCAACTCAACCACATTTTATCTAAATTAAAAGTTTTTATTTTTACACCAATATTCTTGTTGATTTAAAAAAGAAACCGAGCTTTTATTTTCAAAGACTGAAGAAAATTATATAATTTGTAACTCTATTAATTATCTATGAACAACTGATTGAAAGGGGCATTTTTACAAGAACAATATTAAAATGACCAATTACTTTTCTGTCTTTTCCCCCTTCTTCCTGAAATCCATATATACATATACAGAGATGGAGCTAGAACAAAATGTCTATTTTATGTTAAGATACTTCTTATTGGAAAAAAATTGAAAAGCAATAGAAGAAAGCTCAGTAAGTGTGAACAGGTTTGGAACAATTGGATTACAATTCTTGGGGAGGGGAGGAAGTTCCTTAATCATTGTTACCCTTAAATTATATTAAGATATTAAGGAATATTCCTAAGAAAAAAGCTGCCTACTTAAATAATAATAATAGTTAATAATAACATTAACATTTTCTGAGTATTTGCCAAAAACCAAGCACAAATGTGATGACCTTTTTAGAGAAGAAAAGCAGAATACAGAAAAGTTAAATAATTCTTCTACAATCATTGGTAAAGTCAAAGCCACACACACTAGGGCTACAATTTGAGTTCTTAACATTATACTGTAGCCTCCCTGGGGCTTCTCTGAATGATTTCTCTTAGCACTAATCTTATGTTTAATAACAGAAGCATGTTCTCACTAAACACTTAAGGAGAAGGTGATTTCATTATTTAATCTAAACAGTCATTCCTGGAAATATTCTAAGCTTAGTAATATATTAAACAGTATCTTACATATACTGTCTCATTGGGCCCTCTCAACATTTTAAAGTATATATTATTCATACATCTCGTTTACCCAATAAATAAATATTGTTAAAGAGGGCAGATTGTTCACCTAAGACTATAGAACTAGGACTTTAAAATGTTTTCCTAGTATCTTTACATTACATGAGCTATTTATTATGCCTTACAAAATCCAGTGTTTTAGAAAATATAAGACTGATTTGGTAGACTATGTCAAAACATGTTTATGATTAAACTCTGTTTCCAAGACATGGACAATATGTAATCTGTATGGCAGTAGATAGTGGTTAAGAACATGCATCTGGGGTCAAACAGATCCTGCATTAAATCTTAGTTTTGTATTTACTAGTGCTATGGCCTTAGCAAGCTCCTTGTTTCTCTTCATTCTGTGAAATGAATCAAATGATAACTATGTCATATATTTATTGCTAGTATCAAAGTAGTCAAATGGCAGCTACTAAATGCTATGTATAACTTACATCAAGATAAGCGAAATAATGCAAGGCAAAGTTTCCCAGAACAGAGTGCAATTACTTTTAGTGGATTAAAAATAAATTTAAATTAACTTTTCTTTTCTAACTTTTAAATTATTGAACACAAAACATCATTAAATGTTATCTGGGTTGGCATTTTCCATAAAGTGCTTAGAAATTCATTGTAGGAGAACAGAGACTTTTTTTAATCTACGGAATTAATTTAGAAGATAAGCATTTGTTATGGGTTACCAGTGATACTTCTATACTAACATATGGTAAAAACTCATTAATTTTTTTCTGCTACACACTCTAAGACCACGTAGAAGCTAAGTACATTGTCCATTTGTAGGAGTACTACAGCATAATGCAATTGGCTCAGTGAACTAAGCCATAGTCTAGGTTTTGTGGTATTGAACTCATTATGATGGAGTGACTCTATCTTGGGCTGTTGTCATAGGCTGAGAATGTTAATGTCCTAAATATGTATTTATCAACCTCTCTTAGGAATTCAGCTGAAGCCACCATGGCTTATGACTTCATGGCTACAATGGAAATTCTTAAATCAATAGACAATGTCTACTGCAGCTTTCATAATAAATACTTTGGTCAGAAATTGGGAAGTTTTTTTTTGGAAATAGAGACAAAATTGAGTAAAAATTTTAAGGAGATTAAAGAAGAAAAATTTTAAATCCCAAAATTTAAACAGGAATGTTAAGAATTTGAGGAAGTTTGACAGCTCATATGTAAGAAAAGAAAAAGGAGACAAATTTTTCTTCAATATAAATTTTATTGAAGTGAAAGATCAATACATCTTATTAAATTGGAAAAATTCTCAGATTCAAAGGAAAAAATCCTTTTTCCCAAAACCATCATTCAATTCTGCTTTTATCTCTACAGTATTAAAGTCATATCCCTGATCTTAAACTGGCCATGGCAGCAGTGCCTGTAATATCAGCTCCTCTGGAGACAGACACAGGAAGATCATGAGTTTGAGGCCACCTGGACAAAAAGTTAATGAGAACCTATCTCAAAAACAAAATACAAACAAAAGGCCAGTGACACGATTCAAGTAGTAGAACACTTGCCTCACATATGTAAAGTCCAGGATTCAATCTCCAGCAGTGTGGAAAAAAAAGATAAATAAATATGCCTGCTATTTATCCCTAGAATGGAATGAGATAGGAAAAGTCTCTGAAAGCTAATGCCTCCATCTCAAAAATATTGCATGAAAGCAATGCCTTCAAAATTGTACCACTCCCTGCTCAGCACCACAGAACATTAAGTCTACTCGTTCAGAGCCTCAAGAGCCCCGTTTCTCTCCAACTCTGGCAGATGAATGTGTACTGTGTGTCACATAGTGGTTTTCTTGACAGACTGCAACCCTGGGGGAATCCAATATCCCAAGTATAAGGCTTTGAACTCACCCACCTCATCTCAATTTCAATACCTTCATCAGCAACTGTGAAAAATTCAAAGCTTTGGAAAATGAGCTATACAGGCTAAACTTCCCAAGCTTCAGAAAAGAAATAAAGAAAGGAGAAAATTCATTCATTTAACAAATATTTATTGAGCTTTATTAGTATAGAAATAGTACTCACATATAAACCTCACATGTATCTCATCTTGTAAGATTTCCACTTTGCTCAATTTTTAATATTTGCTATTATAGTTCTTCTGATTACATAACAGAAATTTCCATCTAGCTTGAAATGAATCTTATGACTATAGCATGTGTCCAAGACCAATTTGAAGAGCAAGAAGTAATAAATCCATAGAGACAAAATTTTCATAGAGCCAAAGAGTAAAGGAGCATTCTTTCCACTAAGTGATAGTACAAGTTCTGCTTTTAAGATACATGAATTTCCTTAGAGGTCACTACAAGACCTTGCAGGCAAACTCATAGACTGAGATATAGAACGGACTATCCCCTCGTTACACTGCTGCATGTCACAGAGGCATTCAGAGAAATATCTGAGCTGACATTATGAAACTAGAAGGCTTGAGGACTGCAATGCTACCCTGGAGCATCCAAACTTCAGCAGAGTTTTGGAAACACTCCTTTCCCATCTGTCTCCCAGCACACAAGAGAATTGAAGGAGCACATTTTTAGTTTGACATTTAAAGAGCAGAAAGTATGACTTCAAATTCAGATCATTAATAAAGGTTTATCATTCTTGAATTTATATCATTTTTGTCTTATCAAACTCAGTTAACATTCCAAGATAAAAATTTCAAGTTTAGTGAACATGTGAATTTTGGTTAAGGAAGAACAATTTACTATGAGCTTCTCATGCATTTGTAAGCAGAAGTTTAAATGGTACCTATCTGAATAATTTTTTAAAACTTTCAAAAGATTTTAAATATCATTAAAATATAAAGAATATAAGTGACTATTAGTTAATGATGGTGTAGATGGAAGAAAATCATTTCAAGTGGTAAGGCATCTTAAGAAGATATCTTTACATACCTACTTATCTTTCTAAACAAGCCATTGTTGACAATTCAAATAAGAAATAAACATTCTATTTGCTCTGCACCTGTGACAGAAGACAAAACTGGGGATAATGCAAGTAAGTGCAGAGCTTTGTGCAGGATCAGCAATGAGGTTCCTCATTAGGACATGAGTTACACACAATTTCAGTATACTTTGAAGTGTGAAAAGACATAAATAACTCTGAGTCTTAATTCTGGACATACAAATTTGTGCCAAAATAATGTATGTAAGAGTCAAATAAAATAAAACAATGATCAAGGGTAGTATATTTTTAAATTTCTATTGTAAACCTATTGTATTTTTTCCTTTTTCTTATGTAACCTTTTTTTCTGGGCAGACTTGGATGGCTCACACATCTCTGATGATCAGAGTCCTGAACCTTGGAATTCAAAACAGTTAAATTAATCTTATTCTCAACCAATATCAAGAAGACAGCAGACGCTCAATAAGCAACTGTTGAATAAGAAAATGTGTAGACCCTAGGAACATGTAGACAAAGAGCATCTTAATGTCCAAATGAACATTGCAGGCTCTCTAGTTCTCACAGCATCCTCAGATTCCAGGTCAACAAAATGACATTTCAGAGTGTTCAGATAACTCATAATTCTCATTTTTTGGGATTGGAAGCATCTGTAATAAGCAATGGAAATAAGTGCTGTATTTTATACATGTGAGAAAACATATCTGATTAGAGAGGGAGAATAGAAGTCATTTTTATTGATCATAGTTTTTAAATAATATTCTTTATGATTTTTAACAATTTGATTTTTCTTCTCTTCATTCTACTTCTATTCAACTAACATATTAGGCTTTTACTATGTCTTAGGCACTATATTTGGCCCTGACAATACAAAAATAAATAAGATATACCTCTTTCTTCAAGAATCATACTTCCAGTTGGTAGATAATATCTGATCAAAAATTGAAATTACATATAAAATATGCAATGAAAGATGAGACAGAGTGATCATATAAAAACAGTGAACAAGACTGCAAAGAGGACAGAAGAAATCTGATCTGGATATTGAAGAATGAATGTGAGCTTGCAGGCTGACATAAAAGACAGGGTATTACATGCAGTAAAAAAAAATAGCTAATTCAAAAGCATGAGACATGTGTCCAAATGACATGGAAACTAAATCTTCAGAGAATTCTAAATCTATAGTGTGTCTAGAGCAAGAGGAAAGGGTGTAAGTGAGGTTAAAGCGGTAGAAGGAGTACACATTCATCATGCAAATAGTGAGGAGTAGTTAGAGATTTGATGTCAGAAAAAGACAAGTTCACTTCTGATTTTAGAGGATGATCTTCTGAGCATAATAGCAAGTGAGAAGTTGAAATAAGCATATCATTTAGGAAATTGTTGAAATAGAGGGTTAAATAGTGAGACCTTAATTTCTATAGAAATAGAGAAGTGGGAAAAAAGATGGACATTCAACTTTCTGGATGGTGGCTAACTGACATAGGGACTCACAGAGCAGAAGAGATTTGGGAAGAATGAGCCTGTTTGGGACATGCAGATTTGAGAAAACTGAGTAAGTTAATTTGTAGGACAGTAATGTGAAGGAGTCCAGTAGTATAGCATATATAATTTTATGGATAAGAAAACATAAACTATGAGCAGTGTCTTAGTCTTTTCTATGTGTGTTACTATAAGAAAATAGCATATATTAGGTAATTTACAAAGAAAATAAACAATTTCTTTTACTTCTGGAGGCTAGAAAGCCTAAGGTTGAGGGGCTGTATCTATTGAGGACTATCTTTATTATTTTCTTTATAATACTGGGATTTGAACTAGGTAACCATTCTACCAATTGAGCCACATCTCTAGCCTTTTTTGCTTTAGTTTGTTTTTCAGATAAGATCTTCTACTTTGTCCAGGCCAGCTTCAGCCTGCAATCCTCTTACCTCTGTCTCCTGAAGGTAAGCCCTTCTTGTTGCCTGGACAAGGAGTTGGTAGAAGGCCTGGAAAAGAGAGTAGCTGGCAACTGAACACTCAATCTCAAGTCCTTTATAATTGGTATTAAACAATTTATGAAGGCCTGCCTTCATGGCTTAAAGAATTCTCCAGTTCCCACCTCTTGACACTGCAGCATTCAGGATCAAATTTCCATGGCATATTCTGGGGGACACATTCAAACCATGGGATGCAGGAAAATAAGTCATGGCTAAAAAGGTACCTTCCAGAAAGGCCCCTTTAACTACTCTTTTTCTACCCAAAGGTCCTGGGTGAATGTACTGTGAAGGACTATTTGCCTCTTCACGTTCTATCTTCTAGACTCAAGAGTCTAGGTTTTCTTTTTTCTTTTTTTTTTTTTCTTGCGGTTTTCTGATTTTCAGATTGTTGCCTTAGTCTGTGTCCTATTTTCATTCCCTTACTTACCTTAGTCTACTACAACATCAGGAAAGTGGATAAAGAGGAAAACATAATCAGCAGTTCCTCTGTTTAGCTATGAACTTACAAACACCACTGCCAGAGTAACCAGAAGTACAAAAGTTGATGTCACAAGTCACTTTCTTCTCACACAGTTGCACAGGCTGCTCAGAGACCGCATTCTGCTCTCCCAAGTGTCTGGCTTTTAACAACTTTACTATATCATACATGCAGCCCTAAGTCATAAGAGTCCAATCTTCTGAAAACTGTACTAAGCAGACCATTAATCTTGAACTGCATGTATGATCTACGAGACCATGTGTTCAGAGAGTAAAACAAAAATGAAATCTAATAGTAAATATTATGTAATATATTAGTGGAGGATAAAGAACCCTGGACGGAGTCTTGAGAAGGAAATTTGTGAGAGACGGGAACAAAATCTGAAAACAAGGTATCACAGAAACCATTCTGCCTACCCAAATTTCTTCCTCATGACCACTGTAAAAAAACAAATAAGGCAAAAACTCATGAGTATTTGAAGACATTTAACAATCTTGCAGTTCCTTTACCAGGTAGGCTAGGCATTTTATATCTTGAATATATGCAGATTATAAAATAGATTTCTTAATTGTAGTGACTCTAAACAAAAGGGGTGTGCTATATCCCAGCCTTAATGTTCTCAGCATCTGATAGCACGTTAGACATTCAGGTCTCATGACTTGAAGGATTAATGATTACAAGGGGAACAAAACCAGTAAAATAGTTTGGGTATATGCAAGTATACTCTGTCACAATCTGAAAAATGTAGAAGAAGCACACCAAAGAACACAAAGGATAAAAACTTAGAAGATTGATGGCCCCATAACTTCCTTTATACTACTCACAAGGAAACTCATGGTGTTCCTTATTCATGTAACATTAATCAGAACACCTCTTAGCATTGTCAGAATCAAAGCAAAAAGATAATTAACTAAGGATTCTAAGTCCCAAACAAAATCAAGTCCTATTATTGGAATTGACAGCCAAGCTTGTCAAAGTCTAAAAAAAGACAAAATTTATGAGAATCTCATTATAATTGGAACCTGTCAAGTTTGGATAAATTTTATAACATTTTTATTTTAAAATCTTAAAAAATACATGAAACATAAAATGATTACTTCTATGTATATTTGTCTAATCTTACATTAAATTTTCCTAGCATTTAGTGACTTAAAACTATATTTTTGTCACACAATTTCTATGAATCAAGAATTAGAACAAGAACACAGCTGGTCTGGGTCCTCTGGCTCTGGGTCTCCCAAGACCACCATGAAAGTGCCAGTCAGAATTATAGTCTCATTTAGCGATTTAACATTGGGGTAAATCCACAAAAATGGTTTCCAGTAGGATTCATTTTTTCATGACCTTTTGACTGAAGATTTTCGTTACTTTCTTGCCATGAGGGTCTCTCCATAATGCAACTCTGACTTCCTTCAGAGCAATTAAGGAAAGAGGAAATATAGATTGGATAGGACTAAAACAGAGCCATTATTTTAATTTAACCTTGGAAATTACATCCTGCAATTCCTACCATTTTCTATTTATAAGTAGCCCATACAAGGAGAAAGAATTGCATGAATACCACAGACAAGGATCATCAGGAGTCATTTTAGATTCAGCTCATCATATTATGGAAATTAAAACTTCATTTTCACTGAATTTTAAAGATCAAACCATTCCTCCTTTCTTTAGAGGGTTTTTCTGGCTTTTTTCCTTATTGATATGTATGAGTTCTTTAAAAATAATTGATCTACAATTTCATCTTTTGATTCCTGAATCCAGGTACAGTGTTCATTTAATTAGAATGTACACTCATTCTGAAGGATGGCACCCTCTCCTCTCTAGGTATCACCTCAAATGATGCCTCAGTAACAATATACAGGGCATTCAAAGCATTATTGTTATCTGTATTCACCATACTGTGCCACAGAAAACCACAATTTATTCTTCCTCATTAACATTATACCCATTGACAATCCTCTGACTATTTCCCCTCTTCCCTACTCTTCCCAGTGTTTGGCTTAAAAAAAAAAAAAACAGCTACAATATAGGATTTTAAATGAGTTTACCACAAAGATATGTTAAAAGTTTAAGGTGATAAATGTGCTGATTACCCTGATTTAATCATTATTCAATGTATAAATGAATCAGAACATCACCTTGGTCCCACAAAATATGTACAAATATTGTGTATCAATGAAAATAAATAAAAATGAATAAAAAACTTAAAATACCATTCAAAGTATTTCAGCAGATTGGAAGTTCCTGGGTGGTCTGGTAAGTGATAGTCCAGTAGTGCATGGTCTTCTGCCACTGCTACCTCTCCTGGACTGTGAATTAGGTCACTTAGATTAATGTGATCTTATGCAGGATTCAGCATCAGTGGTGGAAAGTGTTAATCCTCAAATGTGGTGCTATCATAATATACGTCAATCTTAATCAATAGGAATTTCTTCCAGGATGGAAATTGGTCTTCTCAAGGAGTGATTCCATTAAGAGAGGCTCACCATTGATAGCTGTTGCTAGCACACAAGCTACTCAGCAGTGGTGAGTGGGAATCTTGGTGGGACGCCCATTCTGTTGGGTGTATGCACAGGCCCCATCCATATCACCACTATCACATTCATTTGCCTAACTTGCTAATAATGACAGGGTTGACTGATATTAGTTTGCTGTATAATTCTGTGTACCATGTTTTTTAGTGGATATTTGAACACTGACATATTCTAGAAGAGGTAAACAAGTGATATCCAAAAACCTTCACACTTCATGCCAACTCCCATGTATACATCCATAGGCCTCTTTCATAGGCCTCCTTGTTCTGATCTTCTAAACTTTATTCAGCACCCTGATGAATCAGCCCATGAGCCTTTACCTAGAAACTGAAAGATATATATTGTGATTTTATTATAGCTTGTTTGTAGAATATTTCCTGACACAGATTTTAAAAAAGCATAAACTGGGTCTATGTTCCAAATGACAGAGCTACTTATCTATTGGACCCTCTTAAGAGTCTTACAGAAATATATTAGCCTTTCATGTAACTAAGTAAATTGGTTGGAGCAATATTATCAAGTACAGAATATGCTATGTTCCGAGCAAGAAATTATATGCTTCTTCCTTAAAGAAGGAGAGGAGATATACTGTTTTGGTTGTAATAACACACATTTACTTCACGTGTAAAATACAATCACACCCCCACACACATTCAAAAATCTTCTAATTTACCTAATCATAGCATTAGGCTCAAAATTTGGAATCCTGTGCTTTATATAAAATGTAAACATATGTCTTATTGATGAGTAAGACCTATGAATTTAAATACAGAAATAGAAAGAGAGGAAGAGATAGACACAGAGGGACACAGACAGAAACAAGAAAATTTTTGATGTCATACATATATCACACAGTTGTAGACTAGAGACAAGACAACTGTCATGGGAAAAGGAGAAGAAGAAGAACCATACTGCAGTTATTATTCCATATTCTAAGGCAATTCAGAATTCCTTCTACACAAGTGTTGTTGTATTCTCTCAGCTAGGAGGTAAGGTATGTTCCTGTTAAGCCCCAGTTGTGCTTCCTGGTAGTGATTCTCTGCTATCCTTGGTTTTTATCTCAATACTCTGGGAATTTACTCTTTTTCATCAACATTGTTCAATTCTCAAGAGGGTTTTGGAATCTAAACATAGACCTGCCATATGATCCAGCAATCCCACTCCTAGGGATATACCCAAAAGAATGCAACACAGGTTACTCCAAAGGCACCTGTACACCCATGTTTATTGCAGCACTATTCACAATAGCCAAGTTATGGAAACAATCAAGATGCTCCACTACTGATGAATGGATCAAGAAAATGTGGTATTTATACACAATGGAATTTTACTCAACCATGAAGAAGAATGAAATCTGATCATTTGCAGGTAAATGGATGGAACTGGAGAACATCATTCTGAGCGAGGTCAGCCAGGTTCAGAAGACCAAAAATCGTATGTTCTCCCTCATATGTAGACTTTAGATCTAGGGCAAATGCAGTAATGTTGTTGGACTCGGATCACAAGAAAAGGGTAGAGCACATATGGAAGATATAGGAATAGGTAGAAATCCAAAACATGAAAGCATTTGATATCCCCACTCCAGAGGAACTAATACAGAAACCTTAAAACTAGCAGGGGATCAGGAACCAATGTAAAGATCATTTAGAGTTGAATCAACATGGGTCGTAACACATGGGTACATGAGAGCAATAGTAGGAATCTTTCTGAATAGCTATCCTTAACTCAAGTAGCAAAAACACTTTGTCTTTCTTATTATGCTTATGTCTTTTCTTCAACAAAATCAGTCACAAGGGCAGAATGGGACCTGCCTGAAACTGAGGAGGGGAGGGGGCAAGGGTGGAGGGGGGAGCATGGTGGAGAAATGGCCCAAACAATGTATGCACATGTAAATAAATGAACAAATAAATAAATAAATAATAAAGAAAAGAGGATTTTAGAGACTCATCCTCTGTGGCAGCTAAGCAACTTTCGTCAGCCCTGACTAGTCTTGTCTCCCCAAATTTCTGGGGATTATATGTGCTTGATATTATCAGGCACACTTGTAAAAGTGACAAATTTATGGGTTTTATTATGTGTCCTAGTCTCATTAACTACTGCATATTTCTAAACCTCAGAAGTCCTTGGGCACCACAAGTACTGGCTCATCAGGATCTGATGGGACAGTGCATCCTACAAGTCCTTTCATCCTCTGAGAAATGCAGCAGTTTGCTGCCTCATTCTTCTAAACATCTTAACAAAAGCACAGGAAGCCTGATCCTTTATTTAGTCTATGCCTCTAAACTATATCTTAAAGACTTGTGAATTTATCTTTGCTCCAAGATTATACCTTAATTTGATCATATTTTACTTACTGGAAAGATTAGAGAAGAATTTTTAGAAAGAGTCTTACAAGTGCCTTTTGGAATCTTCCTATTGTTTCTTCATTCATTTTACTAACTGGATAGTCCCTTTCTGACCTCATATCTCTCTTTTATTTACCCTGGTCAATCCAACTAAATGGAGGTTAGGTCACTGCTTTTGTAGTCTTCCTGGAATTCATCTTGTCCAAGTCCCCAGATTAATTAAATTCTGGTCAGTTTTCAAGATGATAACATGTGGCATTTTTACAAATATTTCATGTCTACATCATATGGACTACAATTTTCAGCTCCTTTTTTTTTTTTTTTATGGAGAGAGATGGTACCAGGGTTTGAACTCAGGGCCTTGAGCTTATAGACAGGTGTTCTACTACTGAGACACACTTTCAGCCCCTTTTTGACTTTTGCTATTTTTCAGGTAGGGGTCTTGTGATTTTTGCCCAGTCCAGCATCAGACATTGGTCCTTCTATTTATGCCTCCTGAGTAGCTGTAACCACAGGCAGGTGCCACCACATCCAGCTTATATACATGGCTTATTGATTGGGATAGGGTCTCCCTAACATTTGGCCTGTCCTGGCCTGGAACCACAGTCCTCCCTATCTCTGCTTCCTGAGTAGTTGGGATTAAAAATATAAGCCACCATGCACAGCCCATGGCTACTACTTTAAAACCTCCTAGATCAGCTCCATCCAATTTTAAAATTAATGTCACATATTTTAGTTCTTGTTTTGTTGGTATTCCACATCAAGTACAATTTTTGCATCAGATAACTTTTGCTAGATAACTACCACAAAAATCAATGGCATTCCAACATAAGAATTAGTTTCTCAAACACCTTACTAATTGATTGGGTGTGTCTTCTTTTGTCAGCCAGGCTCATTTACACATCTATGGATGTATTGAGTTTCTTTTGAATCACTTGGGCAACTCTGCTTCAAACATAGGTCTATGACTCTCCATCTGTCTGCCTTAGGTTTCTAAGTACTAGGGTCACAGGTATCCCCACAACACTCCATTGGCCAAAGCCAATAGTCTCGTTATCTAAGCCCAGAATGTAAGGATTTTTGTAGGAGAAATTGCAAATTTACATGGAGGAAAGTGTTAGTTGAAGAAAAAATGAGATTTATTTATTTTGCTACCAGTTAGAAAAGACAATAAATTTGGTGCATTTTATATTTTAAAAATGCTTGCAAGCATCCAGAGTATACCCATGAGGCAACTGACATAAAAGTCTTGGTCATAGCAGAGCTAGGGAAACAGACTTGGGCAACACCGGTATATCGACATGTAACAATTTTATAGTACATATGCCAAGGAGAGGACAAAAGAGGTAACATCTCAGAATCCACACAGATGCATGGAAATAGATAACAGAAAAGAAGTCAGTAGAGGACACTAAGAAGGAGAATTCATATAGAACAGAAAACACTGGCAAGTGGCATGCCAGATACGAGACAAAAAGAAATCAGAGAGGAAAAGTAGCAGTAAATGTGCAAAAGGGTCAGTAAGGTTGAAAACCTGGAACCAGATAATTGCATTTTGTAATTCAGGGCTCTTATTTTTATATTATAGATGTATGAAACGATCACAAAATTTATACATGGTTTACTGATATCTAACTACAGATCGAGGATCATAGCACCTGACTCCAGAGTTGCCTGCCCTTAGACCAATTTCATAAGTATAAACCCTGGTCCATCATGTTCCCAAGGGCAAATCAAATATTAAAATTCTTTGATATCTGCATCTAACAAGTTCTTACAACTAGATGTATATGGAAGGAGAGGAATCTGCATTACAAAGGTTAATAGAAAATTAGTCTGGAAATATTTCTTCAGTCTATGTCATTTACAATATAGGTAATAAAAATATAATTAGAATAAAACACATTAGGAGAATAAATTCCCCAATCCTACCCTACAAGCTTTGACTGTGCATTTTAGGAGAACTGAAATAAATGAGAAAAGGAAAATTACAGCCCACTAGAAATAACAAAATCATAAGTAATATCAGGTACTTCCCACAAGAGAGTGCCCAACAATATAATCTAGAATTTTATACATATTAGAGGTATGACAGTGTTGGATTCCAGCCCATTAGGAATAATTTGTTTTTATTTATGTAAATCTGCTAGTTTCAGATAGATTAAATATAAATAGAATTCTATACATAAAGTATACCTAGCTTTTTGCAAAGCTTTATCCACTTTTCTTATAAACATGGAAAAATGTAGTATTATTTTTTGGTCACAAAGGTTAATCTCATGTATATGGTTTTCATGGGTTGAATTAAATGTCTTTCCAAAAGATATGTTGAAGTCCTATTGCTTTGTATCTCAGAATATGACTTTACTTAGAGATAGGGTGGTTGTAGGTGAAATTAGTTAAAATGAGACCATACTGGAATGGGGCAGACTCCTAATCCAGTATAGCTAATGTCTTCATAACAAGATTCCCTTATAAAAATGGAGAGACTCATATAAAGAAATAAGATTGCAGTGATGTGTCTTCAGCTAAGGAGCACCAAGATTTGTGACAGACCACCAGAGCTAGGAAGAAGCAAGGAAGGATTCTCATACTCAGAGCATGACTGTCACCCCATCTTTATCTCAGACTCATCCTCACGAATTTTGAGAAAACAAACTTCTGTTGTTTTAAACCACCAAGTTTATGGTGCTTTGTTAAAGCAGCCCTAGCAGACAAATGCAGCAGTTCACAACCTGATGGAACACAAACAACTTAAATATACATTTGCATCTGATATATAAAGAATTTTTGGCAACCTAAAGATATCACAGAATGATAACCACCCCAATACAAGTTAATAAAACATGAGTTATCAGAATCATGGAAAATACTCAAAAGGTGAAGATGCAGATTTGTAATTGGTTCAAATGAATTAACAAAATACTCCTGTTGATTGGGTAGCAATACTTAACAAGGTATAATGATTGTTGATAAAGATTATGAAGTCAATAAGGTGTACCTAAAAAAGATTCAGCATCACAGACAAGTATTAATTACTTGTTTGACCTAAGCAATCTATTTGAATTCTCTAAAATTCAAATTTTCCTCATCTGTAAAATGAAAATTACAATAGTATTTTCCCTGTAGAGTTCTTATAAAGACTAAAGAATGTGTTCTTTAAAGTGTAATGCCAGCATAAAGGAAGAATTTGTAAATTAGCTATTATTATGATTCTTACTTTATAATCTGGGGTTTGAACTCAGGACTTCACACTTGCTAAACGGGCACCACTTGAGCCATGCCCCAGCCCTTTTTGCTCTGATTATTTTGAAGATTGGGTCTTGCTTTGTGCCCAGGCCAGCCTGCACCAGGATCAACCTATTTTAGACTTCCTGCTGTAGCTGGGATAATGGGCATGCCCAGCATTTGTTCCACTGAGATGAGGTCTTGCAAACTTTTTTGCCCCTGCTGGCCTGGAACTGGGATCTTCCTGATCTCAGCCTCCCGAAGAGCTAGGATTACAGGCATGGGCCACCAGTGCCCAGCAAACCTTACTCCTAATTCAAAATACATGCCTATAACAAACAAACTCTAAAGTACAGAATTTTTAAGAATTAATTGGAAAGATGATATGCATATGCAAACCACATCCCTGAAATACCCAGTTGTCTGTATACACAACTTTCTGGAATGCATAAAAATGGCAACAAGAGGTTTTGAGTTAAAATAGGAAAGTATTCTTAAGACAAGTTTCATTATTTCACAAAACAAAAGACAATACTGATTTCTGAAACTGAAAAAAATGTTCCCTTTTCCATAGCTCTAGATAAAGTCAGGGAAGGCAAAGAAAGTCAAGAAAGCAACGTAAGTTGACTTTTCGCTTTACCTGAAAAATTTCTGCTGATCATGCTGTTACTAAATTGTTCTACCTGTATCAAAGTACATAGGTATCTTCTCACCCAGAATCAGTGGAAAAAATACACAACTAAACAAATATGTAAAATGAACTGCTTAAGTGCACATGAAGTTTCTTTAGAAACTTCAAAAATTATACCCTTATAAACTATGTTTGGAAGTTTGTAATTATGAACATGACATGATTTTCTCTCTGAATTTTTGGGGTTGAATGAGTAATAAACAGAGATTGTAAAAATAAGAATATATAGGCAAATAACAAGGAATATCTTTTAGCTCTGTGAAGCTGCTACCATATCCCAGCAAACTCTGCAACATACACAGAGCTTCTACTTTGCACCTTCCTCTATGGGTGACTGCATTTTCAGAAATTACATATTTAAAGTTATTCTCTACTATTATATTTATAGAACAGCTCAGTGATAATTCTGCTAACAGTCATGTCTAAATCACTGATCTGTACCAAGTTGCTCTAAAATTAATGCTATACTCAAGAACTGTTCTTAGTTTTCTGGCAGCATTTCAACCACTTAAAAAGAATATATTTGAGAAAATGATAGATATTCTGTTTCTAATGAGCACACCAATCAATTACCCTTCCCAAGACACTCCAATATAACCTCAAATAAGTAAAAATACTTGTCATTTTCATGATAGGTGTGAGTAACATTAATAGCTTTGAAATATGAAATTATAGTGAGATGTTTGCTCTACCACCATTAGACTGCCATAAGCTGTAAGAAAGGGCAACCCAAGGCCTAACCTTGTGTTCATTTCAGCTGCAATGAGATTTTTACTGATCGTCCAGGACCTTTAACAAAGCACTGATATTTATAAGTCTTACTTTGAGCTACACAGGTTTCTGGAGTAACAGAAAAACTTGGGGATGAGGCAGCACAGCAGAATTTGGAATAAGGCAATGATAAGGATGATAGACAAAAATGTAATTCTAGCATTTAAATTCAAATGTAATCTTGTACTAATCTCTTTAACAGTTTACTGCTTACTGTTAAATTAACCTAGAAAATTAGTCAGTAAGTGAAGCCTTAGAAAGGTACATTTCTGAAGAAACTGGACAAGTTGGCAAAGTCCTTTCCTTTTTTTTTTTTTTAAATTTGCTTTGCATCTCTTTCTCAACACATTTGTACACTTAGGGCAAAACAGTATTGCTAAGAGCATCTTCAGATGACAGGACTAGAAATTGAGTGAAAATATTTAATTTTCAGGGACTAAATCCAGGGAACTTGAAAGCCGTGTGACGGAAGATATTGAGACAAAAGAATGCAAAGGGAAGGTTTGAAGAAGGCTTTCCTTCTTCCCTCTATTTTTTCAGGTCTAGAGGCTGAAACACTATGTCTCATTCTTTGATTGATCTTTCTTTCCCCTTCAGTGCCTAAGCAAGCAAATTCTACAAGACATGCTTTACAGAAATAGAATATATATTCTATAAAGAATTCAATAGAAGCTTATCCACAAGATTTGTCAATCCTGAAAATGAATACAAAGCTTACTGGTGTTTATAAATTCTTGATCTTGTCATTTTTTTATAATGAAATATTTTAAATAACACTGTTACCTAAGCCCTTTTTGTGATTCCTATAACCAAACAAATGATATTTTGAATTATAATCCTGTATATGTTTCAATGTTGCCAATTTAGAATATGTAGGTATTTATGTAAGTGTGTATGTGCATGAGAAAGAAATGGAACGATGAGAGACATAGGCAAACAGAGAACCAGAACCGGAGGGTACATGACCCTCTCTTGGGTAATTGTCACTTACTACAGAAAAAAAGGGAGAAAGAATCAAGATTTAGCTTTTGTATCAACATTTAAAAATTAACCCTTTGGTGAATTTTTCAGTATTTTTTGAGTAGCAAGAACCTAGATCTTTAGAGCATTAAGAGCTCAGGTCTTGATTTCAATATAGGTGAGAGTAGATAATCAATTAGTAAATGATATCTCCAGGCACTTAAAATTTATAAACCTTTTATAAAGACAGGAGAAACGAGTTAGAGGCCTGGAAAGGTATGGAAATCTTCCCTGTCTAGCATTTGTTCAGAGTGTATGAACACACAGATGAGCATAGATTGATCCACAAATGTGTTTGAGGAGGATTGCTTTTTCCATGGGAATAGGTTACCTGAGGCAGTGTCAGGAAAATCCCCACAAGGTCTAGCACACAGGAGAACCCAGCTTCCACTGTGTCCTGAGGACACAACTAATTTCTAAGCAGTTACTGATTGATTGATATAAATTGATCCGTATACCTTGGCCAAACTGCAACATCATATATCATTTGCAAGGAAAAAATGTATTCGTAGAATTTACATTTTAAAACATACAAAATCAAATTTACTAAATTTAGTCATTGTATGATGATATTTCCTATACATATAACATTCTATTTGATCATGGATGTGTTTTTATAGTTAATGCCAGGCATTACAGAAATGTTTCTGTATTGATAATTTTGGAAATAGTATTATTTTACTGAAATTGCCAAATTTAATTAACATTGGCTCATAAATGTCACCTCTGAAAATTTAACTAAAGGAAGCAATTAAGCATATTATAAGTGGTAAATATACAAGATGATTTGTACATTTGTGCACAAATAGATGATTTGTTTATACAGGGAAAACATTAGCTGAATGTTCATAAATGCTATTAGTTACATAGTCTAGATCAGCATAGTAAAAATTCTCAGCAGCAATAAAAATCATTATGTAGTTGGCTTTTAGATTTATCCAAGTTAGATTAGATAGTAAAAAAAGAAGCCCCCCAAAACATGGACTCTATGATTATATTCTTATTTAGAGGGTAAGGAAAAAGGAAAGAAAGGAGGAACAAAGAGAAGGACAGATAGGGAGAGAGAGGAGAACAATAGAAATTAGAAAGATCTTCCACAAATATACTAAAAACATATGGCTATTTTTGGATTATGATTATTTATAATTTTCTTCTTTTTTATTTTTTTGGTGGCACTGGGGTTTGAACTCAGGGTGTTGTGCTTGCTAGGTAGGCACTCTACCACTTGAGCCATTCCACCAGCCCCCTATAATTTTCTTCTTTAAACCTATGCTTAATTGATTATAGCAAACTTGTTAATTTTTATCTTAGGGGAAAAAGCAATAAAGATATTTGTATTTTGGGAAAAATTAATTCAACTATTTCTAGAAAAAAGCTAAAAGCTAATCCAATTTTTCTGAAAAAATCTAATCGTGGTCTTATCAAAAATATCTCTGTCATAACAATGACTGCATCAAGATGTAGCATGAAAATAAATAAAGAAGAATGACCCATCCAAATGATGATCCCATTTGCTACCATGGAAAATTCAGTTGTAATATCTTCCTTAAAATGTTTATATGCTACAAATATATTTAGAATTTTTTGTCTTTTTGGTTTCAAATGTTTTTGATTAATTGAACATCAAATTTTATCATGTTTGTAATACTTTCCTTTAGGAAATTTATTTATTTATGTTCTTCTACAAATGATACCACTCACAAACTAGAAAATCATCCATTTTTTTTTTTTTGCTAACATGTCCCTGGCTTATTTTGTACATGTAAATCCACACAGAACTAATTTTTATGCCAGTAATGATGCATTCTGGATATAGGTTTTACAATCAGTTATCATTATCTATAATACCCTTATTGATTTAAAATATCAAGTTATGATATAAATATAGCCTATTCTTGGACTTGATATTATAATCTAGTCATCTGTCAATTTTAATATTGTACCCTTTCATTTGAATTTTTACTAATTCTCTCCACTCTCTTAGTTTCATATGTTTATTTATTCAGAGTAATTTTTAAAAATCTTTTCAAATAAAAATTATTTTGAACTAAACAGCAAATGTTGGAATTATTTACAGCCTCACAATATTGAGAACTTCTGCCTATAAGGAAAGCACATTAGACGGTCATAGGATTAATCTAAAATCACTTTTTATGAAAAGGCACATGACGAGAGTTTCCAAAAAAGCAAAAATGAAATGAAAATATATTTATAAATTCATGTTCAGCCTCATTCACCCAAAACAAATAATGCTGTGAAACATCCATAGTGCTCATTTCTAGACTGTCAAAATGTCACACAATAAAACATGTAGTAAAACCTATGTTAGTGACACTGATAGAATGGATGTTACCATCCATTGTTGGCAAGATGTATCTACTTTTTTAAAATTCATTTATTCACATGTGCATACATTGTTTGAGCCATTTCTCCCCCCACCCCCTCTCCCTCCCTCTCCCCCCTCCCCGCCTTGCTTCCAGGCAGAACCTGTTCTACCTTTATCTCTAATTTTGTTGAAGAGAAGACATAAGTATAATAAGAAAGACAAAGCATTTTCGCTAGTTGAGGTAAGGATAGCTACACAGAAAGATTCCTAGCATTGCTTCCATGTACTAGTGTGTTACATTCCAAGTTGATTCATCCCCAACTGACATTTTCTCTAGTTCCTGATCCCCTTCTCATATTGTATCTACTTTTAAATAGCAATTTGGAAGTGTAGATGCCAAAATTTTTATGGAAATCTACACATGAGCAAGTCTAGCTCTAAAAATTATCCAGAAGCTGTAAAACTGGTACTTTCAAAGATCTAGCTATCTGAAAGTCCATTTAGGTATCAAGAAGTAGAAGATAGACATAACAAATTACTACAATGGAGTGTTATTCAGGACTGACATGAAGTGATACAAACAGCTGTTTATTACAAATGATCAATAAACATAAAGGCCAAATTACAGGATGCATGTTAAAAATGATTCTACTATATAAAGTAAATTATTTGTGAGGACATATGCTATCATAAAAAACTGGCTAACTGAGGAAGGGAGTCAACTGATCAGAAAGACTAATTCTTTGACTTCATCTTTACATAATGAATCCTCTGTGTCTTTCTATGTATTGGCTTCATATAACTGAGGTATAATTTTGCAATAGACCATTTGATATCATTATAAATATTTAAATTTAAAATGTCAAGCAATATGGTGAAATCCAGATTTAACGATATGACCACTTTTTTATTTCTATATTTGTCCAAATGTTAAACTATAATCAAATGGCTTTTAAAATTCAAAACAGAAATAATACAATCTAATTCAACAATGTTTTCACAACTTTATATCTTGACGTTCCTTATGCTTTAGAGGCACTAAAGTCAAAGACAGAAGTATTTTATGTCATAAGTGTAGAGCAAATGTTAGTACTAAAGTAATAATAGTAGTAGCTATAATACTAACATTTTTTAAGTTGCCAAAGATACAATGTGCAATCATTATCTCATTTTAGCCTCATAACTGTACTGTAAATTATGAATGAATACAATATAATTTTATTGGAAAGTATCCCCAAATCCCCATAATCCAGAAATATAAACACCTTAGAAACAGACAAAATGTTGCATTTAGAAATGCATAGTAACTATCAATTGAACCAAAGATTTTTTTAAATGCACCTATCAGAAAATTTACCTCATTGAGGTTTAGAATAATAAAATGTACCATATTAACATATCCTACTTATGATAGCAAGTTGTTTATCCATATTTAAAAATTAGTACTTGGAATTGTTATCCTGTCTAAATTAAGTCAAATTTGGTTCATGTGCAGTGAATTTATATAAACTAGGATGAAAATAAAAAAAAATAAACCCTTTTACCTTGCTGCAAAAGTAGGTAAAACAGCTACAAATCACACTTGTCAACAGAAGGCCACACCTACAGGTCACATAAGATGTTATTATAAAGCAAATTTAGTTTTTTCTTCCACTATCTCTGCAAACCTTTTCAGTGAGGCCTAGTTGTTTTTTTCTTTTTATTGTTGTTTCCTTTTCTGGATGAAATCTCAATCACAGCACATAGTTTTTCCTGTCATCATTTGAGTTTAGCAAGGCTTCCAGTCACATTAATCCCTCCAATGGATCTAAGAGACCCATTCCAGGAACTGTTCAGTTCAGGCAAATTAATCAAAATCCCTTAATGCTCTTCCCTTCCTCTTCCTGATCAAGGCAAGAACATGTCAGGGGGAAAGGGATGACTGGCTGCCAGGAACCTTCTTTATTCTACTTCTCTTCCCTCCTAGTCATTCACATTTAGAGGAGGGAGAGGGAGAAGAGGCAAGGGATTGAGAGAATCTAACTTTTGTATTACTTCTGAGAAGAAAATAAGCTGTCCACAGATTCCTTCCCATGTCCCAGGAAATTAGCTAGGCTTTGTGTGCCTCCTTCATACCACATATCATTCCAAAGAACCACTGGAAGGGAAGTGTCCACTTGCTTTAAATTGTCAAATCAAAACACTGCCTAGATAAGCAGAACATGAGTGTCAGTAAAAGTGGGAGATGCATGAACAAGGAAAGGGGCTTTCTAAATGCATAAACTAGATGCTAATTTGGGAAGATCATTTTCACACATCACCACTATACCTAAGCCAGTATCTCTCTTAAACTCTGAAAGTTTTTAGAAAAATTTAGTATTTGCTTTCATTTTATTCTTACTACTTCGTAGGCATCCATCATGTTAATTTAATCTTAACTGTAATTACATTTATATGTATATATTTTACATACACTTATTGCATATGTATATATAAAAGCTATGTGACATCCTTAAGAATTTTTAAAGTAAATTTAGTGTCAGTTTTGCACGAATTGGTGCTATACTTTGAATCGCAAATGGTTCTAAAACCTCGTGTGCTGAAGGGTTGGTCTTTATTCTGTGGCGATATTGGAAGTGGTGGGACATTTAGGAGGTGTGTCCTAGTGGAAGCAAGTTAGGTCATGTGGGCATTCTCTTAAGGGAATATTGGAACCAGAGCTCTTCTCTTCCCCCTGTGATTTAAATCTTAAATGCCTTCCAAAGGATCATGTGCTAAAGGCTTGTGTCCCCACCTAGTAGCACTGTTGGGAGGTGGTGGGACTTTAGGGAATGGGACTTAATAGAAGGAAGTTAGGTCATTGAGGGTGTGCTCTTGCAGGAAATATTGGAACACTGATCTCCTCCATATCTCTCTTTCTCTCTCTCTCTCTCTCCCTCCGTCTCTCTCTCTCTCTTCTCTCTCCTTCTTGGCTGCATGAGGTGAGCACCTTTGCTCCATCACATTTTGTGCCTCACCACAGGCCCAAAGTAATGAGTCCAAGAGACAATGGACTGAAATTCCTGAAACCTGAGTCAAAATCCATCTTTTCCCCTTATCGGTTGACTGATCTCAGGCATTTTGTCACAGCAATGGAAAGCTGACTAACATGCTTTCACTTCCCAGATGCTATGAAGCGAACACACTTTGTTCACCACATGTCCCTGGCCATGACATGGTGTCTCACCATGAGTCCAAAAGCAGATGGAGACTAAAGCCTCCAAACCTGTGCTACAAAATAAAGCTTTTCCTTTAGTGTCTGATTGTCACAGGTGTTTGTTATATTCATAGAAAACTAAGTGGTATTTAATTTTTTCAGCATATTTTTGGACCAGGAAAGACTCTAAAATAAATTATTTTAATGGTATGTCTCCTACATATTCATAAATTTAGCTTCTCAGAGGATGATTAAATAATGACTGGCAAAAGAAGCAGTGTGTGAAATTTTTGAGTCAAAGTAAGTTGACATTGCCACTTCATATTAAAAAGTTTATGAAATTTGCTGCTTCAAATAAAAGAATTTCAAATTCCAGTATAATGTAATATACTTTCTACATCCCTAGAAACCACCAAAATCTGTTATTTAGTTAGTACATCCACTATCCACCTGCTATAATCAAAATCTTTTGTGAAATTTATACATGTTTTATCCTATTCCTTGTAGGGAAAAGAGATGAGTACCTTATCATTCACTTAACACTTCAGGAAGATAAAATGTATGTTTCTATACAACTTGGGAGTCACAAAAATAAACGTCTGAGTTTAGGGTTTCTACATTCTAAGAGACAAGATTTTACAACTGATATTCATCTGACAAGCGGTGGGAAATGACTTTCTTATTATTCTCTGTTTATCACTACCAGCAAATAGTGTGGTAATGTAAGCATCCTATGTAATTTGTCCCTTACAAAGACAAATAGTTTTAGGACCTAGGGCTCATGATGTGATTCAGAATGAGGAATTATTTCATGTTAATCACATTTTGTGAAACTCATAATGTGATTATCTACGCTTGCTTCAGAGAGAGAATTATTTGACAGATTCTTGTATTCTGCAACATAGGCAGTGTATGCCTACTCCATTCAGGCTCTATATTAGCTAATCAAGATACAAATATGAGGAGAAAATTGGTCCCTGCCTTCAGGACTTTATAGAATGGAGCTAGGCATGCTGATCAAATATTACAATGCAATGCAATGTTGCTGTGATAAAGTTACATATAAAATGCATGAAGGACTTAAGGCAGGTTGCTGGGAGTTACTTGGGAGAATCCAAGATATACTTAAGGAGCACAGGAGCCTGGAGCTAAAACTGACAGAATGAATAGGGACTTGGGTGACAATCAGCAGCAAGCATGAGAGATGAAAGGAATATCAGGTGTAAAAGCATGAGGAGACTGACAAGTTCTTGCAGCAATGAGTAACTCGGAGGGGGAAAACGGAATGTAGAATCAGTGAAGGCATATTTATATAAGTTTCATAATGAGAAGAACCCTTATATTTATTCTCTGATTTATAAAATTAAACTTCCATTTTGTAGTGAACCATACATATATGTTAGAGAGATGGTCTGGAGATGGCTGTGCAGATGGATTGGAGAAAAGTAAGCACAGAGGAAGAGAGATAGTTAATAGTGTAAGAATCCAAGTGAAAATGGTGAGGGACGAGAATTGTGGCTGTGCTAGTGAGGCTGGATAGGAGACCAGTAAGACAGATGTTTGAGACAATGAGGACATGTTGAGCCAATGGTTATGGAGGTAACCAAGGGGAGAAACTGAAGATGAAGTTCCTATGCTTCTGAACGGGGCTATGGAGAGGATTGTGTTAGCAACATAAAAAATGTAGAACAGAAATTAGTTTGTTTTGTTTTTAGCCAGTGTTATAAGGGGAAATATTCCCTTTAAATTACATGGAATTGATAGTTTCTATGAAAACTCTTGTATATTTTCCTGCTATGGAACAAAAATATTTTTAAGTCTTTTTGTTTCTCTTTTTTGCATGAGGATGGGATAATATAAATGGTCCAAAAGGTTTATATCTCCTTTTTAATATTTAAATCAGTCATATCTGTTAGAACTTCAACCTAGTGGTTCTATGTGCCTACAGACTCTGTTAATGCCAGATCATCTTTACTAACTCATTCTCTAAGGACTTGTTTCTCAAATGTTTTTGAAGATGGCTTACTTAAGCCACACATCCACAGCCTTTGGAGTAGAGTGAAGGAGGATTAGCAGAGTTCAGTGGTAATGGGAGTGTTGCCACCCATGCCTGAATTACAGCAAGGTGTAATTAGAAGCTGACACAATCCTTGGAGAATAGTAAGATGAACAACATCGCACTTACCAAAGCTCATCTTGAGCCGAATATTGGATATGGTTGGAAGAAAGATGCTGATAAATCATGTAGGGTCAGGGTGGAGGTTAATGAGAATCCCATAGACCATTCTTGAATAACATATGGTTGTTAAATGGTCCTACAAGAAAGATAGATCCTATTATATTCAATACCTTCTGGAAAGGGGCACTCAGTGTCTGAGTCAGAACTAATTTGTTAGATATAGTATAAGAATTGTTAACTTTGCCTCAGTGTCTTCCTTCTTAACTTTGGTCTCAGCTTCTCCTCAAAAAATTATCAAAATTTGTTTCCAAGGCTGCTAAATTATTTGGCCTTTCTAAAGCACCCAATCATTAACATTTTCAGAATGTCTATGCATTTAGTCCAGTTAGTCTAAAAATATGAATTATTAATGTTCTAATTTATATATAAAAATGGGGCATGATAGACTAACAGTTCTTTTTCTTCCATTTTTTACTTCTAGCCTTTGTTCTTATCTATAGTGTGCTTGGATGTAATCAAAATACCTCTTTTAAGGTCAGTATGTTTTATATTGGCATGATTCCTCTAATACCCAAACTTGAACAGGTTTATGATTATGAAAAAGAGGCAATGTGCTGCAGATATTAGTACATAAATCATTGTCAGGAAACCAATCTTGTGTTTCAAAGGAGCAAAAATATTTTAAGGTATTAATACAGGTTCAGCTGAAAGTGCATGGACACTTTTTCCTTTTGTTTTAACTGGATGCTTCATAAAGATATGGCATATTTCAAATTACAGGAAATTTAGTTGATTAAACATTTCTATAAAGAAAAGCTATCAAAACTTAAGTTCTTAATATCTGCCATTTTATACATTGCTTTTTCTTTCAGAGTTAGAAATGTAAATTCTTTTAGAACTAGGGCACTTAAGCAAAACGGTGGCTTAAGCATTTTGTTTAAATAGCAGAATCAAAGAAAATCATACTTCATATTAAGAATTTAGAAGAGGAGTAAAGTTTTATTGTTAAGATTGGTCATATTCTAACATATGAATTATTCTGAGACATTCAACTAATGTATATTTTTTAGAATTATTCTAAAAGCCTTCAATAAATTATATATAGCCTATAATGTTGTTCCTTTGTTCTGTGCAGCAAGTCTGCTGAGTGATATAGTGAAAAGTGAATTACATGGAAAAATTGAGCTGAAATTTTTTAGGTCACATTTGTTTATCTCATTGTTAAGACATTTCTATATCTTCTCCCTATGTAGGCCATGTTCAAAAAGACATAAACAAGTAGAGAAAAGAGGCAACCATTTTTAAATGGCTAACTGAATTACTTGTTTAAAAATCACTGTAATTTGTATCAAAAGATTTGATACATGGCTCTGCTTTTGTTTGTTTTCATCATGACACTGAATATGTTTTAAGGACTTAGACCTCAGCTTTTCCCAAATATAAAAGAATGAGAAAAATAAAATCATTCTAAGCACCCACCATACTTTTATTTTTCTATAATTCTATAACAAAAATCTGTACATAATGAATCATTTTATTCATTTTCCAATGTCATATCTTCTGAGACAACTCTTTAAATTTTCTTAGTAGAATATAAATAAAGCTAAAGTACTATCATTAGACAATAATTCTCTTTTGAAAGGAAACAATTTTTATTTTATATAATGAATGTAAAATACATTAAAAATTAAATTAATTTTATCTAATTAGACACCATAGTTATTTCTATAGAAAGCAAGTATAGGAAAGAAACTCACATCAAAGAAGAAAGTGGAAGATGTAGAAATGCAGAAAAAGAGGAATCAACTGAAAATATTTCTTGCTTGGAGGAAACAGTGTAGCAGAGTGGTTAGTAGCCAACAAAAATAAACTTGGGTTGGCACCATAGCTCACTGAATGTTTGTGATGTTTAGCAGAATCTCCAGAGAATACATGAAGCAAACAACTGCCAGAGCATAGGATAAATGAAGGTTTTCCATGTATCAGAGTCCTCACCTGCAGGGGTAGCAAGCCCTCAGTAGAAATGATAGAGAAGAAAAATTACACCTTCACCTGGAATCATGATAAACTAGATTTGTACATATAGGATTTATGCCTCTTATCACTAAAAGTATTTTATTCTTTAAATTTCCATCACTCATATTTTCTTTATTTTTCAAGCCAGAAAAAAAATCATCAAATATTGGGTTTCCACTTAACAGCTTTTACCTACTGTCCACAAAGGTCTTCAATATTTTATAGGAGGTCTCATGAAATGATTTATATAATAGCTCATGAATTCAATTTTGACCTGTTAGGATAGTCAAATTGGGAAGGAGTATTGAAGCAAATCAGGAATGGATTTCATGAAGTATTGTTTTTGAAAAGCAAGATTTTTCTACATCTTTGATTTCATTAGTTTTAACTTCTCAGATATATCTGATTACGTTTGCAATTCCGTATTCCCTCAGAAAAGCCATCAAAATACAGTTTCTTTGTAACCACTGACTTGCAAGTGTGTTCTCTGCTATGTTATTGACTACAGACTTTCATATAATAAACCCTATTGAAACACATTACCTTTAAAGAACTATCTAAAACTGTGTTAAATCCTTAGCTTTTTTCTTTGTTGTTCATGATGTTTGTTATTAATAAAGATAATGCTTGTCTCTTTAGTCAAATATTGTCTTTGACTGGAAATTTGAATGCGCTTCTGTTAATTACTTCTCCATAGCTATTACCAAATACCTGAGAAATAACAAGAAATATTTATTTTGACTCTTATTTCAGAAGGTTCAATCCATGGCCCCTTGGCTCATGCCCTTGGGCAGAACATCATGGCAGCAGAAGCAAGTGTCCACCTCATTCTGCACAGGATGCAAAGAGAGAGAGAAGAGACTGGGGTCCCCACACACCTTCAAAAGAATGTCCTCAGTGACCTACTTCTTACAGCCAGACCCTACCTCCCAAAGTTTCCACAATTTCCCAAAATAACACCTCCAGAAAGGGACCAAGCATTCAAAACATGAACCTGTGAGGGACATTTTATATTCAAACTATAACAGTCGTGAAATAGATTTATTTATGTCATTAAACCAATATCAACAATAAAATGATATCCCAAAATACCTTAAGTTCCAATAAAATGAGATGTGTATGTATGTGTGTATGTATGAATGTGTGTGAATGTGTGTGTATGCGTGAATGTGAGTGTGTGTGTGTATGTTTGTATGTATGTGTTTGTGTGTGTGTGTCTATATGTGTGCATATGTGTGTATGTGTGTACATCTGTATGTGAGTATGTATGTGTGTGTGTGTATGTGTATGTATGTGTATGTGGGTCTCTGTGTATGTGTGTGTATATGTGTGTGTGTGTGGATGGATGGATGGATGTGTGTATGTGGTACTGGAAATCAAATCCAGTCATGTGCACTCTACCACTGAGCTACACCCTTAATGACCTTTGTAATGTTAACCCTAAATGTGAGGTGTAAACCTTTTCAATGGTTCATTGTTTAGTTAAGCTTTTCCTAGTGTGAGTGAAGTCAATTAGAATAATAGGCAAATTTCGAAACCTAATACCCTTGGGAACACAGTCTATGTGTTTTCACTCAGTTTGTTGCTCCTCTTGCTATGACTACAGTAAATATTCAGTATGAGTTCCTTGAATGAATATTTTCTAAACCCATACCAAAATCATGGGAGTAAGGGTAGGCAGAAGTAGATTTGTTTATATTGTGTTGTCTGAGGGATTTTCTATGCTGATTTAATTTAAAACATTATTCTTGATTTTTGTTTTTATTTCACCTAGCCCTCTTACTTCCAGGTTCACATCCACTGTTTTTACTGTTTATTTTTTAGGTAAACGTGACTCATTTTACAAAATTGAAATTTTTTGAGCCATTGTTTTTATAGTATTAAGAGTATTATAAATCCAACAACAGAATTAGGAAATGAAGTGAAGTAACTAGCCATTAGTAAGAAAAACAGCAGCAAAGCTCAGTAACAACATGTGTAGGACTATTTGGATGCTGCTGCTGAGAAAGGAATTCAAATTATAGCATACGTCTGAGCAATGAACAAACTGACACTTTGCCAGGTTTGTTTCTCTTTTCAGAGTCCCACAAGGTGGAAAAAATAACCTATGCATGCTATTATAGTTTTTACAATGTTGAAGTGGAAGATCTGAGAGATGATAAAGCTAATATTTTCTAATCAGAAAGCCTACAAAGAAACACTAAAACACTGTAATTAACTTGTAAAGAAAGGATAATGCTACCAGGCTATTACACATTAAAAAGAGGCAATGCTCCCACCATTTTTGTCTGTCATTTCCATTGTATGCTTTTGCTGGTTTTGCCTTATGAATTCGTAATGGCAGGACTCCTTCTGATCTGGGTGCTGGGAAAGAGAGATGGAGAAAATGTAATTAATGGATCATTTAGAATTAGAGAAAATTAATGGAATTCATTATTTTAGAGAGATAATGTCGGAATTATTAAGTCCAGTATTTGTTAAATGGAAACACAACATACCAAAGAGCAACACTCATTGAAACAAAAATAAATAAGAAGGCTATTCAGTTCATTTGCCAATTTCTTCATTGGGTCATTGATTCTTTGGGAGTTTAGTTTTTTGAGATCCCTGTATATTCTGGTTATCAGATACATAATATCTTGTCAAATGTATAGCTGGCAAAGATTTTCTCCTATTCTGTGAGCTGGCTCTTCAATCTGGTGACCATTTCTTTTGTTGTCCAGAAGCTTTTTAATTTCATGCAGCCCCATTTGTCAATCCTTTCTCTTAGTTCATGAGCCATTTGCTTTCTATTTAGGAAGTCATTGCCTATGCCTATTAATTCTTCTGAACTGAACAGAGCTTTTTTTCAAAGGAAGAAGTCCAAATAAAAACACATGAAGAAATGGTCAACATCCCTGACAGTAAAGGAAATGAAAATCAAAAACACATTAAGATTCCACCTCACTCCTGTTAGAATGGCTACCATCAAGAACACAAACAACAACAAATGTTGGTGAAGATGCAGGGAAAAAGGAACACTCATACACTGCTAGTAGGAGTGTAAATTAGCACAACCACTATGGAAAACAGTATGGTAGCTCCTCAAAAAACAAATAAAAAACTGCCATATGATCTAGCAATTCTACTCGCAGGGATATACCGAAAGGAATGTAAGCCAGGTTACAATAAAGTCACCTGCACACTCATGTTTATTGCAGTATTTTTCACAACAGCTAAGCTATGGAAATAAACAAGATGCCCCACAACTAATGAATGGATTAAGAAAATGTGTTATTTATATACAATGGAATTTTATTCAGCCATAAAAAAGAATGAAATTTTGTTATTTGCAATTAAATGGTCTTATCTGAGGATTTGGTACCAGTAGGAGGGGAGAGTGTGGAGGAGGGTAAATATAGTATCAATATGTATACGTGTATATAAATGGAAAAATGACACCTGTTGAAACTATTCCAGGAATAGGGAGGGGGAGAATAAAGGAGAATGATGGGCGGGGTGAATTTAATGATGGTATATTATAAGAACTTTTGAAAATGTCACAATGTACTCCCAGCACAATAATAATTTTAAAAAATGCAAAGAAAGAAAAAGAAGGCTGATCCTGGCCACTGGAAGTCTTTTTTTAGTAAGGATGAGTTTGGTTTACAAGGAGTGATGGTACTTATCATCAAGTTATTTCTATCCAGATGGTAGAATAAAGGAAAATGTTGAAGATTACTGTGCTTTGTGAGCAAAATCAGTAATCAAACTTAAAATAACAACAGGAAGGTAAAACCATAGAAATCTAGACTTACAGAGATGTTCGACGTATGTGCTGTTGTAATAGCAAAAAGCCCTAGGAAATGATTTATAGAAATACATTTATTATAGTCAATTAGTGGAATACTATAGAGCAATCCAAAAAATCTGCAGATATACACTGTAGTATGGACAGATCTTTAAAAATATACTATGCAAAAACATACAGTATGAGCTAGTATATTATACAGTATGATACAGGGCATGGAGCATGATTCTGTTCATAGAAAGTTCAAAGTCAGGAAAAACCAACCTGTTCTCTTAGAAGTCCAGATAATGATTACCCTTGGGTGGGTAAGGGGCACAGTTCATGGAAGTGTATATGAAGATGGCTTCTCAGATGCCAGCAATGTTCTGTAGCATAATATTGGTATTAGTTGCATGGGAGTATTTAATCAATAAAAAAATAGAGTAAACAGTACACTCTTCTATGTATGTATAAACATGCATATTCAAATATCTACTATGTGAGTTCCTTCATGAGCATTATCCTGAATTTCTGGATTTCTGCCTAACAATATTCCCTATATAAAATATGCATGTGGCAGATTTTCTTTCACAAAAGAGAACAAACTCTGGGAAAAACCTTCACTATCATGGATTGTATGTTTGTTTAAGCTTCACATCTATGTATAATAACCCAACATGGTACAGGACACAAATGACAAATTGCTCCAGGGTATCTACATAAGAAGACCTAATATCACTAGACAGGTAATTTTGACACTAAAGAGATACAATACAATAAATGTAACAAGTGTGCCCTTGTGATAATACTTCAGAAAGTATTCATGAGCAGGTAGAAATGAAGAGTTAACATTTCACAAAAATGAGCCAGCAATGTGAAGCTCTTAGGCCACAACCTTCTTGACAAGAAGAAACAGTAAATGGAAAGCCCCTGAGGTGAAATAAATGTGAACTTCATGAAAAATAGAACAAGGCCTGGTTTTTGGCTACAGTAGGGACACCAAGAAATGACAGATGTGGTGAGACAAGGCAGGGTAATTCAGGTTAATGCAGGTAAAGAAAATGGAAATGGATGTGAGTGCAACTCTGAGGCTGTGGGAAGGTTAAATCAGGTCAGTGACATGATCTAACTGGCATTTTAAAAAGTTCACTCTGTCTGATATAAAGCAAATAAGTTGGGAAGGGGGAGTAGAAACAGAAAAGCCATTCTGAAGTTACTACAGTAAATCCAATGATAGGTGACAAGATGTAAAGTTGATAGGAAACACTGAAGGATCACATATGGGGGTAACACATAGAATGACTAAATGTTTGAAGGTTTGAGCATGTTAAAGGATGTCAGATCCACTTGAGAAGATTTGGAAAGGTCAAGATCAAGTGGAAGGATGAAGTGATAGCACTTAGTGTAAAGTCTAGAAGATGTTTAACTAACGCCAGTTTTTATTGTTGTTATCACTATTGGGTTATCAGCCTGTACTGATAGACTATGAAACTCTCAAAGTAAAACAAGATTGGTGCACTTAACAAAGGTAGTGATAGAAAGACCATGTATCATTCCTCAACACTAGCATTTGCACTGTGTTCATTTTATAGGTGATGCAAGTAAGACCAACTTTGTATTACAGCCAGTACCTTGAAATCTACACTTATGAACATGAAATCTCTTTTAAAGTGCTATAAAGTAAAAATATTATTAATGACCAAAATTGGCAATAGTCACTTGTATTATCTCAAGGAAATGGTACAGCTCATAAGAATTGAAAACACATCTCAATTCTCCAAATGCCCAAACTGCTCTATTTCTTCTGAACTGAAAAACAGTGGAACCCAAAAAGTACATAATTTATGTTTAGGCAAAACACATCAATGAGAAAGGAACTGAACTTCCTTATATGATAGAGCCAATGAAATTGAGTGTTCAAGAAGCATGAGACCTTTACTTACAGACAAGAACTCAGAATTAGAAGACAGAGATGGAATTCAGCAGTTCAGTCCTGTAAAATTCACTCTCTTCCACAACCACCAGGGACTAAGCTATCTGTAGAAAAAGCACAAGATGCAAATGATTTGTGTCAAAATTTTACTAAATTTTACTAAATTTGTTTTTGTATTAGAGAATATGGAAAATATTCTGATGGTTTATATCTAGTTAAACAGAGAACAGAGGCAACAAAGCAAATGAAGAGGCCAAAAGTTAGAGGACAAGGAATAAAATGTGCTAATCTGAAATACACATACACATATAAATATATTGTAAATATATATTTAATTAAAATAACAATAAATGCAGCAATTGTTTATTACTTATGTAGATCAGCAAAAATAATTTTAGTAAGGAGAATTTTATTATCATTATCTAGAATTACTGATATACAGTAAAAATATCATTTTGAATTGGTTTGATTATGGTTTTAAAATTATCCAAAGACAATACATGTTGAAGGCATGGTTCAAGTGGTAGAGCACCTGCCTAGCATGTGCTAGTTCAAACCACAGTACTTCCAAAAAAAAAAACAATATTTGCAGCAGGAGTGGACAATACTCATCTGGATATTCTACTGTTAGGAAATAATATATAGACAACTTGGTTCACTATAAATAACACATACCACATATGATTTGTATCATACATGTGCATCATGTATATATCACATACTCACATTACACATATATGTAGTATGAATCCACATGTATATATATATATATATATATATATATATATGTAGACAGGTAGATAATTCAATGGGCAGGTGACCTCAGAAAACATTTATGTAAGTGTTAGAATAAAGAACTAACATTTATCAAGATTAATAGTTTCCTAAGAAAAAAATAATTTTGAAGAGCTACAAAAATACACCTCCACCAATGTAAATACCTTCCTTACAAAGGCAGATTTTACTGTTTATTCAGAACACTTTTTTTAATGTAAACTGAAATTGCATTACAGAATTCAAAATTATAAAGCTTAAATTTTACACTCAAGATGAACTCCTTATAAAGACACTCATTCCCTGTGATGTTTTACAAAATAAATGTAATATAATTTTATTTCATATTATGCAAATTAATATGAAAATAGAAGATACCTTAGTTTCATAAGTTTCATAAATCTGTTTTCACAAAGAATACTGGTATGTAAGGACAAGCTTCCTAAACTAATGTTCCTAAATTAATGTTCTCTTGCATTAATTTTTGTGATCATGTAAAAGATGCACATGCAAAAATAAATACTATGAGTTAAAATAAGAAATTTGTTGGAAATTTAGCTTTAATATCATCTATCTCTCTATAAAGTCACTATGTGAGAAAACATTCATTTTTTTAATTGTTTTTATTGTTTTATTATTCATATGTGCATACAAGGCTTGGGTCATTTCTCCCCCCTGCCCCCAACCCCTCCCTTACCACCCACTCCGCCCCCTCCCTCTCCCCCCATCCCCTCAATATCTGGCAGAACTATTTTGCCCTTATCTCTAATTTTGTTGAAGAGAGAGTATAAGCAATAATAGGAAGGAACAAGGGTTTTTGCTAGTTGAGATAAGGATAGCTATACAGGGAGTTGACTCACATTAATTTCCTGTGTGTGGGTGTTACCTTCTAGGTTAATTCTTTTTGATCTAACCTTTTCTCTAGTTCCTGTCCCCTTTTCCTATTGGCCTCAGTTGCTTTTAAGGTATCTGCTTTAGTTTCTCTGCATTAAGGGCAACAAATGCTAGCTAATTTTTTAGGTGTCTTACCTATCCTCAACCCTCCCTTTCAGTCAATTTATTATACAAGTAGTGAAACCTCTGGAAGTTTCTGCTCATGTGGATAGTAAGTCACCCTAGGTGGCCTATTATAGTTACTCCAGGGTGTATTCTCTATATAATTTTGAGAAGTTTAAGAAAAAAATTTGGAAAAATGAATTCATGTGATATACTTGAGAAGAAAGCAATTGGAGTGGTTAAGAAATCTTTAAGCCATTGCACAACCCAGAATTATTTCATTGAAACTCTATATGGCCCATAACAAAGAAGTGTCAGACTGGATGCAGCTGGTAAATTTATTGATTTCAGGATTAAGTATTCTTTTAAAACCCCAGCTGTAGTTACTTTCTTTGTATTCATTATCAACCAAAGCTAAGGTGTAATACAGTTATTTTCCCACAAAAGCTTCTAAGGGAGTGACTTTGATTAGAGTTGATGGTCTTTGTACTGAGCTGCTGCTCAAGTGTTTGGTGCTCTAGCTTGCTTGTGTTACTGCTTTAGGTGAATCTTCTTACTGTTTTAAACTCCCCTGGGTTCTTTAATCATAGGAATTTATCTACTGCTCTGATATAAAGAAAGAATTCTGCTTCTATAAACTTGGTGTGGACATGTTCATTTGTGGACATTCTAGAACTATCACTTTTGTTGCCTCTGGTTTCTTACCAGCCACTTCAAGTAAACAAAACTCATTCCACCACCAGGCGTCCTGGAGAAGGTAGGAACCCTGCCTTCCTTCAGTCTCTAGCTATGATCAAAAAGAATTAACCTAGAAGGTAACACCCACGCACAGGAAATCAATGGGAGTCAATGCCCTGTATAGCTATCCTTATCTCAACCAGCAAAAACCCTTGTTCCTTCCTATTATAGCTTATACTCTCTCTACAACAAAATTAGAAATAAGGGCAAAATAGTTTCTGCTGGGTATTGAGGAGGTGGGGGGAGTGGGTGGTAAGGGAGGGGGTGGGGGCAGGGGGGAGAAATGACCCAAGCCTTGTATGCACATATGAATAATAAAAGAAAAATGGAAAAAAAAAGTCTCTAGCTATAACTAACCTAAGAGATACATCTTGCAGTTTGTTACATGGATCCTAATGGGTTCACTTTGTTCCAAGATCTTGGTAATATTCATTTGTCATCTGATATTAATATTTCTTGAAGGATTGCATGTTAATGCATAACATTTCATGTCAGTGGATCTCAAATTACTCATTGGAAAAATAAGGGAGTTTGGGAGTAGACATTAATGTGCTAGTCTAAGTGAGTGAAATGAAATAAATCATAGCCATCTTTGTTAAGTCAGTGGTTCAGAAAGAATAAGAAAACAATGCATTGGTTATTCATCCATTCATTAAACTATAAGATCCCTACAAACAGACTTCTTTTTCTTCCTCTCTATCTCCAGTACCAAAAAAGAACCCAAAGTGGTTAGCACATACAATTACCTACAGAAAATAAAAGATACCTTAAAATTAATAAAATAAAACAGACAACACCCTGCCCTCACAGATCTTATTACCCCATAAGCACAGTATCTATGTTACATTGAAAAAAACTAGGGAAAAAAAATCTCAGAAAACTGAGTTCCTCCTTCCACTTTGAAATCTATTTAGTTATGTGATCTGTAGCATCATTTAACCTCTAGGTGCCTCTGTTTATTCATCTGGAAATGAAATAATTGGCATGAAAATGATATATGCATACGAGAAAACGCAGTTTGTGATACAGGTTTAATTAAGATGAACACTTATTTTTCTTCAAGTGATAAGAGTTCCACAATTAGCAATTTAGGGCAGACCTAAAAGCTCCATAATGGCAGCAGGGACCTCCTGTTCCCCTACACAGCTGTCCTTAGCATGCAGTCACATTACAGTTGCAGATGGCTCCAGCATCACACATATACTCCAGGCAGAAAAATGGAAAGAACAAAAAGTCACAGGATCATTCTGGCTGAATTAGTAATTTAACTGCTTAGGCACACATTATACTTTCTCTTACTTTAATGACCAGAAATATATGACATATTTATAAGAAATTGTAGGAAATGCATTTTTTCCTAGGTTGTTGTATATATCCAACAAAATCAGAACACTATTAGTAAAGAAATAGCGAGGGATAGATATTAAATAAGAAATGAGCTGCTGTAGTCACAACTGAAGCTTATTTATTTAATGATCACTTATGTACACAGGCTTTTAGGATTATGTGTTTTACTGTGGTTGAGACAGAAAGAAAGGCCAGTTCAGAAATGGATAAATTTCTGCTCCCAGTGTCTTGGAAGGGAGAAATAATAAAATGATTTTTGTAAATCTTAGCCCAGCAGCATGATCTAAGTTAAAATTGTAACCACAAAATTTGATGCAGCAGTGACAAGATGTGCCTAAACCAACAGATGTGATGGTGACTTTACCTCTCGATCAGGGGAGCCTGGCAAGAACTGCTACAACCTTCTTTGACAACCATTTTCTACATTTCCTATAGTCAATGATTCTGTTTGGATTGGCTGAGTGGTAACTGCTTGATATTCTCACCTTCCTTACCAGATAAAATTAGTAAAGTAGTAAATACTTTACTAATTTTAAATATTCCATCTACATTTTCAGTGATACCTGCCCTTATGAAAAATAAATTCTCTGTCTTACACTCCAATAGTATAATGTAGCAGCTGCTCCAGTTCGGTATATTTCAGATTGGGCACTTTTGTTATGACGTCTAAGATTCTCTGAGTTCCCTCCTGTTTAAAATTAGAATAATACCACCTACTTTTCAGTAGCAAAGTTTCTGTATCAGATGAAAAATTGATGGCAAAATTCTCTACAAGCTGCAAATTACTATGCAAATATGCATGGTTCTCACAACTATACTTCACTTTACCTCATCTTGGACCTGCTCCATCAACACTACTCTTTCTCCCACAGAAAACTCTTCATTAAAACTTCATGCCATTTCATAACAGCACACCATCATGTTATGGTGTGGCAACCCTGTGTAATTATAATTGAAGCAAAGCAAGTTTAAATAAAGAAATAATTTTATTTCCTCCTGAAGATTCTTCCCTAATTTGCCATCTTACTCATTACTCTCACAGCTCACTGTACTAGCCAATTTGAGTTTCGAAGTATAACTGACATTATTTATTCATTTTTTAAATTTGTGTTCTTTGTTTTCTATATATAGTCTTGTTCAAATAATTTATTTACAAGCAATTGAGTTATTACTTGTAATGAAAGGAAGAAATACATGGACAATCTGCAAGTGGGTTAAGGGCAGTTTGTGTTTGGTTATGGAATGCATTTTTCAGAGGATTTACTTCTGCAATTATATTTCTTCTCAGTAAACTTAAACTTGGTTTGCATTCCTTTGGTAGAACAGCAGGAAATAAAAATATATGGATCATTGAGAGTTGATTACATAATACACTTACTTTTTTCATTGTATTTCTCCATTATATTACAAAGTATTTGAGTAGGGATACCAATTGCAAACAAATTCTATAGACATTAAAGGGAAGCTTATCGTACCATGCTCTTTGTATGACTATAATTAATAATTCTTAGTGTCAAGAATATAGCGAGCAAATTCTGGAGCTGACCCAAAATCTAATAAGCTTATGTGATTTTATTGTTTCTTGTCATCTCTCTTCTCTTATAAATACGTGTGTGTTCATGTGTGTGTTTGTGGCAAGAGAAGAAGGAAGAAGAGAGAGAGAGAGAATGAAGATGAGAGAGAAGATGAAGTAAAGGAGGTTGCAACTGATTTTTCTTTTATCCCAAAATATACAGCAGCATAAAAGAAGGTTCCATACAATACAAACAATAAGACATTTAAAAGTATATTTCATAAATAAAAAGTGATTTTAGAGTTAACCTCTATGAATGTAGCAGAAAATGTATTGCTTTTATTTAATTTAAGGCAGGATATGCACTAGCTGTCTCTTAGCTAGGCTCATTTATAAACTATTAAAGATTTAATTTACATTTTCATCAAGAAGAAAAAAACATGGTCATTGCATAAATCTGCTTTTCTCCAGACACTGAGTGATTATTTAATTAAGTACTGCTTATGTTTGTGCATACTGCATTTGAGTTTTTATCTGGGTACTGCATTTGAGTAGACATTTATCTAATTTATCATCTCATGTATTTTTTAATCTAGGCACATGCATATCATTAGCTTTATTTTTGTAATGGCATGTGTCCTTTAAAATCTTTAATTTACAGATATGGTTTAACCTCTTTTCATTGAAAATAACGTTGTTAATAAGTTAGAGATCAAAAGAAAACCTAAATATTCTGTATAACTTTTCAGTGAACTAATTCACAAATTCATTGTTAGTGCACTTTAACTATGTATTGTGTGGTGTTTCCAATTACATATTTTTACACAGTCTTGACTTTCCCACTGCTTGTCTCTTTTCAAGAGCTAAGTAAGTAGTTGGGCATGCGTTAAGAATTCTATAAACTCCTTAATAAAACTTAAACTAAGATAATGTTAAAAAACATTGTTAAAATTAAATAAATCATGAGATCTTGATCAATGTCTATAATTACATAAAGAATTGTTTTATATCCATCTGTATCTTTACGGTACATTTGTAGTGCATTCTGTTGAAACAGAAGATTAAAAAACTTGAAACTGCACCAGAATGGTCATGTCTCCCCAGCATAAGATCCATACTTTATGTCATTTCTCCAGCTCTTTCCAAGCTTATCTTCCACCAATCAATCAAACAAACCTGATCAGAGTCAGTGAGCCAAGAATGGGAGCTTCAGTGGAATTGGAATATCAGGAATCCAGACCTGGAGATAAGGCTCAGAGGCTGAAAGATAGAGAGCCAAAAAACAGAATATAAAGCAGCAAAGAGTTGGGGCAGAGAAGACAAAGGGCTGGCTTGAGCACAGATACCCTTAGCCAAATGACCATATCAATTTAGAAAAGGGAGAAAATGAACCTGAGACTTTGACACATGTTAAAGTGATCAAGATTGGCTGCTGTTAGAATTAGATGCAACTGATACATAGTGAAAAGTTTGCCCAAGATATATGCAGGATTGTGATTCATATTACTAGAAGTCTGTCTTCCATGATGATAAACAACAAGGAAAAAAAGATACCAAGATTTAGAAACAAAAACTACAGATTTTAGAACTGTCTGATACAGTGTATATAATAGTAATGTAAGAAATGTAAGGAAATAAATGTAATTATAAGTTAGGCATAGAACAGGCTGTCATAAATAATGACTAGTAGATTTGCAAAATAAATTTCTAGAAATGAAATATATAATCATTAAAATAAAATACACTTAATGGATAGATTAAATGCACTTGAAGAGTGAATTCATTAACTAGAAAACATATGCAAAGTCATAAGAAAAGATTAGGAAGTGGAATACAAGAAAGAAGCATTAAGCCCTGTGGAGGTGAGAATGGAAATTGCTCTTTTATCTGGTTGGAATTCCAAATGTGACTAAACAGAATATTGAAAAGGCAACATCTTAAATAATAATAGCAGATTATCTTCAAGGTGTACAAATTTATATTTGTGAATCCAATGCAGCACCATCAAGACAAATTTTAAGAATCTGTAACAAAACAGGCTATAGCAAAACTGAAAAACAATGTCAGATAAGGATCCTGAAGAGAGAAAGAAAGGAGGAAGGTTACCCACAATGGAGTGACCTCGGGAGGACCTCAAAATGCTCAACTGCCAGAGGGGAATCAGAAGATATGAAATGTTATCTTTAAAGGGTTGAGAGACAATTATCAACAGGAATATGTACTTGAATGTATTATGTTATACAGTTATAATATTTGTTTTATAATTTTGGATCAATCCACCTAACCAATACACTAAATACTGTTAGGTAGGTAGATAGATAAATAAATTCATCTACATGCATGTATATAATACACATATATGTATTTATATGTGTGTATATATATATATACACATATACATATTTTTTCCAAATTTGGGTTATCATAAAAGGAGGAGATGTACAAGGAAGGAACAGGAGAAAAGCACATTCACAAATGTAAGTTATAGGCAGTGATTCATTTTTTATATGCATGATACTTAGTGTGTTCACATTGTGTCATGTATAATAAAAAGGCAAAAGTAAATAAGTATAGACTAAGACAATAGTACATCATGAACCAAGGACAAATTAAGATAAAATCCTGAATGAAAGCCAATCTCTACCAATTAAGTAATTGAAAATAAGAGATGGATAATATGAGACAAATGCAGTAATTTACATCAGTTAATTTATAACAATAATCTTTAAAAGGTTACAAAAAAAATAGCTGCTGACTTTATAGAGGTACTGTGTGAACAGTTTTTCTCATCAGCACCAATCACTTTCTTCCCTCAGGGTTGTGAAGAAAAGTAGTCACAGAAGTTTTTGTTGTTGTTGTTGTTGTTGCTTAGCATCATAAACTCTGAATATCTTCTATTGCACATGAATAAAACATCTATCATCAAAATATATGGTTCCTATTCTGCTTCCATTGGTTCTACACAAGCCCTAAAATAATAGGACACCATCTCTTGTCCCTTGTGTAAGAAGTTTGTAAGTTACTTCTCTTTTCCAACTACAGCTAAAAACCCAAAAAAACTGAAAAAAATCAACAATTCTTAGATCTATAAAAGAAGTGACATCAAAATTGTACAGACTGACAGATGAATACAGATAAATTTCAAGAAATCTCAGTATCAATATAGAGAAATCTGAGCTGCAATTTTTAACTGATGGAGGTTCTACGTAAACAAGTTTGGGAGACAAAAACATTGGGAGTCCCCACACTTTTGGAAGCTTTGCTTCTTGAGCTCACAAGGTTCCATGGTGAATATTGGAGAAAAATCCCCTTGTGTTTCTAGCAAAGTGAGGAAGAGGGAACCATTTTATAGTATACCACAGACTTATGTTCTTCTTAACAAGTGTTCATTCAGGGTAAACTATTTAACCAGAACATAACCCTACGGGTGCTTATCAAAGCCCAACTGACCTGGGAAAAAGGAAATACACAATTGCAACTCCTGCTAGTCTTCCACATGAGAGAAGGAAAATAATCAACTCTGGTCTACTCTATCACCTTGTTCCAACCAAGGTAGAGGGAGGAATGAGAAGCAGGTATGGATTTCACAGTCTACAGGAACAGACTATTGTAAGATGAAGACCTAATCATATAGCTACACAATTCTTCCCCTGCCCCATACCTGAACAGCATATTACTAATGGCCAGTGTATGGCAGTACAACAGTATCTTTCATCCAGTAAATCACATCTGTCTAAAGATAGAAAAAATGCAAGATACACTAAAAGAGAAAAATTACAGCTTGAATAGGCAAAGCAAGCATCAGAATCATTTTCATATGGAATGAATGCTAGAATTATCTGATGAAATTTTAACACAATAAATGATTAGTAGGCAAAGGGCTCTAATGAATAATAATATAGATGATAATGATAGAGAGATATTCCATGTCCACATAAGACTTCATGTTGTCAAGATGTAAATTCTTTCCAATCTGATGTATAGATTCATTGCCATTCCAATTAAAATTCCTGCAAGTTACTTTGCGAATATTGATGAACTTGTTCTCGAGTACGAAAAACAAAAGACACTACCTAACTTCAAGACTTAGTACAAAACAACAATAATCAGGACCGTGATAATGGCCAAAGAATAAACAAATCGATCAGTGCAACAAAACAAAGATTCCAGAAATAGACCTACTTAAATGTAGTTAACTGATCTATAACAAAGAAGCAAAAACAGTTCAATGGGATAACAAAGACAATCTTTTAAATAAATGGTACTGAACAAATGGAACATTCACATGTAAGTAAACAAATCTAGCTCCTTGATATTTAGCCAAAAGAGTTGAAAATAAGAACACACAAAAATCTGCATGCAGATGTTTGCAGCAGTTTAACTCAAAATTGCTAAAATTCTGATGAAACCAATATTTTCTTCAGTTGGTGCATTGACAGATAAACTGTGGTACATCTGGACAGTGGAATATTGCTTAATGTTAAAACACAAATGAATTTGTAAGTCATAAAAAACATAGAGAAAACTTAAGTGCATATTGTAAGTGAAACAAGATAATCTGAAATGCTACATAATGTATGATTCTGACAATATGGCATTCTGGAATAGGCAAAATTATGGGCACAGTAAAAAAAATCAGTGGTGGCCACAGTTTGGAAAGAGGAATAGATGAATATGTGGAGAAAAAGAATTTTTATAGTAGTGAAATTACTGCGTGTGACTCTATAATGGATATATCTCATTATGCATTTGTCAAACTTATAGAATGTATAACACCAAGCATTAACTTTAACATAAAATAATGCACTGAGACATAATGAGTTAGGTTCATCAATTGTAATGAATGTAACACTTTGGTGGGGATGAAGGATAGAGACAGTGGAAGAGGCTGTGCTTATGTGAGGACAGGTACTCTATGGGAAATCTCTCTACGTTCTGTTCAACTTTGCTACAAAACTAAAATTGCTCTAAAAAAAAAAAACAGTCTATTGCAAAAACAAAAAAGAACTAAAGAAGCAGGTAAGTGTGAAAGTATCTCTTTGCTATGCTGACTTAATTTCCTTTGGCTATATACCCAGAAGTAGAATTACTGAATCATATGACAGCTCTGTTTGAGCTTTTGAGGACCCGACACACTGTTCACCATAATTACTATACTAATTTACATTTCCACCAACACTGTGTATGAGGGTTCCCTTTTTCCCACATACCTGCCAGCATTTGTTTTTTGGGTTTTTTTGATAATAGCTATTCTCACTGGAGTAAGATGATATCTCATCTTTGATTTTCATCCCTGGTAGTTAATTATACTGAGCATTTTACAAGTCAGGCATAGAAAGACAAATGCCACATGTTCTTTCTCATGTGTAAAAACTAAAAAAAGTCAACCTGAATATAGAACAGTAATTACTAGAGGTTGCAAAGGGAGAGGAAAGCAAGAAAATGAGAAGGAAGGTTGGATAACACAGTTCTGGTGTTTCACAGCAAAGTAGGATGAGATAGTTTGTGAAGCTCTAGAAAGGTACATAAGGAAATGATAAGGAGACATCAAGGATAACTATTCTTATTTGATCATTGCATGCATGCATTGAGATATACTGGATTCTGTTAATATGTACAATTAATACATGGTAATTAAAATTGAAGTTAAAATAAAATAAATTAAATGGAAAATAGAAATAATGTAGTCTTTCCAGGATTGTTATTACATGATGGGTACAAACATAGTAAGAATAAGGCTGTGATAAATTTAAACAAGTTCAAAAGGTATACTACTGATAAAATTTTGCATTAACTAAACAAACATCTATTTCCAATTATTTTATTAAAATAATCAAATCCTTTTGGGTGAGTTTTATACTGTGTGTATAAATTTTAAAATTTATATGATAATTTTTATAATTTTTAATCTATGTTTTCTTTTAATTTTTAGAAATGGATTTTTTAAGAGTCCAATACAGTACTATGGTCTATAGGCACAATATTGCACTTCACACCTCTTGAAATAATTGAAATTTTACACACATTAAAGATTCTCCATTTCTCCCTCCCACAGCTGCTGGTAAGCAGAGGCTTTCCTTCTATGTGTTTGACTTTTGTAAATACTTTATATAAGTGAAATCATGCAGTATTTATCTTCCTGCAACTAGCTTATTTCATTTAGCATAACGTCCTGCGGGCTCATCCATGGTGTTATATATTGCAGGAATGCCTTAATTTTTAAGGCTAATACCATCACATTATATGTATCTATGATACCATGTTTTCTTTATCCATTCTCCTGTCTATGGACATTTTGATTATTTCTCGATCTTGACTATTGTAAATAGTGCAGCAATGGACATGGGAGTGGAATATATTTCAGGATCCTAATTTCAATTCTTTTGGGTAAATCATATGGTGGATATATTTTTAAGTCTTTACAGAACTTACATACTGCTTCTGATAGTGGCTATACTAGTTGGCTTTCCCACCAACAATTGGTTTTCAATTAAGTTTCTAAGTCTTACACATTCTTACCAACACTGACTGATTTTTTTTTTATAATAGCAACTCATGGGGTTTGGATTTGACTTGTAATTCCCTGATAATTGGTGATCGTGAGACCTTTAATATACCTGTTAATATACCTATGAGCTGTTTGTATTTCTTCTTTGGAGAAATGTATATTTAACTCCTTATTTTCAGTTGGTTTATTGGCGTTTTGCCATAAGTTAGGGTTAAAATGCCATTGAGATATTTCTTTTTTACTAATATGCATTTATTGTTATAAACTTCTGTTTTTGAATCATTTGAATCATTTTTCTGCATCTTATTAGTTTTAGTGTTGTTTTATTTCTACTTTTGTTTGTAAATTTTGCAGTTTTCATCGATACTGATTTCTAGCTTTATTCTAACATGGCCACAAAATATACTTGTTATGATTTCATTTATTTTAAATTTGTTGACATTTTTTATAAACCTAATGTGATCTCCCCTGAAGGATATTTTGTGTGCACTTAAGAAGAATGCTATTCTGGGACGGTTTTTTCATTCTCTGTCTGGTTCACCTATCCATTACTGAAAATAGATTTTGATGTCTCCTACTCTGATTATATTGATGTCTACTTCTCTCTTCAGTTCTGTAAATGGTTGCTTTATACATTTAATTGTTTGATGTTGGGTGCATATAAACTTATGTAATTGTTTTGTCTTCTTGGTATACTGATCCTCTTATCATTCTATAATGTCCTTTTTCTCTTTTCACAATTTTTTACTTAAAGTCCATTTTGTGTAAATATAGCCACCCCTGTCTCTTTTTACCATTTACACGGAATATTTTTAATCCCTTTACTTTCAGCCTATGTGAATCCTTAAATCTGAAGTAAGTGTCATGTATACAACGTATAGTTGAATCTTGTTTGGGTTTTATTTAATCCTTTCTGCCACTCTATGTCTTTCGATTAGAGGATGAATTCACTTGCCTTAAAGTAATTTTTGATAGGGAAGGATTTAATATTGCCATTTTATTAATTGTGTTCTGTTTATATTGTAGAACTTTTGGGGGGGGTTCTCTTCCTGATGTTCCTTGTGATTTTTTGGTTTTGGTTTTTGGTTTATGGTATGGATATGCTTTGATTACTTTCTGTTTTTCCTTTGTTGGATAACAATTAATACTCAAAAGCTCTACACTTTATTCTCCTCTTTCCACATTATTTATGTCACAATTTACTTATCTCTGTATTGTGGACTTGCTAACAGAATTTGAAATATAATTATCTTAATATATTTGTCTTTTAATTTCTGTATTAGAATCAAAAGTGATATATTCACCACTGTTACAGTAATATAGTATTCTATATTCTTCTTTCTATTTTCCTTTACCAGTGGGTTTCATACTTTCTTATGCTATCATGTTGCTTGTAAGATCCTTTCACTTCACGAGGAACTCCTGTTACCATTTTTTATAATGCAGGTTTAGTGGTGATAAATTCCTTCAGCTTTTCTTTGGGAAAGACTTATCTCCATTTTGGAAAGAGTTCTGCTGGGTAAATTACCTTTAGTTAGAAGTTTTTTCCCTCTTTCAGCACCTTCTGTTCTGCCTTGTTGTGGATAGCACTCTTACTTTGTAATAAGCATTATTAGAACCCTACATTAAACTCCTATGCTTTCCATTTGGCATCCACATTAAGTTGATAAGTTTCCCATGCAAGAAAAAAATATATAACAAACATTAATATTAGCATGATATTGTACTGTAAAATCTTTGAAGAGATTTTAATAAAAATAACTGTTTCTCGAAAACAAATTTATAGACCATTTTGGAAATCATTACTACCACATATAAAAAGGTTTCAAATAAATCTGGTAACTATAATCTTTAATAATAGCTGTTCCCATGAGAATAAGGTTATAGGCAAATTCTATCCAGCTCAAAGAAAACCTTTTTTGTAATATTACTTCCCAAATTTATCTGATATCTTAAGGGTTTCAGAGCAACATACAATTTTTAGACCCTAGTAAGCGTTTATATAGCTCTAAAGAAATACAACATTCAATCATATAAAATATAAATATATACTAGTATAAATAAATATAATGCATAAGGCATGTTTTCCAGTTTAAGAATGTGTTTAGGTCAACTTCAAACCTATTTTTTCTCCTATGGTTTCATATATATAGCCAAAATTTTTTCAAATATTACTGACTGAATTATGATTACTTTATTTTGTATAACAAATCAAATGTTTGTAAGGAACCTGAAAGGTACTATAGTATTTTTGGAGTACACAATGTATGGGTTTGAAAATATAAACCTTTAAGGTCAATATTATAGTGTCTGTCTGTACAGGTATATGAGAAAGAACTGAATTTGAACCTTGATTCAGCTATTTTCCAGTTGTGACTTTAGACAACACCTTATAAGAAAATGGAGATAGTAACAATGCTAGAATAGATTTTTATCATTAAAGAAGAAATGCATTTAACAATTTGGCAAATCTGTCATTCAGCAAATATTCAGTAAGTGACTGTTATATCAACCAGCTTATTTTGAAACATAGCATAGAAATATAAATAGAAAATAAATATTAATACATGTTCCAATAATCTAAAATCCCTGACCATAATCATATTAAATACTTAGTCTTAGAAAACTTAATTTAACATAGTCATTCTGCCATTTCCTTTCTCATATAACTCAATTTTGAAAGAAATCTGATATTTTTGAGGTGATGGAGTGTACTTCTTTGTAAGCACTTGCTCTAGCATCATGATGTGAAACTGAAAAGTAGAAAGGAGTCTAAGAACTCAAATTGAGAGAGTGCAAATTTGGTAAGCCAAACAATTTCTGTGGGTGCAATGATTTTTAGAAAGTGACAGGAAGCTGTCTAATACCATATTTCCATATTCATCCCTGAGTAATGTGAGCCACAAAATTCCTAGCTCAAACCTTTCCTGGTTGGCTGGGTTTAACTTTGGGAAGCTTTATAGCTGAACTTTAGAATAAATCCACATGATTTGGGGTCTTAAATTCAATTTTTGGAATACTAGTCTAAGGGAACAACAGACATTTATCTTGTCCAAATGTGCTATTGGCCCTCTTAAAACTATGCCACACAATCCTTCCATGAATGATTGAAAACTTTATATTGCCTTCTTGTCACTGTAAGTTCCATGAAAGGCAGTAACTCCTTAACAGATATTTGTTCACCTGTCTCATCGATTCCAGTAAAAAGCTGAAATAAATATATACTTGAATTACTCTAAGAATTTATTTACAGAGAAATTATGTGTCAGGAAGTTAGTTATATCCATGAGATATTCATCTCTTCTCTATGTGTAGTAGGCTACCAGATGGTAGCTCTCTGCAGCTCTCATGGGTTGTGAATTGGCACTAATTGAAATATCAACACTCACTTCAAGGCTCCTATAGAGGAACTACATCCCCAGATCTCAAAGTTTTCTCAACCATGAATTTAGAGTGAGCTGCATTATATGTTATTGTTTTTATTTTGCAGAAATCAATAACATATTCACAGAAAATGTTACACATGTGGTAGAAATAAAAATCCTTGAAGTTTTATCATTCCAATTGTACATAATTCTTTCCTGATTCTAAATGGTTCCAAATAGCAATTTCTTCAAGATGGCATAAAACATTCCCTGTGACAAATTTTGCTCTAAGAAGAATATGGTTTTGAGTCTCTTTGATTTCATTGAATATATAATGTACATATATATGTGTATACATATATACACATGCATAGTGTCTATTTCTACTTTAAAAATAATATTTAATAGTCATGAGACCACCACCTATCTTATGAAATTAAACATTAGCATTACCTCAAATGCTTCTACAATTCCCTTCCTCAGTGCTATCTTCTTCAGGAGAAACCACTTTATCTGACTTAAGGGTAGATTGGTTTTTTTGAATTTGTATATACTTTTCCTAAATGTGTATGTATTTCCAACTTTTTCCAACTATTCATGTATAGTTCATCTAGTTTTACCCTTACCAAGTAAAATAATACTACTGGTGTTTTCTAGGGCTTGCTTCTTGTGCTTCACATTGAAGTTTGAAATTTAACCACATTGTTTCATTTTGCTGTAATTGTTTTCAGCAGTATGTAACATGCCCTTATGAAAACAATCTCAGTTGATTTATTTATATATTCGTTAGCCAATAGATTTGGGTACCATTGTCAGTAGTTTTCTGTCACAGAAAATATTATTACAAATATTTCTAACATCCTTTGATACATTTATGCAAGAATTTTTCTAAGTAATATATTTAGATTTGCCACCTCTCAGTCAAAGGATACACACACACAAACATAGAAGCTTATATATACATATAGATGTATGCATATACACATATATATACTCACCTCCGGTTTTATTAGAAGATGCCACATTTTTTTCCAAATTAATTTTACTAATTTTCATGCCTCTAAGCAATAGATCTTATCAACCCATACCCATTCCAATATTTAGTTTTTTGGGCCCGCTTAATATTTGCAATATGTATCTATATTCTCCAATAGATTCACATCTACTGAGCAAAATTGAGAGTTAAATTTGCAGAATCATAACGTTCTAGTACTTGTAAATATGACTCTAACTCATGTTTGGAAGAGATTTGAAACAACAGGTATTTATATTACTCTGGAATTTTATTAGCAATTAGTATTTTACATAGTAAACTTTGATATCTTTTTACATGATGATAAAAAGGAATTCAGAAAAATCCAAAAATTGCTTATGCATGTTCACATAAAATTATATGATCTTCCTATATTATAATAAATATATATTCATATACCTCCTCTCTGACCAGCTTCCCTTGTTCTTTGTGCTTTGTGGTCTGTCCCTGGAAGTTCAACACATTCTTAATTTCTCTGAGTACTTGATTTAACAGCAGAGTTAATCCTTTGATAAAAACAACAAGATTGTGTGGCAATTTAATATATAGATATGTGTCTGAGAGACATCCTATCACAGTATTAGATGTTTTGCATTGCTTGATATTTCAGTTCTACTCTCAATTTAGATATAATAAATGAAATTTTTTATCAAAATCATAGACTTTATAAGTTTCATATTTCTAGTAAACCAATTTAATCCTGAAAAGATAAAATATTAAAAGTTTATTGATTAGATTGAACCACAATATATCTTAGAAAACTATGGGGATCAAATGTTAGGAAGTTAAGGAAATTGTGATTAACTTAAAATGGATTGAGATCATTTTCCATGTTTATGTCTACTTTATAGACTTTTGTTTGATGTTATACAAAGAGAGAACGACTACTTAAACATTTTATTCCTTTTTCTCCCAATGTACAATTATTTTTTAAAGTGATGTGCAATATTCTTTAAGCACCTCAATGGGACAATTTGCATAAATGCATGTATTTTTCACATAGCTTGCATGTGTGTTTCTTGGTTCTCATTGACAAAATTAGGACAGAACCTACATATATCTGTAAAATTGCTAAATCATTAACACCATTTCCTGCAGATTAAGCTCCATAAAAATACTAATGAACCTCATGGGTCCACAAAAAGTCATAACCCTTATGTCCTGTGTGTATGTGCCAAGTGATTGAACTATTTTTTCAGTAGCAGCTTTTAGGTTCTGTGTAAGGAAGGAGTCTGCTTTTTCATAAAATGCCAAACCTTGAATAGTTCCAATTTCAGCCTAATCACACTGTCCTTAAAATTTCACTCTGCTTGAATAATGAAAAAGGGTGATATGAAAATTGTATGAAACTAGCATGCCCCAGGACATGTAGGGTAGGATGTAATTACATTTGCTTCAACAGCTGGAGCAATGTGCTGTAAGAAAGGCTTTTAAGGTGACAGAAGTTAATTGCACAGGTTTTAGGACAGAAGAAAATATATGTGAAGAAGCAAAGGGGAAGGACACAAACTCAGAGAGTGTGTCAGATTTAGAAATCTGAAGGAAAAAGGATTTTTCCATATTAGAAATGAGCATAAAAAGGTAAATGGTGAGCCACTTTTTCCTATAGAAGAAATAAAAAGGAGAATCTTGCCTGGGTGGAAATCCTTGTATTTCTAGCTAGCCTCCCAGTCATAAAGCTCTGTATGATGTACCTGCATATAAAATAGGACAGCTTCCCATAAACCAGGATGTGATATTTCCCTGGTGACACTGGTCCACAAGGCAGCTCAGCAAGAAATAGCACATTTTCCTGCAATATCTGTAATGACAGTGGTTTCTATCTTGGGCTACATATTGTGGGGACATAGAAACCATGATGCATTCAGTCTTGTCTCCAGCTGGAAAACACAAAGCTTTTGAAAGAGACCCTTTGGGTGGCATTTCTCTAATGAAGCCTGAATCACTTTTTTTGCAAGCTGTGTGAGCTTGTCACAAAGAAGAGAAAGGGACTGTGTGTGACAGTAGGTGTCACATTGAAAATAAAAGTTTCAAAAGGAAAAAGGAAGCAAGTTGTGTTATCCATTCCGGTCTTATCTATCTTCCCCAGAGGGCGGCCCTTTTGTACAGCTGGTTGGACATGAGCTACCTTACTCATTCCTGGTGGGTATACAGTAAACACAATATATTACATACGTTTATTCAATTCCTGAATGTTTTCAGGAAGAGTATATACCAAATCAAATAAAACAAAATCTTGTTAGATTTTGCATAATGATAGTTTTTTCTAGAGATGAAAAGTATATAAGAATTTTTAAGATGCCTGATATTATGAGTTACAACACTTACAGATGTCCCTAGTTCTTTAATTAATGCTAATAATTTGTCTGGCAATTGAAATAATAAACACTGAAGTTTGCCCAAAGAAAGAAGATTTATTGTTGAGTTTGAAGGCATAATTCAAACACATCAATTTAATTGCTCATCACTCCCCCTGTTCTTTGGACACTTGATTTTGATTAGTGAAATGTGTTTTGAAGACATTTCTTCAGTTTGCTGAAAAAGCCAAAATCTTTCCTAAGTTGGAATGTAAACACAAACACTAAATCATTTACTAAATGTCTGTCAGCAATTTGCAATCCCATAACCTCATTTTAAATTAAAATCTCTTAATGCTTCATCATTTTCCCTAGGGGAAATCAGCTTGAAATTCTCAAGGCAAATACAAATTTCTCCTCCAGATTCAACTTAATCCTGATTTCTCATTAGAAGTCTTATATAGAGTAACATGATGTAATCTACTTTCTCATTATGGACAGCTGTGTTTATCATCCTCCAGACATATTAAAAGCACAGATATATTCATTTACAATTTTAAAAATCATAAACCAATTTCATTCTTTATTTTTGTGTGTTTTTTGTGTATCTTTGCATAGTATTTTTCAACCTAATCCTGAATTTGGTCAATTTCATCCTTATTTCACTAGCATGTTGTTATTTTAAAGAAACAGGTTATTTAGAGAGGAATGCATAACCTAAATTTACTTGTACTTAAAATGCTTTTAATGCATAAATTGCACCCATGTACAAAACAAAAAAAGACAATATAGCATTTATGCATAATATACACAAATATTTCGAAAATTTATGGGGGTGGGTGATTAAAGGAAATTAAAAACTGTCTTCAAAATATTTCTTTCAGAAAAACTGTCCTTAAGTCATAGAAGGAAAAATTTTTAAGTTTTTAAGAATATCCCAAAGAAATTCACTCCCTGGCATATCTCCAAGAGACTCTTCTTTAAATATGTCTGAGGTCTAAAATATTACAAGAGATTTTTTCCTTATTGCCTTCCTTTTTACCTGGTATCAATTTAGAATAATGAAATACTAATTCACAATAACAATCTGTCTCAGGCCAGATATCTCGCAAAGTGGACCTAGAACCAGTTACATCTGTGTGTTCATCACTGTTGTCACTGTTGTCAGCTCTCTTCCAGATTATACAGGAGTTTAGAGCTAGTTAGAAAACAGACTCACATCTCTAGTGCCTCATTTTATCCCTACATTGTTTTTCAAGACACTTTATAGGAGATAGCTTTCCATTGCATAGGGACAAGATCAAGTCAGGTGTTGCTTGTTCATGTTGACTTCATTTTTAACACCTAAACCATCTCTATGTTTCTAGAATTAATTCTCTATCCTTTCATTGGTTGCTCATATTTAATTTTATAGAGTGCTAATCCTGAGTATAGTGATATAGAGAGATGGTTCTGATTACCTTCTATGATATTAGTTAGGTTGATTAAAAATAAACAATGAAAGAATCCTGCATCCCATTTATTTTCCTATAATCAAAGTCTGTCTGAATGCATTTTTACAACAATGGGTTTGCTTCCTAAACAAGTATTTCCTGAACACGTATTGAAACAAAGACACATTACTATGGTTGGTGGAGACTTTTGAGGGACCAAAGAAAGTGGAAAAAAATAATACTGGGCCTACTTTTTAGAGACAGTCTATGAATCCATACAAAATCAAGTATAAGAAACTATCATAATTACATGTGTGTATACATATATGTGTATGTGAATATGCATGTGTAATGTGTACATAAGTATACATATGTGCATATTCTTACATATATACATATACATTGAAAGATATAGCATTTAGAAGTAATCTAATATGTGAACAAGAAATTTCTAGTTGATAGGAATTATGCATAGAACAGAAAATCTTTTTAACAAAAGAATTACAATAATTAATTTGAACACACAAAAGAGAGAGTGAATTAAGATTATGTCTCCAAAATTCCTTTTTACTTCAGATGTGTCCACCAAAGATAAATAAGACATTTAATAAAAGGAGAGAACAAGAAACTCAAAAGTAACCTGCTGCTTTATTGACATATTGACTAACAACAAAAATTATAAGCCCAGTCCTTTTCTTTCTCTTTTTTTATATCCTATTGAACAAATAACAACTTTTAGTAACTTTTTAAAAATTCAAAAATATGTGTCCATTTTTATTGGTAAACTACAAAAAGTATCCCTTAATATGAGAGCAATTTGTTCATCCAAGGTAAGGTCCCAAATATTCAACTGAACATTGGAAACACATTTCAATGACACATGACTAAATACTGTGAATTCATTTCTAAACTCAGAAAATCTCTGGCCAACTTAGTCATTAATGGCTAAGGGACCCTCCACGCTAAACAATATATACTCATTGCTGAACTAATTCATTAGTGGACAGTACAAGCCACCAGGCTACTTCTTCCACAAGGCTGTGGTTGAAAAGGTACTTGTACACATCCTAAAATATAAACATGGCAGTGTCTAACATCATCACTGTGCATCTAAGTTCCACAAATGAATGAGAACTCATGATATTTGGCACTTTGAACTTGGTTCAAAGTTCAACCTGATGATCTCCGGTTTCACCTATTTTCCAGCAAATTACATAATATGATTTTTATTGATCAATGAGTAATATTTAATTAACTATATATACATATATGTATGAATTATTTTCTTTACCTATTCATCAGTTGTTGTGCTCCTCAACTGATTCCACAGTGTTTGGTTATTGTGAACAGAGCTGCAATAAACAATATGCAGGTATCTCTCTGCTCATTCATTTATACTCTTTAGGGTATATGCCATACCATATATGGAGGAAACTAAAAGGTTCCTGGAAGTTAATAAAAATGAAAACACGACCTACCAGAACCTATGGGACACAGCAAAGGCAGTTCTAAGAGGAAAGTTTATAGCCATGACTGCATATATTAAAATGACAAAAAGATTTCAAATCAATGACCTAATACTACAGCTCAAACTCCCAGAAAAACAAGAACAAGCAAATCCCAAAACAAGCAGAAGGAAAGACATAATTAAAATAAGGGCTGAAATCAATTAAATAGAAACCAAAAAAACCATACAAAGAATCAATGAAACAAAAAGCTAGTTCTTTGAAAAAATAAATAAGATTGACAGACCTCTGGCAAACCTGACTAATATGAGGAGAGAAAAAACTCAAATCAGTAAAATCAGAAAAGTAAAAGAGGAGATAACAACAAACACCACAGAAATCCAGGAAATCTTCAGAGACTACTTTGAGAACCTATACTCTAATAAATTTGAAAATCTTGAAAAATAGATCTATAACACAAAGAGATATTGAAGCAGCATTAAAGAGTCTTAAAGAGTCTCCCAAAAAAGAAAAGTCTAGGACCCGATGGATTCACTGCTGAATTCTATCAGATGTTTAAAGAAGAACTAATACCAACTCTCCTTAAACTGTTCTATGAAATAGAAAGGGAAGGAACCCTGCTTAACTCATTCCATGAAGCCAATATTACTCTCATCCCAAAACCAGACAAAGACACCTCCAAAAAAGAGAATTATAGGCCAATTTCATTAATGAATATCGATGCAAGACTCCTTCATAAAATAATGGCAAACTGAATCCAACAACACACCAGAAAGATCATACACCATGACCAAGTCAGCTTCATCCCAGGGATGCAGGGATGGTTCAACATACGCAAATCTATAAATGTAATACAGCACATCAATAGAAGAAAAGACAAAAACCACTTGATCTTCTCAATAGATGCAGAAAAAGCCTTTGACAAGATCCAACATCACTTCATGATAAAAACTCTAAGAAAACTAGGAATAGAAGGAATGTACCTCAACATTGTAAAGGCTATATATGACAAAGCTGCAGCCAACATCATACTTAATGGTAAAAAACTGAAACCATTCCCCCTAAAATCAGAAACAAGATAAGGGTGCCCACTATCCCCACTTCTATTCAACCTAGTACTGGAATTCCTAGCCAGAGCAATTAGGCAAGAAGAAGGAATAAAAGGAATACAAATAGTTAAAGAAATTGTCAAAATATCCTTATTTGCAGATGATATGATCCTATACCTTAAAGACCCAAAAAACTCCACCCAAAAACTCTTAGGCACCATAAACAGCTACAGTAAGGTGGCAGGATACAAAATCAACCTACAAAAATCATTAGCTTTTCTATACACCAACAACAAACAAACTGAGAAGGAATATATGGAAAAAATTCCATTCACAATAGCCCCCTAAAAAATCAAATACCTAGGAGTAAATTTAACAAAAGATATGAATGAACTCTACAAGAAGAATTACAAATTCCTGAAGAGAGAGATCGAGGAAGATTACAGAAGATGGAAAGATCATGGATTGGTAGAATCAACATAGTAAAAATGGCTATACTACCAAAAGCAATCTACATGTTTAATACAATTCCCATCAAAATCCCAATGACTTTCATCACAGACATAGAAAAGTCTACTCTAAAGTTCATTTAGAAACACAAGAAACTGCAAATAGCCAAGGCAATACTCAGCAAAAAAAGCAATGCTGGAGGAGGTATCACAATACCCGACTTCAAACTATATTACAAAGCAATAGCAATAAAAACAGCATGGCACAAAAACAGACATGAAGACCAGTAGAACAGAATAGAAGATCTGAATATGAATCCACACAACTATACCTACCTCATTTTTGACAAAGATTTCAAAAATAAATGATGGAGAAAAGACAGCCTCTTCAACAAATGTTGCTGGGAAAAGTGGTTATCCATCTGCAAGAAACTGAAACTAGATCCATGTCTATCACCCTGTACTAGTATCAACTCAAAATGGATGAAGAACCTAAATATTAGACCTGAAACTCTGAAGTTACTAAAGGAAGCAACAGGAAACACTGGAACTAATAGGTATAGGCAAGGACTTCCTCAATACAACCCCAGCAGCCCAGCAACTAAGAGAAAGGATGGACAAATGGGACTTCATAAATTAAAAAGCTTCTGCACAACAAAAGAAATGGTCTCTAAACTAAGAGACAACCCACAGAGTGGGAGAAAATATTTACCAGCTATACATCAGGCAAGGGACTGATAACCAGAATATACAGGGAACTTAAGAAACTAAACTCTCCTAAAATCAATGAACCAATTAAAAAATGAGCAACTGAACTTAATAGAACTTTCTCAAAAGAAAAAATTCAAATGGCCAAAAACACATGAAAAAATGCTCACCATCTCTAGCCATAAAGGAAATGCAAATCAAAACCACATTAAGATTCCACCTCACCCCTGTTAGAATACCCATCATCAAAAACACCACCAACAACATATGTTGGCAAGGATGTGTGGAAAAAGGAACCCTAATCCATTGCTGGTAGGAATGCAAGCTGTTACAACCACTCTGGAAAAAAATTTGGAGACTCCTTAAAAATCTAAATATAGATCTGCCAATGATCCAGCAATCCCACTCTTGGGGATATACCCAAAGGAATGCAACACAGATTACTCCAGAGACACCTGCATACCCATGTTTATTGCAGCACTGTTCACAATAGCCAAGTTATGGAAACAACCAAGATGCCCCACTATTGATGAATGGATCAAGAAAATGTGGCACTTGTACACAATGGAATTTTACTCAGCCATGAAGAAGAATGAAATCTTTTCAATTACCAGTAAATGGATGGAACTAGAGAGTGAGGTCAGCCAAGCTCAGAAGACCAAAAATCGTATGTTCTCCCTCATATGCAAACTTTATATCTAGGGCAAATGCAGCAATGTGGTTGGACTTGGATCACATGATAAGGGGAGAGCATATTTGGGTGATATAGAAATAGGAAGAAAACCCAAAACATGAAAGCGTTTGATGTCCCCACTCCTGAGGAACTAATACAGAAAACTTAAAGCAACAGAGGTTATCATGAGAAGGGGGTTATTAACCAGGGTAAAGATCAGTTAGAGATGAATCAACATGGGTCATAACACATGTACACGAAAGCAATGCTAGGAATATTTCTGTATAGTTATCCTCAACTCAACTAGCAAAAACGCTTTGTCTTCCTTATTAGGCTTGTCTCTTTTCTTCAGCGGAACTAGTGATAAACTGCCTGGAACTGAAGGGGGAAAGGGGGAGAGGTTGGAGGCGGGGGCAGGGGGGAGAAATGACCCAAACAATGTATGCATATGTGAATAAAAGAATTTTAAAAAAAGAAAAAAAAAAGAATACATGGTATGATGGAGTCATAAGGTAAATCTATTTTTAGTTTTCTGAAGACCTCCATACTGTATGAGCAGAACCTGGATTTTTATATAACCCCATAGAACAGCCTAGCATGCTCTCCTCTTCCACTGGCTGACTTTTCTGGCCTTAACAACCTGCTTGCCTAGATCCACAGTACCTGATGGCCTTTTCTTAAGCAATCAAGCTGATCCTACTTCTATTGGTCTGTCTGATCTATTGTCTGCTAAGCTTTTATCATTATAAGGCTTCCCACCTTTACCCAGAAGTTGCCACAAATCCTTCCTCCAAACTCTTTCAGATATGAAAAGACAATGCTGTGTGAAGCAGATGCAAAAGTACTACATGCAGTAGTATTCAATGGTCACCAAAGACAGAACAAAACCATAGTGCCTGAGGAGGGTAGTAGTTGGAAATACTCATAGATTTAAGTATTGAAATAATGCTTTGCTTGGATCATCAGGGTCATAGTGCCATAGAAGAGGAAAAGATTAAGAACAGAGTAGATACATGTATCTATATGTAAATTTACTTATTTATGCCTTTATTTATATGTGTCAATAATGGCTTGTGGTTTATGAAATAATTAGGGTTATAATTAAACATTTACCTTGTTTTGTCAGGGATAGTTATGACTATTGCCATTTCTTGCTGTATTATCCTTAAAATTTTTCCAGTTCGGATGAGAAATCTCATGATCACCTTATCTCTAGTCAAAGAAGTTGTCATGGTGAGGATGAGTTATAAATAAAGTTTTAACCAAGGGAAAAGTGCTATGACTTCTGGAGTGCAATGAACCAGCATGAGGCTATGACAAGATAGGAGAGTAGTAGCTGGGTTGAGGCTGCTGAATTTTGTGTGGGTGAGAGTGAATATATTTGCTTTTAGGAAGCACAGTGTTTGACTTTAAATGTTACAGAAAATGAGATCAACCAAGCAGAGAGAATCCCAGTGATTAAGAATTTTGAAGCCCATAATTTAGAATTATAATTAGACTTTAGCCAGTAGTCATTTTCCTTCTCAGATATCTGTGGTATCCAATTTAGATGGAAGGATTCTTGATTCTAGCTGCTTCAAAAAGTCTCCAATGAAGGGGAGAGATACTGAAATCAGCAGAAGTAGTAGTTGCACAAGTCTAGACATTATATGGACTACAATAGTGCCTATGCAAAGAAAGAAAAATCACAAAACACAAAATCAGTATTTTAGCTACAGACACAGTGAAGCTGAGTTAAAAGCAGTATCTCCTCTAAAATGATACATATACATTTCATTTACTTTTAAAGTAAGGAGAAATACAAATGTATTCTAAATACTAATTAGTATTATGCACCAAGTGTTTTTTGGGGGGAGAGAATTGAACTCAGTGCTTTGTGTTTGTAAAGCAGGAGTTCTGCCACTTGAAGCACACCTCCAGCCCATTTTGCTCTGGTTATTTTGGGTATGGGGTCTCATATACTATGTACTCAAGCTATCCTCAAAACCTCCTGATCTCAGTCTCCCCAGTAGCTAGAATAATAGGCAAGAGCCACAGGTGCCCTGTTTGCACCAAGATTTTTAATTGCAATGAATTCTAATTTTCATGGACATTTTTTTCTACTTGTCTCTCAGGTAATGAAATAAAAGCAACATTTTAAATAGATAGCATATGTGCATCTCAGATTACTCATGTATTTATCATATGTACAGTCTTATGTATTTCATGAAGAGAACAAAATAAAAATGAATCTGATTTGTACTGTCCTTTGCCCCTATCTAGAGATGGTATATCTGCCAGAGTCCTTCAGATCAGTTCCCATGTCAATTAATAAATGAGTGCATGTCACTGACCATGAAGGACTTACAGGATGGTCCTCCAGTTCATTGTCCAAGTCACTGTGTATACCAAGACTAGTCGTTGACCTGTGTCTAAAATGGACAGGTAAAAAGTTTGTAAATCCATGAGAAAAGGTCCAAGCCTGATGATCCTGCTTATAGTGGGAATTGGAATGGGACCATATAAGGAGAGGGGGGGAGTGCTCTTCCTTTTGTTTCAGTTACATGCCTTGCCTCAAATTTCAAGAAAGATGAAGAGAAAGAAGGCATTCACAGCAATTAACTGATGAAGGACCAATATACAGAATCTACAAGGAGCTCAAAAAACTCAATCTCAAAAGAATCAACAACCCAATGAATAAATGGGCACATGAATTTAATAGGGAATTTTCAAAGGAATAGGTGCTAATGGCCAATAATACATGAAGAAGTGTTCAAATCCCTTGACCATAAAAGAAATGCAAATCAAAATTACACTAAGATTTCATCTCACCCCAGTTAGAATGGCTAACATCAAGAACACAACAACAGGAGGATTCCAAGATGGCGGCTAGAGGTAGGAAGCAAAAAGCGGGCCTCCTATAGTGAAATCTTGGAGAGATGCTGGAGACACACTGCAGGCATAATCAGTGAGAAAAGGCATAACTTTGACCCCTCCACACCTCCAGCCGGCGCAGAGAATCGCCACTTCACGTTAAATGGAGAAATGAGGAGGGCCCCCGGGCCGCCAGTGGCTGGAACCCACTGGGAAGATGCAACCAGAAAATACTTAATTGCACACAGTACAGGGACAGTAACAACACCAATGACAATGACGGGAAGACAGAAAAAACAGGGAAACCAGTTTCCCCACAGCAAAAAATTAGTACAGGAACCAGAGGGGAATGAAGAGAACAGAAACTCAGATCCAGACTCCAACAAAATGAAGATAAACTATGCCAAAGGACCCAATGAAGCCCACAAGAATAATTTAAAAGAAGACATACTACAAGTACTCAACGAGAATTTTATAGAGATGATACTGGATAGGGTCAACCAAAATGTACAGGAGACACTCAAGAAATTCCAAGGCAACAAAAATAGAGAATTTGAAAAAGCAAAAGAAGAAATAAAGGAAACCATAGAAGCACTGTATAAACACCAAAGTGAAAGAGAGAACACAATGAAAAAATGGATAAATGAACTCAGGACAAAAATAGACATTAAAGAGGAAAACTGCCAGGATATGGAAAACCTCAGAAAAAAGAACGAAACAGAACTGCAAAACAAAACGGAAGGCCAATCCAGCAGAATAGAACAAACAGAAGACAGAATCTCAGAACTTGAAGATGAAATGGTAATTAAAGGAAAAACCGAAGAACTATTAATTAAACAACTCAAGACCTGTGAAAAGAAAATGCAAGAACTCACTGACTCCATCAAAAGACCAAACTTGAGTATCATGGGCCTCGAAGAAGGAGAAGAGGTGCAAGCGAAGGGAATGCGTAATATATTCAACAAAATAATAACGGAAAATTTCCCAAATCTAGAGAAAGATATTCCCATACAGATGAAAGAGGCCTCCAGGACACCAAACAGAACAGATCAAAATAGAACTACTCCACGACATATCATCATTAAAACAGCAAGTTCAGAAACTAAGGAAAGAATATTGAAGGCTGTAAGAGAGAAAAAACAAGTAACATACAAAGGTAAACCCATCAAAATCACAGCAGACTTCTCAACAGAAACATTAAAAGCAAGAAGAGCATGGGATGAGATCTTCCAGGCACTGAATGAAAATAACTTCAACCCCAGAATACTCTACCCAGCAAAGCTATCATTCAAAATAGATGGAGCAATAAAAGTCTTCCATGATAAGCAGAAACTAAAACAATATGTGACCACAAAGCCACCACTGCAAAAGATTCTGCAAGGGATTCTGCACACAGAAAGTGACACCCAACTTAACCATGAAAAGGCAGGCAGCACCAAACCACAGGAAAAGAAAAAGCACGACAGTAGAGAGTAACATCAAGTTAGGTACACACAATCAAACCTTCAAACAACTAAGACAACTAAATGGCAGGAATCACCACATACCTATCAATACTAACGCTTAATGTTAATGGACTTAATTCACCCATCAAAAGACACCGTTTGACAAAATGGATTAAAAAAGATCCAACAATTTGTTACTTACAGGAGACTCATCTCACTGACAGAAATAAGCATATGCTTAGGATGAAAGGCTGGAAGAAGATTTACCAAGCCAATGGCCCCCAAAAACAGGCAGGAGTAGCAATACTTATCTCTGACAAAGTAAACTTCAAACCTACATTGATCAAACGAGATAAAGAAGGACATTCCGTACTAATAAAAGGGGAAATAATAATCATCAATCTGTACACACCCAATGTCAATGCACCCAATTTCATCAAACATACACTGAAAGACCTAAAAGCATATATAAACGCCAACACAGTGGTTGTGGGAGACTTTAACACCCCATTATCATCAATAGATAGGTCATCCAAACAAAAAATCAATAAAGAAATCCAAGATCTAAAATATGCAATAGATCAAATGGACCTAGTAGATGTCTACAGAACATTTCATCCAACCTCTACACAATATACATTCTTCTCAACAGCCCATGGAACCTTCTCCAAAATAGATCATACCCTAGGGCACAAAGCAAGCCTCAGCAAATATAAGAAAATAGAAATAATACCGTGCATACTATCTGACCACAATGCAGTAAAATAGAACTCAACAACAAAAGTAAAGACAAAAAACATGCAAACAGCTGGAAACTAAATAACTCATTACTTAATGAAGAATGGATCATTGATGCAATAAAAGAGGAAATTAAAAAGTTCCTGGAAGTCAATGAAAATGAAAACACAACCTACCAGAACCTATGGGACACAGCTAAGGCAGTCTTGAGAGGAAAGTTTATAGTCATGAGTGCATATATTAAAAAGACTGAAAGATCCCAAATCAATGACCTAATGATACATCTAAAACTCCTAGAAAAACAAGAACAAGCAAATCCCAGAACAAATAGAAGAAGAGAAATAATAAAAATAAGAGTTGAAATCAATGAAATAGAAACCAAAAAAACCATACAAAGAATTAATGAAACAAAAAGTTGGTTCTTTGAAAAAATAAACAAGATCGATAGACCCCTGGCAAACCTGACTAAAATGAGGAGAGAAAAAACCCAAATTAGTAGAATTAGGATTGCAAAAGGGGAGATAACAACAAACACCATGGAAGTCCAGGAAATCATCAGAGACTACTTTGAGAACCTATATTCAAATAAATTTGAAAATCTAAAAGAAATGGACAGATTTGTAGATACATATGATCATCCAAAACTGAACCAAGAGGAAATTAATCATCTGAATAGATCTATAACACAAAATGAAATTCAAGCAGCAATCAAGAGTCTCCCCAAAAAATAAAAGTCCAGGACTGATGGATTCTCTGCTGAATTCTATCAGACCTTTAAAGAAGAACTGATACCAACCCTCCTTAAACTGTTCCACGAAATAGAAAGGGAAGGAAAACTGCCAAACACATTTTACAAAGCCAGTATTATACTTATCCCAAAACCAGGCAAAGACACCTCCAAAAAGGAGAACTATAGGCCATCTCCTTAATAAACATTGATGCAAAAATCCTCAACAAAATAATGGCAAATCGAATTCAGCAACACATCAAAAAGATTATTCACCACGACCAAGTAGGCTTCATCCCAGGGATGCAGGGGTGGTTCAACATACGAAAATCTATAAATGTAGTAAACCACATTAACAGAAGCAAAGACAAAAACCACTTGATCATCTCAATAGATGCAGAAAAAGCCTTTGATAAGATCCAACATCATTTCATGATAAAAGCTCTAAGAAAACTAGGAATAGAAGGAAAGTTCCTCAACATTATAAAAGCTATATATGACAAACCTACAGCCAGCATTATACTTAATGGAGAAAAACTGAAACCATTCCCTCTAAAATCAGGAACCAGACAAGGATGCCCACTATCTCCACTCCTATTCAACATAGTACTGGAATTCCTAGCCAGAGCAATTAGTCGAGAAGAAGGAATAAAAGGAATACAAATAGGTAAAGAAACTGTCAAAATATCCCTATTTGCAGATGACATGATCCTATACCTTAAAGACCCAAAATACTCTACTCAGAAGCTTCTAGACATCATCAATAGCTATAGCAAGGTAGCAGGATATAAAATCAACATAGAAAAATCATTAGCATTTCTATACACTAACAATGAGCAAATGGAAAAAGAATGTAGGAAAACAATTCCATTCACAATAGCCTCAAAAAAAATCAAATACCTAGGTGTAAACCTAACAAAAGATGTGAAAGACCTCTACAAGGAAAACTATACACTTCTGAAGAAAGAGATTGAGGAAGACTATAGAAAGTGGAGAGATCTCCCATGCTCATGGATTGGTAGAATCAACATTGTAAAAATGTCGATACTCCCAAATGTAATCTACATGTTTAATGCAATTCCCATCAAAATTCCAATGACATTCATTAAAGAGATTGAAAAATCTACTGTTAAATTTATATGGAAACACAACAGGCCACGAATAGCCAAGGCAATACTCAGTCAAAAGAACAATGCAGGAGGTATCACAATACCTGATTTCAAACTATATTACAAAGCAATAACAATAAAAACAGCATGGTACTGGCACAAAAACAGACATGAAGACCAGTGGAACAGAATAGAGGACCCAGATATGAAGCCATACAACTATAACCAACTTGTTTTTGACAAAGGAGCTAAAAATATACCATGGAGAAATAGCAGCCTCTTCAACAAAAACTGCTGGGAAAACTGGTTAGCAGTCTGCAAAAAACTGAAACTAGATCCATGTATATCACCCTATACCAAGATTAACTCAAAATGGATGAAAGATCTTAATATCAGACTCCAAACTCTTAAGTTGATACAGGAAAGAGTAGGAAATACTCTGGAGTTAGTAGGTATAGGTAAGAACTTTCTCAATGAAACCCCAGCAGCACAGCAACTAAGAGATAGCATAGATAAATGGGACCTCATAAAGCTAAAAAGCTTCTGTTCATCAAAAGAAATGGTCTCTAAAATGAAGAGAACACCCACAGAGTGGGAGAAAATATTTGCCAACTATACATCAGACAAAGGACTGATAACCAGAATATATATGGAACTTAAAAAACTAAATTCTCCCAAAACTAATGAACCAATAAAGAAATGGGCAAGTGAACTAAACAGAACTTTCTCAAAAGAAGAAATTCAAATGGCCAGAAAACACATGAAAAATTGCTCACCATCTCTAGCAATAAAGGAAATGCAAATTAAAACCACGCTAAGATTCCACTTCACCCCTGTTAAAATAGCCATCATCAGCAACACCACCAACAACAGGTGTTGGCGAGGATGCGGGGAAAAAGGAACCCTCTTACACTGTTGGTGGGAATGCAGACTAGTACAACCACTCTGGAAAAAAATTTGGAGGCTACTTAAAAAGCTAGACATCAATCTACAATTTGATCCAGTAATACCACTCTTGGGGATATACCCAAAAGACTGTTACTCCAGAGGCACCTGCACACCCATGTTTATTGCAGCACTATTCACAATAGCCAAGTTATGGAAACAGCCAAGATGCCCCACCACTGACAAATGGATTAAGAAAATGTGGTATTTATACACAATGGAATTCTATGCAGCCATGAAGAAGAATGAAATGTTATCATTCGCTGGTAAATGGATGGAATTGGAGAACATCATTCTGAGTGAGGTTAGCCTGGCCCAAAAGACCAAAAATCGTATGTTCTCCCTCATATGTGGACATTATATCAAGGGTAAACACAACAAGGGGATTGGACTATGAGCACATGATAAAAGCGAGAGCACACAAGGGAGGGGTGAGGATAGGTAAGACACCTAAAAAACTAGCTAGCATTTGTTGCCCTTAATGCAGAGAAACTAAAGCAGATACCTTAAAGCAACTGAGGCCAATAGGAAAAGGGGAACAGGTACTAGAGAAAAGGTTAGTTCAAGAAGAATTAACCTAGAAAGTAACACCCACGCACGGGAAATCAATGTGAGTCAATGCCCTGTATAGCTATCCTTATCTCAACTAGCAAAAACCCTTGTTCCTTCCTATTATTGCTTATACTCTCTCTACAACAAAATTAGAAATAAGGGCAAAATAGTTTCTGCTGGGTATTGAGATGGGGGAGAGGGAGGGGGCGGAGTGGGTGGTAAGGGAGGGGGTGGGGGCAGGGGGGAGAAATGAACCAAGCCTTGTATGCACATATGAATAATAAAAGAAAAAGGAAAAAAAAAAAAGAACACAACAACAAATGCTGGATGTAATGAAATAGGAACTCTTATACACTGTTGGTGGGAATGTAAATTAGTACAACCATTATGGAAAGTAGTATGGAGGTTCCTTAAAAAACTAAAAATAGAAGTACCATGTGATCCAGTGATACCCCTCCTGTGCATATAACCAAAGGAATGTCAGTCAGGATATAATACAGACACTTGCACACCCATGTTTTGTAGCACGGTTCACAATAGCCAAACTATGGAAACAACCCAGATGCCATACAGCTAATGAATGGATTAAGACAATTATATCTATATATAATATAGATATATAGTTATAATATCTATATTATATATCTATATAATATATATGGAATTTTTTTCAGCCGTAGGAAGAATGAAACTATGTGGTTTGAAGGTAAACGGATGGACATTATGTTAAGCAAAATAAGCCAGGTTAAAAAGACAAAGGCTACATGTTTTCTCTCATATGTGGAAGATAGAACCAAACAATAAACACACAAAAACAAGCTGATCATATACACATTTATATGTAGAACATGGTTGGAGTAATGAAACTATTATATGGCACTCAGAAGAGGAAGTAAAGGAAAAGAGAATGATAGAGCGTCAACGATATGGAAATGCATTACATGTGTGCAGGTAGAGGGCATAAAGGTATGTACTGAAAGCCATTGCATAACAGAGGGTAGGAGGGAATGAGAAAGGGAGAATAATGAAAGAGGTTGAACTGGCCAAAGTAAAGTATATTCACAGCAGGGATACATTGAGAAACCCCTTTGAACATTGACTTTGGAATTAAAAATGAAAGATGATCATAAATAGGTATAGTGTATGGGAGGGGATATTTGTGGAAGGGGGAGGATGAATGCAGGAGAGGAAGGTGAGGGAATATGGTTGATGGGCTCCATATACATACACTAAATAAAATGATGAAACCTTTTGCAACTGCTTTAAGTGGGGTGGGGAAGAGTTGTCGGGGTAGAGATGACGGGGGAAATCTAACCAATTTATAACGTAAGGTTATTCAAAATTGGCACAGTGAATACCCCTGTGCAATGAATATATGCTGATAAAATAAAAAAAGAAAGAAAGAAAGAAGGCATTCAAAGTCTCTTTATTGGCTTTTCTATCTAAATTCTCTTCCCTGTTAGAAAAAATTAAGTACATTCTTCAAATAATACCTCTTCTAAAAACTGTCTCCAAAAGGGTATTGAGTATGCATGTCTACCATGATTATCAGAATTCTTAAACTCCCAAACAGTAATTCATTTTCATATTACACAATGCCTCCACTGGACCTACTGAGCCAGTGTTTACATAAGTTGTAGCATTAAATTTCTCACCAACTTTTGCCATTAATTTTCCCAAGTTCTTCCCAGTTGGTGAAGTTCTTTCTGCTTTTTACCAGCATGTTGTTAAAATTTTACGACTTTCTCCAGGTCCTTCTCAAAGTGGTAAATTCCTGGTTTGCATGCCAGATGTACAAGGCAAAGTACAACTGTCAGTGATGACACTCCCTCTTCCCTGAGTACAACCATGCCAGTTACTCTTTTGTGATACTTTCCCTTTAACAGTTGTCAGATTTTTCCTGAAACTTCTTGCCATTGCAACATGATTATTGAAGAGACCTAGAGCCCACACATACCCTGAACCTTTAAAGATATGATATCTCTAGATATCATATCAGAATAACCTGGTCTCTAGTATCAGACCAGAATAACCTGATACTAATTTAATGGCCAGTTAGTTCAGATCAATTTCTGAAGCAGGTGCGAAACTATAATGGTGAGTCAAACATATGTGCTCTCTGCTTTCATAGAGCTAATATACTAAAAAATGTAATGGAAAATATATAAAAAGCCATGGTGAGCATTCAGAAAAATAAATATATACTAATTTCAAACTAACAAACTTGAGAACCCTGTTAATCCTTCATTTTCAATGTAGTCTCCAAAAAGTAAAAGATAATACATACACTTAATATTCAGTTTTATAATAATTCAATGAGTTTTTTCATTTTCTTGGGTAGAAATGCTAACTTTGTGTTTGTAAAACATAACAAGGTTGTTTAACCTATAATTATACAAATGTCAACTAGAAGGTATTACACACAATAAGCTATCAAGATTTGAGACCAGGTTTGGTAAATAACAGTTCTCAAAGCTTATTGGGCAGATCTCTAAATTCCCAAAATGCTCCTGGGAGGTCCACTAGTTCAAAACAACGTTCATTTTTAAAAAGTTGTTATTTGTTCTTTTGTTCTTTTATTATTTTAACATTTGCACTTAAGGTGCAAAAGCAATGATAAGACAAAACTGTTGATGTCTTAGCATAAAGAAGGTGGCGAAAACAAAGGACAGTGATGGTATTCCTTATCATCATTTATTTGCAGAAAAAAATTTATTTAAGGATAGCTTTAGAACAGCAACAATTATAATTTCATTAAACACCAACTCTGGAGTGCCGTTGTTTTTTCATATTCTCTATAATAAAAGAGAAATTCATATATAAAAATCTTATGGAGACTTAGAGTATAGCTCCATGATATAGCACTTGCCTACAATGCAGGAGACCTTGGTTTGGATCCCCAGCATTGCAAAGAAAAACAAGCAAACAAAGAAAACTTCTGATGCAATGCAAAGTAGCATGATTGCAAATGAAAGCACTTGCTCACACACAAGTGAACAAGTGGGGGACTCCAACTGAACTGACTAGCTTTTTCTTGGTATATTCTTACTTGAAAGAAAAACAGACCAATAACCTATAACTAATCAAAGTTAAGTATTCAGCAAAACAAACAAACTGAGATTATTTTAAGGGAAACATGATTATTGTTGCTATAAATAAATTGCAATCTTTCCAGAAAAATAGGAATTTTTCAAAACTAGCTACAATCCTATATATAATAGCTCCTTAGTATTTAAGACTGATGAGACTAGGGGTAGATATTAACAACTATTATTTTTAAATATATTTAGAATGAGGTGTGAAAATCTTTCGAAGATTTATATAACTCAGTAGATTCATACTTTAAGATAATTAATGCATCATGCTACAAAATAATCATGTTAAACTTCCATTAGTGTGGATGATAGACCAATAGACTTTAATATAGCAGAATATGAAAAGTTTATTGATGTGCTTTCAGATTTCACATTATAACTAACCCTGTAGAGAATATCACTTGGCAAATCTGAAGAAAAATATTCATAATTACTGAAAAGATTGCTAAAGTACTGTACACTCCTTTTCAGCTACATATTTTGGTGAGGTTGTGTTTTCTTCACATGGTTTAAAGGAACATATTACAGAATACTAATGTTGGAAACTAAACATGAAAAATAATCTGTCTTCTGTTAGGTCAGACATCAAAGAGAATGGAAAAAGTGTAGGGCAATGCTACTCTTATATTTTGTGCGAATTGAACCCAGTGACTGGAACTTGCCTACCACTTGAGCTAGTAACTCTACCACTTGACCTATGCCCTCAGCACTTTTGTTTTTAAGATAGGGAATCACTATCTTTGCCCTGGCTGGCCTGGAATTTGCCATTCTCCTGCCTTTACCTCAGAACAGCTGGGATTATAAATGTGCACCACCATTTCTGGCTCTTAATGTCACTCTTCTAAAAATGATTTTTGTTTTAAAAAACATAGGCATTTTTCATAAACATATTTTTCTATTTATGCTTAATGTAGGCATTTGAATGAACTAAATATTTTAAACTTTCCACTTTTAATTACTAATACACTAAATGTCAATAGATGTGATCCACATAAACAAAATTCCCAAGTTCTCAATAATTTTAAGAGTATGGAAAAATACTGAAACCAAATTGTTTCAGACACATTGGATAATTAAGGAAAAAATATGATTAGCTAAATCCTTGTAGTATGTCCTTTCTGCTTTCTTGGGTCAACAAAACTGTATAGCTCCTATACATAGGCTGTGATCCTTCAGAAACTGATGTAAGTTTTGTTAAGATTAAGAATTTTTTTTAACAATTCATGCAAAACTTTCCCATAGGGGTGTAAAGAAGCTCAAGCCAATTCTAGTGAATGCAGTAAAATAAGAAAAGGAAATAAAAGGTATTAAGTTTGGGGAAGAATAAATAAAATTTTCTTTGTGTACAGGTGACACTATCATCTATGTAGAAAATATGAACTGGTAAGAAAAGTTACTGGAACTAATATGCAATTAATGAATTCTTACAAACATAAATATACTCTTATCTATAAATTTTTAACATAAATTTTTAACATTTAGTCACAGGAGCTGAAAATTTATGTCCACACAAAAAATTAAGCTCTTCTATTCAAAATTACCAAAGCTTTTAAACAACCAGATGTCTGTCAGTAGGTGAGTAAACAAGTAAACTGTATTGCATTGAAACAGTGGACCATAATTAAGCACTAACCAGAAATGAACTTTCAAGTTACACAAAGGCCCGGGGTAAAACTTAAAGTCACATTTACAAGTGAAAGAAGTCAATCTAAAAATGATATATACAGTATGATATCAACCACATAACATTCTGGAAAAGGCAAAAATATAGACAAATGAAAGATCAGCTGTTTGCTATAGCTATTTAATTGAATATGACTTTTAGAATTAAACAGTAAATGTAACATCATAAAAAATAACTTTTATAAGTGTATGTGATTGACTTGTCTAGTTTCTGAGAATTCTTAATCATTAAACTAAAAGCACATTTAATGTACTAAAAGTGTTCTATAGGTAGAGAGAAGTCAAACACAAAAAGTGAACATGTTCTTATATATTAAAATTCATCAAGTAGACAACTCCATTAAAATAAAATTGACAAAAAAAATAAAGCAGAGTAACAAGAAATATACAGGACTCACATAAGAATGAAATACAACCTTTCATATATACCAAAAAGACCTCTTCCATAATCTGCTAATTTAATATAATTTTAAAAATCTGAATAAATTATCATAGAATCTCAGAAAGATTCTAAAATATTATCATAATCAGTAATAAAGTATCTAAAATAAAACTAACAAGGAGGATGTCTGAAGTAGTGATTAAATTGTATAAAATAAATGTTGAAAGTTAAAATAATTTGGAAATTACAAAGAAAGATGAAGGAGGAATTCTGATTTTAAAAGTTATTTCTGTAAAAACCTTCATCTGACATCATATGACAGGAAAGCATATTTCAGGAGAGTTAAAATATCAGAAATTAAATTCAACATATTCAAAATCTAGACTGATCTGGAAACTACCACAATTCTACATATTTTAAATTTTATAATGATGGAATAAACCATAGTGGATTTGTCTGTACAATATTTTGAACTGCTGAGGTTAAAAAGTGAAACCTAACACAGAGGAGGGAAGAGGTAAGTAATTATAAAAATATGCAACATCTTTAATAAGTACTATAATTGTAAAAAAATTTTTAAAGCCATTCATAGTTAAATAGAGGAGGATCCAAGATGGCAGCTAGAGTACAGAGCAAAAAGCCTAAGCTTTGTGACTCCAGAAACCTCTCTGGGACATTGGAGCTACACTTGGGTAATTTTGATTGCTTCTAGCCAAAATAATAACTGCCAATCACATTAGGTGCAGAAAAACAGCTGCAACCCATGGCACCAAGCAAGACAGGTCAACCCCCAGGAAAACCTCTCCCCCCAAGCATTTCTCCTGTTTTTGTCCTTTCCTTCTCCTCTCCTTCTTCCATCAAGCTGAAGACAGAGCATCAATTAAAATCAAACTGTGACATCCTGAACTCCTAGCCCATGGAAAGCCACCTACACCTTGTTGTACTGAGAAAAGTTGGTACCATTTCTCCCCACTGCTGCTGGCTCCAATCCTACCTGTGTGTGAATTGGCAGACAAACAGTTGGGCATCACACACCACTCTCAACTCCCCTACCTACTCCCTGGGAACATAAACCATGCAGACCCTGGACAAACTGAACCCTCTCCCCTAACAAAACTGAAACACATAAACAGCAAACTGTAATCTATTACTGACAGCAGTGGGGGTGGAGGGGTGTGGAATGCTGAACCTGCCCTGGAGAAAGAGGTGGGGCAGTGAACTAAACTCTCAGTGCTGAAGTTTCATCAAGCAAACACAATAAAGGAAGGGAGATTGAGAGCAGGGCAGGTGACAAGCCACCTCCCAAAAAGGACAGATAGTGACCCCAGAGCTGATCTCCTGAAAAAGAGGCAGAATTCAAAACCAAATTGCCCCACAAAACTGAAGAATATAAATAGTAAACTGCAATCTAACATGGACGGTGGAGGGAGGGGTAGGAAACCAAACTTGCCCCAAAGAAAGAGAGAAGAGCAAGGAATTGCAACAGGGCAGCATTCAAAACCAAACTGCCGCACCTTGCTGGGTGAGGAGCGGACTAAACAGAACAGCAGCTGAAGGATAACACAACTGACAACTATTGAAAGCAATAGCTCTGTCCACCCTACATGATCTGGCAAACCTACCTCACCCCACAATTTCAATTAAACTGGTAGCAGAAGAACCAAACACTACTCACAACAAGTCACCTGGTGAGACCATGTAAGAGCTTCTGCTTGAATGCCAATAGCAGGACTGGATGCTGGAGGAATACCTCAAAAACTAAAACTAAAGACTAAAATTCTATTTTTCCTGCACAAGGTGTATTTTATTGTGTTTTTTTCTGTTTTGTTTTTTCTTCTTCTTTTTCTTTTTCTATTATTGTGCTTTTTTATTTTACTTTATTTTATTTTTTTTCTGTATTATAAACTTCAACATCACTATCTTCTCGTCACTATTCTTACACACTTCACTCTCCCTCTTTCTCCTGTGCTACAATCCATTGTTCTCCCTCCCAACTACTCTTTCTGCTCCTGCTCAGCCACTGTCTCCCCTGTCTTTACCTCCCTTCCTATCCTCCCCCAACCTGTCACCACACTACCTCACCCTCCTACACACTCACTACCTGCTGACTAGCCTACTGTTCCAATTTTACACAACCCCAATCCCCTGCAATCCCTGACACAAGCACCCTATACTATAACAACAGAAATATACCCAAACACACACAAGGGCCATAAAACCCAGCAGCCCCCTTATCTCTTCCCCCACTCACCCACCCCACTTCCCCCGATTTTAGTGCCACCTTAACCAATTTCCCAAATTTCGATACCTAGCCTAATAAGCATTACTCCCCCAACTCCCATTGTTTATAGATAATATCATGAAGAGGTCTTCTGTTTAATACATAAACAACTGGTTAGGCATTGAATCTATAAATTAGTTATTGCTAAATTACACCTCCAGACCAGGGACAGAAATAGCACATCAACCTAGCTAACAACCAAGACAGTCACAACACAAAAATTAAATCAAGAGAAAGAAAGCAGTCAATTAAAACACCAACCAGCCTATCAAGAACATAGTAACACAGAACCAAGTGGAGTGATGGGAAGAAGGGATGGAAACCACTCTCCTCAAAAAAAAATGTAATACAGGATTCAGAGGGAAATGAAGAAAATGGATATCCAGTTCCTGACTCCAACAAAACAATGATAAATGTCACTGAGGAACCCAGTGACACTCACAAAAACACCCTCAAAGAAGAAATCTTGCAAGAAATCACTGAGACATTCATGGGGAATGTCTCATATGGTTAACCAAAATGTACAAGATAAATTGAAGAAATTTCAAGACACCAAAAATAAAGAACATGAGAAGACACAAAAATAAATAAATAAATTCAGAGAGGACATCAACAAACATCAGAGTGAAACAAAGGACACTATAAAAAGAGAGATAAATGAATTAAAGATGAAAATAAAAAATATAAAACAGGAAGTGACCAAAGATATGGCAAACCTCATAAAAAAGAATTAAACAAAAACACAGTGGAAGGCCACTCTAGTGAACTAGAGCAAGTAGAAGACAGAATCTCAGAACTTGAAGATAAAATAGAAATTAAAGAAAAACCAGAAGAAATCTTAGGCAAACAACTTAAGAGCTGTGAAAGGTATATGCAAGAACTCAGCAACTCCCTAAAAAGACCACACTTGAGAATCTTGGGCATTGAAGAAGGAGAAGAGGTCCAAGCAAATAGGATTCATAATATATTTCATAAAATAATAACAGAAAATTTCCCAAATCTCAAGAAAGCTTTGCCCATTCAGGCTTTCTAGCCTCCAGGACACAAAACAGACTTGACCGAAATAGAACCACCACACAACATATTATCATTAAAACATCAAGCACAGAGAACAGAGAAAGAATATTGAAGGCTGTAAGAGAGAAAAAAAAAATGAATAAAATATACAGGTAAACCTATCAAAATCACAGCAATTTCTCAATGCAAACCTTAAAAGCAAGAAGGCCATGGAGTGAGGTATTCCAGGCACTGAATAAAAATAACTTCAACCCTAAGATACTTTATCCAGCAAAACTATCATTCAAAATAGATGGAGCAATAAAATTCTTCCACAATTAGCAGAAACTAAAACAATATATGACCACAAAGCTATGACTACAGAAGATTCTCCGAGGAATTCTGCACACAGAAGATGAAAGGAAACAAAACCATGAGAGGACGGGAAGTATCAACCACAGGAAAAGTAGCATTGACTCGGCTGCACACAACCAAACCCTTATACAACAAAAACAACTAAATGGCAGGAATCACCACACACCTATCAGTGTTAACACTGAATGTCAATGGACTCAACTACCCCATCCAAAGATATCCTTTGACAAGCTGGATTAAAAAGGAAGATCTGGCAATTTGTTGTTTTCAAGAGACCTTTCTCATTAACAGAAACAAACATGGGCTTAGGGTGAAGGTTGGAAGATTTACCAAGATAATGGCCCCTAAAAACAGGCAGGAGAAGGAATACCTATATTAAACAAAGTAGATTTCACATTTACATTGATCAAACTAGATAAAGAAGGACAATTTCATACTAATAAAAGGGGAAAAACACCAAAAGGAAATAACAATTATCAACCTATATGCACCCAATGTCAGTGCACCTAATTTCGTCATACATACTCTAAAGGACATAAAAGCACATGTAGACTTTAACACAGTGGTAATGGGAGACTTTAACACCCCTATCACCAATAGATAGGTCATCCAAACAAAAAATCAATAAAGAAATTCTTGAACTAAATCTACAGAATTTTTTATCCAACATCCACCTAACCGATATCTACAGAATTTTTTATCCAACTTCCACACAATATACACTCTTCTCAGCAGCCCATGGAACTTTCTTCAAAATTGATCGTATCTTAGGGCACAAAGCAAGCCTCAGCAAATATAAGAAAATAGAAATAATCCCATGCATTCTATCTGATCACAATGCATTAAAACTAGAACTCAACAACAAAAAGAACAGCAGAAAATATGCAAACAACTGGAAACTGAAAAACACATTGCTCAATGATCAGTGGGTAATAGATGAAATAAGAGAGGAAATTAAAAGTTTCCTGGAAGTTAATGAAAATGAAAACAAGACCTACCAGAACCTATGGGACACAGAAAAGGCAGTCCTAAGAAGAAAGTTTATAGCCATGAGTGCATATATTAAAAGAAAAGAAATATCTCAAACAAACAGTCTAATACTACATCTCAAACTCCTAGAAAAAATAAGAACAAGCAAAACCCAAAACAAGCAGAAGGAGAGAAATAATAAAATAAGGGCTGAAATGAATGAAATAGAGACCAAAAAAAACCATACAAAGACCCAAAGAAACAAAAAGCTGTTTCTTTCGAAAAATAAACAAGATTGGCAAGCCCCTGGCAAATCTGAATAAAATAAAGAGGGAAAAGACCCAAATCAGTAAAACCCAGGGAGATAACAGCAATCAGAAAAAGGGAAGATAACAACAAACACCAAGGAAATCCAGGGAATCATCAAAGACTACTTTGAGAACATGTATTCCAATAAATTGGAAAATCTTGAAGAAATGGACAAATTTCTAGATATTTATAGCTATCCAAACTGAAGCAAGAGGATATAACCACCTAAGCAGATCACATAACAAAACTGAAGCTGCAATAAAGAGTGTCCCCCCTCCCCAAAAAAGTCCAAGACATGATGGATTCTCTGCTGAATTCTATCAGACCTTTAAAGAAGAGCTAATGCCAACTCTCCTTAAATTTTCCATGAAATAGAAAGGGAATGAACACTGCCTAACTCATTCTATTATGCCAGCATTATATTCCTCCCAAAACCAGACAAGGAGACATCCAAAAAGGAGAACTGCAGGTAAACCTCCTTAATGAATATAGATGCAAAAATCCTCAATAAAATAATGGCAAAGCAAATCCCACAATTTATCAGAAAGATCACTCACCATGATCAAGTCATCTTCATCCCATGTATGCAAGGATGGTTCAACATATACAAATCAATAAATGCAATTCAGCATATTAATAGAAGCAAAGACAAAAACCACTTGACCATCTCAATAGATGCAGAAAAATCCTCTGATAAGATTCAACACCACTTCAAGATAAAAGCTTTAAGAAAACTAGCAATAGAAGGAATGTACCTCAACATTATAAAGGCTATATATGACAAACCTATAGCCAACATCATACTTAATGGGGAAAAACTGAAACCATTTCCTCAAAAGTCAGGAATGAGACAAGGATGCCCACTCTCCCCACTCCTATTCAATATAGTCCTGGAATTCATAGCCAGAGCAATAAGGCAAGAAGAAGAAATAAAAGTAATACAAATAGGTAAAGAAATAGTCAAAATATCCCTATTTGCAGATGACATGATCCTATACCTCAAAGACTCAAAAAACTCCTCCTAGACACCATAAATAGCTGCAGCAATGTGGCAGGATCCAAAATCAACTTATAAAAATCAGTAGCCTTTCTATACACCAACAATGAACAAATTGAGAAAGAATATAGAATATAGAATATATACAAGAGCCCCCCCAAAAAGCAAATACCTAGGAAAAAACTTAACAAAGGATGTAAATGATCTCTAGAAGGAGAACTAAAAACCACTAAAGAAAAAGATTGAGGAAGACTACAGATGTTGGAAAGAAAATCTACCCTAAAGTTCATTTGGAAACACAAGAGACCACGACTAGCCAAGGCAATACTCAGCAAAAAGAGCAATGCTGGAGGTGTCACAATACCCTACTTCAAACGATACCAAGAGACATAGCAATAAAAGCAGCATGGTACTAGCACAAAAACAGATATGAAGACCAGTGGAACAGAATAGAGGACTCAGATGTGAATCCATACAGCTATGCCCATCTTATTTTTGACAAAGGTGCCAAAGCCATACAATGGAGAAAAGACAGCCTTTTCAACAAATGTTGTTGGGAAAAGTGGTTATCTGCCTGCAGAAAACTCAAATTAGACCCAGGCCTATCATCCTATACTAGTATCAACTCAAAGTGGATTAAGGACCTTAATATCAGACCCCAAACCTTGCAGTTAGTACAGGAAAGAGCAGGGAATACTCTGGAAGCAACGGGTATAGGCAAGGACTTCCTCAGTAGAACTCCAGCAGCCCAGCAACTAAGAGAAAAGATGGACAAATGGGACTACATGAAATTAAAAAGCTTAGGCACAATAAAAGAAATGGTCTCTAAATTAAAAGATCACCCACAGAGTGGGAGAAAATATTTGCTGGCTACACATCAGACAAATGACTGATAACCAGAATAAACAAGGAGCTCAAAAACTAAACTCCCCCAAAATCAGTGAACCAATAAAGAAGTGGGAAACTGAACTAAACAGAACTTTTTCAAAGGAAGAAGTCCAAATTGCTGAAAAACACATAAAAAAATGCTCACCATCCCTGTCTATAAAGGTAATGCAAATCAATACCACACAAAGATTCTACCTCACCATTGTTAGAATAGCTTTCTTCAAGAACACCACCAACAATAAATGTTGGTGAGGCTGTAGGGAAGAAGGAACCCTTATACACTGCTGATGGGAATGTAAGCCAGTACAACCACTTTGGAATACAATATGGATGCTTCTTAAAAAACTAAACATAGATCTGCCATATGATCCAGCATTACCACTTGTAAGGATATACCCAAAAGAAGACCACTCAGGTTATTCCAAAGGCACCTGCACACCCATGTTTATTGCAGCACTAATCACAATAGCCAAGCTATGGAAACAGCCAAGATGCCCTACTACCAACAAACTGATTAAGAAAATGTGATGTTTATATACAATGGAATTTTATTCAGCCACAAAGAAGAATGAAATTTTGTCTTTTGCAAGTACATGGATAGAACTGGAGAACATTATCTTAAACAAAGTTAGCCAGGCTCAGAAGGCCAAAAATCGTATGTTCTCCCTCATATGCAGATTATAGACCTAAAACACATGCAGTAATATTATTGGACATGGGTCACACACTAAGGGCAGAACACGTACAGGAGGAATAGGGAAAGGGAAGGAAACCTAAAACTTAAATGTGGCTGATGTGTCCACTCCAGGCCAGCCAATATAGTAATCTTAAACTGGCAGAGGCCACTATTTGAAAGCGACTAGGAAGTAGTGAAGAGATCTGGTAAAGATGATCAATTGTAGGTTGCAATACACATGTGCACGGAAACAACACTAGGAATCTCTCTGTATAGCAATCTCTATCTCCAGGTAGCAAAAATGCTGTCTTTCTTATTATTTATTATGTTTTCTCTTCAACAAAATTGGATAACAGGAGCGCAGAACAGGCTCTGCCTGGAAGCAAGGGGGAGTAGGGATGGGGGGGGGAAGGAATGGAGGCAAAGGGGAGAGGTGGCCCAAACAATGTATACACATATAAATAAATATAAAAAATATGTAAATAGACAAGAACATGCAGATTTCATAAAAGAAAAAAGAAGTGAGCAACCGAATATTTAGAAAGTATTCAGCATATACCAATTCAGAAATATGCACCTTAAAACAATGAGAAAGTATTTTCCAGCCCATTACATTAAAGCAAAATATGTTTTTAAATGGTATATCAAATTGAACTAAGTTGGAACGTACAATGGTACTTTTATATTTATTCACCCATTCAACAAATCATTTTAGGTGGTTTTTGTGACAGTGTTTACAGAAGGTGGTAGAGAAATAAAGATAAGCTAAATACAAAAAGACTTACGTGTCTTTGATAGGGTTCCATTGGAAAATATATAATGGGGAATTTGTATCATGGTCTTTGGGGAAGTAACATAAAATTAACTATTAATGGTATATGTGCCCATATCTTTTAGCTTATTAATGACTCAAAAAAATAATTTAATAGAATAAAGCCCAATGCACAAGACATTGCTTGCAATGGTGCTCATAATATCAAAAGTTGGACAATTTATAGAATATTAAGTAAGTGTACACAGCACACACATAAAATTGTCTTTTTAATGTTATTGCAAGCACATTAAAAGTTAAAAGCAACTGTTTTGGGTGCAATGATGTTGCACAGTTATGTTTCTCTACTTTAAAAGCATTCTGTAACATCATTTTTCTCAAATTAAGTCAATTTAAAATATAAAATAAAGGGTAAATTCACATTGGCCCAACTGGTAATTAACAGTGTAAGACATTAAAGTTTGAAGTTAATTTCTGCTAAATGAAAAATTAAGCACTTGTGAAATGAATGTCTGTCTGCTTCTATCTGTGCATAATAATCAGACAATATCACAGTGTGATGAAAACAACAGTGGGTTAAGAGCCACAGGCTGGAGTCTGTGTTATTTTTCTTCTAATAGCGACTCTTGACTAAAATTCCTTGGATGCTGGTTTCTTATCTGCAAATTGATGAATCTGAACTAAATTAATTGTCTTAAGAGCTAGTCATCTGTAATGGTCTTTGAAAACCTAAAAGAACTAAAGTAACTGTTATTACTAACATCTACTGTTAATCACAGTTCCTTTGTGACGTTAACCCCAGTTGAAATGAGGTTTATATCTGTAAACCTGTATTCATTATTTTATGCTCAGTGTGTATTTTACAGGTCATTGATAAATTTAAGAATATACAATTATAATATAAATGCCATAAAACAGTAGACAGTGTTATCCTCAGAGTAGAAGAAAAAAAGACACCTTGTCTACCTACTTGTGACAGTATTGATATGTCAATAAGAAGTTATCCAAAAGAAAAGGAAAAAAACTCATGTTCCTTATGACATTACAACCCTCTCCTACATGAAAACAAAGACAAAGTGCCCCCTGGGTAAAATGTCCCTAATGAATAGAGTTGGCATTAAAATGTGATAGATGACAGACAGAATATTCTGGAGATCTCAAACATTGCATTATATGAATAGCTAAGAGATGAGTTAAAGATAAAAAATACTATCCTAATTTATCTTTGTCATTATAACATACATTTAATTTATGCAAAAATTGTCTAAAAGTTCATTCAAAAAGATGTTCATGTAGAAGCTAGATGATAGCATTAGCATAGACAGGGCTTATATTTCTACATATACATAGTATGTCCTCATTGCATTCTTATTTGAAGAGCCATGCATAACTAGTACTGGAATATAAATTCATTGTAACAAGATTTTTTTGTCTCTTTTGTTAATCAATAAATCCTAATTCCTAGAAGAATTTCTGGAACTTGATAGTTGAAAATCAACATTTATTGAGCACACAAATTTCTTACATAAGCTCGTTGAGTAATATGACTGTTAAATGCTTTATCAAAAATGCAGTATTTAAAAAGGACCATAGCAATTTTGCTTATGGGGATAACAAGGCCCATGAGCACAGGCCAATGAGCATGTCAGTCTGCAGGATGATTTAATAGATTATTGGGTATGTAACTAATTTTAGCAATTTCTTCATAAAACAGAAAAACAAAGATAATAGCATAGACACTAGCAGAATGTGCTCACTGGTTATTTGTTATTGCTGCAGATCCAAAACGTGGTAACTGGACCAATGATGAACTTTAACTGCTCTTACAGTTTCTGTGCGTTTGGTGTTCAGGGATGGTTTTGCTAGGCAGTCTCTCATGAGGTCACAGCCAAAATGTCAGCCACTGCTGAAGTCATCCAATGCTTTATCTAGGGTTTAAACATCAACTTTGGAGACATATCACTTATCAATTGTCCAGTTGCAAAGCTGATGGTTGCAGGAGACCTCAGCTTCTATTTGGGCTCTTACCAGTGCTCTTGATCCTCACAACGTGGCAGTCTGCTTGCCCTAGAAAAAGTGAAGAGAATTCAAGGTATAATCCATAATGTTTTTTGTGGTCTGTCCACAAAATTCACAAAATTACTTCCATTATATTCTGTTCCTTAGAAAAGAGTCACTAAGTGCATTACACTTTCATATGAGGGAAGGAATAGGCTGCTTCTTTTGACAGGAGGACTATCAAAGAATTAGTGGATGGGTTGCTGGAGATCGATCCCAATGCCTAGTCCATGCTAGGTAAATGCTCTACTGACAATCTATACCCTGGCCCTGTAGGCATAATTTAAAGCCTTAAACATGTGAACAACTATATAACTGATTGCATATGTGAGCCTAATTCATTGCTACAGCCATATAGGGAAAAAATGAGGCTTTTATAATTTTGGAAAAAATGAGTCCCATAATCCCCTAAGAAGATATGCCTGAATACTACAATTTTCTTTAAAACTATTCAAATTATTACCCCTATATTGCAGTATTTATGAAGATACACTATATGTGTAGGAAAACTTCATTATAAATGAGTAATGAAGACTTACTGCAGGTATCCTCAAGAACCTCCTGGGGGCATTTGTTTTAAACACAGATCCTTGGGTTCCATCTTAGCTCTACTGAATTAGAATTTTGTGTGTGGGATGCTGGGATCTTTGTTTTGAACAAGCTCCTGAGAGTTGATTCCAATTCAGGTGGTACACAAGTTCTAACAGGCTCAGGTAAAAAGAACAAGTAAAATGGTATTGCTTTTAGTGTAGTCATACTAGAAAGAAATCGAGATGTCATCCCCTATGTTGAAGGCTGATTAAAGAAAATAAGATCTCAAATGATTTGTTTTTCAATTAAGAACTACTACATCAAATAAAACTTCTGGACGAAAGTCATAATGTTTTGCACAAGTCTGCTTTAAGCTATGAACTGAAGAGGAAACACAGATAGGCCTAAATGATCAGAGAAACCTTGTGCAAAAATTCATCATTGAAAATTAGCCTCCTAAGTTATAAAGCAGGAAAGGAAAAGAAATCAAGGTTCACCCATGACCAGTTAAAAGGATATTATGGAAGATGTTGATTCATAATGACAAAAGCAAGACAAATAATCTGACACTGACTCTTTCCAGAGAAAGGCAATGTTTGTAATTATCTTCCTCTGAAAAGAAAAAAATAAACCATCATTTAATATTTATAAAATGTCAGAAAAAAATTAAGTGAACAGATCTTACTAAATTATAATTGTATTGAAGCAATTTTCAATGCACATTTTCTTACATTACTTTTTAAGTTAATTTGAGCTTCATGAAAGATGATCTACCACCCTATTTTTTTCATTCATTTGCAGTACAGGAGGAATGCAGGGAGTAATATATGATATGGACTTAAAGGAATGTCAGGTTTGATTTTATTTGTGTTTTTAATGAGTACCTTACAAACATGTACCTACAAAATTTGACTTTCAAGGTACTCATTTCATGAGATAACATTGGTATCTTTTTACAAAGATAGCAATCATAATTTTAAGGATTACTTTCAAATCAGTTAGTCAGTTATGCACAAAACAAAGCAAAAAAAAAAACTTACCTGAATGGTTTATATATGGCACAAATATGTGTCACAAATACAAAACCTACTGCATGCCAGAACCAGAATTTTAATTCTTATCTTCTGTGCCATAATGTCTAGGTTACATCCATTGTACCACTTTTTCTCCTCAATTGATATTTACAGATTACTTTTGACCACAAGAGTCTTACCTGAATTCTCATCTTTTTACCAAACTTTATGTGAATGATTTCTTTTGCAATTACTCTTTCCTTTGCAATAATTTAACTCTAAATCATCCTTCCAACATGAACAAAATGAGAAAAATATATCATTCCACAGAGAAAATATAGGTGATGATGGTTATGGTTTAGCTACTGCATTATTCATGAAGCAGATTAAATATATATATATATGTATATATACATACATACACACACATATATAAATATACATATATAGGAATTTAGAAATGAAATAGTGATGATTTTGCACAGATATTTCAACTTTACACAGATATTTGCAATTCATGAAATGCTCTTATATACTTATATATGTATACACACGTATATGTACATATATTTACCTGTATCATAAGCAGTGTGTATCTTATTAGCTCTAAAGAACCACGACCAAGTAAGTTAGATAACTTGATTAAAATTACAATACTCTGAAAACACTGTTCTCCTACAGCTCATACCTTCAACTAAGAAGACTGATTTTCACCTTTTTACTATAAACTTCCTCAACTCATTGGTTAATGTACTCCAGGTAAAGAAACTTTTTCTTATTTTTCAACAACTACTGGCTATATACAATATTTTAAAGTGATCATTAGCAATAGGTGAAAAAATAATTTTAAATTCTAAGACGTAAATACCATCTATTTTCAAGTTATATATTACTGCATAACAAACTACCCCAAAACTGGTTTAAAATAATAACTATTTTAATATTTCTAACATGTGAGTGAGTTAAGAATTTTGTCTACCTTCAGTTGGATGAAGGCATCATGTAGTGCCCACTGAGGTC